>NW_027206023.1:0-600000 GCF_024711535.1 Dipodomys merriami
CTGGTACTTGTAAGATCTCCACAACTGAGATGATTTTGCAGACAAAAAATGTGATATATATATATATATATATATATATATATATATATATATATATATATATATCACATTCTATGCCTCCATAAGAAAAAATGACATTGCCACATTTGTTAGGAAATGGAAAGACTTGGAAAAAATTATATTAAGTGAAGTAAGACAGGCCCAAAGAAACATAGGTCCCATGGTTTTCCTTATTTGCAATAACTAGTATATGCCTGAGACAAGCAGAAAATGTCAGATATGTTGCTCTTAGGCGAAATGAACCACACCATAAGGATTCAAATGTTTTTTCTTTCATGTGGTTGTTTCTAACATATTAATAAGTTTGTTGCTTTGTAGGTCTCTCCCCCACAGTATAACCCCTGTTTTCACTGTATTTGATGTTGGTATAATTAATGGAGGGGAAGGGAAAAATCAAATTGTTTAAATAGGGATACAGGTGGACCCATTGCCACAATGAGATGTACAATTCATTATGTCTAAAAACGAACTTTACAACTTGGGGGGTGGGGAGTGAGGGGGAAGGGATAGGAAGGGGAAACAAAGGAGGAGGCAACAATGCTTACTAAAAATTGTGTTCAATACTTTGCCAATGTAATTGTGACCCCTCTGTACAGTATTTTCACAATAAAGAAAAACAGGAGTTTGATTAAAAAAAGAATATTGTGGCTCAGATGTGTCCCCATGGCATGGACAAAATTATGTATAACTGAAGGCTAGTGAGTTGTCTCATGCAGACAATTGTTTTGTTCTATTTTTACTCAGTCATGTACATTGAACTTGGGGCCTAGGCACTGACCCTTACCTCTGGGCTCAGGATAGCCCTCCACCACGTGGAGCCAAGGAACCCCTTGCAGCAGAGTGCCACTGCCTAGGGGTCTATAGCTGAGGTCTGTCATCCTGCCATCTCAGGAAGCTGAGATCTGAGGATCTGGGTTCCAAACTATCTCAGACACAAAAGGTCCCAGGAGACTATTATCTCCATTGACCACTAAGAAACCTGAAGTGAAGTTTGGTGTTTGTGGCTCATGCCTGTCATCCTAGCTACTTAGGCGGATGAGATCTGAGGATCATGGTTCAAAGCTAGGCTGGGCAGGAAAGTCCTTGAGACACTTAACTCCAACGAACCACAAGGAAACCTGAAGTGGTGCTGTGGCTCAAGTGGTAGAGCACAAGACTTGAGCTGAAGAGCTCAGGGACAGCACCCAGGTCCAGACTTTAACTGCTACAACAGACAACAACAACAACAAGAAAAACACAGAAACAAACTAACCAACCTGAAGCAGAGGGCTGGGAACGGGCCTTAGGGGTAGAGTGCTTTGCATATATGAAACCCTGGGCATGATTTCTCAGGACCACATCACTAGAAAAAAGCCTGAAGTGTCTCTGTGGCTCAAGTGGGAGAGAGATATCCTTGTACAAGAGAAACTAGGTACACTGCTTAGGTCCTAAGTTCAATCTCCAGGACTGGTGTATGCACGAATGCACATGGACACACACATACACACACACACACACACACACACACACACACACACACACACACACACACAGACCAGAAGTGAAGCTGTGACACCAAATGGTAGAGCACTGGGCTTCTGCACTGAGCTCATGTTCAGCACTCAGTCCCTGTGTTCAACCCCAAAACCTAGCCACCCAGTGCCCAACTAGGAGAGGTCAAATATTTCAAAACCTGATGAGTTTCACCAGCCCTAGATGACAAGAAGCGTTGTGATATCCGACATGTGCTTGATTTCCCAAGGTTCCAGAAACTTAGGAGAGGCATCATAGGCCCATCATTGCCTGCAATTAAACATTTCAATAGGTTCAGTGCCCTAGTTGTCCACCAGAAGGACTCCTGAATTATATTGAACAATGTATCTGAACACCGGAATTTAGTCTCACAAAGGCAAGATAAGTGCAGGAAACTTGGCCTGCCAAGGGTGGTGGCATAAATGAAGGCTTCCTGTCAAAACAGAGCACGGGTGAGCGAGATAGCTTGTGGTACAAAGAGGCCTTTTTTTCCTGACTTTCAGAGCCTACCCACACTCATCCTCACTAATTGGCCCAGATGGAGTTGTTTGTTACACAGCTGTACAGGAGTGAGGCTTTTTGTCTGCCTGTCCAGACAATGAGAAACTTCTTCCAACAGGCCTGGGATGCAGAGAAACCCTCAGGCTACACTGGGAACAGTGAGGGGAGCCCTGGAACATGCAATGTCTTGAAAGCCCTGTCTGTGCTATGAAATCATTGTATTGAAAACAAATTTCCTAGTTCAGTGCATTCATCATAGCTACTCTGGAGATTCACCTATAGGGATACATCCATCCATATACAAATACATAGAGCTACACTGTCTTTTTCTTTTTTGGTGGGGGGCAGGTCCTGGGGTTGGACAGTAACCCTAGCCATTGTCCCTGATCTCCTTTTGCTCAGAGGTAGTGCATTAAAATTCACAGCCCCATTTCTGGGTTTTTCTCTGATCTCATTGATATAATAGTGTCAAATTTCCTACACTGGCTGGATTCAAACTAAGGTTTTCTACATCTTAGCCTCCTGAGGAGCTGGAATTACAGTCAGCAGCCACTGGCACCTGCCTTTCTTTTCTTCTTCATTTTTTACTCTGGACATCTGACTTCTTAACAGGGTCTTTCCAATGGTTTGAATTTATAAGTAAACTACCCAATGTTCTTTATAGCTGCCTTCTCTGAGAAGGATTTTCTCTCCTTATCTTCCCCTCTGGCTACAGGTTTGAAGCCAAAAATGAGAAATGAGTGTCCCAGGATTTTGGAGCAAATGTCCACAGGCCATGCCAGTTCAGTCACTTAGCATTGAGCTGCAGTGAATTTACTGTCTCAGGACGAGAGGACTGAAAACTTGAGCGATTTTCATACTGTCTGCATTGCTCCTTTTGTCTATAAAATTATGAATGTTTTTTTTTTGTCTACACCCTTAAGTATCTAGAACACACTAGAAGCATCTTTCTGTTTCTGTTTTTCTCTAGAACCTCTTGAGATTTAAACTAAATGTTTGTGTGGAGCGGCTTCTCAGTGAATCCCTAAGGAAAGCCGCTTAATCCTCCTCAGGAGATCACCATTCAAAGCCAGCCTAAGCAGGAAAGTCTGTGAGCCTCTTATCTCCAATAAACCACCAGAAAACCAGAAGTGGAGCAGTGGCCCAGAGGGTAGAGCTCCAGCTTTGAGAGATAAAGCCAAGCAGGAGATACTGTCCAGAGCAGGCAGTAAAGCCTGGGATGCGCTTATGTTCAATTATCAACCAGATGGCTGGAAGTGGAGCTGTGGCGGTGGTAGAGCCTCAGCCTTGAGCAAAACAGCTCAGGAATGCATTGGGCCCTGTGTTTAAGCCCTGGGATGCCCACAAAAAAATTCAAAAAGAGAAGGCCAAGTTATGTATCAGTGTCCTCCTACCAACTTATGTGTGTATATTACTTCCCTGAGTGCAAACAGACCCTATGAAATGCTTCTGCTTTTACTTACTGATTTATTTTTCAGATATGCTCATTGCGCATACTGCAGCATTCTCTTCATTTCAAGCCCACATCACTTTTCTCTTCCGGGGCTCCATGCCTGCATCCTTATATGATGCACACTTAAGCTCTCAGCAGCCTTTATTTACATTTTATTATGAGGCCAACACAGGAACAGTCACAAATCAGGCAGGGGAAGAGAAGATCAGGGTTCATAGTTATTACAGCCATTCAGAAAAATTAACTTGGGGACGAAAAATGGTAGCATACTTATGTAAAAACTACCATTAAGAAAAAGATGAGGGGGCTGGGAATGTGGATTAGTGAGAGAGTGTTTGCCCAGCATGCAAGAAGCCCTGGGTTTGATTCCTCAGTAGCACATACACAGAAAAAGCCAGAATTGGTGCTGTGACTCAAGTAGCAGAGTGCTAGAGACAGTGCCCAGGCCTTGAGTTCGGCCCAAGAACTGCCAAAGAGATACCAGGTAGGTAGATAGGTAGGTAGACAGACAGACAGACACATAGACAGACAGACAGACAGACAGACAGACAGACAGACAGACAGAGAGATAGATAGATAGATAGATAGATAGATAGATAGATAGATAGATAGATAGATAGATAGATAGATAGATAGATAGATAGATAGATAGACAGACAGACAGACAGACAGAGAGAGAGAGAGAGACAGACAGACAGACAGACAGACAGACAGACAGACAGACAGACAGACAGACAGATAGATAGACAGATGATAGGTGAATCTGGTCTTGGATGTCAGTAGGAAAGAAGGGAACACTTCCCTACCATGAGGCCTTCTGCAGTATGCCAGGAAACCAGCATCGCCTTCACATAACCACAGAGCAGGAAGACTGTCTCTCTCCCACTTCTCAGGCAGTGGAGGGCCCGAGAGTCAAGAGGGCAGAACCAAGTTTTAACTCACATGCTTGGAGGCAGAAGAGAAAGGGCCCTGCCTCTCTTTGGACTGAGGATGTACATTAATGATGTGGAGAATGAAGGAAGGAGAATGGACTGGCAGAGGTAGAAGGGCCTTTAAATCTGACAGATAGAGAGTCAAGAACCTACTCCCTAAGACCAAAAAGCAGTATTTTTCTACTCTGTTCCTCCCCTCTCCCCTACTAAAGTGGTTCTCTATTGGTAACCTAAAGATAGCCTGAGGCTCCCTTCACCTGAGGGAGGAAGGATAATTAGTCATTGTTTGAAGAGGCTGAGAAAAGCCTGACCCTGGTGTGACTCTAACAAATATTTCAGGTTTCCCCCCATTGCTGGCTGTGCCTGGAATGAATGAAGTGGTTTTGCAGCTCACTTCCCTGTTGAGTGTATACATTCTGCCTTCTAATCCTGCAGGCCTAGGTCTCTGCACCTAGCCTGTTTTTTTGAAACTGTTTCCTGTCCTTCAAATAAAGAGTTACATTGGAGTTCTTCCTGCTAGCAGGGCTAGGTCTTGGATCCTGAGAACTTCATTTATACCCAGGATGGGTCAATGATGTTTCTTTCCTGCTTTTATAGCTTGAGAACTCTAAGAACATTTAGAATGTAAGTAACTTCTCATCACCAAGGGAAACCCAGGAATTCTTGAACATGTGATCTTTCGGAAGCCCACTGGAGGACACAAGATGATTACAATCTTCACGTGAGTGGCTGGGCAGATGGATCTGCTACACTTGAACCTTGAACTCAGCCTGCTCTCCTAGTCCATGTCCTTCTTTGGTCCTTGTCCTGCTAGCTCCTCAGGAGCTTCCAAGATAGAAATAGATTGATCAAACCCAAAGGAAGTTACTGGCTTTTTCCTTCTTTTTCTGGGGCTTGATCTCAGGTCCTGGGAACGGCAAAGCTCCTTAGTAGCTCACAGACTGGTGTGCTCACCATGTCCCATTCACCAATTGGGCCTGCTAAGCCTTGAGTTCAAATCCCAGTACTGCCAAAAGCTTCACCCTGATGTGAGAAGCCAATTGATCCATCTGTTTTCCTGTCCTGTGAAAGTCATGGGTCTCAGCGCAGATGGAGAATACTATATAGTCAGCTCTATAGACATGGGGATAGGTTGTCATCCATCATCACAGTTATATCTGTCATCATACTCAATAATCATGAATAAGACACAAAATAAAAAGAATAACTACACTGAATGCAAGTTGCATAACACACCTGTAGGTAAAGAGAGATCCTATGTTTAAAAAAGGTGGGCTTATTATTTTGTCCAGTGCTGGGGCTTCAAATCAGGCCTGGGACCTGGCCTGACATTCTAGTCTTGAAGGATGGTGAGCTTCCCTTTCCACCACAATTCAACAGAGCTACCCAGACCTGAATTCACATCCCAGCACTGACAAAAGTTTCATCCTGATGTCAGAATCCAGTCATTGCAAATATTTTCCTCTCCTGTGAAAGTCCTGGGTCTCAACTAGGATGGAGAATGAATTCATAGGCAACCCTATAACCATGGGAACAGCTTGTCATCCATGTCAGCACAGTTATACCTATAAGCAATAAAATACACAGTACCTCTATGAATTAGGAACAAAATAAGGAGAAATGCACTGAATGCAAGATGCTGCCCACACATGTATATAAATATAGATCCTATGTTTAAATTATGAATTTATGACTATCTGGCCCTCTCTGGCACTCGATGTCAGGTCCTGGGAATGGCCTATCTCCTTCATTGCTCACAGACCTGTGTCCTCACATTGACCCTTTCCTCAATTGGGCCTGCTAGGCTCTGAGTTCAAACCCCAACACAGCCAAAATATGAATCCTGATGTGAGAAGCCAATCGATTCACATATTTTCCTGTCTTGCGAATGTCCTGGGTCTCAACTAGGATGGAGAATGCATAAGAAACCCTATAGACATGGCAATATGTTGTCAGCCATGTAAACACTGTTATATCTGTAACCATACGCAGTAAAATATACAATACCTCCATGGATAAGAAGTAGACCGAACACGAGATGCTGTCCACACATATATGTAAATATAGATCCTATGTTTAAACAATGAATTTATAACTATTGTGGCCCACCCTGGGGATCAATGTCATATCCTGGGAATGGCCTTCCTCCTTAGTTGCTCACAGGATGGTGTGTTCATATTGACCTATTTGCCAATTAGTCGTGCTAGGGTCTGAGTTCAGATTCCAGCACTACCAACAATTGGATCATGGAGTAAGAAGCTGAGTGTAAAACTTGTTTTCCTTTTCTCTGAAAGTCCTGGGTGTCAGGTATGATGGAGAACACGTCTACAAATCTAGATGCTATGTGATAGAATTAATGTAATAAACGGAATGGGTGTCATCATAGACAGTAAAATCAATGGTAAATAAATGAATACAACAATAAATACAAGGAAAAACCACACCAAACTTGTATGGACTGAACATCTATAGGTAAGTACAAAGCCTATCTTTATATAAATAGTATGTTTTCAAAGGCTGGGGCTTGAATTCAGGCCTAGTCAACAAGCCTGAAGTTCTTATCTTCAAATCCACTGCAGATTTACCCAGACCCTGAGTTCAAATCCAAAACCTGGCAGAATAAATGGTGGGAATTGCAAGGCAGGGAGCTAAATTTATTTTATTTTATTTTTTCCCAGAGTGGGGCTTGAACTCGGGTCGTGGCAACTCTGCTTCAGCTTCGATCACCCTAGGCTGAAGTGCAGCCACTGGACCCACAGCTGATCCTGGGATCCTAGATCCCTAGGCCTTGAAGGGGAAAAAAAAATCACAGGAAAAATGTGGCAAGATGGCCTTTTTATGTTTTCTTCCTTTGTGAGGTGACCTTCCTGGGTCCAAATGACACTGTTGCAAAGGGTATTTTACTTTCCATTGCTGAAGGCTGGTGGACTATCGGGGAAGCCATAGGACTACGTGGCAACATAGGCCCTGATTTCAAATCCCCGTCCTGACACCTACCAATGGCAGGAGATACTAAGAGTCTCATTCCCATCCATAAGAATGTTATCAATGTCACGGTTGAATGAGTTGATCGTGAATGATTCTTCTATAAAATTAGACAAGATGATTTCAGGAAGCTGATTGATTTTATTTAATATTTATGAAACATTAAAAGAATACTATTATTTACAGGAATGCAATAATTTCAGGACACTGATTTAATTAATAGTTTATTAAGGATGAAAACAATAACATTAATTACATGGAGGCATAATAAATACCCAAGAATTTGTAGGAATGAGTCTATATAACTGAATAATGTATAGACATCTCTGGCACTCTATAAACATATATATTTATTAGTGTACTGTCATCCGCATGACAATCTGTTCATATTTGTCAACCCCTGGGGTTCGATCTCAGGTCCTGGAAACTGCCTGTCAGCTCAATTTTCCCCAGGATGGCTTGTTGACACTCACTCATTCATGAATTTGGTCTTGTAGGCCATGAGTTCAGATGTCAGCACTCCCAAACAATTAATCGTGGAGTAAGAAGCTGATGGTGACACATTTTTTTTCCTTTTCTGTGAAAGTCCTGGGTGTCAGGTATAAAGTGAAATACATATGCAGACCTATAATCCTATGTAATCAATGTTCTATGTGTCAGTCATAATAGTCAATAAAATAAATGGTCAATACAAGAAAAACAAAAATGAATAACTATACTGAGTGTAATATGGAGTGAACATTTGTATATGAATATAAATCATATATTTAAAATGTACATTAATAGGATGTTTTTTAGTGCTGGGGATCAATTTCAGGCCTAAGGAACAGACTTGAATTTCCTGACTTCAAGGAGGCAAGCTACCCCTTCCACACAGTGCAACAGAGTTATCCAGACAATGAGTTCAAATCCCAATCCTGGCAGAAAAAATTACACCTATGTGAGGTCCAATTCTTAGGTATTTCGTTCTGCCTCCATTTAATGAATGTGATTATTTAAATGTTTAATGAAGTATTAACTAAAATTGATCAGTGTCCTAGGATATAATTGTGTATAATTTGATCCTAGAATCATTCAAGAACTACTCATTCAATCTTGACATTGATCACATTCCATTGGTAATCTTATGGATAAGAATGAGTTTCTTAGGTTCCCCTGCCGTTTGGAGGTGGCAGGACCAGGATTCCAACTGTGAGCTCCAGCTCCCACCACTTCAACCCCAGGATAGGGAACTCACAGGTCTGTGCCAGAACATCAGCAAGACCAATGATTAGGCAGGCACCAGTGGCTCTCAGCAGTCCTCCTTCATACTTACAAGGCTGTGATAGGAGGACAATGGTCAAAGTCACCGTAGGCAGGAAAATCCTTGAGACCCCTGTCCAATTTCAATGCCAACAAAGTCAGAAGTAGAGCTGTGTGGCTCCAGAGGTTGAGGGCTAGTCTCGAGCAAAAGCAGCTTACAGACTATGCCCAGATCCTGAGTTTAAGGTCCAGGACTGGCAACAAACAGACATACACAACGATCTAAAGCCGGTCACCCTCTTGTTCCCAACTGAATTAGACACAGTTCCCTGGGAAAGGGGCTGGGGAGCCACTGTCATCTTCACTCTGCCCATTCTGCCTGCATCACTGGATTCCGGCCATACTCCCATTCTTTCATGGTTCTTTCTGACCAATGGGATATAAGAATGGTGCTCACACCCCATTCCATGCTGCCTGATAGCACTGGGATTACTCTGTTGGTTGACACCACTACCAACAGTTGAGGAAGGTAGAGGTGGCTGAGTGGTCATCAAGACTCAAGCTGTAAGAGGAGAGGCCTTGCTCAGCCCTGCCACGCACCTGCCCACGCCCCGGTCCCCTTCAGCATTCCGCAGCACTGCATTTCAAACCTAGCACTGCTTGCTTGGACCCATGGTACCTCTTGGAGTCCTCAGGTGATGGCACACCACAGGCAGGCTTGTGGCCCTGACCTGGTCAAGGCCCCCCTGTCTCTGCTCCAGGCCTGAGTATTTGCCATGCTAATGCCTTCGCTGCTCGAACCCACCAGGAGCTGCCTCCAACAGCTTCTCCCAGCAGCACATGTGAGTGGCCTCCTCCTGGGCCCATACCCTATGACCCCCACACCATGCGATTCCCCCCCCTTCCCAACTGGACCTCCGGCTCCCCTATGCCCTACAGTCTGACCAGGGCGCTGCAACAAATGTGCCCCAGGGGTGGGGGTGGGAGTGGGTGTTGACCAGGGGATCCCACGCCCATCCCTAGCTGCCAGTGTCCCAGGAAACAGGGAAATGCAGGGATGGGTGAGGAGGGGGCACCACAGAGACCCTGGCTTGGAGCAGTGGGAACCACACAGCCACGCATCTACACCCTTCCTCTTCCTGGTGGGAACCTGGTGGCTTTAGTCAGAGGTGGGGAGCAGCACCTCCACACCTGCCTTCTTGGGTCTTTTCCTTTTTTCTGAGGGCTGGGGGTGTTGGATGCAGAAAATAGGTCTCTCTTGCTGTGTGAGCCCTTGTCCTCTGTGCTCAGTCACCCTTTCACCTGAAGAGAGGGTCCCAGAAGAGCCCAGTAGGGAAGTGACAGTGCTGGGGGTCAGAGCAGAATGTGAATATCTGGGAGGAACACCCCCCCAAACTCACATACACATACACCCAGCCTGTCCCTTCCCCCCAACTGTCAACAGTTCTCACAGAGTGATCACATTTCCCAGCTCTGCCAGCTTCTGCTGGTGCTCCCAGTCTATCTGGTCTCCTTGTCCTTCCCAAGAATCTGCCATGTGGCCCAGAAGCATGTAGGCTGGAAGTAGGGAGTAAGTCCATGTATGTAGCCTTTAGGACCCCATCCATTTCCCCAACACCACCCCCACCTGGGGTCAGACACCCCTCTGGGGTCACCATGACCCCCTGCTTGTTTCCTCTCCTGGCTCTGAGGAGCCGCTTGTCTCGGGACTCCTTCACCCAGCGTCCTGGACTAGGGTTTTGTTGAATGGGGAGTCAAGGGTCTGGCCCTGGAGAAAGGGATAGGCAGGGTGGTGCTGCATCATTAGAGTGGTGCTCCCCTTGGGTTGGAGCTCCTGATTCCTCCAAGGGAAGCCCCGTGCACTAGCTTGTACATTGTCCCAGATGAGGAACCAACAAACTCTGGAGAGGCACTACTCTGAGTCTGTTTGTGTGTGTATGTGTGTGTGTGTGTGTGTGTGTGTATGTGTGTGTGTGTGTGTGTGTGTGTATGTGTGTGTGTGTGTCTGTGTGTGTCTGTGTCTGTGTGTGTGCATGAGAGAGAGAGGGAGAGAGAGATATCATCTTCCTCCTTGTATAACCTGACTGTGATCAGGTGAGTGATCATTTGGAAAATTGCAGGTGCTGCATGGATGAGTCTTCTGTCACTGGTCTGGATTTGTGTGTGTGTGTGTAGAAGTGGGTTGTAATAAGGTGGCTGGGTCCTTTGGTAACTTGTGCCTGATACATTTGGGGGATGCATGGGCTTTGTGGCTGAGGTCTGGGGGCCTAGAGTGAGACGCTTGAAGGGGACTCAGCAACATTAAATTATAAGACCAAGGGAACTGTGTGCCTTCGAGCTCTCTACTCCTTTAGGCCTGGTTGGTGGCAGCTGGAGCTTGGGAGGACCTGGGTATGGGGCCCACAGGGGTTGGCTTCCAAGGGGGACAGAGAGCATGGCCAGCACTTAGTAAGGAGGTGAGCCCTGCTGGTATGGAGTGCACCAGCATATGTCAGACTCCGGGTTTTCTCATCTTGACTTCTGATGGGTGAGGCCAAACCTATTTTAAATCTTTTGCTGTGATCTTCATATCTCAGCCTCCTGAGTAGCTAGGATTATATGCATGATCCTCTGGCACCGGGACTCTCATTCTTTTTGGTGTATTAGGGTTGAACTCAAGGACTTAGGCTTGCCAGTCAGGTCTTCTACCACGGTAGCCAAGCCTTTATGTCTTGGGCATTTCCGAAATAGAGACTCACTCAATATGTGCTCAGGCTGGGCTGGATCGTGGTCCTCCGATCTGTGACAGGCATGCGCCACGAGGCCTGGTCCTCCTTAGTTGGGATGGTAGACATATAGCGCCATGCTCAGTCATCCATTTAGATGATTGTCCTAAACTTAGTTTACAGCAGCCGTAAAGCTCTGGGTTGGGCCTCCACCATTGTACCTCAGTCTCCTCCTGGGACAGTTGTGAGGAAACAAGGGATCAATATAGGGGGATCTCTGGAGCAGGGCCTGGCACAGAGGGAGCGGCTGTCAGATATGGTTCTTGGCAATTCTGGGAGCATATGACAGGAAGATAACTGGGAAAGGGCTCAGATGGGGCCTGTTATTAGTCGTGTGACATGTACGGGATTATGAAACAAAACATGGTTCTCTTTCATCTTTATCCTATTCCCATGAGGAAGGAGATCCTTCACTGTGTTCAGTTTTGTAGCTGGGGAAAATGAGGCACGGAGAAGATAGGTGACCAACTCATGACCTCCAGTTGACAGAAAGCTCAGCCTGACTTCTCTGCCATGGTCCCTAGGAGAATGAGTGGTATTCAGTACACTTCTTGTGGTGGGAAGTCCACTTCTTGTCAGTCATGGGGCTTGAACTCTGGGCCTGGGTGCTGTCTTTGAGCTCCTCAGCTCAAGACTAGCACTCTACCACTTGAGCCACAGTGCCACTTCCAGTTTTCTGGTGGTTCTTTGGATATAAGAGTCTTATGGACGTTCCCGCCTGGGCTAGCTATGAACCATGTTCATCATATCTCAGCCTCTTAGTTAGGATTATAGTCCTGAACCACTGGCACCTGGCTTAATTGTAATTCTGGCTTTCTTTTTCTCTCTCTCTTTCTTTCACAGGAACTGGTTGAATGGGTGCTGAAGAGGTGGCCCAGTGTCCCCATGTGGCTGGAACCTAAGGTGGCCCTCTCATTCTGGAGGTGGGCTGTGGGTCAGGAACTGTCTCACTCAGCCTGTTGAACCAGCCCCATGAGGTAAGCCCCTCTGTGCCCTGGCTAGACCATCCAGCCTTATTGTCCATCCAGCCTTATTGGACTTAGTATTGTTTTCTATGTCCTTTTCTAGCAACTGGCCAAAATTATGATACATAGTTATGGAATGAAAATATAATACCATCTTAAGAAAGTCATTTAGAACTCTGGGAATGTGGCTTCATGGTACGGTGATTGCCTACCATGCATGAAAACCTGAGTTCAATTCCTCAGTACCACATAAACAGAAAAAGAAACACTGGAAGTGGTGCTGTGCCTCAAGTGGTAGAGTGCTAGCCATGAGAGAAAGAAAAAGCCCAGGAATAATTCCCTAGCCCTGAGTTTAATCCCCAGGACTATAGGACTGGCAAAAAACCCCCAAAAAACATTTAAAAAATTTAGTTAGTAAATGCAAAATAAATAATCCATACTTGGAATATATGTTGCTCCTTCCATACTAATACCTGACAATACTCCCTAATTCATGTACTTTACCTATATTAGGATACTGTGTTGAAAAAAAAGTTTTGTTCATTAGGTCACAACAATTAATGCTAGGAATGTGCTTAGATGTCAGGTGAAGATTATTTCTGGAAATTCAAAGATTCCAGGCTTTTGAGTGGTCACTGCTAATCACAATGAGAAGGATAGTCTAAGTGAGATTTGGAAATCTTTTTGGTCAGTCATGGCACCAAAAAGGCAGAGGCAAATTATCAGTTGGGACAAGAGAAGGAATAACTCTAAATGGAAGGAACAAATGATTGTAACTAATGCATACCAGAAATCATTCTAGGGAACCATTTTTGGTTATTGAAGAACTAGTTATCAACCAGGCTTATTGTTCATTGCCTTTAGCATTCTAAATCTCTTAGGCTAGTTCTTAATCTCTGTGTGATAAATGTATCTCCTCTTATGCTGTTTTTCCATACCTGATCTCTTTTGCTTTCTAAAAATCACAGTCTTTCCTGATACTAAATACACCTACACAGATGGCAAGGGGTTGCTAATGTAAGGGTCCCATAGTTCATGAGTCATTAATGTAACAAAATGGAATGGGAGGACTTATTTATTGCTACCTCAATTTTTCTGAAAGCTGCCATGGATTTCAAAAGGCCTCTTTTTTACAACCTGATGGGGCACCAGATAGTATTTTTGATTTTTCCATTGCTAACCCCGATTATGATTATGCCGCCTACTTAAAACATAATTCATGAAAGTTTAATGGCTATGCTCCTGATACGCCCGGGGAACCCCTGAAAAGATGGCTCACTCCAGGGTGGGTGGCTTCCATTTTGGTGAGTCACTCTCCCTTTCACAATAAAACTGGCATTCAGCTGGATTTGTTCAGACTTTTTGCAGCAACAAACATGATTTTACTGAAAAAGCCCATAGAAACTAAGAGTACTGCAATTGGGGTAAGAGCATGTGTGAGTTATCCTATGGAAATTTTAGCTGGAAAACTAGATAATTTAATCATTATTAATCAAGGAAAATCTTATTATATTAGCTGTAAGGGTTGTATTTTTACTAATTGTCTTACTTCTTCTCTGGATAAAACATATTCTGTAATTTTTATTTTAAAAAGACCTTCATATGTAATGTTACATGTAGATCTATAGAATGACCCTTGGTTTAAAAATTCTGCTTTACGAATGCTGAAAACTGTGGATATTATGTTGCAGCCAAAACGCTTTGTTACGGCCTTGATTTTAGGAATAAGTTCTTTAATAACAATAATTAGCTCTTTAGCGATTTCTACAGCAGCCTTAGTAAATGAAGTAAACAATGCTCATTTTGTTACTGATTTAAGCAAAAATGTTTCATTAGACCTAGCAGAACAACAAATTATAGATAAAAAGTTAGAAATGAAAATAAATGCTCTGGAGGAAGTGGTTCTGGCTATAGGTCAGGAAGTTCAAAATTTAAAAACACAACTCTGTTAAATGTCATGCTAATTTTAAATATATCGGTGTTACTGCTCTAAAATATAACTTTTCTTTTAATTGGAATGCTACCAAAAATCATTTGTTAGGAGTTTGGAGAGATAAAGATATCTCTCATGTTATGGAGGCTTTACAAGACAAAATTACATCAATTAGTAAAGCTCATTTAGATGTAAAAAATTTACAATCTTTGGCAGAGTTATTTAAGCATAACTTGGAGGCCCTCAATCCTCTGGATTGGATTCATGTAATAATTATAATTGCCATTGTCAGATCAATTCTCTCAATTCTTATTCTTATATTTTGAGTCATTTTCAGGATGATCTTTGGATTTGTCTCTTCTGTGCACCAAGACATTCATGAGCTTCAATTAAAAAAAAAATAGGAAGAAATGCCATGACACCTCCTGCTGAATCTGCGTGAGAGATCATGCCAGACAAAGCATAAGCCTCATGGAAGCATGCCTGCAGGAAGCGGGTGTTGGCTCAAGGCTTCCTATACACTTGGCTGCACCTTTATTGCCTCTACCTTTATTCTAACTATATTCTTCTTGGCTGTACATTTGTTGCCTTTATTCTTGTTTTGGCTATTTTTCTATTGATCCACAAACAGAGCATGTGAAGCCACTTACCCTTGTGCCTGAACTCGCTCCTCTCTGCTCTCTCTATCTCCACTCCTCTCGCAGGCCGCCTCACACCCTCTGCGCATGCACACCTGCCCCTGCGAGACCCTGGCCACTGCTGCCTCCACAGTGCGGCCCCTGGGCCCTGCCTCCTCCTCCCCTCAGCTCAGTCCCCTTTTCCCCTTGGCTCCGACCCCTACCCTTGCCCACAAGAGCAGCCCTAACTGAGCCCTAAGGCTTCCAGGCCATGGGAATTACAGCCTCACCTCAGCTCAGCACTCCCCGCCAATTGTAGCACTTGCTCAGGGGATCAAATCTCCCTCAGCCCCACCACTAGAGGAGACTCTCCTCCAAGCCTCTCCACTCTACATATCAAGGATGTGCACAGTGACCCAGTGAGAGAGAGAGAGAGAGAGAGAGAGAGAGAGAGAGAGAGAGAGAGAGAGAGAGAGAGAGAGAGAGAGAGAGAGAGAGAGAGAGACTGAGAGAGAGAGAGAGAGAGAGAGAGAGAGAGAGAGAGAGAGAGAGAGAGAGAGAGAGAGAGAGAGACTGAGAGAGAGAGAGAGACTGAGAGATTTAGAAAGATTGTTGGGGAAAACTACCTCTCAAGGACTCAGAACATAGCACCCTTTGGGCTGACTCAGCACACAGCATACTTCAAAAAACAGCACAAAGCACCCTGAGTAAAAGACTCAGCACAATGTGCCCTTTGAAGGACTTAGCATATAGTAGCCTTTGGGATGACAGCACACAGCACCCTTTGAAGGATTGAGTCCATAGTACGCAGTGAATAGGACTCAGTGCATGGCACACTTTGAAAAACTCAGCACGTAGCACACTTTCCCAGGACTCAGCACATAGCACCCTCTGTTAAGACTCCATACACACTATCCTTTGAAGGGCTGAGTATATACCACCCTTGGTAAAACACTCAGTGCACAGCACCCTTTGAAAATCTCAGCACATAGCACAGTTTTGAAGGACTCAGCACATACCCCCTTGTGGAAGAACTCAGCACAGCACCATTTGAAAGACAGTACAGAGCACACTGTCTACAGGAGTCGGCACACAGCACTCACCTCATCCCTCTCTTCTCAAGGATGCAGCACATTGCACCCATTGGGATAACTCAGTACATAGCCATCTTTGAAGTACTCAGGAAAAGTACCTGTGTAAAGGACTGGGCCCACAGCACCCATTGAAAAACTCATCTGTCCCTCCCTTCTCAAGGGATCATCACATAGCACCATTTGGGATGAATTAGCACACCGCACTTTTGAAGGACTCAGCATAAAGTACATTGTGTAATGGACTCAGCACACAGCACCCTTTGAAAAACCCAGCACAGCCCACTCTTCTCAAGGACTCAGAACATAGCACCCTTTGGTATGACTCAGCACAACAGCATGGTTTATGAAGACTCAGAAAAAACACACTATGTGGGAAGAAACCAGAAAACAGCATCCTGTGAAACACTCAGCACATACCTGTATGTCACAAGTTCAGCTGTCATTAGAGTTAGAGTGCTTTCTTCAGTATCATCATTCTTCAGAAACACTTCACAAATCCTACTAGTTCACATTTAGCTAATGTGTGTTTTATGGGGGAAGGTGAGCTGGGGGTCTTGAACTCAAAGCTTGGGCCCCTGTCTTTGAGCTCTTTGGTTCAATGCTAGAGCTCTACCACTTTGATTCACAGCTCCAATTTTGGTTTGTTTTTTTTGGGTTGTTCTTTGCCAGGCCTTATGGTGATCAGGAAGGCCAAGTTGGTGTGTCCATGGGCAAAGGCTCTTAGCTGGGCCTGGAGCTGACTTCTCACTTCTTGTGCCCGTGGAAGCAAGGCCTCCTGGAGCTCTCTTGGCCTAGGGTGGAACAGATCGGCTCTGGAATCAGCACTCAGGGTGAGCAAAAGTCAGGTTGGCCCCTGTCTATTCCCCAAATTGAACTCTAGAGGACAATAGTCCCCCACGATGGCACAGGGACATATGTTCCACGTCTGGCCACCAGGAGGCAGGAGTTGTCCACCATAGGGATTTTATCGAGTTGTGTTTTCTCTTGTTTCCCTGGGGACCGCATCATGCTTTGAAGCCACCCTGGACAGGAAAGTCCTTGAGACTTACCTACAATTAACCATCGAAAAGCAAGTGGGGCTGTGGCTCAAGTGGCAGAGCACTAGCTTTGAGCAAGAAAACTCAGGGATAGAGCCTAGGCCCTGAGTTCACACACACACACACACACACACACACACACACACACACACACACACACACACACACACACTCCACATGCATGCAAAATCAAAGATTTCTACACTGCAATCTTTGGGTATTCTCTACTTTTTCCCCACTGAGTCTGGTGGCTATTGGCCTAGGTGTTTGATGCATCCAACACCACCTGGCATATTTAATTTTGGGGAACAGAATGGCTAGAAGGTCAGCCTTCCCCCATCTCAGCTCCTTGATTGGGTCAAGGTCTATCCAGGCTCTTTGGATCTCCTTTTACAGACTCGCCAAGATGCCTTCAAAAGGTATCAAATGCTGGGCACTGATGGCTCATGCCTGTCATCCTAGCTACTCTGGAAGCTGAGATCTGGAGGATCACGGTTCAAAGCCAGCCTGGGCAGGAAAGTGTGTGAGACTCTTATCATCGATGAACCATCAGAAAACAAGAAGGGGCCCTGTGGCTCAAGTAGTAGAGTGCTAGCCGTGAGAGAAAGAGCTCCGGGACAGTGACCAGGAAAAGAGTTGAAGCCCCAGAACTGGAAGAACAAATCTTTATTGGAGGCTTGTTTTCCCTTTGAAAACGATTTTTTCTTTGTGATAAGCATAACATGGGCCTCTTCCCTGGCCACCAATAGGCCATTAGATGTCCCTTGAATATGGACCACCTCTCAGCAGACTTTGCCCTACCCAACCCACAGTTAACCCTTCCCAAGACCCAGAAGATGGAGGCCTGAGAGAAAGGCCACTGGCCACCTACTTATGGTTGCTGCTGAGGCTTTGGAGAGTCATTATGTCACATAGTCATCATTTGCATCAGTCTAAAGAAGAAAGGGAGGGAGCACTCCTCACCTGAGCCCATGAGCTGTGGGTGGATCTGGATGTGGGGTAGCTGCAGCAGGATGTGCTTTGTGGGGGAGTCCTCTATGGGGTTGTGAACCTCGATCTCTCCTCTGGCAGTTTCCACACTGTGTTGAAGTGGCAATTCTTCAAAACCTTTCTGCTCCTCCCTCATTTTGCCCGCCCTGGAGCCTGGAGGCATTCAAAGAGGTGGCAGTGACAGAAGGCGCAGCCTGTGCTGGCATCTGGAGCCCGTTGTCCATGTCTTCCCCTGTGAGGAGTGACAGTGGCTCCCGCAGCTCTCTCCTCTTCTCCATCTTTTCCTAGGACAGCTGGTACACACGCTCACGTTTCTTCTGTCACAGTTCAGCCAGAATGAACATCTGCTCTTTACATGCCATGAGGGACTCCTCAACAGTGTGATGTGTGCCAACAGCTGGCTGCATCTATGTTGAAGATCACCCGCTGGACTATGGAAGTCCATCTTATCAGGCAGGTCATGGACAAAGTAGATTTTCTTCTCGGACACCCATGTGTCCCGCTTCCCATCCCCACACAGGCTGTGGTGCCAGCTCACGGGATGGAGGGCCTGTGGCTCAAGCTTTCTCTGGCACTGAGCTGCCAGGTGAACCAGTTGCCCACAGTGGGCCTGCTACTCCTGCTGCAGGAGTTTCCCCCTGTGGATTTCAGCCACTAAGAGTCCTCACAAATCCACATCCCTCTCAGTTTGGGGAATGTCTCCATCCTCTGCAATGGTCATGTGGGGGGTGGGGGAGTTGACTCCTAACCTTGTGCTTCTCCAGGATTTTCAACTTCACCTTCCCCAGGGAAAGCCAGGAAACTCAGCTGGACCTGCAGCTGCTCCTCCTGTGGTCTGATTGCTTTCAGGCACTTGAGAGTGTCCTGCCACTTTGGGGACACCACCTGGTCTCCCCAGTTGGTCAGGCCATGCACTTGCTTCAGCTGCTCCAAGAGTTGGGTCTGCCTCTCTAGGTGCTGCTGCAGGGCCTCCTTCTCGGTGCTCAGCCGCTAATTGGAGGTGATGTGACACTCACAGGTGGCTCTGAGCTCCTGCAGCTGGGCCAGGGACTGCACCTGCTGGTCCTGCGATTCTTGGCTTTCTTTCTTTCTCAGCCACTTCTTTCCATTCCTCTATCTTCTCCTCTGTGTGGACCAGATGTTCCCACTAGTGTTTCTTCACCTGCTGCTCTGTGTCCAGGATGCTGGTGAGCTCCTCCTTCTCACCGCTCACCCTCTGGAGAGTGTCCCACAGCAGGACCAGCTGTTCCTCCAGCTGTCCATCACACACATATGCACATCATGGTGTCTCAGGGATCTCCTGCCAATCCTTGGCCTTCTCCTCCAGTCTCCACAATTGCTCCTGCTGCTCCACATTCTGGAGATGGAGACTCTGGTTTTCCTGGTCCGGGATGTGAAGTTATTCCTCCAGGTTTTTCAACTCCATCTGCGTGCAGTAGGCCTGGGCCTGCAATTGCCACTCGGCCTGAGCTGGGCCATGGTTCCTCCAGCCTGTTCTCTAGGCCAAACACCTGCCTCGCCCCTCGCTCCCTCTCCTTAGTCAGTTGGTTCACCCGCTGGGTCAGCTGCTGGGCCTCCTCCTTCCACGTGGACCTCTCAATGCTCAGGTCTTCTGTGAAGGTGTCTTTCTCGAGATTGGATGTGCTCACCAGTCAGCTCACATTGTCCAGTAGTCTCTTCAGTAACTCATGCCCCACCAGTGCTTGTTGGACCTTGCAGATTCCTTTCTTCCTGTTGTCCAGAGCACTTCCAGCTTCTCCTGTAACTTTGAGTTCACTTGCTCCAGGTCATCGAAGCTTCTGGCATTTTACTTGAGCAGAAGGGTCACATCATGCAGCTGTTCAAAGAACATTTCAGTCTCATTCTGTGATCAGTGACCACAGAAGCCGACATCTCCAGCTCTGCCACGCACTGCTCTGTGGCCTGTAGGCAGCTGGTGAGAGCTTCATGCTCCCTTTCTGTGTCATCAGCCGCCTGCTGCATGCAAGCGAGTGCACATTGTAAATTGCTCTCTGCCAAAACCAACCTCTGTATGGGTGCCTTGTGGCTCTCTAGCTCCATTTTAGGTGCTACCTGCACCTAGGCTATCTTCTCCCTCTCTTTCTCCTGTTGATCCTGCAGGTCAGTCTTTTCCTGCTTCAGTGGTTGGATCTTGGCATAGAGTGCCTGGTTTCTTCTTTTGCTGGGGTCCAGGGTGGGCACCACGTGTCGGTAGCACCTCTACAGATCCTTGGTGGTATCAGGACCATTGACACTCTGGAACCTCGGGGTTGTGACTGTGTCCAAATGCACGGGAGGCCCGTGGTGGGCATCACC
Source organism: Dipodomys merriami (assembly GCF_024711535.1). Taxonomy (NCBI): domain Eukaryota; kingdom Metazoa; phylum Chordata; class Mammalia; order Rodentia; family Heteromyidae; genus Dipodomys; species Dipodomys merriami. The sequence continues at coordinate 20,403 of NW_027206023.1, forward strand.
TTTGGCCGGACCCTCCATTGAATCACTCTCCCTGGTGGTGTTTGTCTTGTGGATCCTTCCCTTTTTCATGTTCTTTGTTTTCTTGAATGTGGCAGGTCTGTCAGGAGGATTCTTCTACCGGTGTTCTGGCGGCAGTTTCAGGCCCACAGCTTTCTCATGGAGTTTTACTGCTTCAGACATCTGAGCGCTGGGATGGGAAAGATGGGCTGGACATGTTCCCAGGCTCTGGGAAATCCTCTATTCTCCCACTCACTGATTAGGATGTCAATTTCGTACTCTACTCCAAGGTCGCCTGGAGTCTCTTGCTCACCACTTAGCCACCTCTACCTTCCTCAACTGCTAGTAATGGTGTCAACCAACAGAGGGAATCCTGGGCAGCATGGAATGTGGGTGTGGCCGCCATTCTTGTATCCCATTGGTCAGAAAGAACCATGAAAGAATGGGGGTGTCAAATGTTTACAAACAAGAACACACTAAAGCTACCAACACAACTATGTTTATTGCAGCATTATTTACCAAAGCTAAGATATGGAACCAGCCCAGATGCCCCTCAGTAGATGAATGGATCAAGAAAATGTGGTATAGATACACAATGGAATTCTATGTCTCCATCAGAAAGAATGACATTGCCCCATTTGTTCGGAAATGGAAAGACTTGGAAAAAATTATATTAAGTGAAGTAAGCCAGGCCCAAAGAAACGTAGGTCCCATGGTTTCCCTTATATTTGCAATATCTAGTATATGTATGAGTCAAGCGGAAAAGGTCAGATAAAGTGAAGTTAGGAAAATGAACCCTTAGATATGTATTTTAATTTTTTTCTTTCATGCATTTGTTTCTAACTCATTTATAAGATTATCTCTTTGTTGCTTTGTATGTCCCTCCCCCACAGTATAACCCCTGCTTTCACTATATTTGATGTCAGTATAACTTGTAGAGGAGATGGGGAAAAGCAAGTCGTTTAAGGATACAGGTGGACCTGTTGCAACAATGAGAAGTACAAGTTGTCATGTCGAAAACGAGCTTTACAACGTTGGTGCGGGGGGTGGGGTGGGATGGGGGGGAAGGCGAGGTGATTAGGTGGAGGGGTTGGGGGGAGGCTGGGAAGGGATGTGAAGGGTAAACAAAGGAGGAGGCTGCAATGCTTGATAAGAAATGTATGCATTATCCTGCCCATGTAATTGTAACCCCTCTGTACAGTGTGTCCACAAAAAAATAAAATAAAATAAGATAAAAATAAAAAAAAAAGAATGGGGGTGTGACCAGAATACTGTGATGCAGGCAAAATGGGCGGAGTCAAGATGAGAGCAGCCGCTTTCCCAGGAAAGTCTGTCTAATCCAGATGGGGACAAGAAGGTGACCTGCTTTAGCTGGATGGCTGCACAGATTGTTCTGTATGTCTGTTTGTTGCCAGTCCTGGACCTTAAACTCAGGATCTGGGCACAGTCTGTGAGCTGCTTTTGCTCAAGGCTAGCCCTCAACCTCTGGAGCCACACGGCTCTACTTCTGGCTTTGTTGGCACTGATGTTGGACAGGGGTCTCAAGGACTTTCCTGCCTAGGGTGACTTTGACCATCATCCTCCTATCACAGACTTGTAAGTATTAAGGAGGACTGCTGAGAGCCATTGGTGCCTGCCTAATCATTGCTGATGTTCTTGGACAGACCTGTGAGTTCCCTATCCTGCAGATTGAATGGTGGAAGCTGGAGCCCACAGTTTGAATCCTGTTCCTGCCACCTCCAAATGACAGGAGATCCTAAGAAACTCATTCCTATCCATATGAATACCAATGGAATGTGATATATGTCATGAATGAATGGGCAGTTCTTGAACGATTCTAGGATAAAATTATACACAATTATATCCTAGGACTCTGATCGATTTTAAGTAACACTTCATGAAGCATTTAAACAATCATATACATTAAATGGAGGCATAATGAAATATCTAAGAATTGGGTGTCACATAGAATGAAGGTGCCATTTTTTCTGCCAGGACTGGGATTGGAATTCATGGTCTGGGTAACTCTGTTGCACTGTGTGGGAAGGAGAAGCTCACCTCTGAGAAGTCAAGAAATTCAAGTCTGTTCCTTAGGCCTGAAATCAATCCCCAGCACTAGAAAACATCTTTTTCATGTATATTTTATATACATTATTTATATTTACATACATATGTTGACTCTTTATTGCGTTCAGTGTAGTTATTCATTTTATTTTTTGTTTTATTCATGTATTGGCCATTTATTTTATTGAGTATTATGGCACATAGAACATTGATTACATTGATTACATAGGATATAGGTCTACATATGTATTCCACTTCATGCCTGACACCCAGGACTATCACAGAAAAAGAAAACATGTCACCATCAGCTTCTTACTCCATGATTCATTGTTTGGGAGTGCTGGTGTCTGAACTCAAAGCCTACAAGGCCAAATTTATGAATGGGTGAGTGTCAGCACGCCATCCGGGACAAATTGAGCTTACAGGCAATTCCCAGCATCTGAGATCGAGCCCCAAGGGTTGACAAAATAAGAACAGATTGACATGTAGATGGTATTATGCTAATAAATATATATCTTTACAGAGTGCCAGAGATGTTGATACATTATTCAGTTATATAGACTACATTTCTACCAATTCTTGGGTATTTATTATGCCTCCATGTAATTAATGTTATTGTTTTAATCCTTAATAAACTATTAAGTAAATCAAGGTCCTGAAATTATTGTATCCCTGTAAGAAATAGTATTCTTTTAATGTTTCATATTAAATAAAATCAGTCTACTGAAATTATGATGTCTAATTTTATACGAGTAGTATTCACGATTAGCTCATTCAACTGTACATTCATAACATTCCATCCTTATTCCGATGGATGGGAATGAGTCTCTTAGGATCTTCCACTATCTGGAAGTGGCATGACTGGGATTCGAACTCTAGACCTATGTTCCTTTGCAGGACTATGGCTTCCCCAATAGCCCGCCAGCCTTCAGCAATGCAAGATGAAGTACCCTTTGGATCTCTGTCATTCAGACCCAGATGGTCATGGTGCAAAGGAAGAAAATGTAAAAATGCAATCATGCAACATTTTTTTTTTTGGTCGGTCATAGGGTTTGAATTCTGGGCATGGGTATTGTCCCTGTGCTCTTCAACTCAAGGCGAGCACTCTACCGCTTGAGTCATAGCACTACTTCCGTGTTTCTAGTGGTTTACTGGAGATAAGATTCTCACGGACTTTCCCGCCAGGGCTGGCTTTGAACTGCGATCCTCAGATCTCAGCCTCTTGTGTAGCTTGGATTACAGTTGTGAACCACCGGCGCCCGCCTCTGTCACTTTTACTCTGTGCATATTTTTCCCACTTGCAAGGTTTGGAGATCTAGGATCCTAGTATCTGCTGTGGCTCCAGTGGCTGCACCCCAGCGTAGGATGATGGAAGCTGAGGCAGAGTTGCCATGACCTGAGTTTAAGACCTTGTTTCTCAAAATAAATAAATAAATAAAAAATAGCTCCCTGGCTTGCAATTCACGCTGTTTTTTTCTACCAGGCTTTGGATTTGAACTCAGGGTCTGAGTAACTCTGTAGCACTGTGGAAGTTCACCATGCTTGAAGACAAGAAAGTCGGGCCTGGTCCCTAGGCCTGAATTCAAGCCCCAGCCCTGGAAAACATACTATTTATATTCATTATAAAGATAGAATTTGTATTTACCTATAGATGTTCAGTCCATATCCTGTTTGTTGTAGTTATTGATTGTATTTTTGTTTTATTCAACTATTTACCGTTTATTGACTGTGAAGATATGCATTCCATTTATTATACTGATGACATCCCATCACATAGTATCTCAATTTGTAGATGTGTTCTCCATCATGTCTGACACTCAGGACTCTCAGAGAAAAGGAAAACAGGTGTCACACTTGGCTTATTATTCCACAATCCAGTTGTTTGCAGTGCTGGGATCTGAACTCAGGACCTAGCAGACCCAATTCAACACAGCATCCTCTAGCCAAGGAAGCTGCCAGGCAGTTCCCAGACCCTGAGATTGAGCCACAGGGGTGGACAAAATAGCCATACATGGATAGGCAGGTGGCAGTATACCAACAAATATATATTTGTATAGAATTCCAGAGACATCTACTTAAGATTCAATGACATCAACTACATTCCTACCAACTCTTAGGTATTTATTATGCTGCCATTGAAGGAATAGTATTGTTTTCATGCTTAATTACCCATTCATTAAGATCAATCAGCATCCTAGGATCATTGCGTCCCATTTTAGATTAGACGATGCCCGCAGAAACTTATTCAATCATGAGTTTCCAAATATTCCATCGTTATTCCCGTGCATAGGAACAAGTCTCTTGGGAAGTCTCCCCACTGGTAGGTGTCAGGACCAGGATTCAATATCAGGGCCTTCGCTAACATATGGGCCTGTGGCTTCCGCAATAGCCCGCTAGCCTTGGCCAATGCAAAGTGAAGTAAACTTGTAGCCTTGTCATTCAGGCCCAGATTGGTCACCATGCAAAGGAATAAAATGTAAAAAATCCATTCTGCGGCTATTTTTCAGTGAGTGTTTTTATTTTCTCCTGCAAGGCTTCAGGGCCTAGGATCACAGGGTCGGCTATGCGCCCATGGCAGCCCACCAGCCTAAAGTGATCGAAGCTGAGGCAGAGTTGCCATGAACTGAGTTCAAATCGCTTGGGTGGCAAAAAAATAAAATAAAATAAAAAATAATAAACATCCGAGCTCAGAATTCACATCATTTTCTCTGCCACAGCTGGGATTCCAACTCAGACCTGGATAACACTATAGCACGGTGGGTGAAGGGGAAGCTCACCCTCCTTGAAGACTACAAGGTCAGGTCTGCTTCCAGGGCCTGAATTGAAACTCCCACACTGGCAAAAATCATATGCCCACCTAATTCAAACATAGGATCTCTATTTACATACATGTGTGTAATGCATCATGCATTCAATGTAGTTATTCTTTTTATTTATGTCTTAGTAAGGGATGCATTTTGTATTTTATTGATTATTATGACAGTTATAACTGTGCTGGCAGGGATGAGAACTAATTCCCATGTCTATAGCATTGCTTAAGCCTTCTCCATCCTAGCTGAGACCCAGAATTTTCACAGGGCAGGAAAACAAGTGGACATATTGGATTCTCACATCTGCACTCCTCTTTTGGAAGTGTTGGGGTTGGAACTTAGAGCTTAGGAAACCCAATAGGAGAAAGGGTCAAGGTGAGGACACCATGCTGAGAGCTAATAAGGAACTAAGCTCTTCCCAGGACCTGAGATCGAGCCCCAGGAGTGGGAGAGGGAAAGCACAATACTCATCCATTCATAAGCTGAAGGTAGTCAGCATATTTGTATACAGTAGGAGAGATGGTGACCTGTGATGGAATCCAATATACTCCATGACTACCGATTCTTGGATCTTTCCAGATGCCTCCATTTCATGACTGTGATGATTATGGTCAAGCTTTATCAACTCTTCATTGAAAATAATCGATACACAATGAATCTTGCCTATCATTTCCTGCCACGCCTACTCCGGTGGAGTCTGCTTAGCATGGCAAACCTGCTTTTAGATCTGAGAATGGGGCTTTAAAGAGGCCTACCTCCTGGAAAGGCTGCCAAGCCCCTGGGAAAGATGTGTTCCTGTTTTCCTTTTCCTCACTGTATAGGAGCGCCTATTAATCTTTTACTGTTCCTGCTGCTTGTTCTACTTACTCATGTTCTACGTTCCCTTATTCAAGGCTCTTTTGTTGACGACTCCAACATCCGATGAGTGTCCTGAGGATATGACTAACTCACCAGAGTTAAGTGCTACCCTGAAAGCCCCTCTTATGGAGGCTAGTAGACAAGTCATAAGTAAATATAAAAGTATTGGGGGTTTCATGATGTCACTTCAGCAGAAGGAATTGTAAGAAATTTACAAGAAGCTGTAGGCACGGCTAGAGCAGAAAGAGTGTATGGCTATTGGAGACGTCCCTTTAATCCTGAAGCATATACAATAGACTCATATAGATATCCTGTGGATAAGAAAGATGTAGAGGGATATGTGGACCAAAAACTAAATAAGATTCCTAAAAAGTCGGTAGATGGAAGGTGGCAATGGCTTATCAAAGGAAAATGATGGGATCCTCCATTATCTAGAGGACCCCAGAGACTTCCCCCAGATCCATAGCCTTTTACAGTTGTGTATGATAAGGATGGCAATCATTGGGAGAACTACTTAGGAGAAAGAACTTCCTATTACTCTCTTCCATTTACTCAGAGACTTGCTAGATCTAGGCCTCTTTGGTACTTACTATCAAAGAAGGAATAAGAAAGATCTTATGAGCCAGTTAAGGCCTCTATGGAGAAGAGTAAACGATTATGTGAACGGGTTACAGAAAAGACACTGTGAGCTTAAATTTGATATATGGCCAGATTTAACTAAGTATACTAAATATCATGATTTGGGCCACAAATTGGGGACCCTCTAAAGAATGGCAAAGAAGCAAAATTGCTTAAAAAAGATTTGAATCATATAAAGTACAAAACTAAACAAAAGTAACTATGAAGTACTAGAGTTCATGCCTTTCTGTTCAGCCCTTGCCCATATGCTCTGGTTAATGGTTAATAGGTGATAAACATTGAAACCAATTGTATTTCTTAAAAATAGAGGTAAAGCCAAAAACAAGTGCCTATCGTCATAGTTCGTCATCCAAAAAACAAGATCAGGTGACCAGCTGGTGACCGATCACCCAAGAATGAAGCCTTACAACAAGATTGTGTAACCTTTTGCCCTTTCTCATGGAGACTTTTGCTATAAAAGCTTGTTATCCTCTGCAATAAATCCCACTCAGCACTCACTCCTCTTGTGTGTGAGTTGTCTGCCATCTCCCCACCTATTCCAGTTATCTCCACTTGGTGTCCTCAGTTGTCCGACAGAGCTGGTCCGTGGCAATTTCCTAAGTTCATCCTGCAGAAAGTACTCATTCAAAGATGAGAATTCAACGACCCTTCCAAGTGCCAGAAACGAGTATATCAGGATCTTCCGCCATTCCCTCAATGGAGGGGGAATGACCTGGATTCGACCTTGAGGTCTCCGATACCCCGTTGCCCTTAGGCTTCCCCGAGAGCCAGCAGACCTTCAGTCACTCCAGGTCAACTTCACTCTGCAGGCCGCTGAGTTCGGACCCAGCATGGTCACCATGCAAAGGAAAATGAACATAAAAGGGCCAGGTGGAACTTCCTGCCACTTTTTTTTTCCCCTAGCAGCTTTTTTTTTTTCCTGCAAGCCCTGGGGTCCTAGAATCTGATGATGGGTTGTAGATCCAGAGTCTGCAGCCTAGGATGATTGGAACTGAAGTAGAGTTGCCACGACTTGAGTTCAAGCTCTGAGTCTGTTAAAAAATATTATGAAGGAAGCACCCTAGCTCCGAATTCGCCCCATTTTACTGCCAGAGCTCGGGTTTGAACTCAAGTCTGGGTAACTCTGTTGCACTGTGGGGGAAGGGGAAGATCACCATCCTTGAAGACTACAAGTTCAGGCCTGCTCCCAGTGCCTGAATTGAAGCCCCAACTCTGGCAAAAATCATATGCCCACCTATTTTACACATAGGATCTCTATTTACATACATGTGTGGAATGTGTCATGCTTTCAGTGTAGTTATTTATTTTATTGTGTGTCTTAGTCAGAGATGCATTTTGTATTTTATTGAGTATGATGACAGATATAAAGGTGCTGACATGCATGACAACCTATTCCCATGTCTATAGAGTTGCCTGTGCCTTGTCCATCCTAGATGAGACCCAGGACTTTCACAGGACAGGAAAGCAAGTGAACTGTTATACTGCTCACATCAGGATTCATGTTTTGGCAGTGTTGTAATTTGAACTCAGAACCTAGCAGGCCCAATTGGCGAAAGGGTCAAGGTGAGGACACTGGCCTGTGAGCAACTGAGGAGCTAGACTATTCCCAGAACCTGACATTGAGCACCAGGGAGGGCCAGTATAGGCATAAATTCATAATTTCAACATAGGACCTCTATTGATATACATGTGTGGACAGCATCTTGCATTTGGTGCACTTCTCCTTAACTTGTGTCTAATTCATGGAGGTATTGTGTATTTTACTGAGTATGGTGACAGGTATAACTGTGCTGTCTTGGATGACAACCTGTTCCCATGGTTATAGAGTTGCCTATATAGCATGCTCCATTCCTAGCTGAGAAGCAGGACTTTCACAGCACAGGAAAAGAGGAGGATCACTTGGCTTCTCACATCAGTATTCATCTTTTAACAGTACTGGGATTTGAACTCAAGGCTTAACAAACCCAAGTGGTGAATGGGTCATGGTGAGTATACCAGCCTGTGAGCCAATAGAGTGTTAGTTCTGTCCTGGGACCTGAGATTGAGCCCTGGTGGGGCCATTATTGATATAAATTCATAATTTACACAGATGATCTCTATTTACTTACATGTGTGGAATGCATCATGCATTCAGTGTAGTTATTCTTTCTATTTTGTGTCTTAATCAGGGATGCATTTTGTATTTTATTGCATATGATGACAGATATAACTGTGCTGACATGGATGGCAATCTATTCCAATGAGTATAGAGTTGCCTATATAGCATACTGTGTCCTACCTGAGACCCAGGACTTCACAGCACAGGAAAACAGGTGCAACAATGGGCTTCTGAAAGAAGCATTCATGTTTTGGCAGAGTTGGGATTTGAACTCAAAGCCTAGCAGGCCCAATTGGTGAAAATGTTAAGGGAAGGACACTGGTCTGTGAGCAACTGAGGAGCTAGGCCGTTCCCAGGACCTGACATCGAGCCCTAGGGAGGGCCAGGATAGGCATAAATTCATAATTGAAACAGGATCTGTATTGACATATTTGTGTAGACAGCATCTTGCGTTCGGTGCACTTCTCCTTAACTTGTGTCAAATTCATGGAGGTATTGTGTATTTTACTGAGTATGGTGACAGATATAATGTGCTGACATGGATGGCAACCTGTTCTCATGGTTATAGAGTGGCCTATACATTCATTCTCCATCCTAGCTGAGACCCAGGACTTCCACACGAGAGGAAAACAGATGCAACGACTGGCTTCTGACAACAGGATGAAACTTTTGTCAGTGCTTGGATTTGAACTCAAATCTGGGTAACCCCATTGCAATGTGGGGGAAGGGGAAGCTCACCATCCTTGAAGACTAGAATGTCAGACCTGGTCCAAGGCCTGATTTGAAGCCCCAGAACTGGACAAAATAACAAGCCCAACTCTTTCAAACATATCTCTACTTCCATACTGGGGTGGTATGCATCTTGCATTCATTGTAGATTTTTTTTTTATTTTGAGTCTTATTCATGGATGTATTGTGTATTTTATTGAGTCTGGTAACAGGGATATCTGTGCTGCCCTGGATGCCAACTGATTCCCATGAGTAGAGAGTTGCCTATATAGCATTCTCCATCCTAGCTGAGACCCAGGACTTTCACAGCACAGGAAAACAGGCAACGATGGGCTTCTCACATCAGGATGAATCTTTTGGTAGGGTTGGTATTTGAACTCAAGGCCTAGCAGGCCCAAGTGGTGGATGGGTCAAGATGAGCACACCAGCCTGTGAGCCACTAAGTTGATATGCCCTTCCTGGGACCTGAGATTGAGCCCCAGTGGGGGCCTTAATAGTCATCAATTCATAATTAAAACAGAGGATCTCTATTTCCATACATGGGTGGGCAGCATCTTGGGTTCGGTGTAGTCATTGTTTTTACATGTTGTCTTATTCACGACGTATTCTGTATTTTACTGAGTATAGGATGACAGATACAACTGTGGTGACCTGGATGACAACCTATTCCCATGAGTATAGAGTTGCCTATGCATTCTCCATCCTAGCTGAGACCCAGAACTTGCACAGCACAGAAGAACAGGTGCAATGACTGTTTTCTCACATCAGGGTGAATTTTTGGCAGTGCTGGGATTCGAACTTGGGATCTAGGAGGCCCAACTGCCCAATGGGTCCATGTGAGCACACCAGCCTGTGAACAACTAAGGAGCTGGGCCTTTCCCAGGAACTGAGATCTAGCCCTAGGGAGGCCACAATAATCGTCAATGCATCATTGAAACATGGGATGTCTATTCACATCCGTGTGTGGACTGCCTCCTGCAATGAGTGTAGTTATCCTCTCTATTTTGTGTGCTATGCATGGATGTATTTAGTATGTTCTTGAGTATATGATGACAGGTATAACTGGGCTGACATGGATGACAACCTATTCCTATGGCTATAGGGTGGCCCATGCATTCTCCATCCTAGCTGAGACCAAGGACTCCCACAAGAAAAATAAATAGGTGTAAACACTGTCTTGTCACATTAGGATGAATCTTTTGGCACTGCTAGGATCAGAAATTAGGGCCTAGTAGGCCCAATAGGTGATTGGGTCCACGTAAGCACACCAGCTTGTGAGCCACTAAGGAGCTAGGCCAGTCTTAGGACTTGAGATCGAGCCCCAGGGCAGAGGTCCTGGGGAGCACAATAGTCATCCATTTATAAGCTCAAGATATTATGCAAATAAGTACATATTTGTACAGTGTAGGAAAGATGGCGAACTGTGATGAAATCCAATCTACCCTGTGACTACCAATGGTTAGATCTTCCACTATGCCTCTATTTCATGACTGTGATGATTATGTTCATGCTTCATCAACTCTTCATGAACAATAATCGATACCCCATGAGTCTTGCCTACCATTTCCTGCTTGCATCCTGCAGGAACTACTCATTCAACCACATTCCATGACTCTTCCTAGGTCCGGAAACAAGTATTTCAGGATCTCCCGCCATTCCCTCAATGTAGGGGGGCTGTCCAGGATTTGAAATTGGGGTGTCTGTTGCCTGGTCAGCCTGGGGCTCCTCTGATATCCAGCAGGCCTTCAGCCATGCCAAGTCACCTTCAATCTGCAAGCCATCAGGTTCAGACCCAGCAAGGTCACCATGCAAAGGAAAATAAACAAAAAAGCATCAGGTGGAACTTCCTGCCACTTTTTTCTTCTCATGTCCATTTTGTTTGTTTGTTTGTTTTTTTCCTGCAAGCCCTGGGGTCCTAGGATCCAAGGATGGGCTGTGGGTCCAGAGGCTGCATCCTAGGATGATCAGAGCTGAGACAGAATTGCCACAACTTGAGTTCAAGCCCTGGGTATGGAAAAAAATTAAAAATTAAAAAATTATGAATGAAGCACCCTCGCTCAGAATTTGCGCCATTTTACTGCCAGAGCTGGGTTTTGAATTCAGGTCTGAGTAACTCTGTTGCGCTGTGAAGGAGGGGACAGCTCACCATCCTTGAAGACTACAAGGTCAGGCCTGCTCCCAGTGCCAGAATTTGAAGCCCCAACACTGGCAAAAATCATATGCCCACTTACTTTACACATAGGATCTCTATTTACATACATGTGTGGAATGCATCATGATTTCTGTGTAGTTATTCATTTTATTCTATCTTAGTCAGGAAAGCATTTGCATTTCATTGAGTATGATAACAGATTTAACTTTGCTAACATGGATGACAACCTATTCCCATGTCTATAGAGTTTCCTATGCCTTGTCCATCCTAGATGAGACCCAGGATTTTCACAGGACAGGAAAACAGGTGGACTGATGTACTGCTCACATCAGGATTGATGTTTTGACAGTGTTGTGATTTGAACTCAGATCCTAACAGGCCAAATTGGTGTAAGGCTCAAGGTGAGGACACTGGCCTGTGAGCAACTGAGGAGCTAGACCATTCCCAGAACCTGACATTAAGCACCAGGGAGGGCCAGGATAGTCATAAATTCATAATTTATACATGGGATCTCTATTGATATACATGTGTGGACAGCATCTTGCATTCGGTGTACTTCTCCTTAACTTGTGTCTAATTCATGGAGGTATTGTGTATTTTACTGAGTATGCTGACAGCTACAACTGTGCTGACATGGATGTCAACCTGTTCCCATGGTGGTTGAATTGCCTATATAGCATGCTCCATCCTAGCTGAGTCCCAGGACTTTCATAGAACAGAAAAAGTGGAGGATTGATTGGATTCGGACATCAGTATTCATCTTTTGGCAGTGCTGGGATTTTAACTCAATATCTAACAGGCCCAAATGGTGAATGGGTCATGGTGAGTACACCTGCCCGTGAGCCACTAGGGGGTTAGGTTGTTCCTGGGATCTGAGATTGAGCCCTGCTGGGGGTCATTATTGATATAAATTCATAATTTACACAGATGATCTCTATTTACATACATGTGTGGCATGCATCATGGGTTCAGTGTAGTTATTTTATTGTGTGGCATAGTCAGCGATGTATTTTGTATTTTATTGGGTATGATTACAGATATAACTATGCTGACATGGCTGGCAACCATGAGTACAGAGTTCCCTATATAGCATACTCCATCATAGGTGAGACCCAGGACTTTCACAGCACAGGAAAACAATTGCAACGATGGGCTTCTCACATCAGGATGAATCTTTTGGTAGGGTTGGTATTTGAACTCAAGGCCTAGCAGGCCCAAGTGGTGGATGGGTCAAGATGAGCACACCAGCCTGTGAGCCACTAAGTTGATATGCCCTTCCTGGGACCTGAGATTGAGCCCCAGTGGGGGCCTTAATAGTTATCAATTCATAATTAAAACAGAGGATCTCTATTTCCATACATGGGTGGGCAGCATCTTGGGTTCGGTGTAGTCATTGTTTTTACATGGTGTCTTATTCATGACGTATTCTGTATTTTACTGAGTATAGGATGACAGATACAACTGTGGTGACCTGGATGACAACCTATTCCCATGAGTATAGAGTTGCCTATGCATTCTCCATCCTAGCTGAGACCCAGAACTTGCACAGCACAGAAGAACAGGTGCAATGACTGTTTTCTCACATCAGGGTGAATTTTTGGCAGTGCTGGGATTCGAACTTGGGGTCTAGGAGGCCCAACTGCCCAATGGGTCCATGTGAGCACACCAGCCTGTGAACAACTAAGGAGCTGGGCCTTTCCCAGGAACTGAGATCTAGCCCTAGGGAGGCCACAATAATCGTCAATGCATCATTGAAACATGGGATGTCTATTCACATCCGTGTGTGGACTGCCTCCTGCAATGAGTGTAGTTATCCTCTCTATTTTGTGTACTATGCATGGATGTATTTAGTATGTTCTTGAGTATATGATGACAGGTATAACTGGGCTGGCATGGATGACAACCTATTCCTATGGCCACAGGGTTGCCCATGTATTCTCCATCTTAGAGGAGACCCAGGACTCACACAGGAAAGGAAAACAGGGCAATGATTGGCTTCAGACATCAGGATGAATCTTTTGGCACTGCTGGTATCTGAACTTGGTGCCTTGCAGGCCCAATAGGCAAATGGTTCCACCTGAGCACACCAGCCTGTGAGCCACTAAGGAGCTAGGCCATTCCCAGGACCTGAGATCGAGGCCTGGAGTGAGGGGGGCACAATCTTCATCCACTTATAAGCTGAAGGTAGTATGCAAATAAGTACATATTTGTATAGAGTAGAGAGATGGCGACCTGTGATGGAATCCAATTTACCCTGTGACTACCAATTCTCAGATCTTCCCCAATGCCTCCATTTCATGACTGTGATGATTATGGTCATGCTTCATCTACTCTTCATTAAAAAAAATGGATACCCCATGAGTCTCTCCTATCATTTCCTACTCGCATCTTGCAGGAACTACTCATTCAAGGATGAGATGATCACATTTCACACTTCCTAGGTCCGGAAACGAGTATTTCAGGTTCTTCCACCATTCCCACAATGTAGGGGGTTTGACCGGGATTCCAACCCGTGGCCTCCGTTGCACGGTTGGCTGTGACTTCCCCGATAGCCAGCAGGCCTTCAGCCATGCCAGGTCACCTTCACTCTGTAGGCCACCGGGTTCAGACCAACATGGTCACTATGCAAAGGAAAATAAATTTAAAAGCATGAGGTGGAAATTCTGGCTACTTTTTTCCCCTTCTGGCCATTTTTTCTTTCCTGCAAGCCCTGGGGTCCTAGGATCCGAGGATGGGCTGTGGGTCCAGAGGCTGCAGCCTAGGATGATTGCAGCAAAGGCAGTGTTGCCTCGACTTGAGTTCAAGGCCCAGGTTTGGCAAAAAAAATTAATAATAATAAAAATAAATAAATAAATAATTATGAATGAAGCACTGTCGCTCAGAATTCATGCCATTTTACTGCCAGAGCTGGGATTTGAATTCAGGTCTGGGTAACTCTGTTGCACTGTGGGGGAAGGGGAAGATCACCATCCTTGAATACTACAAGGTCAGACCTGCTCTCAGGGCCTGAACTGAAGCCCCAACACTAGCAAAAATCATATGCCCACCTATTTCACACATGGGATCTCTATTTACATACATGTGTGGAATGCCTCATGCTTTCAGTGTGTGTCTTGGTCAAGGATGCATTTTGTATTTTATTGAGTATGATGACAGATATAACTATACTGACATGGATGGCAACCAATTCCCATGTCCATGGAGTTGCTTATGCTTTCTCCATCCTAGCTGAGACCTAGGACTTTCACAGGACAGGAAAGCAGGTGGATCGATGGGCTTCCCATATCATGATTCATGTTTCCGTACTGTTGTGATTTGAACTCAGAACCCAGCAGACCAATTGGCAAAAGGGTCAAAGAGAGAACATGGGCCTGTGAGCAACTGAGGAGGTAGGCCATTCCCAGGACCTGGCATCGAGCCCCAGAGAGGGCCAGGATAGGCATAGATTCATCCTTGAAACACAGGATCTGTATTGACATATATGTGTGGACAGCATCTTGCATTCAGTGCACTCCTTCTTATTTTGTGTCTAATTCATGGAGGTATTGTGTATTTTACTGAGTATGGTGACAGATATAACTGTGCTGACATGGATGATGACCTGTTCCCATGGTTAAAGGGTTGTCTATGCATACATTCTCCATCCTAGCTGAGACCCAGGACTTCCACATGAGAGGAAAACAGGTGCAACGACTGGCTTCTGACATCAGGATGAAAGTTTTGTCAGTGCTGTCATTTGAACTCAGGTCTGGTTAACTCCATTGCACTGTGGGGGAAGGGGAAGCTCACCATCCTTGAAGACTAGAATGTCAGGCCTTGTCCAGGGCCTGATTTGAAGCCCCAGCACTGGACAAAATAACAAGCTCATCTCTTTTAAACATAAGATCTTTATTTACATACAGTTGTGGTATGCATCTTCCATTCAGTGTAGTTTTTTTTTTTTTTGAGTCCTATTCATGGATATATTGTGTATTTTATTGAGTATTGTGACAGGTATATCTGTGCTGCCATGGATGACAACCTATTCCCATGGCTATATAGCATTCTCCATCCTCACTTAGGTGCAGGACTTTCACAGGACAGGAAAACTTCTCACATCAGGATGAATCTTTTGGCAGTACTGGGATTTGAACTCAGGGCCTAGCAGGCAAAATTGATGAATGGGTCAAGGTGAGCATATCAGCCTGTGAGCCACTAAGGTGCTAGGCCGTTTCCAGAACTTGAGCTTGAGCCCCGGAGTGGGGCTGGTGCACGATATTCATCCATTCATATGCTGAAACTTCTGTGCTAATAAATACCTATTTGTACAGAGTAGGAGATGTGGCGAACTGTGTTGGAATCTTATCTACCATGTGAGTACCAATTCTTGGATCTTTCCCAATGCCTCAATTTCCTGAATGTAAGTATTATTGTCACACTTCATGAAGTCTTAATTAAAAATAATCATTGTGCCAAAGATCTTGCATATCATTTCCTATGAGAATTATGCATTGACTTCTCATCTCCTCCCTAGACCTAAATTCAAGCACCAGCCCGAAAAACGTAACATTTATAGACATTTTAAATATATGATTTATACTTACATCTATATATTCAGTCTATATCATGTTTGTTGGAGTGATTCATTATATTTCATTATTGATAGATCGATTTAGCATTTATTTTATGGACTGTGAGTGCACCTATAACATTTATTATATTTATTCCAATCTATTCCATAGCATGTAGCTTTGCAGATATATTATGTACATCATACCTGACACCCAGTACTTGCACAGAAAAGGAAAACAGGTGTCACACATGGAAAATTACACCAGGAAGAAACTTTTGGCAATGATGGGACCTAGACTAAGGGTGAGTGTCATCATGGCAGCCGCTAGCCAGTTCAACTGCCAAGTGGATCCCAGTATCTGGGATTAAGCCCCAGGTTTGGCCAAAATAGCAATAACTCTCTATGCAGATGATGGTATATAAATAAATATAAATTTAGATATTTAGATACTGTCAGAAATGTCTATCTGATATTCAATGATATATACTACATTCCTACAGATTCTCAGGTCTTTAGTGAGGACCCTATTTAATCGATAGTAGTCTTTTAATGCAAAATAAACTATGAATTTTAATCAATCTGTGTCCTGTGATTATTGGGTCTAATTTCATGCTAGACTGATTCATGAACTACTCATCCAACCATGACATTGATCACATTCCTCTGGTGTTCCTAGGGACAGGCAATAATTTTGTAGGCTCTCCAGCCCTTTGTAAGTGGCATAACTGGGATTCAAACTCAGGGCCTAGGTGTCCAGGTTGGCCTATGGCTTTGCTGACAGCCTGACAGCCTTCAGCAATGCCAGGTGAACTACAGGTTGCAGCCGTGTCACTTGGACACGGGAATGGTCACAATGAAAGGAAGGGAAACCTGAGAAACTACTGACCATCTGCAGTTCACAGTTTTTTTTTTCAATGCCATTTTCATTTTGATTTCCTGTCAGGCCCAGAGGCCTAGGATCCCAGGATGGGCTGTGGGTCCAGAGGTTGCACCATCCCAGCCTAGGGTGATGTTAGCTGAGGCAGAGTTTCCACGACCTGAGTTCAAGCCCTGTGATTGGCAAATAAATAAATAAATAAATAAATGAGTGAATGAATAAATAAATAAATAAACCTAAAAATAGTAAAAGGACTAATGAAGCTCCCTGGCATGGAATTTGTGCCCCCCGTTTTTTTTCTGCTAGGCCTGAGATTTGAACTCAGAGTCTGAGTTAATCTGGAGCACTGTGGGGAAAGGGGAAGTTTACCCTCCTAGAAGATAAGAAATTCAGGACAGTTCTCTAGGCCTGAATTCTAGCCCCAATCCTGGAGAACATAACATTTATAGTAATTTTTAGTATATGATTTATACTAACATCCATATGTTCAGTCCATATCGTGTTTGTTGAAGTGTTTAATTATATTTTAGTATTTATTTATGTATTTACCAATTATTTTATTGATCCTGAGTACACCTATAATATTTATTACATTTATTCCAATCTATTCTGTAGCACGTAGCTTTGCAGACATACTATATACATCATACCTGACACCCAGCATTTGCACAGAAAAGGAAAACAGGTGTCACACTTGGAATCTTACTGCAAAATGAAATTTTTGGCAATGCTGGGACCTGAACTGAGGGCCAACGAGGCTCACTTCATGAATGGGTGAGAGTCAGCACAGCAGCCTCCAGACCATTCAGCTGCCAAGTGGATCCCAAGACCTGGGATGGAGACATAGGTTTGGCCAAAACAGCAATACCTTTCTATGCAGACAGTGGTATACAGATAAATATATATTTAGGTATTTAGATACTGTCGAGAGCCCTGCAGGGAGTCTATCTGCATGATAAGCTTGACTATCTCGCTGGAACATCTCTCAAGGCTATTTACAGAATCTGGTCTTTGCATCCTGCCCCAAACAAAGACCAGGTAGCTGCTATTGACCACCTTTTCACATTGCCCTAAGCAAGCATCCTGCAGCTGCTATGCCCAATGAAAAAGCTTCCTTATTCTAAGCATATAAATACCCCTGTGTGAAAAATAAAATTTGGCAGCTTGATCAGAATCCTTGTCTTGCTGTCCTTCTTCGTGTCTCTTGTCCCTTCATTCCTTCTCGCTTAGGTTCACTGCCCTGGTTGAAGTCCTGCGGGTCAGGACAACTGGCGCCCAACGTGGGGCTTGAGCCTCTGACTAAGGAAGGAACGCCGTCCTCCGGGAAAACTTGGCCAAGTACAGTCCGAGATCGAGAGATCGCCTCAACAGACCCCACCGAGAGACAGATCCAGGAGGAGAGTGGGGACGGCGCAAGGTGAATGACCCACCATGGGACAAGCAATGTCGTCACATGATCTATTTCTGTCAGACCTCAGGGAGGCCTTCAAGACATGGGAAACGTGGGTTAAGAAAAAGGATTTAGAATTATTTTTCTCATTCATAGAGGACTTGTAGGAATCATAGATGCAAAAAGATGGCAAAGAGTAGGAGATTGTTTAAAAGATTATTATGAAAACTTTGGTCCGGAAAAGGTTCCTGTTACCGCCTTTTCCTACTGGAATTTGATTAATGAAGTTTTAAAATGTTCTCTGTTTGATAGTGGAATTTTAAAACTTATAAAAATGGGAGAGGAGGTTCTCCAACAGGCCTCTCCGCCCCCCGCGGCTTGCCCATTGGTTGTATTAGATCTTGAAACTCCTTCTCAAAAGGTAGATGAATATTATTATCCTGTACCCCAGACTGCCCATTCCCCTCAGAATAATTGAAATCCTGAGGAAGAGGCCACCCTGGAAGAGGAGGCGGCCCAATATCATCAGCCTGATTGGCCCCCCTTACTCAGTCACCCCCTACCTCAGACTAAACCCTCTATCTCAAATATTCCGCATTCCTCCTATGCACCCCCTCCCTTTTGTGACCCGGCCTTTCAAGGGCCCACTGCCCCTCCAGATCCAGATGTTTTTTCTCCCCCCCCTTTACCTAACCTGGCACCTTTACGCGAGACTCTTCAACATAGGCGAGAACACCTTCAACTTTTAAAAGAACTGCGGTCCCTTGATTATGAACTCCGCACACTGGCCTTGGCTGATACGCCAAAACAGCCTGATAAAATTAAGGTTAGAGCAGGCCATCAATCAGTTCTTGCCTTTCCAGTAACTCGGAGCCAGACAGATAGGACCTCAGAGGGTGAGGAGGACGAATCAGAAGAGGAGGAAAAAGAGGATGAGGAACAGGATACTGGGGATGAAGAGGAACAACCCACCCAGGGAAAAGGCCAACAAGAGTATAAGAGGCTTAGCCTCCGGTATGGCCCGACTGCCCCTTATACGTTAGCCTTATTAGAAAACCAAAGTGCGCGCTGGCTCACCCCTAATGATTGGAAGTTTCTGGCCCGCGCCACCCTTAGTGGGGGTGATTTTGTTTTCTGGAATGCGGACTTTAAGGAACAATGTAGAGAGACCGCACAAAAAAATTTGGCTAAAACATCTTCAGAAACCTGGACCTATACTAAACTTTTGGTTAATGCGCCCTTTGATACCAATGCTAAACAGGCGTGCTTTCCTACCGGACTTTTGGCACAAATTCAAAACGCTGGCCTTTATGCTTGGAAGCGTCTCCCTCAAAAGGGATCGGCTACTACTTCCCTGGCAAAGGTTAGACAGGGGCCAGAGGAACCCTACAGTGACTTTGTCTCACGGCTTAACTTGGCTGCAGAAAGGCTTCTTGGGCCTAGTGAAAATGAAAGTGCCTTTGTTAAACATCTTGCCTTTGAAAATGCTAACCCGGCATGTCAAGATGTCCTCCTGCCACATAAAAACAAGGGTGACCTCTCTGAGTTTGTCTTCGTGCTGGAGTAGGGACTGCTCACATCATAGGCGCTGCTTTTACCAAGGCATTTCAAAGTTCAGTCCCGGGCTTGCTCGCTTACTTGCTTTAATTGTAAACAACCTGGTCACTTTGCACATGAATGTCCCTTCAGCAAACAAAGAAAGGGGGCAATTCCCTCCCAAGCTACAGGTAGACCACTCCCTGCCACTCTTTGTCTTTGTCAAGAACAAGCAGCCCCAAGGTTGCTGCCAGAATGCTTGAAAACAGGTTAATGGCTTACCACAACCCAGGGGAAACCTTCCCCCTGAGGATGATTCCTTTTCTCTTGCAGATGCAGCTAGAACTCCAGACATGGACCATCCTGTTTGAATTTATTAAATAACAGATTAATCTCTTGGCTTCTAAGCCCATACAGTTTCATCACCATCGCCTTGATGTGGCAGACCATGGCATTGAGATCTAGGATTTACCCCAGGCTTTTAATTAGTGTTTTGCCATGAGCTTGTTCCAGTGGGAAACAGCCCGCCTTCTTTTTCTTATTTAGAAAACTCTCCTTATTCATAACTCCTGACCATTCAACGGGCAAGACCTATTGCCATAAGGGATAGGTTCACCCCTCCTCCTGTAGGCCCCTGCGCTTGGGGGAGGATGCACCTATGGGAGGAAGAAAAAATGCTCAAATCAAGGGTGCAGGTAAGACTGCAGGGGGATGGATCCATGAGATCCCAAAACCCAAGACCCCTGAGTGGCAAGCTCTGGTGCATGACAGTTGGCATGCATACCCACAAGCCGTCTCCTCAAAAAACAAGCCAAGGCCTGTAAAATTCCCCTCCCTGAGTGAGGATGCTCGCTTGGGAGTGGAGAAAAACCCTGGCCCCTTAGAGGAACAGAGCCTCTGTCACTCCCTCAAAAAGAGCACCAACAATTGATGGTCAATTTTCTAAATAAGAAAGGGGGAGATGTCGAGAGCCCTGCAGGGAGTCTATCTGCATGATAAGCTTGACTATCTCGCTGGAACATCTCTTAAGGCTATTTACAGAATCTGGTCTTTGCATCCTGCCCCAAACAAAGACCAGGTAGCTGCTATTGACCACCTTTTCACATTGCCCTAAGCAAGCATCCTGCAGCTGCTATGCCCAATGAAAAAGCTTCCTTATTCTAAGCATATAAATACCCCTGTGTGAAAAATAAAATTTGGCAGCTTGATCAGAATCCTTGTCTTGCTGTCCTTCTTCATGTCTCTTGTCCCTTCATTCCTTCTCGCTTAGGTTCACCACCCTCGTTGAAGTCCTGCGGGTCAGGACAGATACTGCCAGTGATGTCTATCTGGTATTAAATGACATATACTGTGTTCTTACGGATTCTCAGTCTTTAGTGAGGACTCCATTTAATGAATAGTATTCTTTTAATGCATAATAACTATGAATTAAAATCAATTTGTGTCCTGTGATTATTAGGTCTAATTTTATGCTAGACTTATAGATGAACTACTCATCCAGCCATAACATTGATCACATACCTCTGGTGTTCCTAGGGACAGACAATAGTTTCTTAGGCTCTCCAGACCTTTATACTGGCATGACCGGGATTCAAACTCAGGGCCTAGGTGTCCAGGTTGGCCTATGACTTCGCTACCAGCCTGCCAGCCTTCAGCAATGCTAGGTGACCTACAGGTTGCAGCCTTGTCATTTGGGCCCAGAATGGTCACAATGCAAGTAAGGAAAATCAAGAAACCACCATCCATCCACAGTTTGTAATTTTTTTTCAGTGCCATTTTCATTTTGTTTTCCTGTCAGTCCCCGAGGCCTGGGATCCCAGGATGGGCTATGGGTCCAGAGACTCCACCTTCCCAGCCTACGGTGATATTAGCTGAGGCAGAGTTGCCACGACCTGAGTTCAATCCCCGTGCTTGGCAATAAATAAATAAATAAATAAATAAATAAATAAATAAATAAATAAATAAATAAATAAATAAAATAATTTAAAAATATTAAAAATAGTTGGGCACCAAAGGCTCATGCCTGTAACCTTAGCTACTCAGGAGGCTGACATATGAAAATTGCGGTTCAAAGCCATTCGGAGCAGGAAAGTCCTTGACACTCTTATCTCCACTAAACCACTAGAAAACGGGAAGTAGCAAAGTAGCACTGTGGTTCAAGTGGTAGAGTGCTCTCCTTGAGCTGAAGAGCCCAAGGACAGCTCCCAAGGCCAGAGTTCAAGTCCCATGAACAATATATAATGTATATACATACATACATACATATATATGTATATATATATGTATATGTATACATATATAAAACTAATGAAGCCCCCTGGCTTGGAATTCATGCCTTTTTTTTTTTCTGTCATGCCTGGGAATTAAACTCGGAGCCTGGGTAACTCTAATGCACTGTTGGGGACAGAGAAACTTACCTGCTTTGAAGACAAGGCCTGTTCCCTAGGCCTGAATTCAATCCCCAGCCGTGTTAAAGTAATATTCATCCACATTTCAAATAATGATTAATATCTACATGTGTTTATTGCATATTGCATTGAGTGTATTTATTTTACTTTTTGTATTATTCATTCATTCATTATTTTTATTGACTATTATTATACTTATGTATTAAATTGATTACATCTTCTGAGAACTATACAGATTTACATATGCATTATATATCTTACTTCAGACGCAGGACATTCACAGAAATTCTATAGTAGATCATCCCATGCATAGAAAAACAGAATGAATACACCAACCAAAGTCTAATTTATCCCTAGGTACCCCAGTGGCTCACATCTGTAATCCCAGCTACTCAGAGGTGAGAAGTGGAAGATTAAGTTTTAAAGCTAATCCAAGCAGAAAAGCCTGAGAGATATCGTGTCCAAATAAATTGCCAAAAACCAGGCTACAGGGATGGCTGAATTGGTAGAAAATCAGCTATGAAAAACCAAGCCAAGAAAGAGCAAGCTGAGTTCAAATGCAGGGAAAGGGGGTTTGGGGCATAAAGGGGAGAAAACTCCTCCAAAAACAGAGAACAATCAACAGTACACAAATCCCACCTAATTTAGGGTACCAACCAAAGTGAAAAAAAAATCAACTTGTGCAGTTGAATAACTTTACATGAGCACATATGTTCTTAGGTACACTTCAAAGCTATGTTTTTAGTAATATATATGTATTTGTTAATAATGTATATATTATGTGTATATATATATATAAATAATGTGTATATATATGTGAATAAACTAAGAAACCAGCCAATGAATAAATACTTCTGAATTAGTGTCTTAATCATGGCATTATAAATTATTTGTACTAAAATTATATTCCAAGTTTCCTTCTTCAGAATCAATCTTTAAGACGTTTGTTCATGTGCTAGGCGTTGGAGGCCCATCCCTATTATCCTAGTTATTCAGGAGGCAGAGATCTGAGGATGGTGGTTCAAGGCCTGATCTGGCAGGAAAGGCTGTGAAACCCTTATCTCCATTAAACCACTAGAAAACTGGAAGTGGCGCTATGGCTCAAGCGGTAGAGTGCACTCCTTGATCTGAAGAGCACAGGAATAATGCCCAAGCCGAAGAAAGAAGTTTGTTCATACAAACTTCTAACATTCGAAGGTTAAGAAACTTTTCTTCCAGGGTCTTATGCTCTTTAGGCAACTACTCCACTGCTGGGCTACATCAAAGTCCCAATGTTTTTGTTTTTCATTTTACAATCCAGTTTATTCCCAAAATGCTTACAGGTACCTACTCTCTTCACAGAAATGAGATTTTATTCACAAACCCAACCTTTTGTGGTATGACACCCCTAGTGTATTTCATGGTAGGCACTGAGGAAAACTCACACAACACAATTGCAGACAGTTTATAATTACAGAAATAACTTTAAATAGAAACAACATCAATTGCCAGGTGCTGATGACTCAGGCCTGTAATCCTAGCTACTCAGGAGGCTAAGATCTGAGAGTCACGGTTAAAAGCCAGCCCAGGCAAGAAAGTCCATGAGGCTCTTATCTCCAATAAACCACTAGAAAACTGGAAGTGGTGCTGTGGCTCAAAAGGTAGAGTACTCGCCTTGAACAGAAGAGCGTAGGGACAGTGCCCAAGCCCAGAGTTCAAGCCCCAGGACCAACTCCCCCCCTCAAAAAAAGAAATAACATCAACTGTCTCAACCTTCTAGGGAGAAATGATGTCCTTATTTTCATTCTCACTCTTCATGGCAGATGGCCAAAATAGAAACACCAATGTGCTATGCTAAAATGTAAAAGTTTAAACCCCTTTTTTGAAAAAACTCTCATGTTTTAAAATCAAAATGTATCAAATAAAGGCGAAGTGAACTTTAAAAAAATATTAAAAATGCTAATGAAGCTCCCTGGCTTGGAATGTGTGACATTTTTTGTCTGCAAGACCTGTGATTTGAACTTGGGGTCTGGGTAACTCTGTTGCACTGTGGGGAAACGGGAAGCTCCGTGTGCTTGAAGACCAGAAAGTCAGGCCTGTTCCCTAAGCCTGAATTCAGGCCCCAGCCATGGAAAACGTACTCCTTATATACATTTTAAAGATAGGATTGAACTTCCATACAGATGTTCATTCTATGTTATGTTTGGTGTGGTTATTCATTGTATTTTTTTTGTTTTTTTCATTTATTTTCCATATATTTTATTGACTCTGATGACACCTATACCATTTATTACATTGTTTACATCCTATCACATAGCATCTACATTTGCAGATGTGGTCTCCATCACGCCTGACACCCAGGACTCTCCCAGAAAAGGAAAACATTTGTCACACTCAGCTTCTTACTCCAAGATTAAATCTTTGGCAGTGCTGGGATCTGAAGTCAGGGCCTAGCAGACCCAATTCATGAATGGGTGAATGTGAGCACGGCAGCCTCTAGACAATGAAGCTTTCAGGTGGTTCCCACATACTGAGCTCGAGTCCCATGTTTGGCCAAAACAGCGGTACATGGATCACCAGATGGTGGTATACAAATAAATATATATTGGTAAAGAGTGCCAGAGCTGTCTATCTATTACTGAATGACCCTTACTACATTCCGACCAAATCTTTGGTATTTATTATACTGCCATTGAAGGAATATTATTCTTTCCATGCTTAATAAACTATTAATTAAGATCAATTGGGGGCTGGGAAAGTGGCTCAGTGGTAGAGCGTTTGCCTTGCATGCATGAGGCCTGAGTTTGATTCCTCAGCACCACATAAGCAGATAAAAGAAAAAAGCTGGAAGTGGCACTGTGGCACAAGTGGTAGAGCACTAGCCTTGAGCTGAAGAGCTGAAGGACAGTGCCCAGACCCAGATTTCAGGCCCCATGACCTCCTACCTTCCAAAAAAAGATCCATCAGCATCCTAGGATTATTGCATCCAATTTTAGACTTGACTGATGCACAAACTACTCTTTCAATCCAGTCTCTTGTGATCTCCTGCCATTGGTAGGTGTCGGGACTGGGATTTGAAAATGAGGCCTATGTTGACAGGTCGGCCTATAGCTTTCCTGATAGTCCACCAGCCTTCATCAATGGCAGGTCAGGTCCACTTTGCAACCGAGTCATTGCAGACCCAGGATTATCACCATGCAAAGAAAAAAACGTAAAACCCCCAGCTTTCTGCAGCTTGTGACTTTTTGTGCTGTCCCACTTTTTTTTTGTCCTGTAAGCCCTCTGGTCCTAGGATCCCAGGATCGACTATGGGTCTAGAAGCTACACCTCAGCCTAGGGTGATCACAGCTGCGACAGGGTTTCCACGACCAGAGTTCAAGCCCCATGGTTGTCAAAAATAAAAACAATAAATACAAAATTAATTAATTATTTAATTAAATAAAAAAATAAATCTCCCTGGTTTGAAATATCTGCTAGTTTTCTTTCCTAGCCTTGGATTTGAACTCAGGGTCTTGGTATATCTGTAGCAATGTGAGGGAAGGTTCAGAGTTGCCAATACTTGAGTTCAAACCCCATGCCAAGCCAAAAATAAAAAATTGTCACTGACCGTGGCGGGGGAGCAGTTGTCCATATTAGAGGGAAGGGATGGTAGGGGGAAAACAAAGGAGAAGGCAACAATGCTCAATAGGAAATGTACTCATTACCTTGTTCATGTAACTGTAACTCTCAGTACAACATTTTTACAATTAAAAACGTGCAAAAAAAAGAAACAATGTAATGATCAGAGAAGCATTTGGGGGGTAAGGGAAGGATGTCTAAATAGCTGTACAAAATTCTACACTGCTTTGCTTTTAATGCTCAGTATGAAACTGAATAAACATAACTGCTTCCATTAAAAAAAATCAAGTCACTGTCTTGGAACTGGGCCAGTATTTCTGCCATTGCTAGGATTTGATTGCATCGCCCAGTAACTCTTTTGCAACAAGGGTGAAGGTGAAGCTCACTGAACTTGAGGAAAAGAAATTCAGGCTAGAGTTCCCAGGAATAAATGAAGACACTGCAATGGAAACAATACTTCCATACATGTGTAATATATGATATATACTTACATATGTATGTTTATTACATATTATTATTTTTATTATTGATTTTGTATTTATTATTTGATTCATTTATTGTTTATTGTATTTAGTGTTATTATACACATATTTTTACATGTTGTACATGTATTATAAAAATATACAAAATAAATTAGGACATTGACTCATTTTTCATTAATACTACATTAAGTGTTGAAACATAATACATAATTAAATGGAGGTATTTGTCACAGTCTTAACATGTTTAGAATCTGTTCCCAGTATGAGCCTTGTCTTATTTATCTATGGCCATCTTCCTATACGGATTTCTTTACATGACTTATACTCAGAAGCCTTTTCTTGAGGATAGGCAAATTGAGGGATAAAATTGCAAGGGTGGGGTTAAAATATGGCTTAGTGGTAAAGAGCTCACTCAGCATGCATGAATGCCAAGGTTTGAATTCTCAGAGCCACATACTCAGAAAAAGCCAGAAACTGTGGAGTGGCTCAAGTGCTATAGCGCTAGGCTTGAGAAAAAGAATCTCAGAGACAGTACCCAGGCCCTAAGTTCAAGCCCCAGGACTGTCAAAAACAGTAGGCCAGATGCCAATGGCTCACTCCTGGAAACCTAGCTACTCAGGAGGCTGAGATTTGAACACCACAGTTCAAAGACAGCCTATGCAAGGAAAGCCTGTTAGACTCTTATCTCCAATGAACCACCAAAATACCTCACATGGCATTGTGGCTCAAGTGGTAGAGTGTTCACCTTGAACTGAAGTGCTCAGGGACAGTGCCCAGGCTTGATACAAGACACACAACTGGAAAAAAAGTGAGGATTAATTAAAGTACTTTTCCTACTTTCTAATTATGAGAACATTCTGTGGAAAATGAACACAGATGTACACTAGAATTGGAGTCAGAGCTCAAGGCTCAAGTGTCCACATCCATATACCCAGCCTCTCTGACTCTAGCATTATAACTTTGCATACTACAGGGTTCTGAAAGGTCCAATATTGAAGGGATTAATATGATCCCCAAGCCCTTTGTGATAAGCAGTTGACTTGTATTGTCAATTTCATTACAGTTCTGAAGCTAGCAGAGCACCAGTAGCTCACGCCCATCACCCTAGCATAGGAGGCTGAGGTCTCAGTATCACAGGCTGAAGCTAGCCAGAGCAGGAAAGTCTATGACACTCTGACTTCCTCTTCTGAAAGGTTAGATGTTCAAGAGCTTCCTCTGTTTCGCTTGGTGATGAGAAGTTACTCACACTCTAAATATTCTTAGAATTCTTGAGCTATAGAAGCAAGAAAGAAACATCATTGACCCATCTTGGGTTCAAATGAAGTTCTCAGGATCCAAGCCTTAGCCCTGTTGGCAGGAAGAACTCCAATGAAACGCTATATTTGAAGGACAGAAAACAGTTTTAAAAGCTGGACTAGGTGAAGAGACCTAGGACTGCAGGATTAGGAGGCAGAATGTACACACTCAACAGGGAAGTGAGCTGCAAAACGACTTCATTCATTCCAGGCACAGCCAGCAATGGGGGGAAACCTGAAATATTTGTTAGAGTCACACCAGGGTCAGGCTTTTCTCAGCCTCTTCAAACAACGACTAATTATCCTTCCTCCCTCAGGTGAAGGGAGCCTCAGGCTATCTTTAGGTTACCAATAGAGAACCAGTTTAGTAGGGGAGAGGGCAGGAACAGAGTAAAAAAAAACATGCTCTCTGGTCTTAGGGAGTGAGTTTTTGACTCTCCATCTGTCAGATTTGAAGGCCCTTCTT
The DNA here is from genome assembly GCF_024711535.1 of Dipodomys merriami. Lineage (NCBI taxonomy): Eukaryota > Metazoa > Chordata > Mammalia > Rodentia > Heteromyidae > Dipodomys > Dipodomys merriami. The sequence continues at coordinate 48,353 of NW_027206023.1, forward strand.
CTACCTCTTCCAGTCCATTCTCCTTCCTTCATTCTCCACATCATTAATTCAAATCCCCAGTCCAAGGAGAGGCAGGGTGTTGGAGACCCGAAACCTGCCTGAGAATGCTCTGGCCTCTTTCAAACACTTAATTAACAAGTAGCCGTTCTCAGAAATTCCCAGGTGCACATTTAGATAACTTCCAGCCATAAAACTTATCTTATCTCCGGCCCTGAGCAAACGGCGCCTGGCTAACCATAAAAGAAATCACAGGAGATACCTTTAAGAGGAGCACAATGGCCAAAAGGATAAGCAGGACGCATCCCTGACCCTGGGACTCCTCACCCTTGCTTCTGCAAAGTTTTTTTTTTTCTTTTTTCTTTCCCTTCCCCTGTCCCTTCGGGTATTTAAACCCTGCCTCACTTTAATAAAGCAGACCTTGACGCGACTCAGAGTGGCTCTGTCTTTCTTAATGCGCTTGGTCTCGATTCTCTCTCCCCCCCTTGGTTTTCAGGTGGTGCCCCCTCGGATCCCCCACTAAATTACCTGGCCTGCTGGACGGGTCAAGTGGCGCCCAACGTGGGGCCCGAGACGCGGTAACTTACCGACAGCGGAGAAACAAGGAGCTCCTGACACGAGGTAGAGACGGCCGGACTGCATCGCTCGTGCACCGGAACGGTCTCGGGGTAAGCATTGCTGTCGATTGACCATGGGAAGTAGTCTGTCTAAAGAAGGTCTTTTCATTAAGGAAATGAAAAGTAGTATCAGGGAGAGAGGAATTAGAGTTAAGAAAAAGGACTTGCATAAATTTTTTTTGTTTTGTGGAAGAGAAATGTCCATGGTTAGTGTTACATGGTCCAGGAATTCACCCTCTTACCTGGAATAAGGTAGGAAGGGACATTAACAAACTCCTCAGAGACGGAGAAGAGGTTCCTGAAGCCTTTTTTAGTTTTTATGGGGTCATCAGGGACATCTTAAAAGATGTGGAGGGAGATGGACGATTTTCCCATCTCTTAGCCCTTGCGGATGACCTCTTTACTTGTCCCCCGGTAGAACATGAACCTTGCTCTAAGGTCAGTTCGCCAACCGCCCCTTTAAAAAATGAAACTAATTTGGAAAAAGGGACATCAGGCCTGGATGAGGCTGCCACTGGCACAGCTTCGCCCTCCCCATCCCTTATTGATGAGCCTTTCCCCACTAAGTTGGCCCCCCCCTTTATTGAGGCCACCTCCTCCAGATAAATCATCAAAAAATAAGGCACTCTATCCTGTAATTCATCAAAATGTGCCTGACGATGATTGGCTCGACCCCTCACAGCAGGCCAGCCTCGAGACGGAGGCTGCCAGATATGAGGAAGAAAAACACGGGTCCCGCCCTCAATATCAGTCCCAAGCTTTTATAGCAGACCGGGAACATCCCAGACAACTCCACTGGCCCTCTCCACCTCCATATGGGCCATGTACCCCCAATGTTCCAAGCGCCCCCTCAAATAATTTAGTTCCTCTTACCCAGATTCCAGGGGTAGAAGGACTCTTAAAAACTAAAGACTCCCTGTTAAGACAGGTCTCCTCTTTAAAAGATGTCCTTTCCATAAAAAGGGAATTAAGAGATCTCACCCAACAAATACAGGAATTACAGACTGACCTTACAGGAGAAGCTGGCTTTGTTTTGCCTCGTGTGGGTTCCTTACCCAGAGCACAGGCCAGGCCAAGGATAAGTAAAAGTAGCAAGACACCAACTTCAGTGTCACTCTCTTTTCCAGTAATGACCCGTTCTGGTACTCAGGGAAATCAGGTAGACACCACCCAGGGTGATAACTCAGAGGATGAAGATGCTGAACAAGGGACCTCAGCTTCTGAGGGAGAGGGGGAGGAATTAGAGCAGGAACGAGGGGGAGGTAATGTGGGCCAGGCCATATATAAAAAATTAAAAATTAAACACCTAAAAGACTTACATTCAGCAGTAAAAAAATTATGGTATTAATGCACCCTTCACCCTTTCTATACTTGAAGGACTGGGCCAAGGAGGCAGCCTGCTGCCTCACGAGTGGGTTAAAGTGGTTCAGTCAGTCCTGACTAGAAGCCAGTTCTTAACCTGGAAGGCTAAATTTATAGATAAGGCAGAGGCTCAGGCTATCATAAACAAAAAACATGTTCAGATGGCCATTACCATCTGAAGTTGCTTTTTCTGTTTGCAGTCCTTCGACTGCTGCGCAGCGCCTGTCTGGTTTCCTCTGTTTCTGTTTAGTGTTAATTGTCTCTGTTGTCTGTCTTGTTGTCCTTAAAGGGAAGGGGCGGCAACTAACAACCCCCTTAAGTCTGACTTTAGATCACTGGAAAAAAGTTACAGCTCGAGCCCAGATTGTCAGGTTTTAGGAACTTGCTTGTTTGTCAATTATGAAATTGCCACTGACCACCTGTGAGTGGCCCCGGTTAGATCTCAGACTTAGGCCTTGGTTCAGGGGGTCTGAGCGTGGGGGAGAACCTGTCAGTCTGAGGGGACGGCCGCTAGGGATTTTTCTTTTCCCTTGCCCCAAGATGACTGGGAATTCTCCTCCACCTTGGAAGGCCCCTGGGTCAATGCTTGCAGGAATCAAAAAAAAAAAAAAAAAAAAAAAAAGAAAATCCTCCGGAGGTGAGTAGGGGTGTTGAGTCCCCTAGTAAGTAAATGGTGGTGAGATGTCGCCCCATTCACTGAGACCTGATTTTGTCTTTGTGGCCACTTGTTTGTCTTGTTTAGTGTGTGTGTTCGTTTTATGTTTTCTGAGGTAGGGAAGATTTGGGTGAGTGTGACAGGCTCACTCAGCAGACTCTGGATTCAGCTTGCTGAATGAGAACAGCACAAAGATTCAAAAGACTAATTAGTGAGTTGCCTTGCTAGATAAGCAAGCTCTGGGAAAATGAAGCCCAACAAAGGTACCTGGTTTAAAAGAAATACTGTCTTAAAATTTTGTTTAAAAACTTTAAAAGGTGTACGTACAACTGATTTTGATTTTTGCGCGCTTTAAGATCTGTGTGAGTGTTTTGAGTGTGTCTGTGAACGTGTTCAAAGATAAAAATTGTCAGCATGCTGTAACAATTGAGTGAGTTTAAATTTAAAAATTCAAAAGGTTATGAGGTTTGGACATTACCAAAAATTTTAAAGAATCTTCACATTGTTTTAAATGGCTTTGTAAGAATTCTTTAACTTGCAAATTAAAAAATCTGGTATTTAAAAACTAATATTTTAAAATGCATAAGACAGTTTATACTGTAATCAAGTTGCCTGGCTTAACAAAAATGCATTGGCTGTTTGGGATCTAGTTCCCTTGGCTAAAATTTGGGGATAAGTATTAGAAATTTAAATGTAACAAAGTTTAACACTGTCAAAGATGTTACTTGTTCTGTCTGTCTAAAAACTGTGTATTTCATTCGAGAACCAAGAGAAGAGACGGGGAAAAACTTAGAAGCCAACAGAAGACCTATCTTTAGGGGTGAGGGGTGAACAAGCAGAAGTGCAGTTCAGCTGGTCATGCATGGTGGGACAGGCCCTGGGAGGAGTCCACGCATGGTAAAAGAGGGCAAGCTGACGCAAACGCAGTTCATCTAACCCTAAAGAGTCGGATTGGGTGTGTGGCTATTCCATAGAAGGGGCTGAGTGGCCCATCTTTGTTCTCTCTTTTCTCTGCAGATAGACACTGAAAACATGATGGTTAAAATGAGTGATGTGATGATCTGATTAGTATTGCTAAAACCTCCCCTTGGATGTGTTAACATTAAAATTAGGAAGGCCTTAAAAGAGGGCTAAAAAGTTATTTATATAATGTGGCTTACTTTCAATTATGTTCCACAATTAGGATGCTTTTAAAAGTTATAAAGGTGTTAAGTCTAGCTTCGTGATATAGTAAAGGTGACTGTAATTCTTGTATTAAGGAAAAATTGTCATTTGAGTTTAAAAATCTTAATGTGTGTCTGTTTTAAAACAAGCAACCAAGAGGCAATGAGTGACACTTGGCCTCAAGATTTCAAGGGATCTTTTCAAAATGCAAATAAAAACTAAAGTATAAAATATTAAAGGTAATTAATAAGAGGTTTAAAAAAATAGAAATGGATTTTTGGATATAAAGTTTAAATATAAAATTGTTCTTAACATTGGCCTCAATGTGCACAAAGGAAAAATTAAGATTACCAAAATAATTGCTATTCTAGTTTGCTCTTATAGGATTTTTAAGTTTCCAGCAAGCCCAAAGCAAAGCACAGAGGATTCTTACAAGTTCTCAGATGTAACTTTGACTCTTAATAAGTTTCAGGTAAGAGCATGCTTAAAAGCTACTTCTATGTTGACCACCTTGTTGCTTTTAATTGGAGTAAAATGGCCTTCTGTAAGACTCATTGATCTGCAATCTGGTTCAAAGCCAGCCCGGGCACAAAAAGGTTCCTGTGAGACTGTCACCTCTATTCAGCCAGCAGAGTACTAGCCCTGGACTAAAGAGTCAGGGGACAGTACTCAAGCCCCAAGCTCGAGACTCACAGTGGCAGAGTACTAGCCCTGGACTGAAGAGTTAGGGGACAGCATTCAAGCCCCGAGTCTGGGACTCAAAATGGCAGCGTGCTAGCCTTAAGCTATAGAGCTGAGGGACAGTGCTCAGGCCCCGAGTTCAAGTCCAACAACCAGCTAAGGAAAATGCCAATGAGGCATTTATCCAAGTGGAAAAGACACTCCTGGGACGAAAGCAATGGAGGAGCATCCAGAGGCAGTAAGCCACTGCTTGGATGGCAGAAATATCAGATCCTAGAGTCATTTGTGCGTGGCCCTTCAAAACAGGTCAGAGCCGGGAGGTCATAGGAAGATAGTTTGGAAGCATGCCTAATGTTCATGACTACCTTGTAAGGGACAAGAACTTGCCAGTCATCTGTGATAGTAAAAAGCTAATGTTATAAAATGTGGGAGATAGTTTAAATCTCAACCACTTTATATGCCAAAAGCTCTAATTGGCAGCTCTAATTGAGCTGACACTAGTTACATAAAGTTCATCTGCTCAGGAAAAAGTTTGTAAACCTGAGAGTGTGTTTCTATTGATATCATTGATATCTGTCTAAAGGCCTGCAAAGGTAACTTAGGCATTATTTGGGATCATTAGAGATCACATTCCTAAGCCATCTAGGAAGATGCTTTTGCAAACTAGAGTGCTAAACAAGCTACACTGCTGTAGCCAGAGAAAAGGTCTGTGCAGTTGTCAAAAGTTAAAATATTATTCTTAATGACATCTAACCCTGATAGCCTCTTTGTAAAATAGGCTAAAGTTATAGGTCCCTGGCTAGGTAAGGTCAACGCCCCTAAAGTCAGCTTGAAGAAGTTACAGAAGATGGACCTTCGCCCTTCTACCCCCATGTTAAGATCAAGGGTCCAGAGTCAGTTTAAAAAAAAAAAAAAAAGAGAGACATAAAGAATAGTTAACAGTTGTTGGTGTGCAAGGTGTGGAGACTGCATCTGTCAGAGATGGTTGCAAGACTAAGCCTTCTGAACCTTCTATGTCTATTTACAAAAATATCTGGTTAGTAAAAAGGTTGTGATTTTGGTAAATTGTCCTGGGCTATTGTTTAAAGATCTTAAAAACCAGCAGGATCAAAGCCTGCCAAGCCTATGCATTGTATCCTTAACCAGTTTGTGTAGGAATTTAGAGCACAGCATGAGGTGTGACAGTCCCTTGGAGCCACTGAGAGACCCTGCTGCTGCTGCTGCTGCTGCTGCATACCCTAATGGGTAAAGTTCAACGCAGGCCTGACAGCCACCTGGAAAAACTCCTGCCTGATTCCATCACCTGAGTCTGCTTCCTGGTTGACTGCTGCTAAATCTAAGATCTTGTGGGACATTCTTTTGGGTGATATCCAGAAACCCTCTATTCCCACAGTGGATACTGGGGACAAAATATCACTGGCTTGCTTGTCTTAGGCACTTCAGTGCATAGTGACTGAAAATCCACTCTATGGTCACAGCCTAGTTTGGCTCTGGTATGGTAATAACCTGAGTGTGTTATCAGTGGAGGTAATACTCTTAGCCTTAAAATCTAGCAAGCTTCTGCATCACAGTGGTGCCTTAAGGCTGTTTTAAGATAAAGGTTCTGCAAGCCAAAGGAAAATTGGGCAGTTTTAAACTACAGCCACAAAGATGCTCAAAAAAATCGTAAAAAAAAGAGGGTAGTAAAGAAAGCCTTGAAAAAAAAATGTAAGGGGCTCTGGTACTGTTATTTTTGTTACAATCAGACCTTGTATACTCAACAGACTGGTGTCTTTTGTAAAAGAAAAAGATCAGCGCAGTCCTATTAGTTCTGAGATCCAAATACCAAGCATTGAGAACAACTGACACCCCACAAGATAATATAGAGACACCCCTATGACTGAGATAAAAACCCCTAAATTTTAAGATTAAAATTAGCCCCAAAAAATGGGGGAATAAAAGATTAAAAATTAGAGTTACATTTTACAATTGCTAACTGCTGGTTTTGCTTCTGTAAACTTGCTTGCGCTAGCACTGACCCTTCCCCTCCCTGAAGATATAGAAAAGGTTTCGGGGTCTAGGTGTTGGCCCTGGGACAAGCTCTGTAGTCGTAATTAAAGGGCTAACAAGTAAATTCCCTATATGGCCAAATGGGACCCAAGATAAGAAACAAGGAGTATGTTCCTCTGCATTCCTGTGTAAAAACTCCCGATTTAGGGGGCTCAAGATTAGGGCCATTTGATGAGCCCAGCAGACTAGGCCAAGTGTTAATCACAAGCCTGTAACACTGTAGATTCCCTAACCCTTACCTCCCAGAGTGACTACCTCAGTTTGATCATCCACGCTAATTGTTTTATTGCAAAGAGTGTTATAAACTTCCCCAGGTAGTATGGCATTAATGTTGGGATATCCTCCTTTTCCCTGTGCAACAATGTTATTAATGTTTCTGCCTCCCTATACTCACAACAGAGCCAGGTTTTTGTTTGTGGCCTACACTGTACTTCCACAAAATTGGACAGGGGCTCTCTCAGCCGGGCCAAAGGTCAACTCTGGCCATTTTTATAAAAGGAGGGGGAATTGTTGGAGACCCGAAACCTGCCTGAGAATGCTCTGGCCTCTTTCAAACACTTAATTAACAAGTAGCCGTTCTCAGAAATTCCCAGGTGCACATTTAGATAACTTCCAGCCATAAAACTTATCTTATCTCCGGCCCTGAGCAAACGGCGTCTGGCTAACCATAAAAGAAATCACAGGAGATACCTTTAAGAGGAGCACAATGGCCAAAAGGATAAGCAGGACGCATCCCTGACCCTGGGACTCCTCACCCTTGCTTCTGCAAAGTTTTTTTTTTCTTTTTTCTTTCCCTTCCCCTGTCCCTTCGGGTATTTAAACCCTGCCTCACTTTAATAAAGCAGACCTTGACGCGACTCAGAGTGGCTCTGTCTTTCTTAATGCGCTTGGTCTCGATTCTCTCTCCCCCCCTTGGTTTTCAGGTGGTGCCCCCTCGGATCCCCCACTAAATTACCTGGCCTGCTGGACGGGTCAGCAGGGCCCTTTCTCTACTGTCTCCAAGCACCTGAGTTAGAACCTGGCTGTGCCCGCTTGGCTCTGGGGCCTTCGGCTGCCTGAGAAGTGGGACAGAGACAGTCTTCTTGCTCTGTGGTTGTTTGAAGGTGATGCTGGTGTCCTGGCACACTGTAGAAGGCCTCACGACAGAATTGTTGCCTTCTTTCCTTCTAACGACCAAGACCAGCTTCATTTATCATCTATCTATCTATCTATCTATCTATCTATCTATCTATCTATCTATCTATCTATCTATCTATCTATCTATCTATCTATCTATCAATCTATCATCAATCTCCATATCTACCTACCTACCTACCTAGCCAGCTAGGTATCTTTTTGCCAGTTCTTGGGTTGAACTCAAGGCCTGAGCACTGTCTATAGCACTCTACTACTTGAGCCACAGCATCAATTCTGGCTTTTTCTGTGTATGTGCTGTTGAGAAATCAAACCCAGGGCTTCTTGCATGCTAGGCACTCTCTCACTAATCCACATTCCCAGTCCCCTCATCTTTTCTTAATGGTAGTTTTTACTTAAGCATGCTTCCATTTCACATTTAATTTTACGTTTAATTTTCTGAATGCCGGTTACTACTATGAAACCTGGTCTTCTATTTCCCTGCCTCATTTGTGGCCATTCATGCATTGGCCTCACAATAAAATGTAAATAAAGGCTGCTAAAAGCTTAAGTATGCATCATATAAAGACACAGGCCAGGAACCCCAGAAGAGAAAAGCGATAGGCCTGAAGAGAATGATGTAGTATGCAAAATGAACATATCTGAAAAATAAATCAGTAAATAAAAGCAGAAGCATTACATGTGCTCTGTTTGCATTCAGGGAGGTAATTTACACACATAAGTAGGTAGGGCACTGATTCATAAACTTGGCCTCCTCTTTTTGAATTTTCTTTTTGGCCATCCCAGGGCTTAAACTCAGGGCATGATGCGTTCCTGAGCTGTTTTGCTCAAGGCTGTGGCTCTACCACCACCACAGCTCCAGCCATCTGGTTGTTAATTGGACATAAGCACCTCCCAGTCTTTCCTGCCTGGTCTGGGACTGTATCTCCCACTCAGCTTGTTCTCTTAAAGCTCGAGCTCTACCCTCTGGGCCACTGCTCCACTTCTGGTTTTCTGGTGGTTTATTGGAGATAAGAGTCTCACAGACTTTCCTGGTTGGGCTGCCTTTGGATGGTGATCTCCTGAGTGGGTTTCCAGTGGCTTTTCTCAGGGATTCACCGAGGAGCCTCTCCATACAAACCCTTAATCTAAATCTCAGGAGGTACTAGAGAAAACAGAAACATGCAGTTGTTTCTAGTATGCTCCAGATACTTAAGGTTGGAGACACAAAACACTCATAATTATTAGATCATTTTATAGGCAAAAGGAGCAATGCAGACAGTATGAAGATCACTCCAGCTTTGGTCCTCTCATCAATTCAGCTCAATGCTAAGTGATGGAAATGGCATGTCCTGTGGACATATGCTCCCAAATCCTGTGACACTCATTTCTCACTTTTGCCTTCAAATCTGTGACCAGAGAAGATGAGGAGAGAAAATCCTTCTCAGAGAAAGCAGCTATAAAGAATATTGGGGTAGTTTACTCATAAATTCAAACTATTGGAATGATCCTGTTAAGAAGTCAGATTGTCCAGATTAAAAAAATGAAGAAGAAAAGTAAGGCAGTGTCTGTGTAATCCCAGCTTCTTAGGAGGCTGAGATGTAGAGAATATTAGTTTGAATCCAGCCAGCATAGGAAAGGAAATGACACTTTTATTTCTAAGAGATCCCAGAAAAATCCAGAAGTGAGCTGTGACTCAAGATTAATGCACTACCCTTGAGCAAAAGGAGCTCAGGGACAATGTCTAGGCTCAATGTTCAACTCCTGGACCTGCCTGCCCCCAATAGAGCCTATACCTCCATGTCTTTGTGTATGTCTGGATGTATTCCTATAGGCAAAGCTCCAGAGTAGATATGATGAATGGCACCAAGTTAGGAAATTTGTTTTCAATACAATGATTTCATAACACAGAGACTACTTTTATGACAATGTATGTTCCAGGGCTCCCTTCACTGTTCCCAGTGTAGCCTGAGGGTTTCTCTGCATCCCAGGCCTGCTGGAAGAAGTCTCTCTCATTGTCTGGACAGGCAGACAAAAGGCCTCAGTCCTGTACAGCTTTGTAACAACTCCACATCTGGGCCAATTAGTGAGGATAAGTGTGTGTGTGCTCTGAAGGCCAGGAGAAAAAGGCCTCTTTGTACTCCAAGCTATCTCTCTTCCCAGTGCTCTGTTTTGACAAGAAGCCTTCATTTGTGCCACCTCCCATGGCAGGCCAAGTTCCCTGCACTTATCCTGCCTTTGTGAGACTATATTCCAGTGCTCAGATACAGTGCTCAATATAATTCAGAAGTCCTTCTTGCAGACAACTAGGGCACTGAACTTAATGAAATGTTTCATTGCCAGCGATAATGGGCCTATGATACCTCTCCTTGGTTTTCTGGAAGCTTGAGAAATCCAAGAACATGTTGGATATCACAAAGCTTCCTGTCATCTAGGGCTGGTGAAGATCATCTGGTTCTGAAACCTTTGACCTCTCTTAATTGGGCCTTGGATGGCTAGGTTTGGAGGTTGAACACAGGGCCTTGGTGCTGACCATAAGTTCAGTGGAGAAGTCCAGTGCTTTACCATTTTGTGTCACAACTTCACTTCTGGTCTATGTGTGTGTGTGTGTGTGTATGTGTGTGTGCGTCTGTGTGTCTGTGTGTGTATGTCCATGTGTGTGCGCGCATACAGTCATGGAGCTTGAACTCAGCACTGTACCTAATTTCTGTTGTACAAGGATAGCCTTCTCTCACTTGAGCCACAGAACCACTTCATGCTTTTTCTAGTGATGTTGTCCTGAGTAATCAAGCCCAGGGTTTCATATATGCAAAGCATTCTACCCCTAAGGCACATTCCCAGCTCTGTACTTCAGGTTTGTTAGATTGTTTCTGGTTTTGGGATTTTTTTTATGTTGTTGGTTGTAGGAGTTGAAGTCTGGGACTGGGTGCTGTCCCTGAGCTTTTCAGCTCAAGTCTTGTGCTCTATCTCTTGAGCCACAGCACCACTTCAGGTTTTCTGGTGGTCCATTGGAGCTAAGTGTCTCAAAGACATTCCTGCCCAGGCTAGCTTTGAACCATGATCCTTAGTTCTCATCCTCCTGAGAACCTAGGATGATAGTCATGAGCTGCAAGCATCAAGCTTCCACTTAATGTTTCTTAGTGGTGAATTGGAGATAATAGTCTCATGGGACTTTTTGTGTCTGGGATAATTTAGAACTCAGATCCTCAGATCTCAGCTTGCTGAGAAGGCAGGATGACAAACCTCATCTATCGACCCCTAGGCCATGGTAGTCTGCTGCAAGGGGATCCTTGGCTCCACGTGGTGGAGTGCTAGCCTTGAGCCCAAGAGGTAAGGGTCAAAATCTAGGTCCTGAGATCAAGGTTCATGACTGAAAAAACAAACAAACAAAACAATGGTCTGCAGGAGACAACTCACTAGTCTTCAGTTATACTTAATTTTTTTTCCTTCCATGGAGATATATCTGAGCCTCAATATTCTTATCTGCTTAAGCATCTCAGTTGTGGAGCTCTTACAAGGACCAGATGAAAGAATGCACCCTGTGAAGGACATAGCACATGACACTGTTTGAAGGACTCAATACACAGCATCATGTAAAAGACACAGCACCCAGAACCCAATTCAGGACTCAGCACACTGCAACCTGTGAAAGACTAAGCACATAGCACCCTGTGCAGTACTCAGCATAGAGCACCTTATGAAGGACTCAGCACATAGCTGTATTCCACAAGCTGTCATTAGAATCAACGTGTTTTCTTCAGTATCACCATTCTTTGAGGAACATTTCACAAACCACACAAGTTCACATCTAATGGTTTAGTGGAGTGTTTTTTTGGGGGGGAGGTTACCTATGGGGCTTGAATTGAAATGGGATACTGTTCTAATAACATTTGCTCAAGGCTACAGCTCTACCACTTGGAAGAGTCTCACAGACTTCCTGCTAGGGCTGGGTTTTAACGCAGGTGAGCAGCTAGAATGACTGAGGTAAGCCATCAGCGTCTGGTTCGGTGGAGCTGGGTTGCAGTGATTTACATCTGGATAAGTCAGGTTAGGTGGCAGCTGTCAGCACCAGACTCCTAGCTTGCTCTGTGATGAAGTATTTGAAGTCTTGACCTTCTATAGTTGCAGATAGAACAGTCTACCTTTTTTGGCAGCAGTCCTGGGCCTTTAGTAAGGGCTTAGCCACTCTCCCCAAGCTTTTGTGCTCCAGGCTAGTACACAATTGATTGAAAGAAAGCGGAACTTCTGGTTTTTCTTTTTATATGGTACTGAGGAATGGAAGCCAGGGCTTCCTGCTTACTAGGCGAGCACTCAACCACCGAGTCCCAGGAGTGCATGAGGTATAAATAGAGATTGCTGTATATAAATATTATATATACAAAAAGAAAGATGTGGGCTGGGAAGGTGGCTCAGTGATAGAGTGCTTCCCTTGCAAGCATGAGGACCTGAGTTCAATTCCTCAGCACCACATAAGCAGGAAAAAAAAAGCCGGAAGTGGTGCTGTGGCTCAAGTGGTAGAGTGCTAGCCTTGAGCTGAAGAGCTGAGGGACAGAGCCCAGGCCCAGACTTCAGGCCCACGACTGGACCCAAAAAAAAAATATATAGAGAGATTTATGCATATTATTAAATTATAGCTAATAGTACTACCAATGTTAGGTATTAAATGATGTCTCCATTTAATTATATATCCCAGTTGAACAATTAATAAAACATTAATTATTACTCAATTTACTGTTATTGTTTATCATATATGTACACACATCCATATATATAATTACATATTTTATAGAATGAGACCTCTATTTATAATTAATTTATGCATCATGTGTTACTACCAATTATTAGGTATTTAACTATGTCTCCATTTACTTTTCATTCTGTTAATGCTTAATAATATATTAATTAAACTTAATCCATGTCCTATAATTATTTTGTCTAATATTATCCCAGAATGATTCGCTACTAATTCAATCTGTTTTTCATTTATTGTAGTGACCATTTTTCCACCTATGACAGTTTTACCTTTATGACATTCTATTACATAGTATATAGATTTGCATACGAATTATACATCCTACCTGGCACAGAGAAATTTCATAGAAAAGGAAAATATGTGTCACTCTTGACTTCTTACTCCAAGATTGCATTTTTGGCTGGGCTGGGATCTAAACTCAGGGCCTAGAAGGCTCAGCTCATGAATGAGTGACTGTCAGCACAGCAGCCTCTAGCCAATTCAGCTGCTAGGCAGTTCCCAGCCAATGAGAATGAGCCCTGTATGTTGACCCCATATTGTGCTTAGTGAAGTTATGCATTTTATTTGTAGTTTTATTCATTTATTTACCATTTATTTTATTGACTGTTATTACACATGGAATATTTATTACATTTATTACATGGGATATAGATTTGCCTATGTATGAAACTTCATACCTGACACCCAGACGCTCACAGAAAAGGAAAACATGTGTCACCAGTGCTTCTTACTCCACGATTCAATTTTTGTGAGTGCTGGCATCTGAACTCAAAGCCTACAAAGCCCAATTCATGAATGGGCGAGTGTCAGCACGGCCAACCTGGGCCATATGGAGCTGACAAGCAGTTACCAGCACCTGAGATCCAGCCCCAGGGGTTGACAAAATAAGACAGATTGACATGCGGATGGTAGTACACAAATAAATATAGATCTTTATAGAGTACCAGAGATGTTTATATATTCTTCAGTTATATAGACTACATTTTTAACAATTCTTGGGTATTTATTATGCCCCCATGTCATTAGTATTATTGTGTTCATTCTTAATGAATTATTAATTTAATCAACCACTGTCACAGAACTATTGCATCCATGTAATTAATAGTATTCTTTTAATGTGTCAAAATATTCATTAAAATCCATCAGCCTCCTAAAATCACTACTTTTATAGTAGTATCATTCAGGAACAACTAATTTAATCTTGACATTCATAATCTTCTATCAGTATTCCTATGAATAGGAATGAGACTCTTAGGATCTCCCACCATTGGTAGGGGTCAGGACCGGGCCTCGACCACAGGGCCTATGTTGCTGTGTTGACCTATGGCTTGCCTGGTAGCCCACCAGCCTTCAGCAATGTCAGGTTACAAAACTTTTCATCAATGTTATTCAGACCTAAGATGGTCACCTTGCAAAAAAAAAAAAAACAAATGTAAAACAGATAGCCATTTGCAAGTTGCCAGATTTTTATCCGTGTCATTTTATTTATCTTTTTCCTGTAAATCTTTGGGGCCCAGGAACCCAGGTTCAGCTGTGGGTCCAGTGGTTGCACCCCAGCCTAGAGCGATCAAAGTGGAGGCAGAGTTGCCCCAACCTGAGTTCAAGCCCTGTGCTTGACAAAATAAAAATAAATAAATAAATAAATTCATTAAAAATATTTATAAAATAATGAGGCTTCTTAGCTTGGAATTCACGCCATTTTTTCTGCCAGGCCTGGGATTTGAATTCAGACTTTGGGAAAATCTGCAGCATTGTCGGGGAAGGGGAAGCTCACCATGCTGGAAGACAAGAAAGTCAGGCCTGTTCCCAGGGCCTGAATTCAAGTCTTAGCACTCAAAAAATAATATTCATATACATTTTAAATACATGATTTATATTTGCATACACATGTTTAGTTATATTGCAGTTAGTGTAGTTATTCATTTTATTTTATTTTTATGTATTTCTTATGTATTTTAGTGAGTATGATTACACATATAACATTTTTTACATCCTATTACATAGGACATAAATTTGCCTATGTATTATACATCATTCCTGAGACCCAGGAATTTTGACACCCATAAGGAAAACAAGTGGGACAATTGGCTTCTTCCACTAGGATTAAGTTTTTGGCAGTTCTGTGATTTGAACTCAAAACCTAGCAGGCCAACTTCATGAATGGGTCAATGTTAGCACACCAGTCTGATGCAAATGAAGTTTTCAGGCAAATTTCAGGACCTGAGATGAAGCCCTAGGAGTGGCCAATATATAAAAAGATAGATATGTAGATTGCAGTGTGTGTGTATTTACATATGAATATACATCTATAAATAAATGTATACAGAGAGAGACAGACATTTATGTAGAATCTAGTGTATAACTCTATATAAAGTGATGTCTACATCTTATTTTTATATATTCTATTACTACCAATTATATATTCTATTACTACCAATTATATATTCTATTACTACCAATTATTTGGTCTAATATTATGCCTCCATTAATTAATCATAATTATATATCATTTTTTATTTTATTTATATTTATATATTTATGCGTACAATATTATACTAGAAAGACTAGATAAATAGTAATTCAATTTGTACATGTCAAATATTCTATTAATGTTCCTATAGATAGGAACGAGTTTCCTAGGATCTTCAGCTGTGTGTAGGTGGCAGTCCGAGGATAGAACTCACGGCATAGGTATCTGGGTGGGGCTTAGGCTTTACCAACAATCTGTGAGCCTTTGGCCATGCAAGGTCACATACAATTTTCAAGCTGAGTCATTGAGACCCATGGTGATCACAGTGCAAAGGAAACAAAGGTAAAACAGTTGTGTAATACTTGCTGGTTTTTTCCTCATCTATATTTTTGCCAGTGCTGGGAGTTTAACTGGGGTCCTAGGATGACTAGATCATCTGTGGGTGTAAATGCTGCAAACCAGCGTAGGGTAATCATGGGTTAAGACACAATATGGTGCTTCCTTGAGAAAAAGGAACTCAGGGACAGTGCCTGGGGTCACAGTTCAAGCCTCAGGACCTGCCACAAAAATAGAGCCAGTAACTCTATGTGTCTGTGTATGTATGCATGTATTTCTATCAGTGACCATCTAGAGTTGCTGTGAAGAAAGGTTTGAATGGAATGATTTCACAGCACAGGGAGTGCTTTCAAGACAGTGCATGTTCTGGGGCTCCCTTCACTGTTCCCAGAGTAGCCTGAGGGCTTCTGTGCACCCCAGGCTGCTGGAGGAAGTCTGCCTCATTGTTGGAACAGGTAGACAAAAGGCCTCACTCTTGAACAGCTGTGTAACAAACAATTCATCCGGAACAATTACTGAGGTTGAGCAATGAATGAGGATGAGGGCAGAATCTGAAGGCCAGGAGGAAAAGGCCTATTTGTACCCCAAGCTATCTCTCGCCCTAGTGCTTTGTTTTGACAGGAATCCTTCATTTGTGCTGCCTCTCGGGGCAGTCCAAGTTCCCTGCACTCTTCCTGTCTTTGTTAGACTATGTTCCAGTGTTGAAACAAACTGCTACAATTAATTTAAGGGTCCTTCTGGCAAAAAACAAGCGAGCTGAACCTAATGAAAAGATTCCTAATTGGCAAAGGTGCCTCCCTAGTTTTCCGGATGCTAACTCTAAGCATTTGTGCAAAATCACAATGCTTCCTGTCATCTAGTGCTGGTGAAACTAATCAGGTTTTGAAACCTTTGCCCTCTCTTAGTTGGGCTCTGGGTGTTTATATTTTGGGGTTGAACACAGGGCCAGAGTGCTGACCATGAGCTCAGAGCAGAAGCTCTTTTCTTTACCATTTAGTGTCACAGCTTCACTTACGGTATCTTTGTGTGTGTGTGTGTGTGTGTGTGTGTGTGTGTGTGTGTGTGTGTATGTGTGTGTGTGTGTGTGTGTGTGTGTGTGTGTGTGTGTGTGTAAACACCAGTCCTGGAGCTTGAACTCAGTACCTCAGCTCTGTACCTGAGTTTCTCCTGTATAAGGATAGTGCATTACCACTTGAGCCACAGAACCACTTCAGGCTTTTTTTTTCTAGGGATGTAGTACCGAGGATTCAAACCCAGGGTTTCATACATGCAAAGCACTCTACCCCTAAGAAACATCCCCAGCACTCCACTTCAGGTTTCTTTCTTTCTCTCCTTGTAGTTGGAGGAGTTGAAGTCTGGGACTGGGTCCTCAAGTCTAGCACTCTACCACTTGAGCTACAGTGCCCCTTCAGGCTTTCTGGTGGTTCACTGGAGATAAGCATCTCAAGGAATCTCCTGCCCAGGCTGGCTTTGGACTGTGATTCTCAGCTCTCAGGATCCTGAGTAGCTAGGATGACAGGCATGGGTCACCAATGCCCAGCTTCCACTTCAAGTTTCTAAGTGGTGAATAGGAGATAATATTCTCATGGGACCTTTTGTGTCTGGGATTGTTTGGAACCCAGAACCTCAGCTTCCTGAGAAGGCAGGATGACAGACTTCAGCTAAAGACACACTTTGCTGCAAAGGTGTCCTTAGCTCACAGGTAGAGCACTAGCCATGAGCCCAAGAGGAAAGTCAGTACCTAGGCTCTAAGTTGAATGTTCATGATGGAGAAAACTAAACCAAACAATTGTCTGCAGGAGACAAGTCAGTAGAGTTCAGTATATACATAAATTTGACCCTGCCTTGGGGACATATCTGAGCTTCAACTTTCTCATCAGCACAATCATCTTACTTGTGGAGCTCTAACAAGGTCCAGATGAAAGAATACACCCCATGAAGGGCTCATAGCATAGCACCCTGTGAAGGACTCGGCATACAGCAACCCGTGAAGGACTCAGCACCCAGCATCCCAGGAAGGGCTCATTACATAGCTGTACCCCCCAAGCTGTCATTAGAATTCGGGTGCTTTCATCAGTATTACCATTCTTTCAGAAACACGTCACAAACCACACAAGTTCACATCTAACAATACAGATGGGTGGTTAATGGGGGGGAGGGTCGTCCGCTTCGGGGATCTCACTCATAGGTTGGGGGTACTGTCCTAAGACCTTTTCCTCAAGGCTAGAGCTCTACCACTTTGAGCCACAGCTCAGAGTCTCACAGACTTCCTGCCAGGGCTGAGTTTTCAACCCACCAGTGTCAGATCTCATCCCCCAAGCAGCTAGGGGTGAGCCAGCAATGTCTGTCTAAATAGAGTTGGTTTGCAGCAGTTGACCTTTGGCTGTCAGGTTAGATGGCAGCCATGAGCTTCAGACCCTCGGCTTGCTCTGTTATGAGGTATTTGAAGTCCTAGCCTTCTATACTTTCAGTCAGCACGTTCTAACTTGATTTTTTGGTGCTGGAGTGACAGCACCACTTCTGGCTTTTCTGTGCATGTGATAGTGTGGAAACAAACCCAGGGCTTCATACATACTAGGCGAGCGAGCACTCTACCACTGAACCCCAGGAGTGACAAGTGGAGACTTAGATATGTAGATTGTTTTATATATACATATATATGCATAAAACAAGAGGGAGATGTCTGTATATTATTAAATTATATATACTATATTACTATTAATTATCGATAAATTATTTCTTCCTTTATTTAAGTATCATGGTTAAATACATAATGAAATATTTATTGAAAATTAGTCAATGTACTATGATTATTGTGTATAATTTTAATATAATCATGCACTAAATACTAATGAAATTGTTACTTTTACAACATTCCATTCATATGGATGACTATTGGAATGTGTTTCTTAGGATCTCCTGCCATTTGTAGGTAGCAGTCCCGGGATCCGAACCCCGGACCTAGGTTGCTGGTTTAGGCTGTGACTTTCCTGATAGCCCACCAAACTTCAACAATGCAAGGTCATGTACACTTTTCGGGTCCTGTCATTTAGACCCAGGATGGTCACAATGCAAAGGAAAAAAACAATGTAAAATTGCCTTCCGGAACTTCCCAGTTTTATACTTCTCCTTTTTTCCCCGTCTTTTTTTTTTTTTTTTTGGTCTGTTGTGGGGCCAGAAGTCTGGGTCTGGGTGCTGTCCCTCAAATCTTCAGCTCAAGGCTATCGTTCTACCACTTGAGCCATAGCACCACTTCTGGCTTTTTTCTGCTTATATGGTGCTGAGGAATCCAACCCAAGGCCTTATGCATGCAAGGCAAGCACTCTCCTATTGAGCCACCTTCCCAGCCCTTCACTTTTTTTTTTTGCCAGTCCCGAGATTTAAACTTGGGTCCTGGGATCTCAAGATGGGCTGTGGGTCCAGAGGTTGCACCCCAGCCTAGGATGATCAAAACTGAGGCAGAGTTGCTACTAGCTGAGTTCAAGCCCCGGGCCTGGCCAAAAAAAATAAGGCACTGGTTTGGAATTTGCACCATTTTTTTGCAGGCCTGGGATTTGAACTCAGCGTCTGGGTATCTCTGTGGCACTCTGGGGGACAGGAAGCTCACCGTCATTGAAAACAAGAAATTCAGACCAATTTCCAGGACCAAATTCAAGCCACAGCACTGGAAAAAATAATATTCATGTATGAAATCTTTTTACATACATGGGTTTACCCCATATGACATTTATTATCCTTATCTATTTATTCTTTATTTTACTATTATTACATATATAATATTTATTTCATTAATTACATCTTTATCACATGGATATATTTGCACATGGATTTTACATCATACTGAGACCCAGGACTTTTACAGAGAAGGAAAAAAAAATGTCAAAATTCGCTTATTACTCCACCTATAAATTTTTGGCCATGCTGGGATATGAACTCGCAACCCACAATGCCCAATTCATGAAAGTGTCAGTTGTAGACAAAGCCTTTGGCAAATTGAGCTGCCAGCCAGTTCTGAGGATGTGTGATCAAGCCATCATAGTGGCCTAGATTTAGATATAGATATAGATAGATAGATAGATAGATAGATAGATAGATAGATAGATAGATAGATAGATGTGTAGTTTGCTCTCTCTCTCTCTCTATATATATATATATATGAGAGAGAGACAATATGAGGATATTGAATAATATATATTGTGAATTATTAGTTATTAAATTAAGCCTCCATTTAATGAAGTATCATTGTTTAATACTTATTAAAGCATTAATGTAAAAGTAGTCAGTATTCTTTAATTAAGAGAATCATACCATGGTGCTAGAATGAAAGACATAATCCAATACTTTTTGTGTGGCATTCTTTAGGAGAATCATGAACGACTGTGAAATTTAATTGTTACTTTTATGACAGTCCATTAAGCATTCCCATGAATAGGAATGATTTTTTCAAGATCTCCCTCCATTTGTAGGTATCAGTCCTGGCATTTGAACTCCAGGCCTCGGTAGTTTACTTCGAAATGCAAACCATTAGTATGACACTGTGAAGATTTCAGATTGTCATGATAAAACAAAGAACATCAAGAATAAAAGAAAGCCAGGTCTCAGAGGCTCATGCTTGTAATCCTAGCTCTTCAGGAGGCTGAGAGGTAGAGAATGGCAGCTTGAATTCAGTCGGGACAGGAAAGTTCAGGACACTCTTATTTCTAAGGGATCACAGGAATATAAACACCCAGGAGTGGGACTGAAACTCAAGGGCAGAGCACCACTCTTGAACAAAAGGAGCTCTGGGAGAGTGACTAGGCTCATAGTACAAGCCCCGGACCTGCCAAAAAAGAAAAAGTAGTAAATCCATGTCTCCCCATGTATGTATGCATGTATTTCTATTGGTAAAGATCCACAATAGCTATGTTGAAAGGCACTCAGCTAGGAAATTTGCTTTGAATAGAATGATTTCATAGCACAGAGACTGCTTTCAAAACAGTGCATGTTCCCGGGCTCCCGTCACTGTTCCCAGTGTAGCCTGAGGGTTTCTGTGCACTCCAGGCTGCTGGAGGAAGTCTGCCTCCAGGTCTGGACAGACAGACAAAAAGGCCCCCCTCCTGTAGAGCTGTGTAACAAACAACTCCATCTGAGCCAATTAGTGAGGATGAGTGTAGGCAAAATTTGAAGGCCAGGAGAAAAAGGCTTCTTTGTACTCTAAGCTATCTCTCTCCCCAGGAAGCTTTCATTTGTGCCACCTCCTGTGGCAGGCCAAGTTCCCTGCACTTATCCTGTCTTTGTTAGATTATGTTCCAGTATTGAAATAACCTGCTCCAATTAATTCATGGGTCCTTCTGGCAGACAATAAGGGAACTGAACCTAATGAAAAAATTTCTAATTGGCAATGGTGCCTCCCTAGGATTCCAGAAGCTTGCTAAATCTAAGCACTTGTGCAAAATCCCAAAGTTTTCTATCATCTAAGGCTGGTGAAGTGCATCAGATTTTGAAACCTTTGACCTATCCTAGTTGAGCCCTGGATGGCTAGCTTTTGGGGTTGAACACAGGACCTGGGTGCTGACCATGAGCTCAGAACAGAAGCTCAGTGCTTTACCACCATTTGGTGTCACAGCTTCACTTCTGGTATCTGTGTGTGTGTGTGTGTGTGTGTGTGCATACACTTGTCCTGGAACTTGACCTCAGGACCTGAGCATGGTTCCTGAGTTTCTCCTGTACAAGGGTAGCACTCTACCACTTGAGCCACAGGGCCACTTCAGGCTTTTTTCTAGTGATGTGGTACTGAGGATTCAATTCCAGGGATTCATACATGCAAAGCACTCTAACCACTCCTCTTTTGGTTTGTTTGTTTCTTTTCTTTTCTTGTAAGTTGGAAGAGTTGAAGTCTAGGCCTGGGTGCTGTCTATCCTAGAGCTTTTCAGCTAAAACCAAGCACTCTTCCACTTGAGCTACAGCACCCCTTCAGGTTTTTGGTGGGTCACTGGAGAGAATTGTCCATCTCAAGGAATTTCCTGCCCAGGCTGGCTTTGGACCATGATCCTCAGCTCTCAGGATCCTGAGTAGTTAGGATGACAGGCGTTAGTCACTGGTGCCCAGCTTCCATTTCAAGTATCTAAGTGGTGAATAGGAGATAATAGTCTCATGGGAACTTTTGTGTCTGGGATAGTTTAGAACCCAGATCCTCACATCTCAGTTTCTTGAGTAGGCAGGGTGACAGACCTCAGCTACAGACACCTAGATCATAACTCTCTGTTGCAAAGAGCCATGGGGAATGCACTGAAAATTTGGGGGTACTGTTCTAAGGTCTTTTGCTCAAGGCTAGAGCTCTACTACTGTGAACCACAGCTCAGAGTTTCACAGATCAGCCCCCGAGTATCTTGGATGACAGTGGTGAGTGAACCAGCAACTTCTGGTTCCGTGGAGCTGGGTTGCAGTGATTTATCTCTGGCTAAGTCAGGTAAGATGGCAGCTGCAAGCACCAGACTCCATGCTTGTTCTGTGATGAGGTATTTGCAGAACTATCCTTATATTGTTGCAGTCAGAACATTCTATTTTATTTTATTTTTTTGGTGCCAGTCCTGGGTCTTGAGAAAGGGTCTAGACACAGTCCCGAAGCTTTTATGCTCAAAGCGAGTGCTCCACTGCCTAAGCGTCAGCACGACTTCTAGATTTTTCTGTGCACAAGGGAGTGAAGAATCGAACTCAGGGCTTTGTACATAGTAGGTGAGCAATCTACAAATGAGCCCGATGACTGACAAGTGTATGAACACATAAATATGTAGATTGATAGATAGATAAATAGATGCATATATATATATATATATATATATATAGCAAGAGAGATATATACTAGGAAATTGCATATAAAATATTATTACAAATTATTGGCATTTAAATTATTCCTTCTTTTTTTTAAGTAACATGATTGAATAAATAATAAAGTATTAATTGAAAATTAGTCAATGTAGTTTTATATAATCATACACTAACTACTATTTTAATTGGTACTTATTTTCTTTTATTTTACATTGTGAAAATACTGTACAGAGGGGTTACAATTACATGGGCAAGATAATGAGTAAATTTCTTATCAAGCATCGTAGCCTCTTCCTTTTTGTTTCCCCTTCCTATCTTTTCCCATTCTCTCCCCGCCCCTCACCCCCCCACACAATCATCGTTCCAAGCACCCCCTCTACCACAGTTGTAAAGATCATATTTTGACATAATGACTTGTACATTTCATTGTTGCAATGGGTCCACCATATGTATCCCTATTTAAACAATTTGTTTTTTCCCTTCCCCTCCACAAATTATACCGACATCAAATACAGTGAAAGCAGAGGTTATAAAGTGGGGAGGGACATAGAAAGCAACAAAGAAATAATCTTATAAATGTGTTAGAAACAATCACATGAAAGAAAAAACACATTTGAATACATATCTTAGGGTTCATTTCCGGGAAATCAATTTATTTGACCTTTTCTGCTTGACTCAGACATATACTAGATATTGCAAATGAGGGAAACCATGGGACCTATGTTTCTTTGGACATGGATTACTTCACTTAATATAATTTTTCCAAGTCTTTCCATTTCCTAACCAATGGGGCAATGTCATTCTTTCTGATGGAGGCATAGAATTCCATTGTGTATATATACCACATTTTCTTGATCCATTCATCTACTGAGTGGCATCTGAGCTGGTACCATATCTTAGCTATGGTAAATAATGCTGCAATAAACATAGTCGTGCTGGTAGCTTTAGTGTGGTCTTGTTTGTGAACATTTGGGTAAATGCCCAAAAGTGAAATTGCTGGGTCATAGGGGAGCTCTATGTGGAATCTTTCGAGGAACCTGCATACTCCTTTCCAAAGTCATTGAAGAAGTATACACTCCCACCAACAATGCAGTAAGGTCCCCTTCTGTCCACATCCGCTCCAGCACCTGTTGTTATTGTAGTTCTTGATTATAGCCTTTCTAACTGGGGTGAGGTGGTATCTCATGTTCTTTTGATTTGCATTTCTTTAATGGCTAGGAGGTTGAACATTTCGTCAGGTGTCTATTGGCCATCCTTCTTTCCTCTTCAGAGAAGTTTCTCTTAAAGTCTTTAGCCCACTTATTTATTGGGCAGTTGTTTCTTTAAAGATTTGTTTTTGGAGGATTTAACTTTTTGAGTTCTAGGTATACTTTAGATATGAGACTCTTGTCCATTGTATGACTAGTGAAGATTTTCTCCCAATCCGTGGGCTTTGATTGATCTTACTAGCTATGTCCTTTGCCATGCAGAAGCTCTGCAATTTCATGCCATCCCATTTGTCCAACCATTCTTTGATTTGTTGCTTTTCCGGCTCTTTATTAAGAAAATTTCAGCCTGTGCCAAGTAGACCTAGGGTTTCTCCTATTACACCCTATAATGTTTTCAGAGTGTCTGCTTTGACTCTGAGGTTTTTGATCTTTTTGGAGTTGATTCTGGTGCACGGTGATATATAGGGACCTAGCTTATTTTTCTAAAAGTAGTTAACCAATTTTGCCACCACCATTTACTGCAAAGGCTGTCTTTTTTCATTCTATTTTTTTAGCTCCCTCATCGAAGATTAGATGGCTATAGGTCTGTAAGTTCATTTCTGCGTTTTCAATTCTATTGCATTGGTCCTGAGGTCTGTTCTTGTGCCAGTATCAAGCTGTTTAGATTACTATGGCTTTGTAGTAGAGTTTGAAATTTGGTATTTATATTCCTCCAGCACTGTTCTTTCTGTTGAGGATCATTTTTGCTATTTGGGATCGTTTGTTGTTCCATATAAATTTTTGGAGTGCGTCTTCTATTTCCTTGAAGAGTGAGGTTGGAATATTGATAGGTATCTCATTGATAGACAGCCTTGGGAAGTATTGCCATTTTCATGAGGTTGATCTTTCCAATCCAGGAGCATGGGAGTTTTTGCCACTTTCTAAATTCTGTTTTGATTTCCTTTTTCAACTTTTTAAAGTTTTCATCATAGAGCTCCTTCACTTTTTTGGTTAATTCCTAGATATTTTATTTTTTTGTGGGGCTATTACAAATGGAGTCGATTTCCTAATTTCAGCCACACTTTTCTCATTGTTGGCATACAGAAAAGTCAATGATTTTTGAGGGTTAATTTTATATCTTGTTACTTTGCCAAAGTTTTGAATCAGCTTGAGTAATTTGGGAGTGGAGTCTGTGGGATTCTTTAAATACAAGATCATGTCATGTGCAAAGAGGGAGAGTTTTACTTCTTTCCCTATTTGGATCCCATTTATGTTTACATCTTGTCTTATTCCTGTAGCTAGGTATTCTAATACTAGATTCAAAAGAAGTGGAGAGAGTGGACCTCTTTGTCTCATTCCTGAGTTAAGAGGAAATGGCATTAATTTTTCACCATTAAGAATAATGCTGGCTGTAGGTTTGTCATATATTGCCTTTATTGTATTGAGGAATGTTCCATGGATTCCTAATTTTTCCAACACCTTCATCATAAAGCGGTGTTAGATCTTGGCAATTGCTTTTTGTGCATCTATTGAGATAACCATGTGGTTCTTATCCTTGCTCCTGTTGATGTGATGAATTATATTAATTGATTTGCATATATTGAACCAGCTGTGCATCTCTGAAATGAATCTTGTTTGATCGTGGTATATGATTTTTTGGATGAATTGTTGAAGTTGATTGATCAAAATTTTGCAGAAATATGACATTTATTACCCTTATTTATTTAGCATTATTACACATATAACATTTCTTTTATTACATCATATCACATAGGATATATGTAGATATGGATTATACATCATACTGAGACCATGGACTTTCACAGAAAAGGAAAACAATGTGCTAATATTGGCTTCTTATTCCATGAATAAATTTTTGGCCATGCTGGGATTTCAGCTCACAGCCTAGAATGCCCAGTCCATAAATGGGGTCACAGTCTTAGCAGACCAGCCTCTGGGAAACTGAGCTGCCAGGAAGTTCTGAGGACCTGTGATCAAGCCACAGGAGTGCTTGATATTTAGATAGATAGACAGATAAATAGATAGATAGATAGATAGATATAGATAGAGACATGTGTAGATTGATATACATATATATATATATATATATACAAAGAGAGGGACTGTGAGGTAATTAAATTATATATATTATTACCAATTATTAGTTATTAAATTATGCCTCCATTTAATGAAATATTACTGTTGAATACTTATAAAAGTATTAATTAAAAATCATTCAATACCCTTAATCATACCATGGTGCTAGAATGGAAGACATAAATCCAATATTTTTTGAGAGGCATTCTAAAATAGAATCATGAATCAACGGCACATTTATCATTTTTATAACATTCCGTTAGCATTCACATGAACAGAAATGAGTTTTTCAGGATCTCCCTCCATTTGTGGGTGGTAGTCCTAGCATTTGAACTCCAGACCTCGGTAGTTTATTTCGAATGACACGGTGAAAATTTCAGACTGTTAAAATTGAAAAAAATAACAAGAAGAAAATAAAGTAAGGTGCCATTGGTTCCTGCCTATAACCCTAGCTCCTCAGGAGGCTGTGATGTAGAAAATACCAATTTAAATTCAGATGGGATGGGAAAGTCTAGGACACTCTTCTTTCCAAGAGATCACCAGAAAAATAAACATGAATGGGGCTGTGACTCAATGGCAGAGCGCTACCCTTGAGCAAAAGGAGCTCAAGAGCAGGGCCTAGGATCATAGTGCAATAGAGTACCTGCCCTCCCCCAAAAAGGAGGCAATAACTACATGGATCTCTGTATGGATGATGGGCATTCAGCAGGTTGCCCGGTCCCCAGCCACCCCAACCTGGTCAAACTGGGACAAGCCCTCATAGAGTACTAAGTGTGAGCCAGCAGCTTGAACAAAGCACCCTCTGCCATTTAATAACTGAAGACCTGAAGGCTTTGCCTGGGCTAGTGTGTGCAACGGGTGCATAATGTTCTGTCTGAGGCATCCCATTGGGACACTTTGCAGCCAGCCACTGCTTCCAGAGAGTCCACAGTCCTTAGGTTGGAGGAGTTGTCCAAGGTTCTCTCTGCATCATCTCTATCCCTGTGTAGGATGTGAGCCTAGACCTCTGGGGCCTGGTGGCTATCACTCATCTATCATTCTTCATTGCCAAGTCAAAAGCTAGTCCCAAATCTTGGCATAGACATGAAATAATCAGCTATTTCTGTGCCAAAAGGGGTAATTCAATAAATCCCACTCTCATAATTCCCATTAGAAGTGGGCTGCAAATGTGGCTTAGTGATAGAGTGCTTACATAGCACAAACGAAGAGTTTCATTCTTTAGTACCACAGAAACAGAAAAAGCCAAAAGTGGCACTGTGGCTTAAGTGAGAGAGTGCTAGCCTTGAGCAAAAGAAGCTCATGAACATACCCAGACCCTGAATTCAAGCCCCAAGACTGGCAAAAAGAAAAAAAAAAAGTGAGTCTGGTGAGACATATTCTTCTGGGACACAGAGGAGGGCCAAGGTTATAGGTAAGAGGTAGAGTAGAAGGCAGGTGCTGCTGGCTCACCCCTGTAATCTTAGTTACTCAGGAGGCTGAGATCTGAGGATCCCAATTACTAACAAAAAGTCTATATGAGACATTTTTCTTCAATTAAACACCCAAAAAGTGAGAAGTAGAGCAGTGATTCTAAGAGTAGAGTGCTAGCCTTGAGCACAAAAGCTCAGGGTTAGGACAACGTCCAGACCATAAATTCAAACATTAGGACTGGCACACACACACACACACACACACACACACACACACACACGCACACGCACACGCGCGCATGCTCGCGCGGGTGCACACATGCACATGCACACACAACACACCAAGATAGAGCATTTGCCAGTCACCCTGCACGTTTTGTCTATAGCAACTTAATAATAAAAAAAAAGGGAGAAGGGAAGGAAAGATTTGCTCCAGGAGGTGATATAACCAGTGCCAAAATTCCACAGGAGTTCTAAGGCATGGAACTGGACAGAGAGCCTCAGGCAGAAGGTCCATCATGGGCAAAGGTCCTTATGTGTCGTATGGAGCAAGTGGTGTAGGTGGAATGAAGGTTCTATGGCTTCAGACATTCTGGCAGAACATTCAAGGCTGGATCAAGGTTTGTTGAGACACAGGTAGGGCAAATGGTGGGTTCCCAGAATGGGGCCCAGGGGGAAGATTAGCTTGGCTTTTCACCATGGACTCCAGCCATTTCCTGTGGCTGGAAGCCTATTTTTCACACCTCCTGACCCTCAGGCCACCTTTGCATGGAGGATTCAAGGCAAACACAGGGAAGAATGCTTGCTTAAGAAAAGCTTCTAGCACAATGCCAGAAGTGGCTCAACCCCTGTAAATCCTAGCTACTCAGAAGACTGAGATCAGAGATCATGAGTCAAGCCAGCTCAGGTGAGAAAAGTTAGTGAGACTGTTCTTGCAGATTAACTACAAAAGCCAGAAATGGAGCTGTGGCTCAAGTGGTAGAGTGCCAGCCTTGAGGGAAAAAGTTAAGAGACCAGAGGCCAGACCCTGAGTTCAAGCCCCAGCATTGGCACCTAAAAAAATAAAGAAAAGCTTTCAGGAGCTACTGAAAGGTCAGATCAGCCAGGTGCCAGTGACTCACACCTCTCCTCCTAGCTCCTCAGGAAGCTGAGATATGAGGATTACGGTTCAAAACCAACCCCAGGCAGGAATTCCAGGAGACTCTGATCTAAAAGGAACCTCCTGAATACTGGAATTGGCCCTGTGACACAAGTGGCAAGCTGAAGAGCTAGGGGACAGCATCCAGGCCCAGAGTTCAAGCCCCATGAACAACACCTGACCTTCTTGGACCTCACTCTGTGACTCTAGGCAGAGTACTTTCCAGTGGGCCCCTGAGGATCTCCCAATGTCTTGGTCTTCTACAAGTCTTGAGTGCAGCCTCTTTTGAGGCCTTTTCCTATAGAGCAGGCCACAGTATCAGAGAAGAATCCAGCCCTGGGGTATGGAGGTCATTGGTCGGGTCATCAGAATGGCATCTGTCATGGGTGCATCTGACCAGGCAATCGACGTCTCAGATCATAGTTCTGGGCCAGGAGGGGCAAGGGCTGCAAAATGGCACAGCAGGTAACACCCACTCATACAAGTATCACAACAGTGTTAATCATCAGGCACACCTTGAGCAGGTGTTGAGTTGGGCTCATGATAGACTTGTAGGCTCAGGAATCTAAAGCCGGCTGGCTGCTGCTTGTAGCAGTCGCTATCTCTGGAGTCCCAGGGCTCAGAACCCTGTTTTCCTCACCAGTGCGTGGGGGTATATGAAGGTCTGCAATCGTGGGCCGACTACAAAGGAACATCCATAGTGTCCTTCCCTGGGTCCTGTGGCCCCATACACGGATGAAGGGGCAGGTTCCATGGTACTAACTGCCATGACCCAGAACCCTCAGCCCAAGAAGGACTTAGGGAGAAACTACTTGATCCACCTTGAGAGTTTACTATGTCTATGCCTCAGGACTGCCCCCAGTTCCAGCTCAGCTCATCATTACTACCTTCCTCTGTGTGTGTGTGTGTGTGTGTGTGTGTGTGTGTGTGTGTGTGTGTGTATGTGTGTGTGTGTAAAGAACACTGCTGGTGGAATATCAATACTAAATTTCAAACTCTACTATAAAGCCATAGTAATCAAAACAGCTTGGTACTGGCATAAGAACAGACCTCAGGACCAATGGAATAGAATTGAAAACCCAGAAATGAACCTACAGACCTATAGCCAACTAATCTTTGATAAGGGAGTGAAAATAATAGAATGGAAGAAAGACAGCCTCTTCAGTATATGGTGCTGGCAAAATTGGTTAACTACTTGTAGAAAACTAAAACTAGATCCTTATATATCACCCTGCACCAGAATCAACTCCAAATGGATCAAAGATCTCGGAGTCAAAGCAGACACTCTGAAAACATTACAGGATGGAATAGGAGAAACCCTAGGCCTCCTTGGCTCAGGCCGAAATTTTCTTAATAGAGACCCAGAAACACAACAAATCAAAGAAAGGTTGGAGAAATGGGATTGCATGAAGTTGCAGAGCTTCTGCATGGCAAAGGACATAGCTAGCAAGATCAATAGAAAGCCCACAGATTGGGAGAAAATCTTCACTAGCCATACAACGGACAAGAGTCTCATATCTAAAATATAGTTGGCATCCACATTCTTTGGCAAGACCAGCCCCAGGGCTCAGCCCCATAGCTCACCTGCCAGTGGGGTGCTTGGGGCGGTTTCTGCCATGGGGCTCTCTAGCAGGAGCGCCTTGGGCGGTACCCGAATTAGGGCCCCATCCCAGCGGTTTGCCCATCAGTACCTGCACCTTGAGCAGGACTCGCCCTTTAGGTCTCCCTCCATCCCCTGGATTCAGGGCAGAACAGATGCAGGGGCCTGAATGGGCCCACCCACTTCCTTCTGCTCCCACCTGCATCACAGGGACCGACTCGCGACAAGGCCCTGCCCTTTCAGGCTTGCTGGCATCTGTTTCCTGAGCCTGGTCCCGCCCCATTTTTCCTGCTGTTGCTTGGATCCCAGTGCCTTGTTCCCAGTAGGCCTTTTGCAGCCCCGGTACCCCAGGCAAGACCCTCAGGCTGAGGCCCCAGCAACTCTTCCTCTGCCCCACATCAGCCCATGGGATCAGGACAGCTCCAGAAGTCATTTCCTGGAAAGCAGAGAATGGCCCTGGCCTGGAAGGGATGAGGTTGGAGCAAGCTCCAAGACTGGTAACTGACTCTTAATGGCCCATGGAGCCTATGCCATTCTGAGAGGGCCGGGCTGCCAAGGAGGGGTGGGATAAGTGGAAGTGGCATGAAACTTAGGACAGTGGCAGGCCAGGAATGGAGGAGGTAGGGCTGATGGGGGAAATGGAGGAGCAAGGATGGAGCAGATGGAGATGGGGTCTCGGTGTTGTGCCTGCTGGGCCCCTAGGCCCCTATGGTTAGGAGAAGCAGGAGAGGGACTGGCGGGGCAGGAGAGGCAGGAGCAGTTAGTGGGAAAGGGCCAGCCAAGCGGGGAAGAGGAAGGCAGGATTTCTGGGCTTCCTCAATGAGAACCAACCCGGGCTGCCAGGGAGGGGCAGCAAATGGGGAGCAGGCCAACCCAGCAGTGTGGGTGGACTTAGTAGGCAGAGCCCTCAGAGACCAGTAGGGGAGAAGGGGTGGGCGTCCATCTGGGAAATCTTGAAGTTGGCCTTCAGGGAAGGGAGAAAGTAGGAAGGGAGAATTTGGGGCTGCTGCCATATGCCTGCAGGGGGGAGGGGGGCTAGGCCTCCCTTGGGCTTTGCTACAACACATCCGACCATACCAGTGGGGCCACGGGGCACCAGCACCTCCTCCCAGACTAATATCCTGGGATGAGGGAATGTAGGAGATAGGAAAGGCTGCCCTCAACCTGTGGGTCCCCTCTGGCTCCTGAGGCCTCTCTAATTCAGACCCACTGTGGCTGACATGGCCCAGGTGCCAACAGAGAGCCTTGGCTCTGTGTGTGGCTGTGGCATTGAGAGGTCATTTCCCAGGGAAATGGGTGAGCATGGGGGAGGGAACTCAAGACACATCCGAGAGCAGTGGAGGAGAGAGCCTCCCACAGGAATGCAGGCCAGCTTCTGGATTTCCCACACAGATCAGACTTGGTTGCATAGGGCTGGACAGCCAAGAGGGATCCAAGAAGGAGCTGGGGATGGGAGTGGGGTGAGGGGGTGGGGAATCAGCTGGTGACCTCTCCAGGTGGGGTGAGAAAAGGCATCTCCAGAGGAAAGGGGTTGGGGGAGGCCGTGTGCACCTGCAGAGCCCACAGCAGAAACAGTCCAGGAAGGAAGAGGGGGAAACATGAACCAGGTGCTTGGGCCTACTCCTGCCCCACCAGGGAGCCCATCTCTCCCAGTGAGTTGTCTCCCTGGAGTCGGGGGAGTGGTGGTATTGCTCCTTTGGCTCCCTAGGTGGGGCAGGGGGCAGGGGCATGTCTCACAAGCCTTATCCAGACATGGAGAGGTCCTTCCTGCATGGGGAAGGTGGAGAGGGAAAGCACAGTGCAGAATCAAGTCCAGGAAGGAGCACTGGAGGATGCACGGTGTACAGGAAGCACCCTCTGGCTCAACAGTGGGTGGAGCAGTGAAGGGCTGGCAGGGGGGAGGGGGAGAGTGGGTGGTCGGTTCAGATGCGGCATCTGGTACTCTGTGTATGTGGGGGGGGGTGCTCCTAAAATCTATTCCCAACAGATGGAGAGACCCGCACTCAGGAAGTGAAGAAGCCTGAGAGATCTTGGTGGTCATGAGTGGCCAGGGATAGAACAAGGTAGGAGGGACGAGGAGGGAAGATGGCCCCCTTTGGGGTGGTGCAGGACCTACTCAGGAACTTGGGCTTCTGGGGGCATTCTGGTGCAGATCTGATCTGTTTGTGTGGGGGGCAACTTTGGCACATGTGGTGGGCAGGGCTTCTAAAAGCTATTTCTGCTGGGAGGGTGGGTAGGAGGGGTTTCTAAGAGCAGGAAGATTTAAGAAGCAAAAATAAAGACATTAGACCATGAAAATTATGTAAAATTGGAAAGGGTGTGGAGGATTTGACAGGAGAGTGCTGGGGTGAAGAGGGGCTGCATGTGGTCGAAATTAAGGAGATGTGGCTCCACCTGCTCAGCTAATCGGCAGCTCTGGCCCCATACAGCCCAGGGATGGGGGGTCTCATCCAGAGGGACACTTCCAGTACACAGATCGGGTAGAAAGAGGGGGGAAGGAGGTTGAGTCAGATACCTTCTAAGAAGTCACCCAGACTTCCATTTTCCATTGGTCTCTGTAGGTTCCAAGGTAGAAGGTGGCTCTGAGGCTTTGTGTAGAATCAGGGTCAGTATGTGAAGATCCACGTTCAGACCCCCTTGCAGAGACCAGGGACTCGGGAAGGAGCTGGACTCGGAGCCACAGGTCTCGAGCAGAAGAGTGCCTGCCAAGTGGGAGAAAGACATGCCGGATTATACAGGCCTGTAGAACCAGAGTCTGGGCTCTGGTGTACACACACACACACACACACACACACACACACACACACACACACACACACACACACCGGCCTTGCCTAGAATACCTATCTATAGGTAATGGTGAGAGAAAGATATCCTACACAGGGAATATACACATAAGGTGTCTTCAACCTAAGCCAACACGGCTTAGGGCCAGTGCAGACAGCATAGCCAATTAGATGTAGGTGGGAGTTCATCAGTAGCATTTTTTTAAATTGCAAAAAATTTGGACAGGGAACAAATATACACATTTTTCAACCATCATATTCCACATCCTTCTTCTTCCTTCCTAGGAAACACACCCAATCAACAAAAAGGCTTAGATATGGCTCTTGACCATGAAAGTGGAAGCAGAATATTTTGGATGTCTGAGCTGTTAATAGTGTTTTCAATAATAATGTCACATGCAACAGCCCTATGAGTCCTGCAGGTCAACACTGTACTTCCTTAGTGATGTGATAGGAATGTAAACCTTACTGGACTTAGTATTGTTTTCCACTTCCTTTTCTACCACCTGGCCCAAATTATAATACAAAGTAATGGAAAGAAAAAGTAATGCCATCTTAAGAAAGTCATTTAGGGTTCTGAGAATTTGGCTTCATGGTACAGTGATTGCTTAGCATGCATGAAACCCTAGGCTCAATTCCTCAGTACCACATGAACAGAAAAAGAAACACTGGAAGTGGTGCTGTGCCTCAAGTGGTAGAGTGCTATCCTTGAGCAAAAAAAAAAAAAAAACACCGAAAAGCTCAGGAACATTTCCTTGGCCCTGAGTTCAAGCCCCAGGACTGGCAAAAATGTCACTTAGCTAGTAAATGCCGAATAGAGAATCCATACTTGGAATATATAGTTGCTCCTTCCAACTATTACCTAACAGTAGTCCTTAATTCATGTTTTTTTTTTAACCTATATTAGGATACTGTGTTTAAAAAAAAAAACCCTTTTGTTAACAGGTCACAGCAATTAGTGCCAGGAATGTGCTTAGATATCAGGTGAAGATTAATCCTGGAAATTCAAAGATTCCATGCTTTTGAATTGTCACTTCTAATCACAATGAGAAGGGTAGTCTAATTGAGATTTGGAAATCTTTTTTGGTCAGTTATGGCACCAAAAAGGCAGAGGCTAATTAATAGTTTTAACAGAAGTGAAGGAATAACCCCAGCTCGAAGAAATAAATGATAATAATAACTAAATTATACCAGAAACTGTTCTAGGGAACTATTTTGGGTTATTGAAAAACTAGTTATCAACTAGGCTCATTCCACATTGCCTTTAGCATTCTAAATCACTTTGGCTAGTTCTTAATCTCTGTGTGATAAGTTGTATCTCCTTTTATGTTGTTCTTTCATTCCTGATATCCTTTGCTTTCTAAAAATCTGTCTTTCTCTATTTCTCTATGAACAATTCCTAATATTAAATAACACCTACACAGATGGCAGAGGATGCTAATGTAAGAGTCCCATAGTTCATGAGTCATTAGTATAACAACATGGAAAAACGAGGACATAGTTATTCCTACCTCAATTTTTCTGAAAAGCTGCAATGTCATCATTTGATTCAAATTTCCATTCTTTGCATACATAGTGTCATTAAATGCAGTAAATTCAAACATGAGCCAGGTGCTGGTGGCTCACGCCAGTAATCCTAGCTACTCTGGAGGTTGAGACCAGAGGATTGTGGTTCAAAGCCAGACTGGTCAGGAAAGTCCATGAAACTTTTCTCTTCAATTAACCACCAGAAACCCGGAAGTGGTTCTGTAGCTACAGTGGTAGAGTGCTCAACTTGAGCTGAAGAGCTGAGGGACAGTGCCCAGGAGCAGAATTCAAGCCCCACGACAAACAAAACAAGTGCAAATATGACTTTCAGTTTCCCCAAAAGGAACTACGAAGTCAATATTAATCTTCCTATGCATAAAAAATAATTCCAAAATGATTCAGTGCACCTACTTTAGTTGAGTTATTTAAGTTATGGCTTCTTTGATGGATATATTCTTTTATTTTAAAAATTACTAAATATTAGCTTTATAAATAAACTTCTTCTAATACTTCTTGTTTCAAAAGAGAAGTCCATACAGTTGATGTCACTTGGTTTTCTCAGTTCAAAGCCAACCCAGGCAGGGGAGTCTGTCACATTGTTATCTCTAATTAAACACCAAAAAAGCCAGATGTGGGGTTTTAGCTCAAGTAGTAGTATACTAGATTTGAGGGCAGGTAGACAAGAAAGACAACTGTTCAGGGACAGGGTCCAGCCTCTGAGTTCCAGCCCCACATCCAGAAAAAACTGAACAAATGAAGAAGCAAACAAAAAACCCACATATTTCTTTGGGACCATCCTTACAGCACTGGTTTGAGAAGAGGCTCCTTTTGCTTATCATATTCACTGGAACCTGCTTTTTGGAATCCTCATTGCTATGGTGAACTCAGGACCAGATTAAAGGAATGGATAACTGACTTTTGCAACAAGAGAATCATCTCAGGAGTTAAATACCCATGCATAAGACATTTTAAAACCTCATGTCTTTGTTTCTTTGAAGTAGAATACTTTAAAACAAAGTTATTTTCTTTTTCTATGCTGGCCTTCAAATGGCAGATTGTTTCCTTTTGTAATACTCTCAATTTTAGAAGTTTACAGAAAAGTTTTATATGAGTAAAGAACAAAATGGAACAAGTCAGGGACAGATTTTCCTTCAAGCCTTGGATTATTTTCTTGTACAGTAAAAAGGACAGCACAAATTAACTTGAACTTGGTCATTGCCCTATGTTCAATTCCTCTCTTGGAATCAGTATCCACTTCCCATAACAGTTCCTTCCACTTACTTCCAGGAACAATCTATGGTGCTACTCCCGATAAAATGAATGTTTTCTGGCTTCATTGAAATAGCACAAGTACATCTTTGGACATGAGGTAACACGTGTTTCAGAGACAACTTAGTAATGAGAAAATTTGGAATTGTCATGGTTTATAAAACATTATCCATGTACATATGGCCATATAAGATGATGTTAAGTAAAATGAACCTCAAGATAGGAACACAACTTGTTTTTTTCTTTTTTGTTATTGTTTTTAATGTACTAAATGTACTATGTGATTTTTTGTTTCTCTTCTATTTTCTTCCTCCATGGTGTAACCCCTGTTTTCACTGTATTTGATGTCGTTAATCTGCACCTTACATATACATTTTTCTAATGTGGGGAGGGGAAGGGAAAAAAAAAAACGCTGAAACAAGGAAACAGTATGACCCATTGTAACAACAAGATGAACAAGACACTATGTTGAAAACGAACTTTAAAACTTGGGGATGGGAGGGGGAGTTTGGATGGTGGAGAGAAAAAAAGATGACGGGGAAAAACAAAGAGGATGTAACAATGCTCATTAGATAATGCACTTATTAACTTACTTATGTAACTCTAACCCCTCTGTACATCATTTTCAAAATAAAAAACATGACAGAAATTATCCTGGAGTACATTAAGTTGAAATTTCCTATGCTCTGTAAATTAAGACCAATTTTAAGTGGGAAGAAGATTCTCAGAAACATTTTTTAGTAAGTGTGTGTGTTCATTAGTTCCCTAGTGTACGTAAGTTAACAGTAGGAGATACAATGAGAATAATAGGAGAAAGACAAGTTCTGTGTTTAAATATAATGGTCCAATACACTATAGAAGACTCTGCAAAACACAACTTTGAAACAATAAAGCCAAAACCAGTATTTAGATCTATGGGAGTGATATAGAGAAAGCATTACTATTAATGAAACATGAAGGATAAGGCCACTCTCTTTCATCTACTAACTCTAAATCATGGTAGCTAATCATGCAAATTTGTAAAAAGTAGAATGGAAAAATAATTCTGGTTCCAAGTAAGTCAGATATAAGAGCATGGACTTAATTGGAAAAAAAGGCCATGTTGATAAAGCAGGAATTATATTAGCAATGAACTGGTGGCTAAGATCACATTTCTTTTTCCATTTTTCTTTCTTTTTTTTTTTTTTTTTTGGATGGTTGTGGGCTTGAAGTCTGGGCCTCCACTCTTCAGTCCAAAGCTAGTGTTCTACCTCTTGAGACACAGTGCTACTTCCAGTTTTCTGCTGGGTAATTGGAGATAAGGGCCTCAGAAACTTTCCTACGCATGCTGGATTTGAACTGCAATCCTCAGATCTCAGCCTCGTGAGTAGCTAGCATTATACGCATGAGCCACCAGCATCCCTCTTAACATCACATTTCTAACAGTGTATACTCAGTATATGTAATGTGTATGTTTCTCTATCTTTATATGAACTCGAGTTAAAAATCTGGGCTACAGCTTTTGCACTCACAAAAATGTTTCTAGTTTAAAAGTTGATACTCCTGGAAAAATAGAACCTAAGAATGTAAAGGAGTCTGGGAAGTTCAGCTTGCATCAAGCCTGGGAGAACAGTCTTTGAGACACTATTTATAATTACCAGCCAAAAGCTGCACTGGAAGAATGGCTCATGTGATGGAATACTAGTTATAAGCAAGATTGCTGAATAAGAGCTTGAGGTTATCATATATATATATATATATATATATATATATATATATATATATATATATATATACCTACAAACATGCACATACACACAAAGGCACTTATATGTGCAAACACACATATGAAACAACTCTCAGAATGTGCAGAAATGTTAGAAAATAATAAAAAAAATATGTCCTAAGACTAGAATCAAGTGATAATTTTTTAATTTTAGAAAGTCCTCAAGTGAAATTTCCCCCCAAAACGCTTGAGAATATTACATAGTTAGGGACCAGAGATAGTAAGAAAGTCAAGTAATCGTTATTGAAGGGGTTGGATCCATGGAGGAATGAATCAGAGACCCCTGCAGGTGCATCTGAAAACGTTCATATCCTGTGTCAAATGTTAGAAAATAGTACATAAACATTCTGAGCCATCAGTCTTTTGAAAAATATTATCGGAGAAGTTCAGAAATGCTAGTCTATATCAAGATTAAATAAACCAACAAAGTATGGTAGGACAATGAGATACAAGCCTGGAATTCTAGCACTCAGACTAAAACAGGAGATCAGAGAGTGGAATTACATAGTGGTACCTTCCCTGGACTAGGTAATATAATTTTGTCTCAATAAAACAAAACCAGAAAGGAATAAAAAAAAAACAAGAAAGGAATATACAGTTGCAAGTTTTGGCTAATTTTGTCATTATGTTTTAAGAAGTCAAGTTTCCTATTGAAATGCAACTCATATGTAATCCTCAGTTGTGTTTTAAATGCTGTCATCATTACAGAACATTCCTAGATGCTAAAGAGCTCAAGATTCCCAAACAAAAAATTGAAAAAGTAAGCATCATTCTGTTGGATTCCAAAGAAATGATGGATTACCAAAGCTTAAGCCTAGGGAAATAGCGAAGTTCATCTAATGTAGGACTTTGTAGACCTGTCTAAATTAGAATTTAGATTTAAAATAAATATTTTTGTTTGTAATTTTTTTTGTAATTTCATATTCTATTTCATATTGTATTTCATATTCTATAGGATAGAAGATTTAATTCACAAATTCACAAATGATTCTGGCATTCTATTTGCCTAAAATATTCTGTCAAGTGAGGTATAATTAGAACTTAGTTAATAGATAATTGAAACAGTTCCTGTGTAACATGATAATGTGAATAATCTAGAAAAAGTTGCCAACAAATTTATAACATTAATTTATAAATTTAGAAAAAGAGGAATTTTGTGAGACTTTGGTACACCATGGTATGTATAGAGTAATTGTGTGACATCCTTTTTCTTCTACCTATATATAACACAGGAAGAAATTTCCTTAATTACATACCTCTGTATATGATGAGAAAAATGCTAGGTTTGGGGTTTGTTTTTATTTTTGTTTTTTTGTTTGCTTTATCCTTGGGCTTAAATTCTGGGCTTGGGTACTATCCCTGAGCCTGTTTTTGCTCAAGGCTACTGCTCTTCAATTGAACAACAGTACCACTTGTGTCTGGCTTTTCGTGAGCAGTTTATTGGAGATAAGAATCTAAGGAACCTTCCTGCCTGTGTGGGCTTTGAACCATAAGCTTCAGATCTTCATATTCAGGTATTCAGATCTCCTGAATATCTGTGATAGATAAAAATATAGCTATAAATAATATTTGCAAGTGTTTTGATCTCAAGAATACCACTGGGGGGAAAATGATGCAGCAAAGTTTAGTGTAATGTTCTTTCCCCAATAGGAAGAGCATCACATTAGCAGAAGTGTAGTATTTTTTCACAAGAATGATAAGCTAGTCCTGATGTGAATTTAGGGAATTTTAAGGTCCACCTTACAAGTTGGAAACTGTTGGGCTAGGATGAATTTACAGCATAAAAACTTAGGATTGATGGTCATAGAAATAATAGCTTACTCTGATGAACATATGTTTACACTTGAGGAATTTATTATAGATACTTCATAGTTTTATCTTCTACCAGAATGTGGCTATTTTTTCTGTTGACTTTTAAATATGTACCCCCCCCACTGGAAACTGCATCAGTTGCAGAATAAAATGCAAACAGGTACTGTTTTGAATGTCTCTGGTTCGGCATGTTCAGAATTTGAAAATGAGTAGTTAGTAGTTACAGGAATGTTGAAAAATACATATATTCTGTCCTCTTAACAATTAGTCAGTTTTAAAAGTTAGGAGTTTCCATAGAATTGAACTGTTTTCTGTTTTAGTATGACAATACTAAAATAATGTGTTTTTTCCAAAATAATGGCAAGTATATTCTGAAAAATTTGTATAGTTTGATAACATTCAAGTTGATGACCATCTGATAAAGAAAGGGGTAATTAATACAAATTAGAAAACAAATAGCGTTCATTTTTTAAAAAGGTAATCCACATAGAATATTTACTATACCAATATAGTGAAATTATATTTTATGTGGATTATTTTTTAATTTAATTTTATTGTCAAAGTGATATATAGAAGTGGTTGCAGTAATTGTAAGGTAGTAAATATATAGCATGTTGAACTTTTTACCTCCTCCCTCATTTTTCTCATACTTTTCCTTCACCCTAATACCCCTTACAAGTTGTAATGTAAATTTCCAACAAGTCTTGTGCGTATTGCTATTGCACTGGTTTGTCTTTTTTTTTTTTTTTTGGTCCAGTCGTGGGGCCTGAACTCTGGGCCTGGGCGCTGTCCCTCAGCTCTTCAGCTCAAGGCTAGCGCTCTACCACTTGAGCCACAGCACCACTTCTGGCTTTTTTCTTTTTGCTTATGTGGTGCTGAGGAATCGAACTCAGGGCCTCATGCATGCAAGGCAAGCACTCTACCACTGAGCCACCTTCCCAGCCCTGCACTGGTTTGTCTTTTGCCCTTTGTCTCGCCATTTTGTTGTTCCTCTTCTCTTGCCAAATTAAGATATATGTATATACAATACACAGGATCCCAAAATCAAATATAGCAGGGGATAAACCATAGGGGTAAACACAAAGAAAAAGAAATTACATTGTACATCAAAAACAACAACCTCAAAGAAAAACCTCTGTTTCCATATCTAGGAGTTTATTTTGCTCAGCATTATCTTATATGGTCATATATACATAACTATTGAGACATTCGGCTCATCTGCTAGGACTATCCTAGACATTTCCTACTTATTACAAATGAGAGAAACCATGGAATCTCTTTGTGTCTTGCTTATTTTACTTAGTAGGATATTTCCAAGTCTTTCCATTTCCTTATGACTTAGAAGCATAGAATTCCACCGTGTGTGTGTGTGTGTGTGTGTGTGCGTGTGTGTGTGTGTGTGTGTGTGTATGTGTGTATACCACATTTTGTCAATTCGTTCATCAACTGAGTGGCATATTGGTTTAAAACATGATTGCATGTAAGTATCACTTTGGGTCATTCAAAAATGACAGATGCCACTTCCCCAGACATTCTAAAATCATGATTTCTATGTCAGGATTTTATGGTGGCAGGTGTTGAGATATCTGAATTAGTCTATCTATATCTTGCACTGAATTAGGCAGGAAGATATCCAATATCATATAGGATAAAAATGGTAGTGATAAAATATTCCCTTGAGAAAGACATAGGAGGTTGCCAGAAGTATGAAGTAGTTGAGATAATTTTGAAGAATTTAGAAATGCAAGCTCAGGTATGTCTCTTTAAATAATAATTATGTAAGTGGAAGGGCAAAAGAAGGGGAAGAGAAGAAAATAACTGACAGCAGATCATTGTCCCAAATTAGAGTATAAAAGACATAATCTATAACTTCCAAGTTAAAAAGAGACCAATATAATACGTCGCACTTAATTTAGGTACATGCAAAATGTTTACTTGGCTTTTTCCTACTCTAATGCTCCTAAATAAATGAAGACATAAGAAAAGGTATGTGATTGCCATTATTTCAACCTGAACACTAACTGTGATGAGCCCTCTTTTTCTCACTTTGCAATTGGAAAATAGTACCTAAGTTGATGATGTTGTGGCTGATTAGAGGTAGACTAAGGAGCTTCTAATTGTACAATTATCCCAGAATAGTTTAAAGTAGTTTTTTCTCCCAAGATATCCAACTACATTTTCTGAAGTTGTGCTTTGAACACACCCTCACACATGAGCAGATTATTTGAAATTATACTTCAGCATTTCCTTGGCACATTCTACTTTGTGCCTTTGTCTTTTTTTGCACATTCCTTTTGAGTTCATGGTTGCTCTATTTCCATTTCATCTGTAAAAACTGCTAAGAACATTGTTCAACTACCACTTCTTGTTTGCACATGCCCAGTCTATGTATGAAGGTACTTTGTACATGCTGAGGAGAATAGTTCCACATTATAACCTTATGCTCACATTAGAGGGCGTAGAATTTAAAGCATTTTGAGACAAACAGTGATATTAGAATTGAAAGGCTCCTTAGGGACATTTTCTTGGAGCTACTAGTTTACCCAGGAGAAATATAAATATCCACAAAACCTGGAGCTTATTAGTAAGTATCCGAATTAACACTAGATCTTAGATGCTGTGTTAATACAAGTCACCATTGTATTATTGTTACATCAGAATCCTTCCCT
Source organism: Dipodomys merriami (assembly GCF_024711535.1). Classification (NCBI taxonomy): domain Eukaryota; kingdom Metazoa; phylum Chordata; class Mammalia; order Rodentia; family Heteromyidae; genus Dipodomys; species Dipodomys merriami. The sequence continues at coordinate 89,616 of NW_027206023.1, forward strand.
ATTGCAAATATGGATGAGAAAATGAAAGAAAGGCATTACAAAATGTCTTATCTTTTTAGGCATTTAATCCTATTGGCGAGGGTAATGTCTGAACTCTCCCATTCAATAAACATTTAAAGTTTATAAGAGTACTTCCTACATATAAGAAGTTGTGGCATGTTGATTGACAGGGTTATTTCAGCATGGAGATATCCCTAACAAGAACTAGATTTAAATAGAATATATGTCAGTTATGATGTGTCAATCAGGCATTTTCTATTCTAAAGAAGAATCAATTCAAGGACTGTTCAGTAACATCAGTAACATCAGTGTTACTTGTCCTACATTTATAATGAATAGGCTGATAAAATATCCAAACATATCTGAAGATATTTCAATAAAATCCCAAACTGAATGGATACATGGCTCACTCATTGAAACTGTAGACAAATTAGTCTTATCTGTGCTGTAGATCAATCTATAATCACCTGGCTAAACAAACTCTTCAAAAATATTCACAGAATTCCTCTAAGTAAAGATCATGACAGTTATATCTGTATAATTCTTCTAAGGTCAGGATAAAAGAATTTGTTCTCAATATTTTAAATCAACAGGATCTGTTGACTTCATGGATCCAGAATTTTATGGCTTCACATTCATATCTCAAAATTTTATTAATATGACTTTCACCAAAACACTGTTCTTATTGAACTTGTCTATGTCCTTTTAGTTTTCAAATCCAAATAGCATATTTCCTTCAGTATCTTCCTGACAATTTGTTCCCTCGTTTACCTCTCCAAATCTGTTTTTGGTCGTGGATATTTTAATGATGTCTAAAAAGACTTATCTATGCATCTGTTTAACATAAATTTTAGAACTATCAGAGAGTTTTTTCCTCTAAATCCATCATTTCCACCTGTAATCCTTATCACCAAGAATATTACTAACATGGTTGCCAGCCAGAGACGTGGGAGCACTTTAGATTTCTTCTTACCCTTCTTACTTCCGTCTGTTAGATAAGATGAATGATCAAGATTTTCTGTTTCTGTCACTAATATAATTTCTATGTACTCCTTTTTATGCAACTGAAACTGGCCTGTTTCAAATACTCATCATTGGTCACTTTGTCCTAAAACAACTGCTTACATAGTATGCTTTTTCCCCATAGACTTTTCATATTGTTCTTCTCCATCACCAAATTACTGCTCCATGTAAGCACACAGAGTGAATATCTCAGACACAAATTCTAGTATCATTAATTACTCACTACATTGACTGTTGGCATTACACTTCTCATCTGTAAATGGATATAGTCTACCAGAAATATTGAAGAATGAATTTGTTGAATTCTAGAGCAAGAAAAAAGAAAAGTGAAGAGTCCTTACATTTTCCACCTTACCTTACAAATAAGAAAAGAGTCAAATTCAGTTTGTTGGTTTAAAATCACAATTTTTTTCATGCAGAAATAAAAATAAGTCATCATCAGGCTACACTGTGGTCATCATCCTCACCAAAATTATTATTAGCATCATAAGTGCTAATTATTGAAAGCCTGGTATGTGTCTATGACGTTGCTATTATTTGTCTTTTGATTAATAATTTTAATGTTACCACTGTGCATGCATCCATATTAAAATTTTGAACAAATAAAGAAACTAAAAAAACTAAACTATATCAGGTAGCTTGACTATGTGCTTTTAACAAATTATGGAATAGATTTTTGAAGCATTACAAATTCCTAACCAGTATGAATTAACTTCCTCTCTCTCCGTCACTACACACAAATATTTAAGAGTTTGAACAGAACTTTTTTCAAGTGATATACTCTAAATGTTACTACAATATCATGTGTATATCTAAAATTTCCTTTAAAGTAATAAAGTCTACTTTCAAATCAAGTATTAGTTATTTTATTCTCAGGAACTTTTAGATAAAGACTGTATATCTTTGAAATGAAAAAGGTCAAAATAATAGCATAAAAATTTTAGAGGGAGTCTGTCTTCAGAAATACATATACATATATATCTATATATATGTTATGTGCAGAAAGATATAGAGTTTTAGAGATTATTTGTCATCAGAAATATGTACATATATTTAAATTTCTGTGTAGAATGATGTACATTATAGTGAAAGATACATCTTAAAACATAATTAAAATTAAAAAAAAAACATCAAACCAAGTGCCAGTGACACGCTTATAATTCGAGCTATTCTGGGTGCTGAGATCGTAGAATTGTGTTTGAAACTAGCCCAGACAGAAAAGTACTTGTTAGAGTCTTATCCCCAATTAATCACTAAAAACAGGAATTAGCTCTGTGCTTCCAGTTGTGGAGTGCTGTCCTTGAGCATAAAAACATTGGGGACAATGCCAAAGTCTTGCAAACAACAACAACAACAAAATGTGTCACATTAATTTCACAAAAGCAAATTTTAACTGCTGTGAACATTTCTTAGAAACATGAATACATGCCCCTGGAAAATGTTAAGTAAAAGTATAGAATATTTACGTCTATGTTAAAGACAAGACTATTTAGATTGTTTAAGATATTTAGGTAATGATTAGGAATTAAGAATAATGATAGTTAGGTAATAGATTGGGATTGGACTTTAATTCTAGTTTACAGTAGTAATAAAATGATATTTGTAATGATTATATAAAATTATTCTTGCTTGGTATATGAATTATAATAAGTGATAAACATTTTAAAATGATTTCCAATGCAAAGGATTATCAATTCTTTTGTACTTTCAAAACAATTAAGAAATGTATTCCAAGGCTAGTTTGCTCTAAGACTATATTTGTTTTCTAAAATTAATTTAGGAATGAGTTAAGATTTAGATAACGATGCACAGCAGAAGAGAGTGAGAGGGGATAGAATGATGGACCACATAGGAGCTGTATGTCATTTGTACTGTGTTTCAACAAACAGAAACACTTCAGAGAAGAGAAACAGGAATATAAGGTGTCCTGAATCAAGTTTCATTTTAATCCACCTAATAGTTTGACTGAGAATCAGAGAACATGGGAAAAATAGAAAATAAAGCATTGTGTAAACCTGTTACAATGTAAAGAAATTGTAATAGGAAGATGATATTTTCCAAAGAAATAAAAGAAAGGACAGGTAAACTCTAAAGGGAAAAAGAATGAAGAGAGAAAAGAAGCAAAATAAACCTTTATCAATAACAAACACAGGAGTTTGGAAGTGCAAAGCCAGTAGAAATATTGTAAATAACAATAAAATAACAATAAAAATTGCTAATGTGGATAGAAGATGGATCATATTTTATCATATATGATTTTGAAGTAATAGGAAATGAAGATTTAAAAGTCATAATTTAAAACACTATAGCCCAATGGTAAAACATTGCCATAGCATGTGTGAAGCAATGGTGTGATCGCCCAAACATTACAAAGTACACCCAAAGCACACACACACAAAAACCCACATTAACACACACACACACACAACATACACACATTTGGAATATTGATATTATCATATTAAACAGAGATAATTATCACAAATAGTAAAAATATGTTAATATGAAATCATATTATTGCTCATACTATTTAAAAGTTTACTAGAAATAAAATACTCACAATATACTTAGATTCTTATAGATCAACTAAATTGAAAATTAAGAAATAGAAGACACGAGAACCTTTGCAAACAAGTTTTAAATAATAAACATTTTGAAACATGTATACTTTTATTTTGACAAAAGATTGATGTTACTGGTATTTTAACTCAAGATTTAGAATATGATAACCAGATGCTCTATATCTCGCTAGAGATGGCTATATTTCTAATCATTTCACTCTGGATACTTTTATAATAAAGGTCTCATCATTTCAAAGCCTCTCCCGAATCACAAACCCTGCTTATATTTCCCACCATAGCTAGAAAATGGAAGCCACAAATCACCATTCCCTGCTCAAACATTTTTTTAATTCAAGTACAAATATTTCCAAAAAGTGACCAGGTAATGAAGCCTTCTTAATAAAGTATGTGCTTCTTGGAAACACAGTAAGGACAAATATGTTTAGAACTATAAGAAATTAAAATTATTTAAATTCACCAACCATATAAAAATTAAGAAAATAATTTTTAAATATTCATGTTAAATATTTTAAAAGCAAAATATATGTGTCTAAATAATTTACATTGTAAAACTCATGCAAAATTAAATTAATCCTTCGACTCTGAAAAAAGAATTACTCTAAAGAAACAAAAGAAAATAATTAAGTTCAAAATTTGAAATTTAGAAAATGAAATGAATTGCATTCTTTAGTTGACTGAAGAAACTGTAAACCCTCTGTATATCAATTTTATAATAAAAAATACATGACCAAAGAAAGCAAAAGTACCCATTGATCAATAGCACCAGCTAAAGTATCAGTATTTCTTTTTTTGAGTGTACAAGAAAATCGATGGAGGGGATAACAATGTTCCTTCCATTAAAAAATGTACTCATTACCTTACTTATGTTACTGTAACCACTTTGTACATTATCTTTACAATAAAATTAAATTGAAATTAAAAATAAACTAAATAATATACCAATTAAGAATTCTTAGAAGCCATTGGTTAAAAACTTTGTAAAAAACTGTCTTAGGAACCCAAGAAATATACTTTGATGATACTATTTAAATACTCAAACTTCAGCAGAGAAGCAAAAAGTTTATAAATGTTACAAGTAAAGTAATAAATCAGAATATATTACTATTAATAAAAATCATAAGATGAATTTATAGTGGTAGTCAAATATGTAACAAATGAGACGAATTGCCATTCGTTTGCACTTAATAAGTGAGAAAGAACTTTCTAGGTCTTTTAAAATATATATTAAGATAATGAAGAAACTATTCTGTCACATCATATGATAATCAGATAAAGATGATATTAAAACAAAGAACAGATTGTACTAAGTTGTGGGATGTTAATGTATTTACCTATTTTGGTTGTGGGTAACTGTGGGGATTTCAACTTGGAGTATTGTTCTTGCTAGGCTGGCGTCATATCAGTGGTTAATTATAGGATAGGGGTTCCCTTTCCACAAGAACATGCACCTGATCTGTCCTTTTAGCCTTCCCATCATCAATGGCATCAGAGTTGCACACCAACTTGTCTAGCTGCCTACCTTGGCTGGCCTGGATTCTGCAGTCCTTCCAATCTTTGCCTCTAGATAGTGCAGGATCGTGGAAATGATCCAGTTCACCCAGCTATAGAGTGAGAAGGAAGTCCACTAAACTTTTGGCTTGGGTTCTGTACTCAAGCCTCCTAAGTAGTTAAGAGTAAAGATGGGAGCCCCTGGTGTCAAGCAGTAGCAGTATTTAAAAAAAACTTGACATATATATGAGTTAGGCTTGTGATTACCTCAGGAAAAGAATAAAAGAGCAGTGAAGCATAAAGGACAGTCAGAACTTTAACTAGCTACTCAGAGGCTGAATCAGCTTAGCTAGCTACTCAGGAGGCTGAGATCTGAAGACCACTGTTCAAAGCCAGTCCAATCACGAAAATACATGTGATTATTTCCAAAAAATCAGAAGTGCAGCAGTGGCTCGAGTGGTAGACTACTATCCTTGGGCACAGAAGCTTAGGGATAGTGCCCAGGCACTAACAAGCTTCAGGAATGATGAATACATGCATGAGCTCCTGCAAATGTGCGTGTGCATACACACGTGTGCATGAACACACAAACACACCAATGAGTATTTCAATGCTACCTTCTTTAATTTTTTTTTACCTTGTTGTACCCTATTGCCATGTATTGGTTCACAAATTAACAAAATCAGCTAAGCAGCTATTTACATATAACTGATCATGTTTCTCTAAAGTCTATTCTCTTTTTGCAAGCCTGCTTTTATATGACCCAAAAGTAAATTATTCAGGAGGGCAATTCATCTCCCTCAACTCTGTAGTATTAGATGATTGTTTAGGTTCTTCCTAGCTATATGATTTTGTGAAATCCTGCATCAAACAAAGTATTTCTTTCACGAGAAGGGAAGCCTTTGTCAAACAATTAATAATAGGATTTTCTCCTCCTGGCAAGCATGTATAGTTTTATTATCTTCATATATTTCATGATCTGTCTGTGTATGCCAAAGACTGCTGTGAAAATAAAAAGACCATTCTCAGCACTTAGCATTCGTATAACATTCATATGTATGAAGGTATTTAAATATTACTGAAATTGCTTTGGAATAAATAATGTTCACCTTGACTATGTTGAGAAAGAAGAATTGGTTTCTCAGCACTTAGGTAAGAACGTGAGTGAAAGAAACAAAAGGAAAGTTTGGAACAACTCAACACATACATTCAAATGAAACAAAACAACCCAAGAAAACACAAATTAATTCAGTACTTAAAAACCTGCAGGAAATCCTCCTGAGTAACCAGGATTCCAGGCATAAGCTGTCTATTTTTTAAATAGTTTAGTAAATCATGTAGTTACAGAAGTTATAAATTATCATTACAACCTGTGTAATAGATGTGTGTATGTATATATCAATGCATACAGACAGAAATATTTTATCGAATCTTTGTATCTACAGTAGATTTATGAAATATCAACCTTCGTTGTAAAATAAAATGGAAACAAAAGTTATTAAGGAGCAAAACAAAGGGAATTCTCACAAGTTTCTTGTTGAATGGAATATGAATTGCGAGAATCAGTTTGGGAAAACCATCTTAATTTAACATAATGGATAATGGGTATTAATTCCAATCTATCTATTTGCCCATATTGTGCATCCTCACACATGAGTATCAAAATCAAACCACAATTTTTGCTTTTGTATTTAACGCACCTGTTATAATTTAGGGGATTGATGAAGTACTCAAATAAAGATTAAAACAATAGTAAGTCAGGCGATGAGTTAGAGCTGAAAATGTTTTTAAATATTATAATAGCTAATTAAATTGAAATTTTCTTACTTTTACTCTATTGTCATGTCTCTCATTCCCACATTAGAAAAGTATATAGAAGGTTCTCAGTAAATTATGTGTATAATCATGAAAAAAAATGTATTGAAAGAATATGGGCCCAGTGTGGTTTTAGCTTATTGAGACCTGTAGGGGGTAGTGTGTTTTTGAGGCCTTGCAAAACGTTGTGATGGAGATGAAAGGAGGGATGTGCTTATTCTTGAAAATTGTCTAGAGGATTGCTCCCAGAAAGATAGTGACGAATAATTCCAAAAGATACAGCAAAATCACTTCCACAACCATGTTCACTGCTGCACTATTTACCATAGCCATGTTATGAAAACAGCCCAGATGTCTTATGGTAGAAGGATGGTTGGAGAAAGTGGGGCACATATACACAATTGGATTGCACCCATCCATTATGAAGACTGTTACATAATTTGCAAAGAAATAGATAGATCTAAAAATATGTTAAGTAAACTAAGTCAGAGCCAGACACACAAAGGACCCATGTTCTGTCGCGTATTTGGAACATAGGACTTTATGCAAGTTTACACAACAGTATTCACCAAAGCATGCTCTTTGCAGACGAGTATTTAAAAGGTGTAATTTCTTATAAAATTGAACTTTTATTCCAACAAAATGAATACCAAGAAACTATCATTTGGAAGATATGAGCGGAAGTCAAAGGGAAGGAATAAAGAGAGTTATGGATGAAGAGAGGGAAGGTATAATATTCAATGCAGAAACTAGAAGAAATGAAAGTGGGGTGAGGTTTGGAAGGGTATTGGAAAGTTACGTAAAGATCCATTGTACTTATAAACTGATTTGTTGAATGGAAATTCCTTCATACAACTATTTAATAAAAATATAATTAAAAACAATGGAGACGGGGCTGGGAAGGTGGCTCAGTGGTAGAGAAATTGCCTTGCAGGCCTGAGGCCCTGGGTTCGATTCCTCAGCACCACATAAGCAAAAATAAAAAGCTGGAAGTGGCGCTGTGTTTCAAGTGGTAGAGAGCTAGCCTTGAGCTGAACAGCTGAGGGACATCACCCAGGCCCAGTGTTCAGGCCCCACGACCGGACCCCCCCCCAAAAAAAAGCAATGGAGACATCTGAACCTTAAACTGTGTTCTCTTCAATCATGAGTCAAAATAATAGTTTCCTTCTCAGAAATTTTCTTTGCAGTTATTTTCCTCAAAATGACAGAAAAGTGACCAACAAAATGAATGTCAATACATCACATTGCATATCCTAAAGAGAAACAATATAAAAATCACAGTAAAAATGTTAGAATTCATCACATGATAAAATAACAGGTAGAAAGGATCAAATGCTGATTGTTTTTCCAAGTACGTTACCTATGGTATCTAATTTAATCCTCACAATAATCCCATAAAGTAGAACTACTTCTATTTCTAATTCTCAGATGATGATATTGAAGTCTTCAGAGTTGGAATTACTAGTACAACATTTCACAAATGGTAAATCTTAGCCTGCGGCCCATTCCCACCGTACCAAATAACTTCATTCTATTTTGTGACTAAAATACCAGCACTTAGTCCACTAATTCTAGGAAAATTTCCCAGAATTATTGTCCACACTCTAATAATATTTCACTTTATCTTTGTTAGAAAATAGGAAACTAAGCGGGATGTCGGTGGCTACACCTGTAATCGTAGCTACTCAGGAGGCTGAGATCTGAGGAATGCGGTTCAAAGCCAGCCCAGTCAGGAAAGTCCGAGAGATTCTTATCTATATTAAACCGCTAATAAACCAGAAGTGGCACTGTAGCTCAAGCGGTACAGTGCTTGACTTGAGTGGAAGAGTGCAGGGACAGTACCCAAGCCCAGAGTTCAAGTGCCAAGACCAACTAAAAAAAAAAAAAAAAGGAAATAGGTAACTGCAATATGAAAACTCCAAGTTCATAATCAATTTATACCTCCCTGGTGAAAGGAACTGCTAAACTATAACATTCTTGATTTCTAGCTCAAAATTGTAGAAATTATATTCTATCCCATGACAACACTGCATCGCAGTCATACTGAAAGAATAATCTCCCCAATTCCTGATGGAAACAGATTGCAGGTCTTATAGACCAATCATTTCCACATTGTAGCTCACATAAGTTGTTTACCATTAGAGGTATTTTGATTGCTTTTTATACCCAACATTTTGAGAGAAATGTATTACTTTAAAATGTTATTAAAGCAAGACTGATATAAAACTCACCTTTGACCCCAGATAAATATTTACCTTTCATATACCCAAAAATGCAGTCTTACCTATCATTAATGTTAGGAACGAGAGGTTAAAAATTATGGATACCAAGACCTAAGCATGAATTAAAGACTCTCCAACTTGTGAATACAATTGGTTTAAAAAGACATCAATACTACTGCATGTTTTTCAAAATTTCTTGTGATATTGAAGATTCAATGATAAAATATTAACACTTGAAAATAACTCATTTTCTTGGGAGTAGAACAGAAAACACAAGATTAATCCATCATTTTCAAATACCTTTATTTTTCTACAAATTCACTCTTATAATTATCAAGATTATAAAACTAACTGAAGTACAGAGCCACAAAGGAAATAATTTAACTGCATCATCTACATTCAAAAAACTGTTACTGGGGCTGGGAAGGTGGCTCAGTGGTAGAGTGCTTGCCTTGCATGCATGAGGCCCTGGGTTCAATTCCTCAGCACCACATAAGCAAAAAGGAAAAAGCCGGAAGTGGCGCTGTGGCTCAAGCGGTAGAGCACTAGCCTTGAGCTGAAGAGCTGAGGGACAGTGCCCAGGCCCAGAGTTCAAGGACCCACGACTGGACCCCAAAAAAAGAAAAAAAAACTGTTACTAGAAAACAAAGTTATTCTAATAATTAGCTTACCAAATTCACTTATATCCTTTTATTCTATTTCATAATATTTCATAATATTCTATTGCATAAAAAGCCTATATACCCACTTACATCTTCAGATCTTAATATTTATTTCAGAAATGTCTATAGCTCTATAGTCAATGAACTGAAATAATACTAAAAATATTCAAAGGCTTTTCAGAAATTGCAAGACGCTCTCGGGGTTGTTATTTATATTGGAAAAGATATTTGAAAAGCCTTGTTTGTTAAAGTTGTGATAGTTACTTTCACAAAAGAGCCATTAGTGAGGATCCCATTGCATGTACAAAAGAACTTCAAATGCATCCACAATCTGGAGGTGACACATGCTTTTTGTTTGTTTGTTTTGAAAGGTATATCTAGCAAGCATATCCACAATACTGGTTTTCAGTCAATATGATGGGATATTCAAACCTAATAAATACAGGGTTGATTATCTTAGTGAGAATAGATATGATGTTACAAAGAAAGTTATTTTCAACAGAAATCCAGAAAGAGTTTATTCACCTTGTGTTTCACAGGAATAACCAGAGAGTAATACCTGTTTGGTCAAGTCAGTCAAACTCACTCCATGAGTATATCTTAAAATCATAACCAATTTAAGAGGTCAAATACATATTTTGTACTGACAGTCATCTTACAACAATAACTTACTACCTAATTATATCTGTATCTTCTTACCTAACATATAATAAGAGCTGAAAGTGGTCTCTTTTATCTAACTTAATGTTGTATATGCTTTGATTATGATGATGTTATTATTTGACAAATAAAATGTACAGAAGGGTGGCTCCACAGAAATGACATGACAGAACACTGATAAATAAAAACATTGCAACACAGTTAGCTCTTTTGAGCCTCACCTTGTCCACATTGGCAAGCAACATTGCAAGAGCACACACACACATATAAACATACACACATGTGTGCATATGTACACACATATACTTGCATGCTAAATTCAGGGTTTAGTACAAAAAAGTACAAATAAAATTTTAGTGATTAAGACAAATGTTAATTTGCCTTATTACAAAATAATACACAATACAGTCACCATGGGTGTTACATTTTACTTGCCTCACCACATGTGACCACTTAATTTATTTTAATTAATTAATTAATTCATTTGTTTGGTGTTAATACTAGGCTTGAACTCATGGCCTGGCTCTGTCCCAGGATTTGTTGTTTTTTTGTTGTAGTTTTCTCAAGCCTAGAATTTTACTGCTTGTCCCACAGCTCCATTTCTAGCTTTTGCTGGTTACTTTCAAATCAGAATTTAATGGACTTTTTTTTGCTTGGTTTGGTTTCAAACCACAATCCTCAGATTTCATCTTTCTGATTAGCTAGGATAAACACATGAGCCACAAGTGTGGCTTCTAGTTTTTCCTCTATAGCTATCTAATACACATATTAGATAGTAATTTAAAACTTAGAGTATAGAAGCAAGTTGTACAGTGATGATATTGTCTTGTCAGAAATTTAAGCTAGCAAATTTCTTCTTAAAACCATAAACAAAAATACCATGGTATAATATAAGAGAACTCACTATTGAACATATGAGCTTTAAGAGCTTTCTAATAGATCCATTATTTGTTACCCAACATTAGAAAAAACTATATAATGCAGTAGTAAAATAGAAGTCCTTTGTAGGAATACTTAATTACCTTGTTTTTAAAGATACTTGTTTTCATCCAAAAAAGTAGGCCTCTCTATTGTCTTCATGTGATTTTGATGATTGAAGGTGCTTAATGAGAAGTCAAAGTGTATTACTAATCCTTTGCTATCAATTAAATCTCACCTTTTCTTCTTGGAACTTATAATTATTAAAGAAATAGTTCAGAATCAGCAAGCAATAGTTCAGATTCACACTTCCAGTGCAAGTGGATCACCAGTAATTAATCCTTGATACCATTTTCCACAAAGTTTTGTCACAGATACAATCGGTCTGCCTTCTCTAGCTGTTTTCCTAACCTGAACCTATTCCTTCACTCTACAGGAAAAGTGTGATTCAACTGATTTCAGTCAGATCTGTTACTAGAATTATCAAGGATTTAGATTTTTGTCTGTAATTTGGTCAAAGCTATGTCTCTTTATGTAGGCTAATAAAAATGTATTTACTAATTTCAAGTAAATTCATAAATTCCATTTCCACCTCTTTTAAAAAATAAAATTGTTTGCTCTATAAATTGATCAGAGGCATGGATTTTGTGGCTAGCTAGGTCATTGTACATCTGTCTCTCTCTTCCTCTCTCCCTTTCATGGTTCTCATAGATAATGTGACTGCTCCATAATTATCCTAATTTATTTTGCTTTTATATTTTTGGTTGCATCATTTCACTTTCTGCTCTGCCATTTCCCAAATCATTTACTTAGAAGGCATTATTTCATATTTTCTCATTCCTATAATAAGCTGCACATGAAGACACCACTGGTCCCATTTTCAGTCTATACCTTTGAATATGGAGGAAAACCTTTCCTTTGCTCTCTATGAATTCCCTACTCTCCAGTTAGAATAATTTCCAATAGTAAAATTGGAAAAAGAGAAAGAAAATCATGGTGAAATAACAGATGTAGAAAATTCACTGGATTTTTCTGACCAGTTCAACCAACGTGAACTATTAGGGAATACATGTGCACCCCATTCCCACTGGTACTCACTGTCTCTGGTTAGGCAATTCTGATGAAGTCAAGGAACAAGATGAAAAAGTGAGGAATGTCATCATTTGCAAAAAAAAAATGGAGAAGTATTAAAGCAAATTTTTGTTTGGGCTGCTGAAAATAATTGGCTTACTACAGTGCAGACACTGCTTTCCTAAAAGGCCACTCATGTGAATACTAGGGATGATGATGAATATACCTCTCTTCATCGGGAAGCCTCCAGTGGGCACTTAGACATTGTCCATGAGTTGGTGGCTCAAGGCAGATATTCATGCAATTACTGTGAATGGCTAGACACCCCTGCACAGTGCTTATATATTGAATAATACCAGAGTGGCTGCTTTCTTAGTTCACATTGAGGCAGATACCAATGCCCAAACTAAAGTCCTCTTGACTCCTTGCTGCTTGGAATAGAAATAGCGAAGATATGCTGGATCGCCTTCTATTGAAGCATTATATCAAACCAGGTCTGAAGAACAACTTGGAAGAAACTGCATTTAATATTGCCAAAAGGATAAATATGTATCACTACCTCTTTTAAATTGTGGAAGGCTGTAAAAATTGTTCTCCTAACTCATAATGGTTTGGTTAAGATTCTTAAATTTCAAAAATGCCAATCCATCTTTGTGTCTGTACAAAATATTTTCACAATACAAAGCAACAGCAATATCTTACTTTAAAAATTCATGGATTCCATAGTATTCTTCAAGTGAATTGCCTGACTGATGTCAAAATGTATTCAAGAGTTGTTTGTATACATCTATAATGATTTCTGCAGGGTTTGTGATTTTTAAATCAGAAATCACTTTAACTTATCTGTTGAAATGAGTAGTACAGAAACTAAAAATATTTCTGGTGCTTGTATGAAAAAAGTATATTTTAAAATACTCTGTATTTTATTTGTATAATGTCCATAATCTATTTAATTCTCTCCTAGATATAATACTTTGAATTATACATTGTTTTATAATATATAGGTTCGTTAATAAATGTGTTATTTCAGATAGCATTCCATATAGAAAAAGTTTAAGATTCCTTTTTTTTCCTAGGTCCTTATAGTATTTTATTTCTTTGGGATAAAATGACAATGTTATCCAATTTCAAATGTTTTGTAAAGATTATGCTATGTAAAGGCCATTCTAAGGTGAGGATTTAACGCACTGATGTCAAACTAACTTTCAGTTCAATGAATTATGTATATTGTTACATTTGCCTTTTTAAATTTTTTATTGTGAAAATACTGTACAGAGGGGTTACAATTACATGGGCAAGATAATGAGTACATTTCTTATCAAGCATTGTAGCCTCCTCCTGTATTTACCCTTCCCTTCCATTCCCATCCTTCACCTGCTCCCCCACTCAATCCTCCCTGCTACCCTTCCACCCGCACAAAGTTGTAAAGTTCATTTTTCGACATAACGACTTGTATTTTTGTAATCAATTTTTAATAACTGTTTTTCATTTCTTGCATCTCAAGAATGAAAAATATGGAGTATTTCACAAATTTTCATATCATCCTTGTGCAAGTGCCATGATAATCTCTATATTGTAGTAATTTGGGTAAACGTCCTGCTGAAGCATGTAGTAGCCTGTAAATTTAAGTAGTTATTGATGCAATCTTTATACAGGCATATATCCTTGGTTGACTGTTTGTAACTAGGAAACCTTATTGTTCCTAAAAATGTTATTGATCTTACTTCTCTAAAATTCTGTGTATATTGGGAAAAGCTTATATTGTTTGGTCGATTGCTCACATTTGCAATTTTTTTTGTCTATGACTATTTTAAGTCTTTTTCATTTTAAATTTGATCATACTTTGAAGCCTTTATAGCTAGGTCCAAAGGTGATTGTTTTTCAAGTACTTATTTATAAACTGAGTTAGCTTTGTGGAGCTAATGGATTCAAAGTAAGTCTTGCTTAAGAGCTACTTCTAAACTTCTGCAGCTTAAAAATTCCTAAATGATGTCTTACTGGTACAAATGTCTACCTGACCCTTTACTCTTCTTCCCTGTAGCAACAGACCAACCAGAATATCTTACCCTGACAGCATAAATTTTCTTATTGGAACAAAACTAATATTAGTTAAAAGGGATCATAGAGAGATAAACAGTTAAGACAGAATCATTTAGGCTAGAAGGTATTTTATCAAAATATAATAGTTTTTTATACCTAACATTTCAATAGTAGCTAAAGCCAAGAAGGTGAAAAAAATTTTCACATGCATGATTACCAAATGTCCTGGCCTGTCTACCATCCATCCAGGCAGGAATTTACACTACTGCCTTTCTTTCATCAAATATTTTCATAGTTACAAGAGAAGTCTATATGTTTCTCCTCGATATTAGGCCTTAAATTGGTAATGTTTTAATCACAGTGTTTCCTCTTGTCTCTAGGCTGTAAATCTCCAAATGGTAAAGCTTTAGGTCCAACTCTACCAAACACTGAGGTAGAAATAATGGAATAATATTTTAAAACACAGTTGCCTTTGATACCCTAACCACAACAGAACATTGCAAAACATGTGCCTTTTTTCTTATATTTTATAGTTATATATTTTATATTTATACGTGCTGATATTTTATTTCACACAGTGAAACTTACTAGAATTAATTGATAATTTGACAAATAAATAGACATTTATTACAATAAATAGATTGGAATATAAATAATAAGGTTTAGAATGTACATTAGAATATAAAAAGTATCAATGCAATGTCTTTGGTATAAACTTGTGATATGTTCTAAGTATTCTTGGTCTCCTGAATTCACATTGTAAAAAAAAAACAATTGTTTTCCTCTAATCTATAAGGGATTTTACTCTGCTGCTCTGTTTATTGTTTTAACTCACTGGTTGCAAAATGTTTTTCTCTATATTTCTGAAGCATTTCTACTGATTGTACCCAAATTTTGCTGATATGATATCTAAAAGGTATTATTCTTCTGCAGGACCCATGGGTCCTAGGATCCCAGGTCTTAGTTATCCTCTTCATCTGATAACAAGGGGAAGATTTCTCACCTAGGCTCATGAAACATGCTAACAGAAAGAAATTGAAAATCCATCTCAATTCCTTATGACCCCGGAATTAGTGGTAAGCAATTGTGTAATGCAATGCAACTTAAAATGAAAGATGAGATCACAAAATCTGAGAGACAGTACAGCAATTCAAACTTTCAGTTTACAAATGACCAGCCCATATGAGTGACCAAGATCACAAATGTCACAAAATTATTTTTAATACCCCTCTTCTAATGATTACTCAAAGATTTCAGTCCAGGATAAGTAGGCAAAAATAAATAGTTCCTAGAACGATAGATCCATAATTGGTCTACCAAGGCTAGGAAAACTTGACTTACAGGTCAAATATAATTCACAAAAACATTAATTGAGAAGATCGTTAATGCTTCAAAATACTGGTACTTCAGTAAAACTTGTTTCTGTAGAATAAAAATGTTATCATTCTCAAACCAATGATAACCTACACTTAATCTCCTGAAAACAGATTCCTTTTCAAATAATCTTTTAAAAATCACATACACCAAAATAACATTTGACAAGTAGACAATATTGACATTACAAAGTTTTCAAGTTTAGGGTGCAAGTTACAATAGAGTTGTTTTATTTACCCAGCACTAATGCCAAACAGGTTCAACCATTCATTAAAGTGTAGAAATAGTACCACCCACCATTTGTGTTTTTCAGTAGGTGCCTTACAGAGATGTGTCAAATAGAAAAACCTCCCATAATTCAAACCCAAACACTAGCTAATAAAGTAAGTTTAATCACTTACTAACGTACATTTTAAAAAGTCACAAATAGTTGCTTTATCATATGTTGTTTTATGTTTTACCTATCAGTCTAACATAGTAAGAAATATGACTTAAAGTCATGAATATGGGTACTCATCAGAGATGTGACAAACATAAAATCTGTCTTCTATTTCTACCATATTCCTGTATAGTAGTAAATTGTAGTCGTCTTCTTTTTCCAAAACTTATAGGTAGTAGAAAATATTATCCCATGTAAAATAAAATAATCACAAACCTTTTTTCAAAGCCATTTATAAAATTTGGTAGTTAGGAATATATTCTAAGCCATTTTTAAACTTTCTTGTTGACTAAAGATTAATCTTACAAATGGATGAGAATAAAATCATGTCTAGGTGCTTCACATCTCCAGTCTTGCAAATTGTTATTGCAGATGAATGAACTATGGAAATATAAGCTGACATCAGTTCAAGTGTACGCAGGATTGAAACTCCATGGATATTATATAAACCTTTCAAAATATTAACAGTTTAACAGAATGACTATCAGGAAGTTGAAACCAGAGGGGAATAATAGTAAAGACAGAATGAATGAAAAATGGAACAAGGGGCAAGTACAGCTAGAATACTCAATGTACACATGTGATAAAGGAAGTGATAAATCTGAAATACATCTTGGAGAATGGGTTGGTTGAGAATGATAGAAGGAGTCACTCTGATCCAGGAGCATTGGACAATTAGATGGACATATTTATTGTAATACACTTGCACAACCTTTTGAAATTTAATTAAAAAACACAACAAAAAACAAAAACACACAAAAATCACAACCAAACAGCAATCTCTAGAGAGGATGTATATGACCTCTCAAAATTTTAAATAGTTCATGAAGGGTAGTCTTGGGACTAGTAAAACAAAGCTGTTCAAAGAGGGCAGTTTGGGGTAGCAGAGAATTTTGAACAGATTTAAGTAGATTGTCTAAGGTTGTGAATCACCTACATCTGCTGCAAATATTTTCTTCTGTGAGTTCTCTTTGTCTGCAATGGATACTCCAGTCCTCAGCCACACTTGATAGCTTGTGAAGATAGAATGGAAGAAACAAGATAAAGAATCCATTACTCCACTGGAGACAGAAGAGTCCTCTATGTTTTCTCTCATCTCTCTTCACTACTCTTTCTTCATACTTTTAAGTCAAGTGATTTTGAATTATATCTTTCATTCTTTGTTCTGGCAAAGTAATTAGCCAAACTAATTTCCTAAATATTATTTGCCATTTTTTTCTACCATGCTGTTTACTTGTCCAACGGAGTCCATTAAGCTTCACCCTTGCATTTGGTTGCCATGAAAATCCATCTATGTTAATGAGGACAAACTCTAATGTAAAACTTTGTCTCCAAAAAATGGATCCAAGAAGCTGTGATCACAAATATTTAGCTATACTTTTTTTCTTTTACCTTGAAAGTCTTCTTCTGTCTAACGTTCCACAAAAATAAGTACTCCACTACTTTTTGGTTCAATCACTTCTAACCTCAAAGATATATTTTGCTAACAAGATGCTTAGAGGAAACCGAAGTATACTCCACTTTTATGTTCTCTCTTAAGACTCTCCTTAGATACCATATCAGGATCAGTGAAGTTATTCTTTGCAAAATTATTTCAATAGATTATTTTTTCTTAGTCTTGCATTTGCTCAGCAAGATGTATGGAATAGAATAGAGTTAAATCATCCATACCTTGGGTAACAGTGTCTATTACAAAGGACAATACTTCTATTCCTAATTCTATGTCCTCCTCTTAGCTCTTCCCTGATTTCCAATTAAGCACAGCTTCTTGACTTCAAGTCCAGTGAAGCTGAAAGACTATAAGATCTCCTCCTTACCCCACCCCGCTACATCTTCATGGTTTCTCTTTTAAAACTCTTTTAAGTTGCCTCATTTGGACGTAGAATTTATTTTCCTGTCCTCATTCAAACTGTTCTACATTGTAGTGAGCCAAATAGGCTCTGTAAAATCACTTTAGGTAGCAAAAATATTAAGACAATCTATATCAAAATTTTTGGCCTCCCTCCACTGCTGAACTCAGTATGCTTAGATAGGGCTTCTAAAAACATTGTTTTCTTCCCCTTTCAATTTTCTCAATTCTTTTCTGATCCCAAACATTTTGGCTTATGTAATAAGAGAAGTCTTCACTACCTCATGTTAATAAGGATATTATTTTTTGTGAGCTACTTAGAAATGTGTAATCATTGGCGTAACCAATCAGATTTTTTTCTGTGTTTCAGTGCTTCACGTGCAAAGACATTGTGGAAAGTGTTACAAACAGAAAAGTGTGAACCCAATACCTTCTTTCATTTTGAAGGGCCCTTTCTCCCTAAGTATTTTGACCCAAATTATCTTTTTCAAAGAATAATTTGGGTAATTAAAGGTCAATTCACAAAATTTGATGTCTTAGTTTTCTTAAGAACTTTGAATTTCACACAGTGAGAGTATATTTCCTGGGTAAGGACAATTCTCAAGGGAACCTACAGGATTTACAGTAAGGTTTCTGAAGTTTGTTTAGTGTGAAAATGAGCTATCTTTACCCACATGGCTCCCTCTCAACTAGGTCTCCATAGCTTTCTTTGCATGAAAGCCTATTTTCCCAGGCAATTTTCTTAATAGGCTAATTTGTTAAAAATTTGAACAATTAAAATATACCTGTCATAATTTTTAAACTCTTTTGAAATTCCTTTATCAGAATCACGTTTTCCCCAATCCTAATTCAACCTTTTCCATCAAAAACAGTAACATGTTGTTTATATGATATAGTGTCCATGCAACTATTATTTTCCAGTGGCTTTATGTGTATATATGAACATATAAGCTGATGCTGAGCAAAATGAACTCCAAGGTATGGAAACAGATTTTTTTGCAGTTGTTTTTAATGTACTATGTGATTTCTATTTTCTTTGGGTTTTCCACCTATGGTTTGGCATTGGCTGTATTTGATTTTGTGCCCTGTGTATTGTGTATACATTTACCTTAATTAGGGAAGGGAAGAGAACAACAAAATGGCAAGACAAAGGACAAGGGCAAGCCAATGCAATAACAATACTCACAAGACAATATGTTGGAAATGTATATTAAAACTTGTGAGGAGTATTGAGGTGAAAGAAAACTGTAAGAAAAATGAAAGAGGGGGTAAAAAGTTTGAAAAGTTATGTTTTCACTACCTTACAATTACTGTAACCCATTGTTCACCAATTTGACAATAAAATTAAATTAAAAAATAAGCTACATAAAAAATAATTTCACTGTATTGTTATAGTAAATATTATTTTATGTAGTAACTTTTTAAAAATCAATATTATTTGGCATCTAATTTGAATTGATTACTCCTTTTTTATCAGAGAGTCATCAACTTGAATGTTATACAATTAGACAATATTTTCACAATAAACTTGACAATATTTTGAAAAAAGGAAAAATTTTGTACTTTCTCATACTAAAACTGAATGTAGTTTAATTCTATGGAAACCCATAACTTTTAAAAGTAAATGAGTTGTTAAGAGGACAGAATATATGTGTTCCTCAAAATTCCTATGACTAATAACTACTCATTTTCAAATTCTGAACATTCCATACCTGAGCGATTCAAAACAGTACCTGTTTGCATGTTATGTAATTTTGCAATAGATGCAGTTTCCAGTGGAGTGTTACAGATTGAGAAGTCAACAGAAAAATAGCCACATTCTGGTAGAGGATAAAATTATGAAGCATCTGTAATTAATTCTTCAAGAGTAAGCAAATTTTATCAGAGAAAGCTATAATTTCTATGAACCATCAATCCAAAGATTTATGCCATAAAGTCATCCTAGTCCAATAATTTCCAACTTGTAAAGTGCACCTTAATATTCCCTTAATTCACATCATGAATAGCTTATCTCTATTGTGAAAAAAATACTACACCTCTGATAATGTGATTCTCTCCTTCTTCTGGAAAGAATACTACAATTAACTGGGTTGCATCACTTTTCCCCCAGTAAGTTTCTTGAGATCAGAACACTTGCAAATGTTATTTATATTTATACTTTTTTAAACTATCACAGATATTTAGGATGCTAAGGTCAGAAGATTATGGTTCAAATATCCAATAAACTCAGAAAAAGTCAGACACAAGTGGCACTGATATTGAAGTGGTAGCACACGAGCCTTGAGCATAAACTGGCTAAGAGACAGTTCCCAGGCCCAGATTTCAAGCCCTAGGACAAACCAATAAAATAAAAACAAACCCCAAATGTAGCATTTTTCTCACTGGATACAGAGGCACGTAATTAAGGAAATTGCTTCCTGTGTTACATATAGGTAGAAGAAAGAAGATGTCACACAATTATTCTCTTCATACAATGTTATACAAAACCCTCAAAAATTGCAATTTTTCTATATTTATAAATTAATATCGATTTGTTGGCAACTCTGTCTAGATTATTTACATTATCATTTTATACATGAATTGTTGGAATTTTCTATTAACTAAGATCTAATTATAACTCTCTTGAAAGCATATTCTAGGCAAATAAAATGCCAGAATCATTTGTGAATTTGTCAATTAAACCCTCTACTCAAAAAGAATTTTGTAGTATCCTATAAAATATGAAATTAGAAGCAAAACTAAACTATTTATGTTAATTCTAAATTCTATTTTAGATTCTAGCTAACAGAATCCAGAAACACATAAAAAAATAATTCACTATGACCAGGTAGGCTTCATCCCAGAGACACAGGGATGGTTTAACATACGTAAGTCAATAAATGTAATCCAACATATCAACAGAGCCAAGGTCAAGAATCACATGATTATCGCTACAGATGCAAAAAAGGCCTTTGACAAAATTCAACATTCATTCATGCTAAAAGCTCTGGAGAAAATAGGAATAGAAGGAACATTTCTAAAAACAATAAAAGCCATTTATGACAGACCAATAGCCAATATTATACTTAATGGGGAAAAGCTACAACCAATTCTCCTAAAATCAGGAACAAGGCAAGGATGCCCACTGTCTCCACTCCTCTTCAATATAGTCCTAGAACCTTTAGCCAGGGCAATAAGGCAAGAAAAAGACATTAAAGGGATCCGCATAGGGAAAGAAGAAGTTAAACTATCCCTTTTTGCAGACGACATGATACTATACCTCCACGATCCCAAAAACTCCATCCCCAAACTCTTAGAAATCAGAAATCACTTCGGCAAAATAGCAGGATACAAAATAAACCCACAAAAATCAGTTGCCTTCCTATACACTGATAATGTACAGGAAGAGAGGGAAATAAAGGGAGCAACCCCATTCACAATAACCTCCCAAAAAATAAAATATTTAGGAATTAACCTAACCAAAGATATAAAAGAACTATTTAATGAGAACTATAAAAAGTTAAAGAAAGAAATTGCAGAAGACACTAGGAAATGGAAAGACCTCCCATGCTCCTGGATAGGCCGACTTAATATAGTAAAGATGGTAATACTTCCAAAACTAATATACAAATTCAACGCAATTCCTATTAAAATCCCAATGACGTACATCTCTGAAATACAGAAAACAGTCCAAAAATTCATATGGAACAACAAAAGACCTAGAATAGCCAAAACAATTCTAGGGGATAAAGACAATATGGGAGGGCTATCCATGCCGAACTTCAAACTCTACTACAGAGCTATAATAACAAAGACAGCATGGTACTGGCACAAAAACAGACCCAAAGACCAATGGAACAGAATAGAAGATCCAGAAATAAATCCACAGGCCTACAGCCAGCTGATATTCGACAAAGGAGCCAAAGACATACAATGGAAGAAACATAGCCTCTTCAACCGCTGGTGCTGGGAAAACTGGGCAGCCACATGCAGAAAACTAAAAGTGAACCCCAGCCTATCACCATGCACCAACATCAACTCAAAATGGATTAAAGACCTTAACATTAAACCTGAATCTCTGAAACTACTGCAGGACAAAGTAGGAGAGACACTTGAACTAATAGGCACAGGAAGGAACTTCCTGAACAGAGTCGCAGGGTCACAACAAGTTGGAGAGAGACTCGACAAATGGGACTACCTTAAAATAAAAAGCTTCTGCACAGATAAAGCTGTCGCAACCAAGCTAGAAAGACAACCAACTAATTGGGAAAAAATATTTACCAGCAATATATCAGACAAGGGGTTAACATCCTGTATATACAGGGAACTCAAGAAACTAATCCCTCCCAAACCCAACAAACCAATTACTAAATGGGCAAGGGAACTAAAGAGGGACTTCTCAAATGAAGAAATAAAAATGGCAAAGAAACACATGAGGAAATGTTCATCATCCCTGGTGGTGAAGGAAATGCAAATAAAGACAACCCACCTTACCCCAGTCAGAATGTCCCACATCCACAAATCAGCCAACGACAAATGCTGGAGGGGATGTGGAGAACGAGGAACGCTATTACACTGCTGGTGGGAATGTACACTCATACAACCACTTTGGAAAGCAGTCTGGAGGGTCCTTAGAAAGCTAAAGATTGACCTCCCTTACGACCCAGTCATACCACTTCTAGGCATCTACCCTGAACAACAGGAACCAATATACAAGGACACGTGCACCTCCATGTTTATTGCAGCATTGTTCGCAATAGCTAGGATATGGAAACAACCTAGATGCCCCACCACAGATGAATGGATCCAAAAATTGTGGTATCTATACACAATGGAATACTATGCAGCCATTAGAAATGACAAAATAATGGCATTTGCAGGGAAATGGATGGAGCTAGAAGGAATCATGTTGAGCGAGGTAAGCCAAGAACGAAGAGACAAACAGTACATGGTCTACCTGATAAGTGGATGATGAATCCAAAATGTTAGGTGATATGACAAAACTAACAGGACTTAAGAAACAAAGAACTCCCACTCATCTGGTTGAACCACTACTAAATATCCCCATGCTGCTGATCACATATATGGTATATAACATATGAGCACCGTTATATATTACAGACTGTGATAGACAATTTGCTCCAGGAAAGTTAGAATGAACTTGTGACTTTAAATGAGCATCATTATTCCACAATACTGTGAATTTCCGGAAATTATGTAATCACTTAATCACAATCAAAAAAAAAAAAAAAAAGAACCTTGGGGAAGGGAGGGAGGGAGGGGATGGTAGGGGGAAAACAATGGAGGGGGTAACAATGTTCAAGAGCAAGCGGAAGTGTACTCATTGCCTCACTCATGTAACTGTAACCCTCTGTATAGTATCTTTACAATAAAAAAATTAAAAAAAAATAAATTCTATTTTAGCAAGATCTACAAAGTCCTGCTTTAGATGAACTTTGAAATTTCTCTAGGCTTAAGATTTTGTAATCCTTCCTCATTTCTTTGGAATCCAACAGAATGATGCTTACTTACTTTTTCAAATTTTGGGTGGGAATCATGAGCCATTTTGAATCTAGGAATGTTCTGTAATGAAGAGAGCATTTAAAACAAAACTGAAGATTATATACGAGTTGCATTTCAATAGGAAACTTGACTTCTCAAAACATAATAACAAAATTAGCCCAAACTTCCAACTGTGTATTCCTTTCTTGTTGTTTGGTTTGTTTTATTAGACAAAATTATACTACCTGGTCCAGGAAATGTATCACCATTTAATTCCACTCTCTAATCTCCTGCCTTAGTCTGAGTGCTAGAATTCCAGGTTTGTATCACATTGCCCTGCCATGTTTGTTGGTTTATTTAATCTAGACATAGACTAGCAATTCTGAACTTCTCCAATGATATTATCCACTAGACAGACTGCTCAGAGTGTTTATGTACTATTTTAGAAGATCTTCTAACATTTGACACAGGATACGATCATTTTCAGATGCACCTGCTGGGATCTCTGATTCATTCGATCCCTTTAATAGTAATTACGTGACTCTCTTACTATCTCTCGTCCCTACCTATGTAATAGTCTCAAACTTTTTTGAAGAAAGTTCATGAGGACTTTCTAAAATTAAAATTCATCTCTTAATTCTTACTCAGGACATATTTTCTATTGCTATTTTTAAACTTTTCTACATATTCTAAGAGTTGTTTCATTTGTGTATTTGTGTGTGCACATATAAGTGCCTCTGTGTGTATGTGTATGTTTGTATGTATGTATGCAAACGCCTCAAGCTCTTATTCATCAATCTTGCTCATGCCTGGTATTCCATAACCTGAGACATTCTTCCAATTCAGGTTTTGGCTGGTAGTGTGGAAAAGACTGTTCTGCCCAGGCTGCATGCAAACTGAACTTCCCAGACTGCTTTACATTCTTAGGTTTTATATCTCCAGAAGTATCAACTTTTAAACTATGAACATTTTTGTGAGTGAAAAGTCTAAGCTGTAGCCCACATTTTTAACTCAAAAATTCATATAAAGATAGATGAACATACACATTGCATATGCTGAGTGTACACTGTTAGAAATGTGATCTTAAGCTGCGTGGTGGAGAGATCTGGGGATTGGGGTTCAAAGCCAGCCCAGCTAGGAAAGTCCCAGAGACTTTTTTCTCCAATTAACTACAAGAAAACTGGAAGTGGCACTGTGGCTCAAGCGGTAGAGCAGTAGCCTTGAGCTGAATAGCAGATGGACAGTGCCCAGGCCCAAAGTTCAAGTGCCAAGACCAACAACAACAACAAAATGCAAGTAAAGGAAAGAAAAAGAAATGTGATTTAGCCACTAGTTCATTGCGAGTATAATCCCTGCTCTCTCGAGATGGACTTGTTTTTCCAGTTAAGTCCATGCCCTTATATCTGACTTTCATTGGAACCAGAATTATTCTTCCATTCTATTTTTAAAAATTTGTGTGATTAGCAAACATGATTGAGAAAGGGAAAGGCCTCATACTTCATATTCCACTTAGGAACACTCCCATAAATCTACATATTGGACTTGGCTTTATTGTTTCGATGTTGTCTTATTTGTAGTCTTCTATATTGTATTGAACCCTTATACTTAAACACAGAACTTCTCTTTCTCCTATTGTTGCAAATGTTTCTCTTACTGTTAATTCATGTGCACTAGGGAAATAACACACAGCAAATACACTCACAAAAAGAATGATCTGAGGACCTTCTTCCCATTTAAAATTTGGCTTAATTTGCAGAACAATTATGAAGTTTGAACTAAATGTACTCATGGATAACATATTTATAAGCAATATAAATTTTATATTTTCTCTTTTACTAAGTTTTCTCTGAAACACCTATTACCTCATGTCCAAAAGTGTCCTTGTGTTATTTCAATGAAGACAGAAAACATTCATTAGACCTCAAGAAGCACCAATGATTGTTATTGGACTTTGTGGAAACTGAACCCAGGAGAGGAATTGAACACAGAGAAATGATAAAGTTCAAATTAACTTGTGCTTTCCTTTTTACTGTACAAGAAAAGAATCCCAAGGATTGAAGGAAACTCTGTCCCTTACTTTTTCCAGTGTGTTTTTTATTCATATAAACTTGTCTGTAAACTTCTACTTGAGAGTATTACAAAAGATAATAATGTGCCATGTGAAGGCCAGCATAGAATAAAAGGAATTAACGTTGTTGTTTTTTAGTTAGTTTGTATTTGTTTTTGCCAATTGTGGGGCCTAAAGTCTGGGCCTGGGCGCTCTCCCTCAGATCTTCATCTCAACGATAGTGCTCTACCACTTGAACCACAGCGCCATTTCTGACTTTTTCTGTTTATGTGGTACTGAGAAATCAGGGCCTCATGCATGCAAGGCAAGCACTGTACCACTGAACCACATTCCCAGCCCCTAATAACATTGTTTTAAAGTTGTTCTACTGCAAAGAAACAAAGACATGGAGGTTTAAAAGTGTCTTATGTATGGATATTTCATCCCTAAGAAGATTCTCTTTTGGCAGGAGTCAGTTATCAATTCCTTTAGTCTGGTCCTGAGTTCTCCATAGCAATAAGGATTCCAAAAAAGCAGGATCTTGTGAATATGTTCAGCACAAGTAGCCTCTTCTCAGAGCAGTACTCCTTTAAGGACAGTCCCAAAGAAATATATGGGGGTTGTTTTTGTTTGCTTGTTTGTTTAGTTTGTCCTGGTTCTGGGACATGAACCCAGGGGCTGGACCCTGTCCCTGAACAGTTGTCTTTCTTGCCCACCTATCCTCAAAGCTAGTACTCTACTGCATGAGCCAAAACTCCACTTCCGGCTTTTTTTAGTGTTTATTTAGAGATAATAGTTTGACAGACTTTCCTGCCTGGATTAGCTTTGAAATAGGATAGTAAGAAAGCCAAGTGATATCGACAGTATGGACTTCTCCTTTGAAAAAAAATATTAGATGAAGTTTATTATAAAGCTAATATTTGACAATTTTTAAAAGAAGAGAATATGCCCAGCAAAGAAGCCATAACTTAAATAACTCAGTGAAAGTAGGTGCACTGAATCATTTTGTAATTATTTTTTATGCTTGGAAAGATTACTATTGACCTTGTCATTCCTTTTGGGGAAACTGAAAGTCATATTTGCACTTTTTTTGTGGGCGCTGTCCCTCACCTCTTCATCTCAAGTTGAGCACTCTACCACTTTAGCTACAGCACCAATTCTGGGTTTCCTGTGATTAATTGAAGATAAGGGTCTCATGGACTTTCCTGACAAGGCTTGCTTTGAACCACAATCCTCTGGTCTCATCCTTCTGAGTAGCTAGGATTACAGGCTTGAGCTACCAGCACCTGGCTCATATTTGCATTTATGTGTACTTAATGACACTATGTAGACAAAGAATGGAAATTTGAACCAAATGATGACATTGCAGCTTTTCAGAAAAATTGGGGTAGGAATAAATATGTCCTCATTTTTCCATGTTGTTATATTAATGACTCATGAGCTATGGGACTCTTACATTAGCATCCTCTGCCATCTGTGTAGGTGTTATTTAGTACTAGGCAATATTCATAGAGTAATATAGAAAGACTGAGGTTTTTAGAAAGCAAAGGAGATCAGGTATGAAAGAACAGCATAGAAGGAGATACATTTATCATACAGAGATTAAAAACTAGCCTAAGAGATTTACAATGTTAAAGGCAATGAGGTATAAACCTAGTTGATAACTAGTTCTTCAATAACCCAAAATAGTTCCCTAGAACAGTTTCTGGTATATGTTAGTTACTATCATTTATTCCTTCCATCTGGAGTTATTCCTTCTCTTCTATCACAACTATTAGTCTCTGCCTTTTTAGTGCCATGACTGACCAAAAAGATTTCCAAATCTCACTTAGACTAGCCTTCTCTGTGATTACCAGTGACTACTCAAAAGCCTGGAATCTTTTAATTTCCAGAATTCATCTTCCCTTGACATCTAAGTACATTCCTGGCATTAACTGCAGTGATCTAATGAACAAAACATTTTTTTTCAACACAGTATCCTAATATAGGCAAAATGCATGAATTAGGGACTATTGTCAGGTATCAGTATGGAAGGAGCAATTATATATTCCAAGTATGTGTTCTTTATTTTGCATTTACTAACTGTTTTCTTTTGTTTTTGACAGTCCAGGGGGCTTAAACTCAGGACTAGGGAATTATTCCTGAGCTTGCTTTTTTTTCCTCAAGGCTACCACTCTACCACTTGGGGCACAGCATCTCTTTCAGTGTTTTTCTGTGAGGAATTGAACCCAGGCATTCAGGCAGGCTAGGCAATCACCACACCATGAAGTCACATTTCCAAAGCCCTAAATGACTTTCTTAAGATGGCATTATATTTTCATTCCATAACTATGTATCATAATTTTGGCCAGGTGCTAGAAAATAACATACAAAAAATACTAAGTCCAGTAAGGCTGGATGGACAATGAATAACTGTTATAGTTTAGCCAGGGCACAGAGGGGCTTACCTCATGAAGCTGGTTCAACAGGCTGAGCAAGACAGCTCCTAACCCACAGTTTACCTCCAGAATGAGAGGGCCACCTTGGGTTCCAACCACATGGGGACGCTGGGCCACCTCCTCCAGCACACATTCATCCAGTTCCTGTGAGAGAGAAAAAAAAAGTCAGAATTAAACTTAAGCCGGGTGCCCATGGCTCAGACCTCTAATCCTAACTACACAGGGGGCTGAGATATGAGGATCATGGTTCACAGCCAGCCCGGGCAGGAACGTCTGTGAGACTCTTATCTCCAAAGAAGCACAAAAAACTGTAAGCGGCGCTGTGGCTTAAGTAGTAGAGTGCTAGCCTTGATCTGAGGAGCTCGGGGACAGTGCCCAGGACCAGAGTTCAAGCCCCACGACTGACAAGAATTGGACTTCTCACCACAAGAAGTGGACTGAATAGCACCCATTGTCCTAGGGAGTATGGCAGAGAAGTCAGGCAGAGCTTCCTGTGAACTGGAGGTCATGAGTATGTCACCTGGCTTCTCCTTGCCTCAGTATCCCCAGCTGCAAAACTAAACACAGTGAAGGATCCCCTTCCTCATGGGGACAAGGTAAGGATGAAAGAGAGACATGTTTTGTTTCATAATCCCTCACCTGTTCCACGATTAATAAGCTCCACGTGAGCCTTTTCCAGGTATCTTCCTTTCATTTGTTCACAGAATTGCCAGGAACCGTATCTAATGGCCGCTCCCTCTGTGCCCTGTGCGAGAGATCCCTCTGTATAAATCCCTTGTTTCCTCACAACTGTTCCAAGAGGAGACTGAGGTCCAAGAGTTGAAACCTAACCCAGGGCTTACCCTGTGGTCAAGAATTGACTGCTGTGCACTAAGAGTTTGAGATAATCCATCTAAACTGATGACTGAACATGGTGCTACATGTCTACTATCCCAACTACAGAGGACCAGGCCTGGTGGAGCATGCCTGTCACAGATAGGAGTACCATGATCCAGCCCAGCCTGACCATATATTTAGTCTCTATTTTGGAAATGCCCAAGACAGAAAGGCTTGGCTCACATGGTGGAATACCTGACTGGCAAGCCTAAGGCCTTGAGTTCAAACCCTAATATACCAAAAAGAATCAGAGGCCCAGTGCCAGAGGATCATGCCTGTAATCCCAGCTACTCAGGAGTCTGAGATCTGAAGATCATAGGTCAAGATTTAAAATAGGGTTGGCCTCAACCATCAGACATCATGATGAGAAGACCCGGAGTCTGACTTATGCTGGTGCACTCCATACTCGCAGGGTGCATATCCTTACTAAGTGCTGGCCACACACTCTGTCCCCCTGGGAAACCACCCCCTGTGAGACGCACCCCCAGGTCCTACCAAACTGCCACTGCCACCAACCAGGCCCAAGGGAGTAGAGAGCTCCAGGGCACACAAATCCCTTGGTCTTGTAATTTAAAGGTGATCAGTCCCCTTCAAGCACCTTACCCTTCCAGGCCCCTGGACCTCAGCCATGAAGCCCATGCACCCCCCCCTCCCCTCGCGAAGATAGCAGGAAAAGTTACCAAAAGGTTCGACCATCTTTGTTGTAACCCACTTCTACACACACACAAATCCAGACTGGTGACAGAAGACTTATCCATGCAGCACCTGAAATTTCCCAATTGATCACTCACCTGAGCACTGTCAGGATGTACAAGTAGAAAGATGTCGAGAGCCCTGCAGGGAGTCTCTCTGCATGATAAGCTTGACTATCTCGCTGGAACATCTCTCAAGGTTATTTACAGAATCTGGTCTTTGCATCCTGCCCCAAACAAAGACCAGGTAGCTGCTATGGACCACCTTTTCACATTGCCCTAAGCAAACATCTTGCAGCTGCTACGGCCAATGAAAAAGCTTCCTTATTCTAAGCATATAAATACCCCTGTGTGAAAAATAAAATTTGGCAGCTTGATCAGAATCCTTGTCTTGCTGTCCTTCTTCGTGTCTCTTGTCCCTTCACTCCTTCTCACTTAGGTTCATTGCCCTGGTTGAAGTCCTGCAGGTAGGGACAACTGGCACCCAACGTGGGGCATGAGCCTCTGACTAAGGAAGGAACGCCATCCTCCGGGAAAACTTGGCCAAGTACAGTCCGAGATCATGAGATCGCCTTGACAGACCCCGCCGAGAGACAGATCCAGGAGGAGAGTGGGGATGCCCCATGGTGAGTGACCCACTATGGGACAAGCAACATCATCACATGATCTATTTCTGTCAGACCTCAAGGAGGCCCTCAAGACATGGGAAACGTGGGTTAAGAAAAAGGATTTAGAATTATTTTTCTCATTCATAGAGGACTTGTAGGAATCATAGATGCAAAAAGATGGCAAAGAGTAGGAGATTGTTTAAAAGATTATTATGAAACCTTTGGTCCGGAAAAGGTTCCTGCTACCCCTTTTCCTATTGGAATTTGATTAATGAAGTTTTGAAATGGTCTCTATTTGATAGTGGAATTTTAAAACTTGTAAAAGCAGGAGAGGAGGTTCTCCAAAATGCCTCTCGGCCCCCCACGGCTTGCCCATCAGTTGTATTAGATATGACTGCTGGTCAATTTATTGAAAATCCCTCCCTTTTGTGACCTGGCCTTTCAAGGGCCCACTGCCCCTCCAGATCCAGATTTTTTTCTTCCAGTCCTTTAGCTAACGTGGCACCTTTATGCGAGACTCTTCAACATAAGCGAGAACACCTTCAACTTTTAAAAGAACTGTGGTCCCTTGATTATGAACTCCGCATACTGGCCTTGGCCGATAAGGCAAAAACGCCTGATAAAATTAAGGCTAGATCAGGCCATCAATCAGTTCTCGCCTTTCCAGTAACTTGGAGCCAGACAGATAGGACCTCAGAGGGTGGGGAGGATGAATCAGAAGAAGAGGAAAAGGAGGATGAGGAACAGGATACTGGGGATGAAGGGGAACAACCCACCCAGGGAAAAGGCCAACAAGAGTGTAAGAGGCTAAGGCTTCGGTTTGTTGAAAAGCTTAAAAATGCATGTGCCCAATATGGCCTGACTGCCCCTTATACGTTAGCCTTGTTAGAAAACCAAAGTGCGTGCTGGCTCACCCCTAATGATTGGAAGTTTCTGGCCCGTGCCACCCTTAGTGGGGGTGATTTTGTTTTATGGAATGTGGACTTTAAGGAACAATGTAGAGAGACCGCGCAAAAAAATTTGGCTAAAACATCTTCAAAAACCTGGACCTATACTAAACTTTTGGGTAATGTGCCCTTTGATACCAATGTTAAACAGGCGCGCTTTCCTGCCGGACTTTTGGCACAAATTCAAAATGCTGGCCTTTATGCTTGGAAGCGTCTCCCTCAAAAGGGATCGGCTACCGCCATAGGTGCTGCCTTTACCAAGCCCTTTCAAGGTTCAGTCCCCAGCTCACATACTTGCTTTAATTGTAAACAACCTGGTCACTTTGCTCGTGAATGTCCCTTCAGCAAACAAAGCCAAGGGGAAATGCCCTCCCAAGCTACAGGTAGACCACTCCCTGCCACTCTTTGTCTTTTAGATCAAGAACAAGCAGCCCCAAGGTGGCTACCAGAATGCTTGATAAAACAGGTTAATGGCTTACCACAACCTAGGGGAAACCTTCCCCCGAGGATGATGCCTTTTCTCTTGCAGATGCAGCTAGAACTCCAGACATGGACCATCCTTTTTGAATTTATTAAATAACAGATTAATCTCTTGGCTTCTAAGCCCATACAGGTTCATCACCATACACATTGCCTTGATATGGCAGACTGCGGCATTGAGATCTAGGATTTACCCCAGGCTTTTAATTAGTATTTTGCCATGAGCTTGTTCCAGTGGGAAACAGCCCCCCTTTCTTTTCTTATTTAGAAAATCCTTCTCCTTATTCATACCTCCTGACCATTCAACGGGCAAGACCTATTGCCATAAGGGATAGGTTCGCCCCTCCTCCTATAGGCCCCTGCGCTTGGGGGAGGATGCACCTATGGGAGGAAGAAAAAATGCTCAAATCAAGGGTGCAGTTAAGACTGCAGGGGGATGGATCCGCGAGATCCCAAAACCCAAGACCCCTGAGTGGCAAGCTCTGGTGCATGACGGTTGGCATGCATATCCACATGCCATCTCCTCAAAAAACATGCCAAGGCCTGTAAAACTCCCCACCCCGAGTGAGGATGCTTGCTCAGAGCAGAGAAAAACCCTGGGCCCTTAGAGGAAGAGAGCCTCTGTCACCCCCTCAAAAAGAGCAGCCAACAATTGATGGTCAATTTTCTAAATAAGAAAGGGGGAGATGTTGGGAGCCCTGCAGGGAGTCTCTCTGCATGATAAGCTTGACTATCTTGCTGGACCATCTCTCGAGGTTATTTACAGAATCTGGTCTTTGCATCCTGCCCCAAACAAAGACCAGGTAGCTGCTATGGACCACCTTTTCACATTGCCCTAAGCAAACATCTTGCAGCTACTATGGCCAATGAAAAAGCTTCCTTATTCTAAGCATATAAATACCCCTGTGTGAAAAATAAAATTTGGCAGCTTGATCAGAATCCTTGTCTTGCTGTCCTTCTTCGTGTCTCTTGTCCCTTCATTCCTTCTCGCTTAGGTTCATTGCCCTGGTTGAAGTCCTGCGGGTCGGGACAGAAAGATGATCTCTCTCTCTTTCCCTCTCTCTCTCTCTCTCTCTCTCTCTCTGTCTCTCTCTCTCTGTGTCTCTGTCTCTCTCTGTCTCTCTCTCCCTCTTTCTCTGTCTCTCTTTCTCTAATGCACACACACACACACACACACACACACACACACATACACATGACTCAGAGCAGTGCCTCTGTTCGTTCCTCATCTGGGACAATGTACAAGCTGGAGCATGGAGGTTCCCTTGAGACAACCAGGGGCTCCCACCCAAGGGGAGCACCACTCAAATGATGCAACACCACCCCGCCTCTCCGTTTCTCCAGGGTCAGATCCTTCCCCTTGGGAACAACCAGCCTTGACTCTACATTCACCAAAACCCTAGGCCAGGATGCTGGGTGAAGGAGTCCTGAGACAGGTGTCTCCTCAGAGCCTGGGAAAGGAAACTAGCAGAGGGTCATGTTGACCTCAGAAGGGTGTCTGACCAGGGGTGGGGCACTGTTGGTGAAATGGATGGAGTCCTGAGGCTACATACATCGACATACTCCTTCCTTCTGGCCTACATGCTTCTGGGCTAATTGGTGGATTCTTGGGGAGGATGAGGAGACCAAATTGACCAAGCATCAGAACATGCTGGCAGAGCTGGGAAAGGTGATGACCCTGTGAGAACTGTTGACAGCTGAGGGATAGGGGAACAGGCCGGGTGTATGTGTGTGTGTGGGGTTGGGGTTATTCCTCCCAGATATTCACCTTCTGCTTTGACCGCCTGCGCCCTTCACCTCCCTTCTGGGCTTTTCTGGGACCCTCTTCAGGTGAAAGGATGACCAAGCACAGAAGACAAGAGCTCACACAGCAAGGGGGGGGGGTCTATCTTCTGCATCCAACAACACCCATGCCCAGAAAAAAGGAAAAGACCTGAGAAGGCAGGTGTGGAGGTACTGTTCCCCACCTTTGACTAAAGCCACCAAGTTCCCACTAGGGAGAGAAAGGGTGCAGATGCATGGCTCTGTAGCTCCCACTGCTCCAGGCCAGGGACGATGTGGTGCTCCCTGTAAGGTCCGCTCCTGGATGGCGAGCAGACTCCACCCTCCTCGCAGCAAAGTCTCCACCCAGTACCTGCGTTACCTAGGCAACTGGGACACCTGGAAGAGGTCACATCTGAATTTGATGTGGCCACACCTTTCCCCACCCATACCCTACATAAGGGCTAGCCCAGGCCCAGACTCTCTCCTTTTTCTCTCTCTGTTCGTTTCTAGCTCTTGCTGCTCTTTTCTTGCTCTCTTGCTCTCTCTCTTTCCCAGCCACGTGGAGTGCCAACCTTGCCTGGTCCCAGCAGATCTACCCCTTACCTGAATACCACGTGAGTGCTACTGTTCTTACCCCTCTCTCTGCTCTTTTCTCTCTCTTTCCTCTCTTCCCAGCTCTCTCTCATTCCCAGGCCTTTCCCAGCCACATGGAGTGCCACCCTTGCCTGGTCCAAGCAGGTCTACTGAATAAACCTACCCCTTATCTGAATACCACGCGCGTGCTGGTGCTGTTCTTACTCGGTTACCTCTTTTTAAAAAACCTAACACTCCCTTTTCACCCATCACTGCATCTGCCCTTTTCCTGGGACATTGATCACTAGGGATGGGAGTGGGATCCCCGGGTTAACACCCACCCCCTACCCTTGGGGCGCATTAGTGGCAGAACCCTGGCTGGACTGTGGGGTGTGAGGGAAGTGCAAGTCCGTGACCTGGGGGGGTGTCACCAGGTACGGGTGTTGCAGGGTGCAGGCCCACTGGGCGACCACTCACCTGTGCTGCTGGGAGAAGTTGTTGGTGGATGCTCCTGGTGGGGTGAGCAGCAATGGAGGGGGCATTGCAGACACTCAGGTCCAGAGCAAAGGACTAGGGGCCGGGACCAAGTCAGGGCTGCAAGCCTGCCAGCAGCTTGCCACCACCTGAGGTTTGAAATGCAGTGCCTTGGAGGAAGCAGGGGAGGGGGCTGGGAAGCAGGAGGCCACATCAATTTCCTACTCCAAAGTAGCTTCAAGACTCTTGCTCACTACTCAGCCATCTCTACCTTCTTCAACTGCTGGTAGTGGTGACAACCAACCTAGGGAATCCCAGGGGGTACGAGGCAGCATGGAATGTGGGCGTGGCCACCATTCTTGTATTCCATTGGTCTGAAAGAAACATGAAAGAATGGTGGTGTGGCCAGAATCATGTGATGCAGGCAGCATGGGCAGAGTCAAGATGACAGCAACTCCCCCAGCCACTTTCCCAGGGAACAATGTCCAATTCAGTTGGGGACAAGAGGGTAACCTGCTTTAGCCAGATGGCTGCACAGAATCTTGTGTGTGCCTATTTGTTGCCAGTCCCAAAACTTGAAATCAGGATCTGAGCACAGTCCATGAGCTGCTTTTGCTCAAGGCTAGCCCTCTACCACAAGAGCTACACAACTCTTCTTCTGGCTTTGTTGGCACTGAAGTTGGACAGGGGTCTCAAGGACTTTCCTACTTAGGATAACTTTGATCCTCCCATCACAGCCTTGTAAGTAACAAGGAGGATTGCTGAGAGCCACTGGGCCTGCCTAATCACTGGTCTTGTTTATGTTCTTGGACAGACTGGTGAGTTCCCTATCCTCAGGTTGAAGTGGTGGGAGCTGGAGCCCACTATTCGAATCCAGGTCCTGCCATCTCTAAATGGTAGGAGATCCTAAGAAACTTGTTCCTATCCATATGATTACCAATGTAATGTGATGTAAGTCATGATTGAACAGTTCTTGAATAATTCTAGGATAAAATGATACACAATTATATTATAAGACACTGATTGATTTTAATTAATACTTTATTAAGCATTTAAACAATCACATTCATAAAATGGAGGCATAATGAAATACCTAAGAAATGGACCTTATATACTATAAAGGTGCCATTTTTTCTGCCAAGACTGGGATTGGAACTCATGGTCTGGGTAACTCTCTTGCACTGTGTGGGAAGGGGAAGATTTCCTCCTTGAAGTCAAGAAAATCAAGTCTTCCTTAAGCCTGAAATTGATCCCCACCACTAGAAAATATCCTACTCATGTACAATTTACATATATGATTTATATTTATATACATATGTTGACTCTATATTGCATTCAGTGGAGTTATTCATTTTATTTTTTGTTTTAATCATGTATTGACCGTTTATTTTATTGACTATTATGACACATAGAACATTGATTACATTGATTACATAGGACATAGGTCTGCATATGTATTCCACTTCATACCTGACACCCAGAAGATTCACAGTAAAGGAAAACATGTCACCATCAGATTCTTACTCCACGATTCATTGTTTGGGAGTGCTGGCATCTGAATTCATGGCCTACAAGGCCAAATTCATGAATGGGTGAGTGTCCACATGCCATTCTGGGGCAAATTGAGCTGACAGGCAGTTCCTATGACCTAAGATTGAGCCCCAGGGATTGACAAAATAAGAACAGATTGACACACAGGTGGCAGTATACTAATAAATATATATCTTTATACCATTCCAGAGATGTCTGTCCATTATTCACTTATATAGACTACATTTGTACCAATTCTTGGATATTTATTATATCTCCATGTAATTATTGTTATTGTTTTCATCTTTAAACTATTAATGAACTCTGTGTCTTGAAATTATTGTGTTCCTGTAATAGTATTCTTTTAATGCTTCATAATATTAAATAAAATCAATCAGCCTCCTGAAATTATGCTGTCTAATTTTATAGAAGCATCATTCACAATCAACTCATTCAACCGTGACATTGATAACATTCCATTGTTATTCCTATTGATGAGAATAAGTCTCTTAGTATCTCCTGCCATTGGTTGTGTTAGGACAGGGATTCAAAATCAGGGCCTACATTGCCACGTGGGCCTATGGTTTTCCCGGTATTCTGCCAGTCTTCAGCAATGCAAGGTGAAGTACCCTTTGCAACAGTGTCATTTAGACCCAGGAGGTCACCGTGCAAAGGAAGAAAACATAAAAAGCTGTCTCACAGCATTTTTCTGTGTATTTTTCCCTGCAAGGCCTGGGGGTTTAGGATCCCAGGAGCAGCTATGGGTCCAGTGGCTCCATCCCAGCCTTGAGTGATCAAAGATGAGGCAGAGTTGCCACGAACTGAGTTCAAGTGCCGTGCTGAGCATAAAATAAAATAAAATAAAAAAATTAGCTCTCTGGTTTGCAATTTGCACTGTTTATTCTGCACAGTTTTCGATTTGAACTCAGGGTCTGGGTACACATGCAGCACTGTGGATGAAGCGGAATCTTACCATACTTGAAGATAAGAAAGTTAGGCCTGTTCATTAGGCATGAATTCAAGCCCCAGCCCTGGAAAACATACTATTTATATACATTGTAAAGATAGGATTTATACTTACCTATAGATGTTCAGTCCATACATGTTTGGTGTGGTTGTTCCTTGTATTTTTTTATTCATTTATTTACCATTGATTTTATTTACTACGATGACACCCACTCCATTTATTACATTGATGATATACTATCACATAGCATCTAGATTTGTAGACATGTTCTCCATCATGCCTAACACCCAGGACTCTCAGAGAAAAGAAAAATAATTTTCACACTCAGTTTCTTACTTCATGATCCACTTGGTAATGCTGGGATCTGTCTCAGGGCCTAGCAGGACCAATTGGTGAATAGGTCAAGGTGAACAAACCAGCCTGTGAGTAACTAAGGAGCTAGGCCATTCCCAGGACCTGACAATGATCCTCAGGGTGCCCCACTATAGTCATAAATTCATTATTTAAACATAGGATCTATATTTACATACATGTGTGGACAGCATTTTGCATTCAGTGTACTTCTTATTTTGTGACTAATTCATGGAGGTATTGTGTATTTTATTGAGTTTGGTGACAGGTATAACTGTGCTGACATGGATAACAACCTGTTCATATGGTTATAGAGTTGCCTATGCATTCTCCATCCTTGTTGAGACCCCGCATTTCACAGGAGAGGAAAACATGTGCAACGATTGCTTTCTGACATAAGGATGAATTTTTGTCAGTGCTGGGATTTTAACACAAGTCTGGGTAACTCTGTGGCACAGTGGGGGAAGGGGAAGCTCACCATCCTTAAAGACTAGAATGTCAGTCCCAGTCCAGAGCTTAATTTGAAGCCCCAGCACTGGACAAAATAATAAACCCATCTTTTTTAAACATAGGATCTCTCTTTACCTACAGGTGTCGTATGCATCTTGCATTCAGTGTAGATTTTTTTTATTTTTTATTTATTCATGGATATATTGTGTATATTATTGAGTATGGTGACAGATATAACTGTGCTGACCTGGACAACCTATTTCTATGGCTATAGAAATAGAGTTGCCTATATAGCATTCTCCATCCTCTCTGAGACCCAGGACTTTCACAGGAAAGGAAAACAGGTAGATCGATTGGATTCTCACATCAGGATGAAACTTTTGGCTGTGCTAAGATTTGAAGTCAAGGCCTAGCAGACCCAATTGGTGAAAGGGTCATCGTGAGCACACCAGCCTGTGAGCCACTAAGGCGCTAGGTCATTCCCTAGACCTGAGATCGAGCCCTGGTGGGGGACAATATAGTCATAAATTCATAATTAAACCAAGGATCTATATTTCCATACATGGGTGGGCAGCATCTTGCATTTGGTGTAGTCATTCTCTTTATTTTGTCTCTTATTCATTGATATATTGTGTATTTTTTTGAGTATAAGATGACAGATATAACTGTGGTGACCTGGATGACAACCTAGTCCCATGAGTATACAGTTGCTTATACATTCTCCATTCTACTTGAGACCCAGAACTTGCAAAGCACAGGAAAACAGGTGCAATGACTGGCTTCTCACATCAGGGTGAATTTTTGGCAGTGCTGGGATTCACACTCGGGGCCTAGGAGACCCAATTGCCCAATGAGTCTACGTGAGCACACCAGCCTGTGAACCACTAAGGAGCTGGTCTGTTCCCAGGAGCTGAGATCGAGCCCTAGGGAGGCCACAAGAGTCCTCAATTCATCATTGAAACATGGGATGTATATTCACATCTGTGTTTAGACTGCATCGTGCCTTTAGTGTAGTTATTCTCTATTTTGTATGCTATTCATGGATATATTGTGTATTTTCTTGAGTATATGATGACAGGTATAACTCGGCTGACGTGGATGATACCCTATTCCCATGGCCACAGCGTGGCCCATGCATTCTCCATCCTAGCTGAGACCCAGGACTTAAACAGGAAAGGAAAACAGGTGCAACGATTGGCTTCTGACATTAGTATGAATATTTTGGCAGGCTGGGATCTGAACTCGGGGCCTAGCAAGCCCAATTGGCAAATGGGTCCATATGAGCACAGCAGCCTGTGAACCACCAAGGAGCTAGGCCATTCCCAGGACCTGAGTTTGAGTCCCTGGGGAGGGAGAAGGAGAGCACAATAGTCATCCATTCATAAGCTGAATTTAGTATGCAAATAAGTACATATTTGTATAGAGTAGGAGAGAAGGCGACCTGTGATGGAATCCAATCTACCGTGTGACATCCGATTTTTGGATCTTTTTTTTTTATTTTTTTATTATATAGAAGAATTTTTTATTTTATTTTATTTTATTTGTGAACATACTGTACAGAGGGGTTACAATTACATGGGCAGAGCATTACAAAGAATTCTAAGAGGGGGGACACAACCTGAAGAAAGCAACCAGGAACTGGGGCCTGCCCCAAACAGGCGTTACTCAAAGTCTAACTGAGCAAGCACAGGAGGAAAGGAAAGAAGAAAAACTTAGGAAAACGGAATGGCAGGGACAACAATGCATCTCTCTATACTTTCTCTTAATATAAATGGGCTGAATTCGCCAATTAAAAGAAAATGAACTGAGGACTGGATCAGAAAACAAGACCCATCCATCTGTTGCCTTCCTGGAGACCCACCTCTCAGCCAAACATACAAACAAACTCAGAGTGAAGGGGTGGAAAAGGATCTACCAATCAAACGCCCCCAGTAAGAAAGCAGGTGTAGCTATCCTGATATCTGACAAAATAAACTTTTCATTAAAATCAGTACAGAAAGACAAGGACGGACACTACATATTAATAAAGGGAACAATCCAAGAGGAGGATATAACCATCATCAACTTATATGCCCCAAATATTGGTACACCCAGATATGTCAAACAAATGCTCTCAAACTTACAGAATAAAATAGATCCCAATACGATAATACTAGGAGACTTTAACACACCACTCTCGCCAAAGGACAGGTCTACCAACCAGAGGATTGGCAAAGAAGCTACCGAATTAAGAGAGGCCATACTTCAAGCGGAATTAACTGACATCTACCAAGTATTTCACCCTAAAACAACACAGTACACATTCTTCTCAGCAGCTCACGGAACTTTCTCCAAAATAGACCATATCATAGTTCATGCAAGGAACTTAAGCAAATACAAAGAGATCGACATAATCCCCTGTATCCTATCTGACCACAGTGGAATCAAGCTAGCTCTCAATAACAAAGCATACTGCAGAAATTTCTCTAATACATGGAAATTGAACAGCACACTCCTTAACCATGCCTGGATAACAGAAGAGATCAGAGAAGAAATAAAGCATTTCCTACAACTCAATGAAAATGAAAACACCTCACAAAGAAACTTGTGGGACACAGCAAAAGCAGACCTGAGGGGCAAATTTATTGCCCTCAGTGCCCAGATCAAGAGAATGGAGACAGACCAAGTAAATAATCTCATGTTGTAATTAAAACAGCTAGAAAAACAAGAAAAAATGGGACCTAAAGCTACTAGATGAAGCCAGATAACGAAATTAAAAGCAGAGATTAACAATTAGAAAATCAGAAAACCATAACCAAAATAAACCAAACAAAAAGCTGGTTCTTTCAAAAAATAAACAAAATTGATGGCCCATTGGCTAGATTAATTTAAAAAAGAAGAGAGGAAACCCATATTAATAGGATTAGGGATCCACGGGAAACATCACAACACGTACTCAAGATATCCAAACAATTCTAACAGACTACTTTCAAAAGCTATACTCTCTAAAGGAAGAAAATCGGGCAGAAATGGATGCATTTTTAGAGAAATACAAGTTGCCCAAACTGAGCAAAGAAGAAGTTAACCAATTAAATAAGCCAATATCCTATAATGAGATACAGGAAGCTATCAAAAGTCTTCCAACAAAAACAAGCCCAGGACCAGATGGATTCACAGCAGAATTCTATAAGACCTTTAAACAAGAACTAATACCCATACTCCTCAAGCTCTTCAGAGAAACAGAGAAGGAGGGAGCTATCCCAAACTCATTCTATGAAGCCAATATCACACTCATCCCCAAACCAGGCAAAGACCCAACCAAAAAGGAGAATTACAAGCCAATCTCCTTGATGAACACAGATGCAAAGATCCTTAACAAGATTCTAGCTAACAGAATCCAGAAACACATAAAAAAATTAATTCACTATGACCAGGTAGGCTTCATCCCAGAGACACAGGGATGGTTTAACATACATAAGTCAAGAAATGTAATCCAACATATCAACAGAGCCAAGGTCAAGAATCACATGATTATCGCCACAGATGCAGAAAAGGCCTTTGACAAAATTCAACATTCATTCATGCTAAAAGCTCTGGAGAAAATAGGAATAGAAGGAACATTTCTAAAAACAATAAAAGCCATTTATGACAGACCAATAGCCAAAAGCTACAACCAATTCTCCTAAAATCAGGAACAAGGCAAGGATGCCCACTGTCTCCACTCCTCTTCAATATAGTCCTAGAACCTTTAGCCAGGGCAATAGGCAAGAAAAAGACATTAAAGGGATCCGCATAGGGAAAGAAGAAGTTAAGCTATCCCTTTTTGCAGACGACATGATACTGTACCTCCACGATCCCAAAAACTCCATCCCCAAACTCTTAGAAATCAGAAATCACTTCGGCAAAATAGCAGGATACAAAATAAACCCACAAAAATTAGTTGCCTTCCTATACACTGATAATGTACAGGAAGAGAGGGAAATAAAGGGAGCAACCCCATTCACAATAACCTCCCGAAAAATAAAATATTTAGGAATTAACCTAACCAAAG
Source organism: Dipodomys merriami (assembly GCF_024711535.1). Classification (NCBI taxonomy): domain Eukaryota; kingdom Metazoa; phylum Chordata; class Mammalia; order Rodentia; family Heteromyidae; genus Dipodomys; species Dipodomys merriami. The sequence goes on from NW_027206023.1 coordinate 131,467, forward strand.
ATGTAAAAGAACTATTTAATGAGAACTATAAAAAGTTAAAGAAAGAAATTGCAGAAGACACTAGGAAATGGAAAGACCTCCCATGCTCTTGGATAGGCCGACTTAATATAGTAAAGATGGTAATATAGTAAATATAGTAAATATAGTAAAGATGGTAATATAGTAAAGATGGTCATGGAGCTTGAATTCTGGGCCTTGGTGCTATCACTCAGCTCTTCAATTCAAGACTAGCATTCTACCACTTGAGCCACACTGCCACTTTCAGTTTTCTGCTAGTTTATTGGAGATAAGAGTCTCATGGACTTTCCTTGCCGAGCTGGCTTTCAACCGCGATCCTCAGATCTCAGCCTCCTTAGTGAGCCACGGGTGCCCAGCAAGAGTTGGCTTTTTGGAGTATGTGAAGAAGTAAAGAATTTTGAAAGTCAAGGTAAAGAAAAGCAGTCAATGTCTATGTGGATTGTAATTCCTCTGCATTTGTCTCTTATAGTAAATTCACTGATGTCTTTCATTTGAAAAGCCTTATTAGTCCCTCTCCAGCTATGTTCCCAGGCACCTGCTCAGGAGGCCTGGGAGAGTAGAGGTAGAAACAGGCCCCTCCCTGTACAGGACAGAAATCCAGGCCTGGGGCATAGGAGTTGTTTTACAGATTTTCACACAAATATATTTGCCCATTTCTTATATTGTTCTTATATTCTTGATGCTGGTTTGCACACATATTTAAAAATAGACCTCCATTTCTGTTCTATTGGAGGTGAGGAGGTGCCAAAGGGAACGGGAAAATGAATGTGTGTGTGTGTGTATAATATATATATTATATAATATATATATTATATATATACTACACCTGCCCCCATGTATATATATAATATATATTATATATAATATATATTTGTATGTATATAATATATTATATATAATATTATATATAATATATTATAATATATTAAATTAATATTCTATATTATTATATATTCTATATAAAATATATATTATATATAATATAGAGTATTATATAATATATAATATTTATAATATATTATATATATATACATCGGGGGCAGGAGTAGTATATGGGCATGCCCTTCCTAACCAATGCCTCCTGCTTAAGTTTTTGAGGTTCTGTCCTCCCACGTAAAATGAAGGCAGTAACACTCACATTTTAGAGAGGGTTGATATAAAGATTAAAATGTATTTAATGAAATAAATGAACATTAAATAGTTGGAATGATGCCTTGTACAGAGCAAGACAATCATTATCAATGCACATTAACATGGTATCTTAAAGCTTAAGTTCAAAATGTATTTGAAGGCAAGATAGACGTTTATTTGGAGGAATATTGGAAATGCTCCAAGAATGCAATCTCTCGTTGTGTATGTGTATGTGTGTTTTTGTGTGTCTCATTTCCTCTCTCTCTTTCCCCTCTGTCTTTCCATTTCTTTCCCTCTCTCTTCTGAACCCCAGACACAAGCTTACGTAGTTTCTCATTCTCTTCATTTTTCCTCCAGGCTTGATTGCTCCACTCATTGAATGCACTGTGGCTGAAAATAGACTTAAGCTCTATCACAGACTCCTATCTGCTGCCTCATTTTCAGGTCCTCAATTCTATTTTCTGAGGCAAGATTGGCATATTAGACTTGGTTGGCAGAGTTCTTCTCTCCTGTCATGTTGTCCTGGTGCCGACCGTTCCAGCTGCAGGGTTAGAGTGCCATGAAGTGATTGAGACTGATTCTAATCTCTTGCAAACAGAAAAGAACAAGTGTTGAGGGAGGAGAGAGAAGGAGAATATGTGAGTAGATGTGTGTATACATGCACACACTGTTGAGGGAGTATTGAGTTAAATGAATAATGTATATTATTCATTTAACTTAGCACCTAGAGTGGTGATTCACATCTGTTACTTGCAGGAAGAACAAATCATAGATTTCAATCCAGTTTGGACAAAGGGAATGAGATAGTATCTCAAAAACCAAATAAAAATCAAAGGCTGAAGTGTTGTAGAACACTTGCCTAAAGTACATACAATTAGATTTAATCCTCAGTATCAAAATAAAAAGAGTATTTAGCATAGACTCTGCCACTAGAAAATTCATAAATGTTTTTAGTGAAATAAACAGAAAAATGCTAGAGGAAATTCACTAAGACAGTAACTGTTCGGGCTGTTTACAGATGATTATTTCTCATTGTTCTCAAGATATTGTACTTAAAATAATTTTTTACAATAAATGTGCATTTCTTACTTATCAATACAGGACAGAAATGTATAAATTAAAGAGTGACAGTTTATTTTAATTTATATTCAACTACTGAATCCCCTATATATTCGACTGCAGGAACATCATTTTTAGCCATGCAATGGACAAAGATCTCATATCTAAAATATACATGGACCTCAAAAAAAATAAATCCCCCAACAACAAATCTTCAAAGAAACAACTGCCCAATAAATAAGTGGGCTAAAGACTTAAAGAGAAACTTCTCCGAAGAGGAAAGAAGGATGGCCAATAGACACAATCAATCTACCTAGCCATAAAAGAAATGCAAATCAAAACAACATTGAGATACCACCTCACCCCTGTTAGAATGGCTATGATCAAGAACTCTAATAAAAGCAGATGCTGGAGGAGATGTGGACAAAAAGGAACCTTACTTCATTGTTGGTGGGAGTGTAAAGTTGTTCAACCACTTTGGAAAGGAGTATGGAGTTTCCTCAAAAGACTCCACATAGAGCTCCCCTATGACCCAGCAATTCCCCATTTGGCATTTACCCAAATATTTACAAACAAGACCACACTAAAGCTACCAGCACGACTATGTTTATTGCACCCCTATTTACTACAGCTAAGATATGGAACCAACCCAGACACCACTCAATAGATGAATGGATCAAGAAAATGTGGTATATGTACACAATAGAATTCTATGCCTCCATCAGAAACAATGACATTGCCCCATTTGTTAGGAAATGGAAAGACTTGGAAAAAGTTATATTAAGTGAAGTAAGTCAGGCCCAAAGAAACATAGGTCCCATGGTTTCCCTCATTTGCAATATCTAGTATATGTCTGAGTCAAGCAGAAAAGGTCAGATAAGGTGATGTTAGGGAAATGAACCCTAAGATATGTACTCAAATGATTTTTTTTATTTCTTGAGATTGTTTCTAACACATTTATAAGATTATTTCTTTGTTGCTTTGTATGTCCCTCCCCCACAGTATGACCCTTGCTTTCACTGTATTTGATGTTATAATTTGTGGAGGGGAAGGGGAAAAACACATCGTTGAAATAGGGATACAGATGGACCCATTGCAACAATGAGATGTACAAGTCGTTATGTCAAAAACGAACTTTACAACTTTGGTGCGGGTGGGGTGGAGATCGGGGAGGATTGGGTGGGGGGGGGCGGGGAAAGGATAGGAAGTGATGGAAAGGGGAAACAAAGGAGGAGGCTACAATGCTTGATAAGGAATGTACTCATCTTGTCCATGTAATTGTAACCCCTCTGTGCAGTATTTTCACAATAAAAAAATGTAAAAATAATAAAAAACAATAAATGTGCATTTCTTACTTATCAATACAGGACAGAAATGTATAAATTAAAGAGTGACAGTTTATCTATTTTATATTCAACTACTGAATCCCCTATATATTCGACTGCAAGAACATCATTTTTTGATGGTACTGTCCTTTTAATATTCTTATTTCTCCAGTTTTTTTTCAGGGTAGGGGGAGAGGTTAAGTGTTGAGAGGTACCTAACTGCATGTGCTTTGTGATATGTGATGGTTTCAGCAGTTGAAATTTTGCGGTACGTATACTGGATAGTTTCCAAGTTGGTAAAGTAGAGAGAAAGCATTCAAGAAATAAAAAAAATGCAATGTACACTTAAAATCTTCAAACCAAAATTAGTTATTTAATCACAAGATGGACATGTTGTTGCCTTTGATGATTGTTTGGTATCCATCAATAGCACCCAGATAATTCCTATCATCCTAAATGTTGTTTTCCTTTTTAAAGATATCCTGCCTTGTTTATCTGATTGCTGAGTATAATTGCTTTGTCTTTGATTTCAAAATCAGAACTTTTCAGCAAAAAACAAAATGTAAACAAAAAGTTTTCTTATCTTGGATAATAAAAGTAGGAATAAGCAATGGTATCACACAGAAAGACATAGTTTTATATTTTAGCTTGATGCCCTATCTGCTGTGAGAATCTAGTACTTCTTGGTATTTTGTTAATCATAGATAACTTTTCAGATTGTTACCTGGATTTCACTTAGAATGTTTACCCTTAGAAAGTCTAAAGTCACGGGTGATCTCTCTCATGTGGCACCTTCAAATTGCCAAGGTAGATTCTTAGTCTGAAGACTAATAACCATTCAAGTCACAACATTTTAATGAAGAAAGGGGAATATGGGCTTAGACTGTCCAAGTTGTATCTTTCTTGGGAAACAAAGCAAATTCTTTGCCCCTTTGAAATTGCCACTGAGTCATTGTTCATGTTTCCTTTTGTTCTGGGCCTTCCAAGAAACTCAGAAACACATCATAATCAAATTGTGACAATGATCCCTTAGAATTGTTTTGTGTAATAACATTCCATTATACTTTTCTTTTCTTTTGTTTTTCCTGTAAATCTATTTCCTTAACTATATCATTTTTACCGAGATTGCTCCATAAACTAACTCAAAACTTTATTGACATAAAAAATTGCTTACGTAAAAAGGGAATTTTATAAGCCTTATCCCAATGTAGCTGCTGGTATAGACCCAGGACACTTTAAAAAGCCTGTTACACTTTTTTTAAGAAGGGAATTCATTCCTATGGTTTAGTCAGTGTCCACTACACAAAACTCTGTAGCACCACTGTGAACTTGTGACAAGTTAAAGAATTACTCTGAAGATTTAGAAAGTTCCTTTGCTGCATACATCAGCACTGTCCTTAAATCTCTTTTTCAGTTCAATTTTATCCATAAAGTATTTCTATCTACGGGATTTTTTTAGCAGATATTTATAATTTAGAATAAAACTTACATGCATATTTTTTCATGGTCCTTTTGTGTATCTCTATATAATGGTAAGAAATCCTCAAAAGCTCTGCAACAGCTTCATAATGGCAGCTCTATTTCAAATGTGTGGAGACAGAAGATCACATTCCAGTAAGCAGCAGGGATGGGAATGAAAGGCAGGTTCTTTTATTTCTAGGCCAGTCTGTTCCGAACTCTGAACCATGACAGTATTCAAGCTTCTAAAAATTAATGGTTCTTTCCCCAGAGGACACGGAGGTTCTCAGGAAGCTGACCTCATCCTACTCTGCCCTGTTATCACTGAATATCAGAGGCTGAGTGGACTGAGGGAGCTCTTACTAACACTGTCTCTGCATTTATGACTCTCTTTTCAGATTTCAAATCTAAATTCACTTGGAGGTTTTTCAGCCTTGTATATTTTAAATCATGCATAGATACTTAGTATAAACACAAGCTTTTCTACAAAACTCCCTTTGCAAATCAATTACAAAATGGTTTTGTGTGTGATGTTAAAGAACGCAAATTTTGGGGAGGGGGATAAGTTAGATTTAAAGTAAAATAATACATACAAAGTCCTTGCATTCAGAAAAGAAAAAAAAAACAGCACAATGTTAATAGAACTGACATTGTTTAAATTGATGCATTTAAAACAGAGATAAAATATCTTTATTATTTGAACTTTATATTTGTAATCTAGCATGTCAAACACAAATTAGACTTCTTTTTCTTTCTTTCAAGTGAACATATACCTTAAAATTGTATTATCTTTAAGTAGTTATACAAATGGGTTTTCTTTCAAGGTGTCAGGTTCTGACATGACATCTTGATTAATGTATCCCCTTTCAACATTCTCTGTTCTCTACACCCTGCCCCCGAATACTAGGATTTGAACTGAAAGCCTTGTGCTTATTAGACAAGCAAGCACAAACCTCCAGCCCTTTTTTCTGTTTACTTTATTTTCTCAGATAGGGTCTCTCTTTTTAATCTCTGTTTCTCTGCCTCTCTGTCTCTTGTCTCTGTCTCTGTCTCTGTCTCTGTCTATGTCTATGACTCTCTTGAATTTTAGGCCTATTTTATTTCCATTACAGCATTTAAAAAGTCTTGTGAGGAATAAATGATGATGTGCCCTATGTTTTATACCACAATTCAGATAGCATTTTAGCATTTAAAAGAATTTTTAGACCTATAGATTTATCCAGAGTGAATTAATGAGGCACAGGTCTAATGGAGGACCAAGTGTTATTTATTATCTTTTGGCCCAGGGAAACCTCAGACTGTAATCTTCCTACCTAGCTGAAATCACAGGTGGGAAATATCATGCCCAGCTTACTGAATGAGATAGGATCTCACTAGCTTTCAGTTATGATTAGCCTTGCATCCCAATCCTCCTGATCTCCACCACCCACGAAACTAGGATTACAGGTATACACCACCTTGATGAGCTCTATTTAGAACTCCTGAATTTCTTTTCCACCCACCATACAAAGCAGTTATGTGCACCCATACACCAAGTTTCCAAAAATTATTATTGGCCTCTCCATTCTCCTTTTGCCTCAAACTGAGCAATCATTTTTGCCTCTTTTTTTTCCTTCACATATTACAGCAAAATATCCCTGGAATCACAACATTACTGACACACTACTGAGTTCTCCAGAGGTCTTGCTCTAGTGGTCACCTACCTGCATTCCCTACATTTCCACTGTTTCTCGTTGCCCCCTACATACCCTAGCAATAGCTGGAGTTGTTGTTTAGTGTGTAATTCATTTGGTTCTTCCTATCCATTGCCTTCTTGATTTTTTTGAGATCAGACCCTAATCACCTCTTTCTCTCTTTCTTCTTTCCTTCTTTCCTTCTTTCTCTTTTTCTCTTTCTCTTATCTCCCTGCCTACCTCCCTGCCTCCCTCCCTCCCTTTCTTTCTTTCTTTCTTTCTTTCTTTCTTTCTTTCTTTCTTTCTTTCTTTCTTTCTTTCTTTCTTTCTTTCTTTCTTCCTTTCTTTCTTCCTTTCTTTCTTCTTTCCATCCCTCCCCCTTCCTTCCTCCATTCTTTCCTCCTCCCTCCTCCTCCTCCTCTTCTCTGTATATGTGTGTGTGTGTATACATGTGTGTGCATGGGTACACATGCATGCCAGTATTTGGGCTTGAATTCATGGCCTTGTACTCTCTCTTAGCATTTTTGTCTCAAAACTCTACCACTTGAGCCACATCTTTGCATCTTTTTTGCTGGCTAATTGGTTACAGAGTTTTTTTACCCAGGCTGGCTGAGACTCATGATCCTCAGAGCAGATCTCAGCCTACATTTCCAGCCTTCTACCCTTGGACTACCCTTGGGATTCCTTGAACTCCAATCTGCAGGAGAGGTGGCATTCTTGTTTGTCTTTGAAATGCCCTGGCTTGGCCTTCGCCTCAGGCTTTGTGTTCTTCACATCTTTCTGCCTGAACACACTTTCTTCTGAACTCTGTGTTGTCTACTCCTTCAATTCAGTGTCCAGTCTTCAGAGTAGCTCTTCACTCTACCAAAGTGTGGCTCCTTCATCTCTACTGCTGTTTCCTCGCCCTGCTGCTTTATCTTCACAGCAAGTTAACTACCTGGTTGCTGCTGAATGCACATTCATTTCTAATCTGCCTCTCCCTTGGGAGCATTGGCAACAGAGGTCCCTGTCCACTACAGCCCTCATGCTTACAGCAGTTCGTATGTGAATGATGCTTTGCTTTAACTTACAATCTATAATCAGAAATGAAGTACATGCTTTTTCCTAAGCATGAGTAAAGACCCATTTATACCTTCAGAATATTTTTCAAAATGCAGCCATAACAAAGAAAAAAATGAACTCTCAGGAGAATTGAAGTTCAATGAAGAAAGTGAAAGTTGAGCTGAGTATGACCTGAAACCTGGCATTACAGAGACTGAGAAAGATAATAATGGAAGAAAGAAAATGAGACTGAAATTAAATATAGGAAGGTCAATGAAAGCCAGCTTCTGGGTCATGGATGGTGGAGCAGCAGAGGGAACCAAAATCTGTAATGCGCTATCTGTAATGCCCTGGGAAAAGAGCTGCCAAGGGCTACACTCTGTGTCAAATCTTGGGGAACCTTTTAATGAAGATGACTGACACAGTCGTGTAAGGTTAGTTGCAGAGTGCATCTGAGATGACAAGAGTGAGATCACATAGCTCATGTAAAGTAATTGTACTACAGGTAGTCAGAAATGTTGCTCGTACAGAAACCACACACAGAACAGGCCATGTGCAAGAGGAGTACAAACTGTTTTCAAGATCAGGATTCCTAGAATCATGTCTAATACTATACATGGCTAATTCTATAAACTATCCACTTGCATAAAAGAAAAAATCTAATATACTAGATGAAAAGGCAGACAAGACAGTGGTTCAAAACAGCAGTTAAACATGGATGTGAAACAGAGTTGAGCATCCCATACAAATAAGGCTGAAGAAATCTGGAGAGTCTAAATCATTGCACACATGCACAAACATGAACATGCTTATGCTTTACATACAGAATAACATAGGAGAATATTTCTGCATGTACTTGATTAAAGATACCTCCTGGTAATAATTTGACAACACTGAATTCAAAGCCAGAATCCCTGGGATTCGAGAACAGATCAGATTGCAAATTAGTTGAGCCATCTTCTCAGTCATTCACTCCTTGAAGCCTCACTTTTTCTCATGGCTAAAGGAAGAGCTCTAACAATTTATGTGCTATAATATTTATGACTAATTTGAGCTAGAAGAAGTATTACAAGTAGAACAAAGCTCATGAAGAATAGGCCCATTCCTATGAATGGCTTGAAGTCAACTACCCTTTGTTCACCATTTATCTGCCCTTCATGCAGCAAATATATACTTAGTAATTACTGTATGCCAAGCACCACTTTAAGAGATTCAACAGGCATAGATTATATTCTTTCCCATAGAGAATTCAACAAGAAGCCAAGTGTTGGTGGCTCATGGCTATAATCCTAGCTACTGAGGATCTGAGAATTGTGGTTCAAGGCCGACCCAGTCAGGAAAGTCCACGATATTCTTATTTCCAATTAATCACAGAAAAAGCCAGAAGTGGCATTGTGGCTCAAATCAAGTGCTATTCTCAGGAACAATGCATAGGCCCAGAGTTCAAGACTTATAACCAATAGCAACAAAAATTTAACAAGGTCAATTGCAGTAGCTTAAATTTATAATCCCAGTTATTGGAGAGGCAAAGTCAAAGACAATCTTGTTTAGAAAATTGGAAAGATCGGGGCTGGGAAGGTGGCTCAGTGGTAGAGTGCTTGCCTTGCATGCATGAAGCCCTGGGTTTGATTCCTCATCACCACATAAGCAAAAAGGAAAAAGCTGGAAGTGGTGCTGTGGCTCAAGTGGTAGAGCACTATCCTTGAGCTGAAGAGCTGAGGGACAGAGCCCAGGCCCAGAGTTCAGGCCCCATGACCGGACCCCCCCCCCAAAGAAAATAAAAGAAAATTGGAAAGATCACTTCTGAATCAATAGCTGACAGTGGTGCTGTGTGTCATCCCAACTATATTAGAAGTATAAATAGGAGAATCATGGTTCAGGCCACCTGGGAATAACCATGAGGTGAGACCTTTTCTGAAAAATAAAGCAAAAATGGCTGGAAGCCTGGCTCAGGTGGTAGAATGCCTGCCTAACAAGCTAAAACACCACTAACATAAAGATGGAGGAAGAGGAAGAGAGGGAAAAGAACAGGAGGAGATTAATGAAGGAGGAGGCTAATTAAAGGTGAATTTGGCTTCAGGATCTGGCTAAGATTCTCTTACTGGTAGTAGACATGAATTTATTTAGCAACATGAAATTTGCATGCCCATGTTTATATCTGTATTTTCTTGTAAATCATATTAGAATTGTTGCTACAAAGATTACATATAGCCATATACACATATGCACACTTCCATGTTCTGCATTCTGGCAGCCTTATTAATATTGCTAAGCATAGTTTTTGTTTAGTTCACTTCTCCAAGTTGGTTCACAGGACTATCCTCAATAGATTCCACACCTGGGTTTGGCCAAAGCGATACTACTACTTGTACAGCAACTATGGGAAGAAGTGCCATGTATACCTTGACTCCCCTAGGTGGTGCAATGAAGCACAGAGTTCCCCTAGGGCATTCAGTGGTCTCACTTCATCATATGTCTCATTCTCTTTTCCATGCCCATTTCCTGGAGGATGAAATCATTTATCTTTCCTTTTTCCTCTTCAGGATGGTCTCTGGCAATTTTTCTTCTTATTTTGACTTGCCAGCCATTCCTAACATCCCTGCAATTTTGCCAGAACCAGGGTTGATATTCACTTGGAAACTTTTATTAAAATAAAATATCTAAGCAAGATGACCTTGGTTATGAATTTGTGCATCCATTGTGTGTGTGTGTGTGTGTGTGTGTGTGTGTGTGTGTGTGTGTGTGTGTGTGTGTTGGAGCTGGGGCTTGAACTCAGGGCTTATGGTTTTGTCCATGAGCTTTATTAGCTCAAAGATAGCACCCTATCACTTGAGCCATAGCCACTTTCAGCTTTTGGGTGGCTAATTGATGATAAAAATATCATGCACTTTCTTGCCCAGGCTGGCTTCAAACTATTGGCTATACATGTTTAGAGAATTGAAGTTAGATACTTACATATCATCCTGCATCAGACTCAACTGCATATAGATCACAGACCTTGAAGTAAGAGCAGATCCTCTGAAAATATGAGAGGAAAGGATAGGAGATACACTAGGACTCCTTGGCACAGGTTGAAACTTCCTAAATAAAGATCCAGAAACACAACAAATAAAAGAAAAGCTGGATAAAGTGGGATTGCATTAAACTGTGGAGCTTCTGCATGTCAAAGGACATAGCTAGCAAGATAAATGAATGATATAAAATACTTAAGTAGCCCTCTCTGACTGCCTGTAAGTGGGAAAAAAAAGCCCAAACACACAAAACCTTCAATAGCCTTTGAGAGTTTGGATGGTACTTACCCCATAGTGAAATACACAAAAGGAGCTATCATTGGTTTGCAAAATTTAATATTTTTAATCTTTATTTACCATTGATCATTTACTTTAGGCCATGAACCATACATTCCTTTACTTCCCCAGTGTATGACCTGTGAGAAAGAGAAGGGTTATTTATACGTATAGTGTGACTAACAGACATCACAAATGAATCCCCATGAATTATCATGGCATCATGCAGCTTGGTCTCCAGCTTCTCCACTTGCATAATGGAATCTCTCAAGGCTCTGTAGCAAGTCCGAAAATTGCTGGGCTGGTGGTCATTAGCTGTAATCCTACCTACCTAGAAGGCTGAGGATTATGACTCAAAACCAGCCCAAGCAGACAAATCCAAGAGATTCTTATTGCCAGTTAACCAGAAAGAATAAAGTATCGGGGTAGCTGGGGTTGGGGGGGGTTGTTGAAGTGTAAATGTGGCTCAAGTTATAGAGCTCCAGCCCCGAATGAAAGAGTTAAATGCGAGAGTGAGACCCCCTCAGTTAAGCTCTAGTACCAGCAAACACACACACACACACACACACACACACACACGTCCTAGAATTATGGTCACATGGTCATATGTTTCTCCTAGCTTTTTAAAAGTAAGATAGTTCAATTGAAATCAGGCTAACTTTTGTCATCACTTTCCTCTAATGACAGTGGAGATGTTAGTAGCAAATGAAGACACATTTCGGGGGATAGTGACATACCTATGTTTAGCTATTGACAGTCATCACAACGTAGGATATGTCTCTAATAATACTGCCAAATTATGACACATAATACAGGAGCAGAGGTTGGGTCACCACATCAACTTGACACCTCTTTCACTACTAATTTTACTTTTATATTTTCTATTTTTCCTAAAAGAAGGCTTCTAAAATTGGATTTATACCTGAAGGGTGTGAGGTGTAATCAAAATTTAAATTCAGGTCTGTTTGATTTCAAAACCAGCCCTTGTTATGGTTTAGAATTAAACAATTAATTAAAAATTAATCATTAATTTCTATTATATTTTTATTTTCTTTAGGTAGTTACAATACAACACAGCACATTAGAAATACATTGCCATTCCCTGCCCCCCTTTTTTTGTCAGTTGTAGAGCTTGAACTCTGGGCCTGGGTGCTGTCACTCAGCTCTTCAGCTCAAGGCTAGCACTCTACCACTTGAGCCTCAGTGCCACTTCTGATTTTCTGGTGGTTTATTGAAAATAAGAATCTCACGGACTTTTGTGCCTGGGCTGGCTTTAAACCATGATCCTCAGATCTCAGCCTCCTCACTAATTAGGATTACAGGCATGAGCCACCAGGGCCTGGCAAGTGAAGCATCCTTTACTCATAATGGCTGTGAACCAGTGACTGCAAGCAGACTCATACCCCCCAAAAACTTGCAGTGCCTAATGCAGCTAGTGCAAAGTTTTTGAAGGCAAAAGCCACATCAAGGCAGATGTCACATGGGATGGGAACTAGCAAAGTGTATTTTACAGAAGCAAAGCAAGCTATCCAGGGGTAACAATCAGGGTCAATCAAGGGCCAGTTATCTAAGGGGAACAATAAAGGATATGCAAGGGCAAGTATTCTCTGGAACACATTCTTTTCTGGAGCTAAACAACCCATGATACATCTGCAATTTAACAACTCACAACACAGCTGTAGTTCAAAGAGAGTCCTATGTCACCTCTATAGTTCTTGGAACTGGGTGAAAATTTCCTAACACCTATTAAGACACCAGGATGGTGCTGAGGACAGATAGTATTATTTAGACAAAGTATCCATATTTCACCATCTGAGGCTGTTTTTCATTTTTCTCTGATTGTTCTTGAAATATGGATACTGGTTCTAACTGGCAGCATCTTTGACATGTTGATGGATGAGAGACTTTCTAAAAACTCTTATAGGTGAATCCTAACCCTGGGTGATAGGCATGCCTGAATTGTTAGAGGCAGGGGCACAGACTTGGACAATAGGTTACTGGACCACCAGACCTGTACCATGAACTCATGAGACTCTTTGAACTCTCAAGTTCCTCATGACCCTTTCCCTGACCATGACCGTATTTAGGTCCCAACACCTCAGCATCATTTTGTGCCATGCCTCACGTCTCATGGCCCTCCTCAAGTCACCATGGCATCCCTCTCAACTCTCCATTAGAGTTTATCTGGTTTGTTTTTCTGCTCTTTCTTTCCTATCTACATGCCTCAGTGTTTTAAAACAGTTCTAAGTATATTTGAGGCTGTGAGTTTCTTGGGAACATGTATCCCTCACAGTTGTTGGCTTTCTAATAAAGACTCCTGATTGGAACTTTCAGACTGTGACTTCTCTCTATCTTGTGATCAAATTCCTGTATAACATTCTGAGGCTACTATTTACTTTCCTAAGGAAGGGCTTTAAGTTGGTTCTTTTTGTTCCTAAGTAGGTTTTGGTTATCTCAAATGTATTAAATCTTAAACATTTTTGGCATTTTAAAAAATTCACCCACATTTGTCATTTTTTTTGAAAATATGTATTTTTATTGTAAAGATATTGTACAGAGGAATTACAGTTACGTGAGTAAGGTAATGAGTACATTTCTTATCGAACATTGTTACCTCCTCCTTTGTTTTTTCCCCTACTGTCTCTTCCCTCCCCATGTCCCCAACTCTCCCCCACCATAGTTGTAAAGTTCATTTTCACCATAGTGTCTTGTACATCTCATTGTTACAATGGGCCAAAATGTATCCTTATTTCTGCTTTTTGTTATTTTCCTTCCCCTTCCCAAATTAGAAAAATGTATGTACAAGATGCAGGGCACCAGAATCAAATGCAGTGAAAACAGGGGTTATACCATGGAAGAAGAATATACAAGAGAAATAAAAAAAATCACATAGTACATTATAAGTACATTAAAAACAACAGCAAGAAAGATAAAACCTCTTGTGTCCCTATCTTGGGATTCATTTCACTTAGCATCATCTTATATGCACATAGATTTTAAATAGGGATACAGGTGGACCCATTGCAACGATAAGATGTACAAGTCGTTATGTTGAAAAATGAACTTTACAACTTTGGTGCGGGGAGGGGGACGGGTAGCGGGGATGATTGGGTGGGGACAGGGAGGAGGATGGGAAGGGATTTGAAGGGGAAACTAAGGAGGAGGCTACAATGTTTGATAAGAAATGTACTCATTATCTTGCCCATATAATTTTAATCCCTCTTTACAGTATTTTCACAATAAAAAATAAAAAAAGAAATAAAAAATGAAAAAAAGAGGTTGGTATAATTTGTGGAGGGGAAGGGAAAAACAAATCGTTTAAATAGGGATATAGGTGGATCCATTGCAACAATGAGATGTAACAAGTCGTTATGTGGAAAAATGAACTTTAACTTTGGTGTGCGGGGAAGAAGATTGGGTGAGGGGTGGGGGGAGGATGGGAAGGAATGGGAAGGGGAAACAAAGGAAGAGGCTACAATGCTTGATAAAAAATGTACTCATTATCTTGCCCATGTAATTGTAACCCCTCTGTAAAGTATTTTCACAAGAAAAAACGAAAAAAAGAAAAAAAGAAAGAAAAATTTCCAAGGCATCTCTGATGCCATCTCTCCCTTTCTGACACCTTACCCTTTAATTTTGTATTTTCTATTGCTCTTTCTATTGCTTGCATTTCTCTCCTCTGCCTAGATTGTACTTTCTATCACTCATCTGAAATAATTAAGCAACTATCAATGCCATCCACTAGAATGGAAGGTATAACTTGGACATGAAAGATGTCTATCTTTCTGATTCTAAATAGAGATTGAGGATTATTTGGGGAACTTCAAAAAAAGTTGCAAGTAACAATTTTCAGGTAACCTACCTGAAATATGTTTTAGTATCCCTGCCTTTTTTAAGTTTACATTTCAATGACATAATCTAAATAATTAGAGGAGGAATGGGGCTGGTGTGCAACTTCTTCTTTGAGGGAGATTGTTGATGACAATTCAGCTAAAGCACCGAAAGCCCTTAGGGGAGGAAGGCAGGGGTGACAATGGGAGCAACACTATCAGACATCCCATTCTCCAAAGGATAATTTTGTGTCTGCATCAATTTTGAGAGAGTTAATAACTGCAAGGCTATTCAAGATTCATCTGGTCTAGGGGTGACAACTTGTTTTCTGCTAATGCTGATGAGTTTTCTTTGGTCTATATCATGGTCTTCATAAAAATTATGCCAGCACATAAAAATTCTGAAGATCTATACTAATGCAAGCTGTGAGTCTTAAGAACCATTAGGAGATTTGACAATTCAAATTTCATTATGGCAAATGTTGGCTCAATCTGATCATTTATATTTGTTTGTTTGTTTATGCCAGTACTAGGGTTTGAACTGAGAGCCCGAGCTTTTTTGCTTAAGGCTCATGCTCTACCATTTGAGCCACATCTACGATTTTGGGTTTTGGTGGTTAATTGGAGATAAGAATCTCACAGAATTTCCTACTTGGGCTAGATCTTAGCCTGTTTATTTTTTGAAATTAATTTAATTTATTGTTATATAGTTGAGATACAGAGGGATTACAATTCTTTTTTTTTGGGGGGGGGGTCCGGTTTTGGGGCCTGAACTCTGGGCCTCAGCTCTTCAGCTCAAGGCTAGTGTTCTACCACTTGAGCCACAGCAGCACTTCCGACTTTTTTCCTTTTGCTTATGTGGTCCTGAGGAATCTAACCCAGGGCCTCATGCAAGCAAGGCAAGCACTCTACTGCTGAGTCACCTTCCCAGCCCGGGGTTACAATTTCTTAAGTCACCTATTCAGTACATTTCCCTTTTATCTGTTTTTTAAAAATTTAATTTTATTGTCAAGGTGATATACAGAGGGGTTACAGTTACATACACAAGATAGTGAGTACATTTCTTGTGGAACATTGTTACTCTCTCCCTCATTTTTCTCCCACTTTTCCCTTCTCCACAAGGTCCCCTCCCCAGGTTGTAAAGTTTCTTTCCAACATGCTGTCTTTTGAGTATCACTGTTGCATTGGCTCTCATTTTGAGTAGCTAGGATTACAGATGTGATCCACCAGCACCTAGCTTAAGCTGCCCCTTTAAATGGAGGTATTCAGTAGATATTGATGTCTAACCTTACAATTGCTCGTTTACTTTTTTTTTTTATTACAAATGTGATCTCCTAATCTCACAAGTGTTAAAATTGATGTTCCAAATTCATGTAGATAGGCATGTCATATTTTCATTTGTAGAGCTCTTTCTACATGCCACATTGTTTCCCAACACTACTTGAATCTAATCATTTGTAATATGCAGAAGCAATGACCTGAATACTATTAGAGACACAAAATTCAGGTAACACCTTACCTTAGCACCTCCTTTTTAGTACAATGCAGTTTGCTCAGGAATTATTGTCATTGGGCCAATCAACAGCTCTAACCTACTTGATTACCTAACTTGCAGTTGTGTTCCTACTATAAAACTCATTGTCTATTGAAGCAAGCACACAATCTTCATTTGTATTTCTTACAATCTTGCTCAAACCACATGTGCTGAGGGTCAAGCCTTCTTCCTAGAGTTGTAACCACTTTTCTTTTAGTTTCTAATCAGCTAGGGGAAAATAAGAAGCTAAAACTGATTGTATAGTTTGTTGTCATATTAGAAATTCCTTTTCTCTGTATCTTTAAATATTATTGGTTGCAAACTCCTTATTATCATTACACAAGAAAATTCCAAGTGAACAGAGATTGCAAAAGTTCAAAAGCAGATGAATAAGCACATCAGTGAGGACACTCCCAGTGAGCCACACACACACAAGTCACTGCCATTGTTCCATCTCTATTCTCTCTAGCAGGCTGACTGTCAAAGGAAGCACTGGAATTATTGTTGGGTTGCCTTCAGCCTTGAAAAGTCACTTTGCCTATGAACACTACAAGCAAAGCAGTATTGTTTGTTAAAGAGTACAGGTACAAGTACAGGAATATACCATAGCTAAAGACTTGTGCAGAAAAAGCACATAACCAATAGCTAATCCTTAGAGGGATATAAAAGTGTGATTCCTTCAGTCTGGATAATCCTGACAAGTAAGTTTCCACATAGTTTTCCAGAGTTTGGCTGTAGTATAGCAGTGATCAATTATCTACGACAATAGTTGACTTGATAACTAACAAATCACTTGGCGGTGGCCCTCCCTCTTCTGAGTGCTTTCTTCCTTACCTACCCATGTTCTTTGCATCTGTAAGAAGTCTATTTGACTCAGAGATCTTTGGCTCAGAGTTTGATTTGAAGGATACTTCAACTAAGATAGAATCACTTAAGATTTCCAGAATGTCTCTTATAATAGAGAATATATATGTAAATAGTTACAAGAGTAAAGTCACAGAGGAACTTCAGGGAAAACAATTCCATTTGCTCAAATTAGACATGGTGTCAAATTACAATGTGTCATTTGAAGTAAGTGGAGAATAGTCCTGATTAGATAAAATAGTACCAGCAGCTCAACTATTTCTGCCTTTGATTCTCATGAAAGTTGTATAAGTGTTTTTAAACATTTTATAGGGTGCTTTCTTATGTTCTAATTTTTATAAATGAAGAAATGGGCATTTGGAGAAATAATTCAAACTGTATAAAGTTGTTCTGCCTGCAAATGGCAGGTTTAAAATTTAAACCTAGTAAATACCTCCTGATAGTCAGAGTTCTTTATGGCATTAAAAGAAAATAGCCTTTCAAGGCAGAGCGAGGTAAGCTTGAATTTTCTCATGTATTAGCTGAACAGAAATTAACAGCTAAGTCTATTATCTCAACTGAAATGGAGATAATTAGTCTGAAGGTCTTGGTATAAGGTTTTACTAAAATGTAACATGTAATATATTTTGTCCAATGCTTGTCATTAAGTATGAATTAAAAAATAAGCAACCCTTTTGTGACAATAACAACGATCATTGGGGGCATGTGAAAACTTCATGTGTTACATCTAAAAATCAGTCTTCTCAGCCTCTGATGGGGTAGTTTAGTTCTGGAGTATAATTTTAAATGATGGAAAATGAGGTTGCCATACAAACTTAGAAACGAGTATTTAGACATTTATGTCAGTTTCAAGTAGTTGACTATGTTCTGCAGAAACAAACCATCAAGGATTTTAAGCAGGGATGAAGAAAGCATGTTAGTCATGCATTTTGGGATTAAGTATACTGGGGGTCACATAAGATGGCAACCTAGAATCACTAAGAATGAAAGATTAGAGGCCTGCAGACTTTTCTGGAAGGCTTTGGGTTCTGATGTAGAATTTTACCCATTCTTATTGTTTTCTAACACTTGTAGTTATACACAAAAATGATTGTGAGTGAAATCAGAGGTGGGTGTGTGTGAGGGATAGAGAGATTAGAAGAGAAAGTGGGAGGTAAAGATGGAGAAAGACAGAAAGAGAGAGAAAAGGGAAGGAAGGAGGGAGAAAGGAAGAAAGAGAAAGAAAAAGAGGGAAAAAGAGAGAAAGTGAGAGAGAGGGAGGGAGGGAGGGAGAAAGGGAGGCAGGAAGGAAGGAAGGAAGGAAGGAAAGAAGGATGGAAGGGAGGGAGGGAGGGAGGGAGGGAGGGAAGGCAGGAGGGAGGGGTAAAAGAGAGGAAGAAAGAAGGAAAGAGAAAGGAAGGAAGGAAGCAAAACAGGAAATAGTTGGGCTGAACTATCATAAAAATGAATAAATAATCACCAAAAACATTGAAAGCATTCCAGGAATTCTAGTCAAGTCAAATTATTTCCTCTGAGGGAATCCGTGTCTATGACAGCCAGTCTCCAAGATGCAATCTGATGATCAACATCTCCTGGAACTCATAATCTTAGGTAGCCAGCCCCTCTCCCACATCAAATCAGTACTATAGATATGTGACTAACAAAATACCAATGGAAAAGGTAGTCTGTAAACAGTTTTCATCTTGATTCCCTAAATCACTCAAACATGTGTACAACCAAGCAGCTCCAAGCAAAAGTCATAATAGAGAGAAACAGGTTTCAAGTAGACAGTCCAAGCCAGCTTGTCCTTCCTTCAGATGACTAGTCCAGGTTGACTTCAGACTGCACTGCATGAAAGACTGAGAAAGGACAGACGAACCTAGCCCTTTGGACTTCTTGATCCACAGAAACTATGAGAATGTATAAGGTAATGATTGCTGTTTTAAGCTATAAAGTTTGGGCATCAATTATATGCTGCAAAAACTAAAGTACTAATATTTTTCGAGTCTATCCTATATGCCAGAAATTCTATAGGTAATTTTATACTGTCCTAGAAATTCTAAGATTTTTCAATACTAGGTATTGAAATGTTGTTCATTTCTATGCCTACTCTTTTGATGCAGAGAAAGAGAGAGAGAGAGAGGGGGGAAGAGAGAGAGAGAGAAAAAGAAAGAAAGAAAGAAAGAAGGAAGGAAGGAAGGAAGGAAAGAAAGAAAGAAGGAAGGAAGGAAAGAAAGAAAGAAAGAGAGATATGAACACTTAACAGAATTTTGAAACGTTAAGGAGAGTCCATTATAAGTGACAACAGTCTTTAAGCTATTTTATTCTAGTCTAGGGTTTCTTTAAACTTTGGTTAAAGAAACAGCTTGGGTAGACTCCGGGATGCAGAAATAGATGGATAAAATGCAATAGCAAAGATGCCACAAAATACTATCCTCTCTTATAGCGTGAGCTAGGATGAAAAGAATGGGCTAAATCTAGGAGAAGAGGAAAAGATTTGAGCAAAAAGAAAGAAAGAAAGAAAAGGACAAATGAGAATTAATGAGAAATGTGAAGCAAAATGGATTGTCTCTGAAAGGCACCTGAGACTTAGTGCCAACCAGTAATTCACTACTGATAGTAATCAAATGTCCAGCTCCATTTTGTAAAGCTTTGGAATACTCAGGAGTCACTGCTTTGGTGGGTACATTAAGCAAGAAAGAAAGCAAGATACCAATGAATCAGTTAATACCTTGACAAGAACTAAAGTTTATATGTCTGTTCCAAAGGAAGTTTAGCACATTTAGGAGTTGAGCTTTTCTTCAAATTTTAGGTAAAATTATCTTCCCAGCCTTTTTTTTACCAAAAATTCTCATTCATGTTACTTATAAACCTCCAGGGGTTCATAAATATTCACATATACAAATTGAGTGCTGATAGAGTGATAGAATTTCATGCATGAGTGAACACCTTAGAATTTATTTTCATAATCTTCAATTTGTAAAGCCCAGAGCAGTTTGTTTTCTCATTTGCAGAGTGTGACTTTGGAACTGTGATTGATTAATTCCTTATATGAGAATCTTTGTTTAGAACCAGTAACAAAAGTATTCGTAGCATTAAAATGGAAATTATAGGATTGAAAAATAAAACTTTCTTGTATAGAGAATTATACTGTGACCTATGATTGTGTCTCTGAATAACACCTTTGTTTAAAAGGGGTGGGGGAGATTGTCTGTCTTTAGTCAGTAGGCATGTAAGATAAAGCTATCATCTGACAATGTGTTTATGAGAGAACACCAAGGTGATATATTTTGTCTTTTTTGAAGACTGGTCATTATTCATTTTTCAAAGAGCTATCTTTATGCCAACAGAATAAAAATGATAATTTGTGTCCTGATTTCCAAACAATTTATTTGAAAGGTGTTTATTTTGGGATACCTTTTGGAAAAAAATGATTGTGAACCTTGGAATTAACATAATGAATGTACTTTATCTTCATTTTCCTTTTAATTAATGCCCACAGTTTTAAATTTCATTGTTAACTAACCTAAAAAAAGTTTTCAGTACACAAATCCCTGGCTCTGATGAAACATTCAGTCAGGGCAGTTATGGAAGATATAATACCAGTGGAAACAAAATTTTCCCAATGGGGAATTATTGTTGAAACTGTACATATAGAGTGAGAAAAATATAAAACTATGAAGTTTAAAATTCTCACCACAATGAAAAGCTGGTTACAGAACTAATAGGAACTTTAATTTCTAATCATTCTAACCTGCTGTATTTGGTAAGGTGATGTAGTTAATAAAAGAAATTCCCATATCTGGGAAAGTGGCTTAGTGATAGCATTCTTGCCTTGCATGCATGAAGCCCTGGGTTTGATTCCTCAGTATCACATAAACAGAAAAATTCAGAAGTGGCACTGTGGCTCAAGTGATAGAGCACTAGCCTTGAGCAGAAGGAGCTCAGAGACAGTGCCCAGACCCTGAGTTCCAGCCCCAGGTCTGGCAAAAAATAAACACTACAATAAAATAAAATAAATTCCCATATCTCAGAGGGTCCATTTGAGAGAAATTTTCCTTCACTGAGGTCAAAGACTGATTGAAAAATAACTTCCTACAAAATGATTAAAAGATTCATATTCTTTCATCCTGTGGCTTTAACAACTTCATTAAGTTGTTTTCAAGAACATTACTTTCATTTTTGTCAAACCTGAAGGGAAAATGACAGAGACAACTACACAAGGTACCTGTTATGGACTGGCCCTAAAGGAGTATGCATTTTCTTTGCTCTCATTCTATTGAGTGGAGTCACTTTGCAGTAACTTTAAGATACTGTCAGCAATAAATTCAGTCTAGCTGGATGCCTAGAAAGAACAGAAAAATTCGATGTCAACAACTAGAATTGTCTACCATAATAGCCAAATGCTTTGTACGTTTTATTGTCATTGTGATATCTAAAAGAAAATGAAAAATTTCAATATTTAGGAAGAATAAACTAAAATATAACTTTTCATGTCCTTTTTTTTCAGTACTGCATTTTGAGCTCATGGTTTTGCCCTGCAAGTGTTGTACCAATTAAGCCATTCCCCAAGTTGTTTTTGTTTCAGTTATTTTTCTAAAGAGATCTTCTGGTCTATGCCTGGACTATTCTAGACCCTCTTGTTTACCTTTCCCACTTAAACTTGGCATAGACCATTACACCCAGTTTTTATTGGTTGAGATGGAGTCTCCAACTTTTTACCCAGGCTGACCTTGAACCACAACCCTCCCAATATTTACCTCCTCAGTAGATTGGATTACAGGCATGAGACACCAGGCTTCTCCTCCATCATTAATTTTTCTAAGATCTCAAATTTGTCATTTTACAGTTCAGGGAAACAAAATAAACATGTTGCTTAGCCTTTGTGCTATATGAGCAATTCAAAATATATATTTATTTTTGTTTAATTTTGGTTTTGACATATGAACCTGAAATCTTTACCTTTAAACAGTTCACATATTCTATTTTGTCATTATTGACCTAAGTAGAAATCTAAAAGGGTTTATGTTGCCAAATTATCACACCATGTGGCCTAGAGCTCTCCTCACATTTTCTTGTCCCTGTCCTAAAAATTATTCTTGTAGTTTCTCTTCCTCTCAAATATCTCAAAATAAATCTCTGTGCTATAATTAAAAGAAGCAGTATACTCTGGTAATGGGAATAATGGGCGTGTTCTTGATTCAATTTGTTTCTCAGCTCAAGTTTACCATAAGAGCTCTTTTTGGTACAGGGATTCTCAAGGGAAATCAAGAGAATGTAAGAAACTTGCTGAGAATTTCCAGGACAAGTGCAAGGTGGAGGCTATGACATGTCTATGACACCTGCAATTTCCAGAGCAGCTTTTGTCCCCTAAACTAGGAACATCTGTCGATAACACCCCTGCGCTTTTCATCTAATTTCAACTCAGTCATCAAATATATTAAACTTGAAATGCTCTATTTCATGAAGGTGTTAGTATTGCTGTAATTTGTTGAGAAATGAAAGAATATTCATTATATATTATGTTAAACGGTTCTTTGTCTACTGAGTGACTTGAATAATAGAAGGTTGTCTTTGAATTCACCCTGGTTATAAGATTTTTTTTTCCTTAAGATTGCTGCTGGGCATTTTATCCCAGTAAACATATAGCAATTTGCTTTACATTAGGAAATTTTTGTATTTCTTTAAATACCCCACATTTTATTGGCAATAAAGGAATTTTCAAAAAAGGAGTAAGGTAGAAATATCATATTAATCAGTTTTCTAATTTTCCAAGTTCAATTCTTATTCTTACCTATAAAAGATAGTTGATGTTTACCTATTGATATTGATATTGCATACACAAGGTAATGAATACATTTCTTTTTTTTTTTTTTTTTTTTTTGGGTCCAGTTGTGGGCCTGAACTCTGGGCCTGGGCACTGTCCCTTAGCTCTTCAGCTCAAGGCTAGCACTCTACCATTTGAGCCACAGCGCCACTTCCGTCTTTTTTTCTTTTTGCTTATGTGGTGCTGAGGAATCGAACCCAGGGCCTCATGCATGCAAGGCAAGCGCTCTACCACTGAGCCACCTTCCCAGCCCATAAATACATTTCTTATCAAGCATTGTTGCCTCCTCCTTTGTTTCCCCTTACCGTCCCTGCCCTCCCATCCCCCACAACTTGTAAAGTTCATTTTTTGATATAACCTCTTGTACATCTTATTGAGTGTTCATTTTAAAGAGTAATCAATAAATGTTTATTAACAAATATTTATTTTTGTGCTGCTATATGCTAGCTTTGGTCTTAAGATCTAGATGACAATCAAAAGAAGCCATAAACTCTACTTTAAGAAGCTTACATTCTAAGATGGAGAAAGACAGTAAGATGTGAAAATATAGAGAAGGAGATAATTGTGGAGAGTTAAGACTTTGAACTATGGATGGGAACTGGTGGCTAATGCCTGTAATCCTAGCTATTCAAAAGGCTGAGATCTGAGGAACATGGTTTGAAGCCAACACAGGCAGGAGAATCCATGGAACTCCTATCTCTAATTGAACACCAAAAAACAGGAAGTGCCACTGTAGCTCAAGTGGTAGCAAGCTAGTTTTGAGTACAAAAGCTCCCATGCCCTGAGTTCTAATCCCAGTACCCACAAAAAATAAACTACTGTAAATTCACAACTGGTTGAAGACCCAGGAAAACTACTATTACAAAGACTGAACGTTTTGTTTGTTGGTGGAATGTCACAAAGGTGACTATGACCAAAACAAGGTGAGGGAATGGGAAGCTGAAACAATAAGGTTAGAGAAGTCAATAGAGAACACAGAAAGATAACAAAAAAAGGCCTAGTTATAAGCATTATGCTCACGTTTGGTCCTCAACTCAGCCCAGACCTGAGCTGCTCCCAGGCCTAGAGTTCTCGCCGTACACCTGGCCTCTCCCTCTCTCTGCCAGGCCCACCTGAGCTCCCACCTACCTCACTTCCTGCCCCAGACCCTCCTGCTACCTGCTTATGGACAGGTGCCATGTGCTCCCTCTTGAGGGAAATATGACTTCTCTAATAAACCTTGTAATAACCTTTCTCCTGTGCCTGCTTGCCTCCATATGGTCCCCTGGGACGTATGTGAAGCTCTTTCATTGATGGCCTTTCAATAGTGAAAGGTGCTGTGGCACCTTAAAAGTCAAGAAGAACAAAGTGAGGGGTGGTGTTAAAAGCTGCTGAGATTCAAGGTATATTTGAAGGTAGAAGTTAAAGGGCAGAGGTTAAAATGTGGAATCTAGGGCAACTCCAAAGCACCCAGAGTACTATGGTATCATTTGTTGTATTAGAGATGATTTGATGATATTTATTCATTCAAACATTTATTAAGTGATTATTTTGTGTCAGACACTATATTCAACCTGTAGTCAGAGATAACCCTCCAAAGAATTCTAAACTAAGCAAGGAATTCTGAGGGCTGGCATTAGGCAGAGGTGGAATGATGTAGAGGAAATGACAAATTTAAGAAGTATGTGGGAGTCGGAGTTGGCAGGGTGTGGTGCCTCATGTTGAGAGTAAGAGGACTCTAGGAGCACTTTAAAATTTCTGATGCAAGTGATAGATGGAATTGCTATTAATAAAGACATGGAATGTGTAACAGTAAATTAGTTTGTGGAGATATGTTAATATAGACCTCTAGATTTGCGTGATGTCAGTGCCATCGATTTACCAACTTTAAAGTTTCCTCATAAACATCTCTCTTAATGGCACATGCAAATCTCAAAGACAGTGACTAGAGACATTATTTCATTTGGAGTTAATAAATCGTGACTTTCGAATTCTTAAAAAGAAAGAAAGAAATCGGTTTGTGGAGAAAGTTATCATAACATCAGCAATGGCAGATCCTGAGTGAGTACTTACTGCTTCCGGTGTAATAGGCACTCCTCTTACTACTTAACATAAACAACCTCATTTCATAATTAAGACATTTATATTGATGGCACTGTTATTGTCCCTGTTCTTGCATAAGCATTGCCTGGAACTTGGAGAAGTAACTTACTCAATGTCAACATATTCAGGGATTAGGAGTGCTAGGTCTTGAATGTTTTCCTTATGCCAATGTTTGTAGCAGTTGGGTTTCAGAAGATTTGTGAACTTGGACTCTGAAGTTGAGATACAAGCTGGAGACAAATATTTGGAAATCATCAGCATAAAAATGATGCTCTGACTGCATACCATCAATGGATGCCTTCTTCCTATCTCACTGTTGTGCCTCTCCTATTGTATGACCCAGGATCATTTTCCATGTAAGCTATTTGCATTTGAATCCATGTCCCAAAGTCTGCTTCTAAGGAGCTAGACCTCAGAGAGAAACTGATGAAAAGGTAATAGAGGACGAGGAATAAAGGACACTAAAAGTTTTCTTAGGACTTAGTTAAGAAAGTAGGGAAATAAACAGGAAAATAATATCACAACAGAATTCAGGACTACTTTTTTTTTATTTATTTTATTTGAGAACATGATGTACAGAGGGGTTACAATTACATGGGCAGGATAATGCATACATTTCTTACCAAGCATTGCAGCCTCCTCCTTTGTTTACCCTTCACCTCCCTTCCCATCCTCCCCCCTCCCCCCCAACCAATCATACCCCCCTCCCCCCCACACCGACATTGTAAAGTTGGTTTTGACATGACATTTTGTACTTCTCATTGTTGCAACAGGTCCACCTGAATCCTTAAACGACTTGTTTGTCCCCATCTCCTCCACATGTTATACTGACATCAAATATAGTGAAAGCGGGGGTTACACTGTGGGGGAGGGACGTACAAAGTAACAAAGAAATAATCTTATAAATGCGTTAGAAACACATGCATGAAAGAAACGAAAACATTAAAATACATATTTAAGGGTTCATTTTCCTAACATCACATTATCTGACCTTTTCCGCTTGACTCATACCTATACTAGATATTGCAAATAAGGGAAACCATGGGACCTATGCTTCTTTGGGCCTGGCTTACTTCACTTAACATAATTTTTTCCAAACCTTTCCATTTCCTAACAAATGGGGCAATGTCATTCTTTCTGATGGAGGCATAGAATTCCATTGTGTATATATACCACATTTTCTTGATCCATTCATCTACTGAGGGGCATCTGGGTTGGTTCCATATCTTAGCTATGGTAAATAATGCTGCAATAAACATAGTCGTGCTGGTAGCTTTAGTGTGGTCTTGTTTGTAAACATATGGGTAAATGCCCAAAAGTGGGATTGCCGGATCATAGGGGAGATCTATGTGAAGTCTTTTGAGGAACCTCCATACTGCTTTCCAAAGTGGTTGAACAAGTTTACATTCCCACCAACAATGAAGTAAGGTTCCTTTCTGTCCACATCCCCTCCAGCATCTGTTGTTGTTAGAGTTCTTGATTTTTGCTGTTCTAACTGGAGTGAGGTGATATCTCAATGTTGTTTTGATTTGCATTTCTTTTATGGCTAGGGATGTTGAACATTTCTTCATGTGTCTATTGGCCATCCTTCTTTCTTCTTCAGAGAAGCTTCTCTTTAAGTCTTTCGCCCACTTATTTATTGGGCAGTTGTTTCTTTGAGGATTTGTTGTTGGGAAGTGACGCTGTAGCTCAAGTGGTAGAGCGCTCTACTTGAGCTGAAGAGCTGAAGGACAGCGCCCAGGCCCAGAGTTCAAGCCCCACAACCAACAACAACAACAAAAAAAGTGAAAAGGACTACTTTTTAAGAAGGGAAAGAATTAGCAGGAAGGGAAACACTGAAGAAGTCCTGGAAAAGAATTTTCTCAAGAGGTTAGCAAACCAAAGGCAGCAGTAGACAACAAAAATAGAACTAACATAGAGGGGGAAAATCCAAGAGTCTAGGGAAGGAAAATAGTGGCCAGAAAGGCATGAACAGGTCAGACAGTCTTAATTCATCTAAGGTTTTGCTGAGTTGATCAAAGATCACTTGAATAAGATTAGACCTCCTATCTCTGATTTACCTTTTCAAATTCTCTACACTTAATTTGATATACCACTGCTTTAATCTTGAGACTTCACCAATAACCTTTCTGTCTTCCTTTTCATTAAAATTAAGGAAATTATGAAGTTACTCACTTGAAGAATCTTTACAACTAGAAATATACTTTATACAAAGAAACTGAGTCCCTGATCCTCAGCACCACATAAGCAAAAAGAAAAAAGCCGGAAGTGTCTCTGTGGCTCAAGTGGTAGAGCACTAGCCTTGAAAATAGGAGCTGAGGGACAGTGCCAAGGCTCAGAGTTCAAGCCCTTCGACTGGACCCCACCCCAAAAAAAGAACCTGATTCCCTGAGGAGATCTCACTTTTCATGTTTGTGAAATCGTGGTAGGAAACCGAGACGGTCTTTTCTACATTTAGGAACAAGCAAAAGCAAAGAGATTATCTGTAAAAAGAAAGTGTGTGGGTTGATATCAGAAACCCATTTTGAACTCATAACCATTGTGACATCATAATCACTTTGTGACATCACATTGTCATTGTGATATTACTAAACTATTGTGGCATCAAAAACCTGTCCTGTACTCATAAATTTTGCAACATGCATCTGTTTTGGCATCTTAGGCCCTTTATGAGCTAATATTCTGGTATTAGCCTCATAATATTTCAAATATGACATGTGATATTAAAAATCCGCTGTGACATCTTGAACATTATGACATCACAGTGCCAGATATCATGACCATTGTGTTATATTATGAAAATACAAACCAGTTAGGACTTGAGAACATTTGAGACAACACATGCCTTTGGAGACACCACGGTACCTTTGTGAACACATATACTCATTGTGAATTAAAGAAAATTGAGACCCATCATGCCATTGTGACAGTACAAACCCTTTGTGACATTACAAACCTATTATGACCAGTATGGCCTCACCAATTAATTGTGACATCAAATCATGACATGATATTTTGACATCACACTGCCATTGTGATATCACTGTTCAATTGGGTTTTTACATAGTTTGACCTCATAATATATATACAATGGAATTCTATACCTCCATCAGAAAGAATGACTCGGCCCCATTTGTTATGAAATGGAAAGGCTTGGAATAATTTATATTAAGGGAACTAAGACAGGCCTAAATAACCAGAGATCCCATGGTTTCCCTTATTTGCAATTACTAGTATTTGTCTAGAACAAGCAGAAAAGGTAAAAAAAACTATGTACATATGACCATGTAAGATGAAACTAGCGAAGTGAACCCCAAGATAAGGACACAAGTGGTTTTATCTTCCTTGCTATTGTTTTTAATGTATTTATAATGTGCTGATAGTTTCTTATGAATATTTTACCCCATGGAATATCTGCTGTTTTCAATGTTTCTGGTGCCCTGCATCTTGTGTATACATTTTTCTAATTTAGGGAGGGAAAGGGAAATAACATAATGCATAAATAAGGATACAAGTTGACCCATTGTAGCAATGATATGTACAAGACACTATGTAGAAAAGGAACTTAGGGGAGATGAAAGAGTGGAGGAGGTGGGGAGGGAAGGGATGGTAGGATAACAACAAAGGAGGGGGTAACAATGTTCAATAAGAAATGTATTCATTACCTTACTCATGTAATTATAATCCCTCTATAGAGTATCTTTACAATAAAAATATATACAATAAAAGAAAATACAAAACAATAATTTATATAATTTCTTACTCTATTAAAATGATATAAAAATCCCACAACGTGATCTCTCAGGGAAAGGGGTAGGGGCTGATCATTGCTGCCTTTACTACATGGGATTAGTAAAAGGTCACCTGAGACAATAGCCAGCACTTCTCACTTCCTCTTACCTGGTAAGATGGGGACTTGCCTGTCCCCTTATTGGCAGTAAACCTTTTCTTTGTTCTTCCAAAAAAAATGAGATTCCACCTCACCCCTGTTAGAATGGCTACAATCAAGAAATCTGGTGGCTGGGAAGGTGGCTCAGTGGTAGAGTGTTTGCCTTGCATGCATGAGGCCCTGAGTTCAATTCCTCAGCACCACATAAGCAGAAAAAGTTGGAAGTGGTTCTGTGGTTCAAACGGTAGAGCGCTAGCCTTCAGCTGAAGACCTGAGGGACAGCACCCAGTCCAATGGTTCAGGCCACATGACCAACAAAATAAAAAAAAAATCTAATAATAACGATGCTGTTGGGAATGTGTCCAAAAGGGAACTTTACTGCATTGTTGCTGGGAGTGGAAACTTCATATTGGAAAGCAGTATGAAGATCCCTCCACAGATCCACATAGAGCTCCCCTTTGACCCAGCATCCCACTTTTGAGCATTTACCCAAAGAATCAGAAACAAGGCCATAAGAAATCTACCAACACAACTATGTTTTATTGCAGCGTTATTCACCGTAATTAATATATACAACCAACCCAGCTGCCCCTCTGTAGATGAATTGTTAAATAAAATGTCACAAAACTACAATTATATCTGTATTTTGACATCACATTGTCATTGTGACATCCTAGAAACATTGTGAATGCCTATTCTGTGATTCCATTCTGTCTCAAATGTGGCATGTTGGTTGATGTCAGAAACCCATTGTGACTCCATTAGCTTTGTGACATCACAATCCCTTTGTCATATCACATTGTTATTGTGATTTCAATAACCCACTCTCACATAACAAATCTGTCCTATCCTCATAATTTTTGTGTCATGCATTCATTGTGGTATCAGGAATTTTGTGTACTCATAATCTGTGTTTGAAATCATGATACTTCAAGTATGAAATGTGATATCAGAAATCAACAGTGACCTCAGACCACGGAGACATCACACTGCCAGAGGTCCTGAACTTTGTATCACATTGTGACATCACAAAACTTTTAGGACGTCACATTTGTCATAACATATGCCTTTGGAGACATCACAGTCCCTTTGCAAACTCATATACTCATTGTGAGTTAAAGACAATTGAGACCCAGAATTTAATTGTGACAATGCCAGAAAATTGTGATATACACCTATTTTAACCTCATCAATATTATGGCACCACCAACTAAATGTGACATCAAAACATTATTATGTATTGATATAGTGACATCACATTGTATTGTAATACTACTGTCCTATCATTTTTCAAAAACGTATAATAGGACCTCATAACATTTTAGTAAATTCATGACCCTTGGGACCTGAAGCGCATACAGTGTATACTCATTGTGAACTAGCAGCAATTGAATTTTGATCTGTGAGTGTGATATTACAATCATTGTGACATCACAAACCAAAGGTAACCTCATCACTATTGTGACATAACAAACCAATTGGGACATGACATTGCCATTGTGACATCAAGATCACATTGTGAAATGACAAATCTATTATGACTTGTTAGAATCTTTAAAAAAATAAACACATGATCTTTGTGATATCCCACTTCCTTTGTGTACCCGTATCCTCATTGTGAACTAACAGTTGAGATGTGCACATGAAAATGTAACATCACACACCCCTTGGGACATCAGGTCGATTGTCATACCATTGTCTTTATGACACAAACTCATTGTGACATCACCAATCTACAATGACGATCATAGCCATTTGACATCACTTTGTCATGGTGATGTCCTAGACACATTGTGAATTCCTATTCTGTGACTTCAATCTATTTCAAAAGTGGCATGAATTTTGACATCAGAAACCCATTGTCACTTCATATCCAGTGTGACATCACATTGCCATTGTGATATCACTAACCCACTGTGACATCACAAATCTATCCTGTCCTCATATACTTTTGACCTGCTGCCATTGTTATATCTTAAACCTTTGTGATCTCATAATCTGTTTTTTGACCTCATTATATATCAAGTATGACATGATATCAGAAACTGTGACTTCATGACTGTTGTAACATCAAACTGCTAGGTGTCCTGAGTATAGTGTCAAATTGTGACATCCCACACCTGTAAGGACTTCATCACTTTTATGATAACACATGCCATTGGAGACTTCAAAGTCTCTTTTTGAACTCATATACTCATTGTGAATTAATGTAAATGAGGTCGGCCATTCCATTGTTATATTACCAACTGATTGTGATTTCACAAACATATTGTTACACCACCAGTATGGCATAACCAATTGTGATATCAAAACATTATTATGGCATGATATTGTGACATCATATTGCCATTGTGATATCGCTGTCCCATTGGGTTTTCACAAATCAGTTGTGACTTCACAATAATTTAGAAAATGTATAGCCTTTGGGATTTCAAGCTTTAGCTGTGTACTCCTATCCTCATTGTGAACTACTAGCATTTGAATTTGGGTGTGATTTGGATATTACAAACTCATTGTGACATCAATATTCCATTGTGACTTCATAACCACTGTGAAATCACAAACCCATTGTGATATCACGTTGCCATTGTTATATCACTAAAGTATTGTGACATCACAAACCTGTTAGGCCTGAAGAACATTTGTGACAACAAATGCCTTTGGAGGTATAACAGTCCCCTTGTGATTTCATATACTCATTAAAAAAATGAAAATTGAGATCCGGCATTCTATAGTGACATCACCAACCCATTGTGACATCTCAAAACCATTGTGTCCTCATCACCAGTATGGCATCACCACCCAATTGTGACATCAGTACATTGTTAAGACATGATATTTTTACATCACATTGCCATTGTGATATCATTGTCCCATTGAGTTTTCACAATCTGATTAAGACTTCATAACATTTTAGAAAATTCATGACCTTTGGGATTTCAAGTTCCTCGTTAACTCGTATCCTCATAGTGAAATAGTAGCAATTGATATTGGACATATTCTGATATTAAAAACTCTTTTTGATGTCACAAACCCAAGTTACCTCATTACCTCTGTGACGTCACATTGCTATTGTGACATCATGATTACATTGTGACAACCCAAACTTATTTTGACCTCTTAACACCTTTGAAAAAACACATGGCATTTGTAACATCACAATTGCTTTGTGTACCCATATCATCATGAACTCAGGACAATTGAGAACAGACATGCCATTGTAACATCACAAACCCTCCATCACATTATCACCAGTATGATATGACACTGTCATTATGACACCATCAGCTCATTGTGATATCACCAAACTACAATTACATCGTAGCATTATGACATCAGATTGACATTGTGATGCCATAGATACATTGGCAGTGCCTATTCTGTGATTTCATTCTAATTCAAATGCGGCATGTGTGTTGATAGCAGAAACCTATTGTGAACTCATAACCCTTGTCACAACACAATCCCCTTATGACATCACATTGCCATGGTGATATCACTAACCCACTTTGAGATCACCAACCTGTCCTGCCTCTGTAATTTTTTGGCATGCAGCCATTGTTATATCGGTGGCTCTTTGTGAGCTCATAATCTTTTTTTATTTCAAAATATTTCAGGTGTGATGTGATATTACAAATCCACTGTGACATCATGACCACTGTGATATGATACTGCCAGACATGACTATTGTGCACATTGTGAAATCTAATATCGCTTAGGAATTCAGAACATTTGTGACACATGCTGTTGTAGATATCATAGTCCTTTTCTGATCTCATATATTCATTGTGAGTTAATGACAATTGTGATTTGGCATGCCATTTTGACATTACCAACCCATTGTGACATCACAAAGCTATTATTACCTCATTACTATTATTGAATCACCAAACAACTGTGACAAAACATTATTATGATATGATAGTGTGACATCACATTGCCTTTGTGATATAGTTGTCCCATTGTGTTTTAAAAAACCTCGTATGAACTCATAACATTTTACAAAACTCAATGGATTTGGAGCTTCAAGCTCCTTTGTGAACTCGTATTCTCATTTTGTACTAGAAGCAATTGAAATTGCAATTTTATTGTGATACTAGAAACTAGTTGTGACATCACAATTCCATTCTGACTTCATCAACACTGTGACAGTCCAAAACTATTATGACATCTGAGCACCTTTAAAAAAAATGGCCTTTGTGACATCACAGTTCCTTTCAATACACATATCCTCATTGTGAACTCATGAAAATTGAGATCAGAGATGCAATTGTAACACCACATACCCTTTGAGAAATCATCACCAGTGGTTCATCCCCTCATTGTGGTTTCAGAAAATATAATGACATCATAGCACTAAGACCTCACATTGTCATTGTGACATCATAGTTATGTCATGATCATTGATGTCACAATTAGTTGGTGATGCCATACTGGTCATGAGGTCACAATAGGTTTGTGATGTCACAATGGTTTGGTGAGTCATAATGGCATTCTAGATCCCAAATTTTTTTGTGATGTCACAGTGGTGATGAGGTCACAACGGGTTTCTGATGTCACAATGAATTTGTAATATCCCAATATGTCCAAATTTACCAATGGAATAGAATTGAAAACCCAGAAATGAACCTACAGACCTATAACCATCTAATCTTCGATAAGGAAGCTAAAAAAATAGAATGGAAGAAAGACAGCCTCTTCAGTAAATGGTGCTGGCAAAATTGGTTAACTACATGTAGAAAACTAAAGCTAGATCCTTATATATCACCCTGCACCAGAATCAACTCCAAATGGATCAAAGACCTTGAACTCAAAGCAGACACTCTGAAAACATTACAGGATGGAATAGGAGAAACCCTAGGTCTCCTTGGCTCAGGCCGAAATTTTCTGAATAGAGACCGGAAACACAACAAATCAAAGAAAGGTTGGACAAATGGGATTGCATAAGGTTGCAGAGCTTCTGCAGGGCAAATGACATAGCTAGCAAGATCAATAGAAAGGCCACCGATTGGGAGAAGATTTTTACTAGCCATACAATGGACAAGGGTCTCATATCTAAAATATACTTGGAACTCAAAAAATTAAACCACCCAACAACAAATCCTCAAAGAAACAACTGCCCAATAAATAAGTGGGCGAAAGACTTAAAGAGAAGCTTCTCTGAAGAAGAAAGAAGGATGGCCAATAGACACATGAAGAAATGTTCAACATCCTTAGCCATAAAAGAAATGCAAATCAAAACAACATTGAGATATCACCTCACTCCAGTTAGAACAGCAAAAATCAAGAACTCTAACAACAACAGATGCTGGAGGGGATGTGGACAGAAAGGAACCTTACTTCATTGTTGGTGGGAATGTAAACTTGTTCAACCACTTTGGAAAGCAGTATGGAGGTTCCTCAAAAGACTTCACATAGATCTCCCCTATGATCCAGCAATCCCACTTTTGGGCATTTACCCAAATGTTTACAAACAAGACCACACTAAAGCTACCAGCACAACTATGGTTATTGCAGCATTATTTACCATAGCTAAGATATGTAACCAACCCAGGTGCCCCTCAGTAGATGAATGGATCAAGAAAATGTGGTATATATACACAATGGAATTCTATGCCTCCATCAGAAAGAATGACATTTCCCCATTTGTTAGGAAATGGAAAGGTTTGGAAAAAATTATGTTAAGTGAAGTAAGCCAGGCCCAAAGAAGCATAGGTCCCATGGTTTCCCTTATTTGCAATATCTAGTACAGGTATGAGTCAAGCGGAAAAGGTCAGATAATGTGATGTTAGGAAAATGAACCCTTAAATATGTATTTTAATGTTTTCGTTTTTTTCATGCATGTGTTTCTAACGCATTTATAAGATTATTTCTTTGTTGCTTTGTATGTCCCTCTCCCACAGTGTAACCCCCACTTTCACTATATTTGATGTCAGTATAACATGTGGAGGAGATGGGGACAAACAAGTCGTTTAAGGATTCAGGTGGACCTGTTGCAACAATGAGAAGTACAAAATGTCATGTCAAAACCAGCTTTACAATGTCGGTGTGTGGGGGGGGTATGATTGGTTGGGGGGGAGGGGGGAGGATGGGAAGGGAGGTGAAGGGTAAACAAAGGAGGAGGCTGCAATGCTTGGTAAGAAATGTATGCATTATCCTGCCCATGTAATTGTAACCCCTCTGTACAGTATGTTCTCAAATAAAATAAAATAAAATTTAAAAAATAGGTCCAAATTTAATTGATAGTAGTTTACAGTAAAAATAGACATTCACAGAAGGAGCTTGAAGTCCCAAACAGCAAGAATTTTCTAAAATGTTATGAGCTCATACTAGATTTTTGAAAACACAATGGGACAGTGATATCATGATGGCATAGTGATGTCACAATATCATTTCAAAATAATGTTTGATGTCACAATTATTTCAGAATGCCATACTAGTGTTAATGTCACAATACTTTGTGTTGTCTCAGTGGGTTGGTGATGTCAAAATGGAATGCTGGAACTCAATTCTCATTTGTTCAAAATGAGTATATGAGTTCACACAGGGACTGTGATGTCTCCAAAGTTATTTGTTGTCACAACATTGATGAAGTACTAAGAGGTTGGTGGTGTCAAAATGTGATATTACGGTCATGACGTCTGGCAGTATAATGACACAAGGGTCATGTCACAGTGGATTTCTGATATCACATGTCATACCTTAAAAATTATGAGGTCGAAAACAATTTGTGTGCTCCCAAAGTGCCTCAGATATCAAAATGGTGACGTTACAAAATTTATGAGGACAAAACATTTTTGTGAAGTCACAGTATGTTAGTAATATCAATATGGCAATGTGATGTGACAAATGGATTGTGATCTCACAATGGCTATGAGGTCACAATGGGTTTCTGTTATCAACCCATATGACATATTTGAAATAGAAATCAATCCCAGAATAGGCATTCACAATTTGTATATGATGCCACAGTGACAATGTCATGTCATAATGCTATGATGTCATTGTCATATTGTGATGTCAAATTGAGCTTATGGTGTCATAATGACAATGATATGTCACACTGGAGAGTTTGTGATGTCACAATGGAATGTCTGGTCTAAACTATCCTCAGCATCCAACATTCTTTCTTCAGCCTCCTCCATTCTTCTTTGAAGACATTTTACTTCACTTTCTATCACCCTTCTTATTGCTGTTCTTTCTTAATGGTGGCCAACTCCTTATTAAAGTTTTCTTTTAAGTCTTGAATAGATTGCCTTACCTTCTGGCATTGGTTGCCAGACTTTTCTTTCCACTCCTTAATCTGGGTCCTTATCTTTTCATTAGCTTCTTTATTCCTCTGCTGGAGTTCCTTTATCTTTTTATTTCTGGAGGCTATGAAGTCATCTATTAGCTTCTGGTTGGCCTCATCACACTCTCAGAATAACCTATTCAGGGTATCCAATTTTTCATTCAGCAGGTTTACTAGCCTTGCAGTTAATCTATCATGAACATTATCCTCTAGGTTATTCTGGGACTGTTCTGTAGCTTGTTTGTGTGGAGATAGTTTTGAGGTTTTTGATTGGCCATATTCCTTGTGTTTCTGCAGTTGGTTCTACCCATTTGGAGACAAGAATCACATTGGTATGACAGTAGGACAGTCTTTTTATGGGGGAGGGGGAGCGGAGCCAACCCAGTGTCATGTACATATATAGATCTTAAGGTTTCAAAGTTATGTGTAAGTGTTTTCGTATTTAGCTCTCTTTTTCTTTGCTTGGAGAGGGATATTGTGGCTTCAGGGTCAAGATTATGTATAGTTGCAACTTGTGACATCCTGGGTTTGGGTGATAAGTACTCTGCTCCTTAGAGTTAACAAGATGGTCCCCTTGTACTCAAAATAGTCAAATGGAACCAATTTTGTGGTCAAATATAGAACCAAATGTAAGTTGGTTCATATATTAACCGTTAGGAATCAGTGGGCTGGAGCAGATGGAGAATTGAAGGGTTAGGATTGGAGAGATATGATTTCAAGTTCAGAAAAGAACTTGGGTATAATGATAGTAGAGGGATAAGAACAGCTTGGGGGAGGGGTATATGTATGTAGTACAATGAGAATAAAGACCTTGTTATCAAGTGTCAGAGGTGGAAAAGAATTTGAAGAAACGTTATGTAGGGAGTAGCTTAGAGATCGAGATGAAGGTAAGAAAAAGAAGTGTATTTGGAAAGTTGCTGAGATTAGAGAAAGATTTTTCAAATATTATTAGAGAGTCGCTTAATCTAAGTTAACTCCTGTAATTATTGTTTACACACGTAGAAGGAGGCCTTACTTTGTGTATAGAACTAGGCAGGGTAGCTCTGATGGAGTATTAGTATAATGTGGAGAGAGAGGAGAAAGGGAGAGTTAGAAGAAAATAAAGAATAAAAATCTGACAAATTAGATCAGAAAGTGGAAGAAGAAACCAAATAATAATGAAAAATAGAAGCTTTAAGAGAAATAGCAAATCCTAAATCACAATACACTTAAATCGTACACTTAAATAATACGTAGAAATAAAAACAACCAACAAAAGATCAGACATAAAGCCTAACAAAACAACAAAAACAAGAATAAAAACTGAAGAATTGTTTTTTGGGGAGTTCTTTAGGGGAGCTTTAGTCTCCCCATAGATCTCAGAGCAGATTCCTGATAGAACATTGTATGTCTTGCTGTAGTCAACTTTCCTTGTGGCTTGGTTGGGAGTAGATGGCCTTTTGATAGGAGAGGGTGCCTGTTATCTAGAGTCACACTCTCAGGTCTGGTGGCAGGGAGTTTTGGGGGTTTCAGGTTTGTAGACTGCTATCATAGGCCTGCAGCTGCGTCCCAGGCTTTTCCAGGTAGCCACACCAGCCTTAGGAACAAAGCTTATGGCCGTGTTTTGTGCTGGTATGATCCCTTCTTTTGGAAGTGGATTTGGGTCAGAGGGCTTTGGGATTCCACATGGAATTGGCACCCCCAGAGATTAGACCCAGTTGGGTTACTCACGAGGTCTGTAGCTGGTGGTGTGCTGTGGCAGGAAAGACTTGGAAAAAATTATATTAAGTGAAGAAAGCCAGGCCCAAAAAAACATAGGGCCCATGATTTCCCTTGTTTGCAATAACTAGTATATGTCTGAGACAAGCAGGAAAGGTCAGATAAATTGATGTTAGGTGAAAGGAACTCCAAGATAAGGATTCAAATATTTTTGCTTTCATGCAATTGTTTCTAACATATTTATAAGGTGATTTGTTTGTTGCTTGGTATGGCCTTCCCTCATGGTATAACACCTGGTTTCACTGTATTTGATGGTTTAATTTGTGAAGGAGAAAGGAGAAAATTGTATTTAATGGTGAAAAAAAAAGCCATTCCCTCTTAACTCAGGAACAAGACAAGGATGTCCACTCTCTCCACTTCTCTTCAATCTAGTATTAGAATGCCTAGCTACAGCAATAAGACAAGATGCAAACATAAAGGGGATCCAAATAGGAAAGGAAGAAATAAAAGTATCTCTCTTTGTAGATGACATAATCTTGTACATAAAGAATCCCATACATTCCACTCCCAAATTACTCAAGCTGATTCAAAACTTTGGCAAAGTAGCAGGGTATAAAATTAACCCCCAAAAATCAATGGCTTTTCTGTATGCCAACAATAAGAAAAGTGTGGCTGAAATTAGGAAAGCAACTCTATTTGTAATAGCGCCACAAAAAATAAAATACCTAGGAATTAACTTAACCAAAGAAGTGAAAGACCTCGATGATGAAAACTTTAAAAGCTTGAAAAAGGAAATCAAAACAGAACTTTAAAAAATGGGAAAATCTCCCATGCTCCTGGATTGGAAAGATTAACATCGTAAAAATGGCAATACTTCCCAAGGCTATCTACAAATTCAATGCGATACCTATCAAAATTCCAACCTCATTCTTCAAGGAAATAGAAGAGGCAATCCCAAAATTCATATGGAACAATAAAAGACCCCCAATAGCAAAAATGCTCCTCAACGGAAAGAACACTGCTGGAGGAATATCAATACCAAACTTCAAACTCTACTATAAAGCCATAGTAATCAAAACAGCTTGGTATTGGCA
This sequence comes from Dipodomys merriami, assembly GCF_024711535.1. NCBI lineage: Eukaryota > Metazoa > Chordata > Mammalia > Rodentia > Heteromyidae > Dipodomys > Dipodomys merriami. The sequence goes on from NW_027206023.1 coordinate 170,547, forward strand.
CAAGAAAAGACCTCAGGACCAATGGAATAGTATTGAAAACCCAGAAATTAACTTACAGACCTATAGCCATCTAATCTTTGATAAGGGAGCTAAAAAAATAGAATGGAAGAAAGACAGCCTCTTCAGTAAATGGTGCTGGCAAAATTGGTTAACTACTTGTACAAAGTTAAGCTAGATCCTTATATATCACCCTGCACCAGAATCAACTCCAAATGGATCAAAGACCTTGAAGTCAAAGCAGACACTCTGAAAACATTACAGGATGGAATAGGAGAAACCCTAGGTTTCCTTGGCGCAGGCCGAAATTTTGTTAATAGAGACCCGGAAACAAAATAAATCAAAGAAAGGTTGGACAAATGGGATTGCATGAAGTTGCAGAGCTTCTGCATGGCAAAGGACATAGCTAGCAAGATCAATAGAAAGCCTAAGGATTGGGAGAAGATCTTCACTAGCCATACAACGGACAAGGGTCTCATATCTAAAATATACTTGGGACTCAAAAAATTAAATCCCCCTACAACAAATCCTCAAAGAAACAAATGCCCTATAAATAAGTGGGCTAAAGACTTAAAGAGAAACTTCTCTGAAGAAGAAAGAAGACACATGAAGAAATGCTCAACCGCCCTAGCCATAAAAGAAATGCAAATCAAAACTACATTAAGATACCACCTCAAACCAGTTAGAATGGCAAAAATCAAGAACTCTAATAACAATCGATGTTGGAGTGGATGTGGACAGAAGGGAACCTTACTTCGTTGTTGGTGAGCTAAGATATGGAACCAACCCAGATGCCCCTCAGTAGATGAATGGATCAAGAAAATATGGTATATATACACAATGGAATTCTATACCTCCATCAGAAAGAATGGCATTGCCCCATTTTTTAGGAAATGGAAAGACTTGGAAAAAATTATATTAAGTGAAGTAAGCCAAGACCAAAGAAACAGGTCCCATGGTTTCCCTAATTTGCAATATCTCGTATATGTATGAATCAAGCAGAAAATTTCAGATAAGGTGATGTTAGGAAAATGAACCCTAAGATATGTATTTAAATGTTTTTTTCTTTCATGCATTTTGTTTCTAACGCATTTATGAGATTATTTCTTTGTTGCTTTGTATGTCCCTCCCCCACAGTATAACCCCTGCTTTCACTATGTGGTGTCGATATAATTTGTGCAGTGGAAGGGGAAACACAACTCCCTTAAATAAGGATACAGGTGGACCCGTTGCAACAATGAGAAGTACAAGTTGTCATGTCGAAAATGAACTTTTCAACTTCGGTGGGGGGTGAGGATTGGGTGGGAGAGATGCTGGGAAGGGATGGGAAAGGGACACACAAGACTATCTGCTAGTAGCAGATGGTGTGTACCCAATCCCAGAGATAGACAAGTGCTTGAGGGGCAAGGGCAGAATTTCCTCCATGGCCTATAGTCACATCACCTCCCTGTGTTAGGATCAAGATTAAGGAATGAATATTATGTTGTCCCTTTCCTATTTACATTTCCTTCTGGGCTACTCTGGTGCTGATTGCACTCTCTAATGGAAATAGTTTTGACCATGGAGGCTCGATCAGTGGTGATAAAAGAGTTTTTATTGGAATGCTAGTGTTGTACAGGTGGCTAATTTCAAAGACCTGCAGCCAGCAAATACACAACACAGGAAACAGACCACAGAGGAAACAAAGGACAAAAACAATGTAACAAACCAATTCAGCTCCAATGGATTGCTGAATGAATTTGGATGCCATGTTGACCAGAGAACAGCCAGGAGACAGGAGACAGGACATGAACATGGAGACATATGACATGGTGTAATGGCACCTGAGCTGGTCCACACATGAATCGGGTCAGTACATGGGGAGAGTCAAGGAAACTCCCAGTCCCAGGCACTGAAATGACAGAGTTAAAAACCTACCAGCCAGATGTCTACCCAGAATTTAAAATTCTGCCATTACTAGTCTATTGTCTTACTAGAAACTTTTATACATTCTGTGTATTTTTCTTGTTCGATAATGTTTGTATTTTTTGGACTAAAACTTTTCAGTAGTTTTGTCGGATATGTATGGTGGAGGTTTATTCTTTTAATTGCACCACTCTGGAAGTATTTTCGTGCATTTGTCCTTTATCATTCACTTGTGAAAAATACCTTAGCAAGGTACAGTAATCTTGGTGGATAAAATGCATTTTTTCAGTACTGTAAGGACTTCCTAAGGACTTCTACCATGCCCTGCTGGTATGTATGTATTATATTTAGGAGTCAACTGTTAGAGGAACAGGGGCACACCTAAGTGTTATGAGTTCCATTTCTCTCCTATTCTAGAGAATCTTCCATACAAAATTCACTTTTGACAGCTTGATCATACAATAGCTTGCTATAGATGTGTAGATGTCATTGACAAAAATTTGATTAGCATTTTATGTTTTTGTATCTTAGTATATATTTTTATCCTTGTGTACATAGAATTTTAAATACTGTCATTACTTATTAGAACAAGCATTTTAACTTGTTGGCATCCTCAACCATTTATTGAATCCACAAAACACTAATATTTACTATTATATATACTGTTGTCAACTTTTGACAAAACTTCTTTCACATGTCCTTATCCTTGCTTTCAGTTTAGTCAACCATATTTACATGTTTGATTAGACTTCCTTCAAGGTAATTATTTTCTTCTGTATAGAAGATATCACTAACCTAACTGCAATAAGTTGAGAAATTTTAAATGTACATATATATTTATATACATATAAATATATATACACTATATATTGAAAAAGTTCATATTCTCATTTGAATTTTGATGTTCCCACTATTGTTTCTTTCTTTGAACAATTCATCTTTACTTCCTCATATTAATTTCCTTAAAATGTGCACACATACATACATAGGAATGAATGCACAAACATGACAGAATAGAAACAAATGTACTTTAATACTTTTTAGTCCTGTTTTCTTTTCTAACCACTATCTCAATCTAAAAATATTGTGAAGGTAATAGTTATTACTGCCTTTTATCATAGTGGCCTTGGAACTGGGATTAAATGTAGAGTTTGCTCACAATTCTTTCCTCATCCCTCAGGTTGGATGTCCCGCTGTTAAGAATGAATTACTTAGAGTTGAATGTATCCCTTTGTCTGTGTTACATGAATGAAAATACATTTCCCCCACCTAATATTTAAACTCTTGTTCTGGTTGATATTTCAGGAAGTGTTGTTCACTATTTTGGGTGTGTGAGCAGAGCTTGCTATAGAATCATATCTAAATGACACTTTGCTCCTGAAAGATGTTCTTAAATTGAAAATTTGTTAGCCTGACCTCCCATACAACCACATACCCTAAACTGATTGACTCAAACCCAAGTTTTAATTTTATTTTTTTTAATTCCCTGGCTTGAACACAGGACTTGAGTGTTGTCCTTGAGCCTCTTTGTACTCAAAGCTAGCATTCTACTACTTGAAACAAGGCATCTCTTCTGGCTTTGAGTGGTAAATTGGAGGTTAATATCCCACGGGGACTTTCCTACTTGTGCTGACTTTGAACCATGATAGATAGATCTCAGACTTCTGAGTAGTTAGGATTACAAGCGTGAAACACTGGTGCCCAGCAAAACAAAAGTTTTTTCACACACATGGAAATTGTTACTCTGAGATAAAGACAACTGAATACTTGATGTCTCATGAAAGTCTATTCCATATTTAAGGGACAGGTTTGTACTGTGGTGCATGTGGAAGTGGGGATAAAGCAAGCTCTCTCATGGCTTAAGTAAGTTTCTGAAACTCATTGATAACAAATTCCCTTCATGTCCTTACTTATTCCTATTTACAAACATAAGTACAATATTTGCATTCCATCCTGATTAGGGTAATATTTTAACATATTCATTGGCAGAGAAATAAGCATTCAGTCCATCAAAATCTTAAGTTTTTAAAAACTCCTCAAAATTCTATGCTTATTATGTAGGCTTATTTTCAAGAACTACAATTTGTTTTGGGCTTGGATTTTACTATTGAGATTTTTTTAAAAACATGATCTTTTACATAACTTGATTCTGGGATTTGATATATATGAGGTTCAATATGGAAGTTGGACCACATTTACAGATCCCTTCATTTGCCTCTTTAGGAAGTTCGAGATCCCAAACTACTCTTGTATGAAAGACTAAGTCTATAGCGTTTACAGATTCATCAGGATTAAAATCTTCCCAGACTTGGACACTACTGGACTTCTACAAGATTCAATAGGTGAAAGTAGGACAAGTGAGGAGATACTTTAAAATGTCTAACTTGGTGCCCTTTCAGGTATTAGAAAAGAATGAAAGGAGGCTGAGAAAATGCCATCGCCACTAAGATGCAGCCTGCAACAACAGCAGTTAAGCTGGGAAAGTTTGACTTAGAATGTTTATCAGACCTGAGCCTTTGCTCCTCTCCCCCAGTTTGCCTGACAGCTAACCATACACGTCTGCATGATGCCTCAGGTTGACCACCTCCACAGCCCTTGCAGGCTGGATGCTGGCCTACAGCCAGGATTACAAGGAAAGCTAGCTGAACAGATATTTCAAGGAATTATTCTTTTTTCTGGAGTAGTTGGATTTATCTATGTGTACATGGCTGAACAGTTTAGATGGAATATATAACTATAAACTATATAGTTGGCCGGATTGGCTTTTCTGTGTTTGCTCACATTTCTTCCATGGCCCATCTACAAATGACATCCCCTCACAACTAAGGAACAGAAGACAAGAAAAATGGGATAGAAAAATTAAGAGGCATGCTAAAATAATTGATTGGGGTTTTCATGAGAACACATACTTTTGTTTTCTCTGAGGTGATCTAAATTGATATCATAACCAAATTATGAGATTAAAACTTCCTATGCTCATAAACAAAGTTGCATGTAGATATAGTTTTCTTTATATTTCAAAGACAGTTAGAAATAACTCAGTTGTGTTTGACTAATACATATTTTAAACCAACTCTTCATTATCTTGTTATGAAATGGAAAACTAAACACAAGTATACAATGTTTCTTCCAGGTATAAATAATAAATGCCTCATAAATGACAGCAAAAAAAAAAAAGAAAAAAGATGAAAGGGAAAGGTATTTAGGAACTTATCAAATTTTGTGATATCCAAGAGTGCATTCAGCCAAGCTCTGGTGGCTCACTCTTGTAATCCTAGCTACTCAGGAGGCTGAGACCTGAGGATCACAGTTAAATGCCAGCCCGGGGAAGACAGACCATGAGACTCTTAGCTCCAATAAATCACAAGAAAAACAAAAGTGGCACTGTGGCTCAAGCAGGAGAGTGCTAGCATGGAGCTAAAAAGCACAGGGACAGCCCAGTGTTCAAGCCCCACAACTGACAAAAAAAGTATGCATTCAAAGATAATGGGATATCTATAATCTAATTAGCTTGGAAAAGGGAAAGGAAAAGTTACTGCAGATTTCAGGTTTATTTAGAGTTTTAAGCCTTATCAATAATTTCCTTTAAGAACTGGGAAGTTAAAAACGACTTTAGAATAAGAAAATATGTTAAGCTGGGTGGTTCACATGTGTTAATCCTAGCTACTCAGCAAAATTATCTATAATTAACAATGAAAATGCAGGAAATAATTTGTATTTCAAGGAGTAAATGCTAGCCTTGAAGCAAAAACAAAAAAAAATGAATGAGGCTCTCAGGTTGTGAAACTGAACTAGCACACGCACACGCACACACACATTCACACATTCACACACACACACACACACACACACACACACACACACAAACATGCATGCTCATGTGCAAGGTATGTTGAAGTAAATCAGTCTCAGAAAGAGAAATGGGGTCTGTGTCCCCAAAAGAAAAAAGTAAAACACACATATCCATTGTCATGTATATCTGATCAAGCTGCCTAAAGTAGAGTACACATAGAAGTAAAATTTTATGGTGTAACCTCTTTGACCAACTAACAGTATCAAATGTGAACAGTACAAAGATGAATCATATATTGTCTCAGTGGGGTAGGTGTTAAAGAAGAATTGAAAAGTGGCAAAGGAATAGGGAGTCGATGGTTGAGAAAATACTATGTTAAGATTCAATGTACATATGTGAAAATGGAACTAGGAAAGAAAAGGGATGGGTGGTGTTTTTATAGATTGGAGCAGTTGAAGGAAACTGTAACAAAGTCCAAGAGATATTGTCTAAACCAATTGATACATTGTACAACTGTTTAAGAAATTTATCCATGGGGCCTATAATCCTAATTACTCAGTTGGTTAAGAACTGAGGATTGTGGTTTGAAGGCAGTCATGGCAGAAAAGTTCATGAGACTCTTATCTCCAACAAACTACTGAGAATAGGCTAGAAATTGTGCTGTGGCTTAAGTTTTACAGGACTAACCTTCATCACAGAGAGATTCTGAAACAGCACTCAGATCTTGAATTAAAATGACAGGACAGGCACAAAAAAAAAAATAAACAAACAAAAAACAAAAAAATCTTAATTTTTATATTTTTGAAAAATACAAGAAAAATCAATGTTCCACCTACTTCAAGTAGTTATATAATATACATTATTACAGCGATTATGGTGGATAGAAATTTTCTCATTTATGTAGCATCCAATGTTCATTCCCTTTAGCTTATTTTGGAGCTTTTGATTACACCCTGAACAACAATAAGTTTCCTGTTCTCTATCGGATTGCTTGAGAGGACACACCAATAGCCACTGCTCTGATATCGTTATTGCTTCACTTCAGCTGATTGGGACTGTTAATAATACAAGATGAGAATGGTTTGAGGATTCTTAATGAATTGAAAAAAGAGATGACTAAGAAATGAATTTGTGTAGCCTTTGCAATAGAAAGAACTCCTAAACAATGCCATTTCATAAATATTCAAAATTATGGAACGTTATATCCAGATTAATACATCTTCAGCAAATATCCTCATTATATATGGGAATAATGAATCCCTGTTGGACTAAACAGTGTGTTTTGAGCAATTTTTAATAAAAGGCAAAGTTTGCATTGTGAACTCACATTGGGATTTAATGATGAGAAGGAAGTATTTCATGCTAGATTGATTTCATGTACCTCATTTTTTGCACCATCACCCAGATATTTCTGGATTCAGAGATTTTCTTAAGACAGTTATTCCTTCCAAATACCCAGAAATTGTTTTTCCTTCCTGGGCTATGGTTTCTCTTTTTTGATTGTTCAGATTCTAAGTCTGACTAATGTTTGAGAAATGTCCTCCTGATAACTCCTTTGACTGGTTACCTAGGCATATTTTTGACATGACTATGTGTGGACACAGTTACAATATATACAATGCTGTTCATGCTGTGGCGTAGGCTCTCCATGAGATGATTATTTATCAAACAATACAAACAATGGGAAACAGAAAAGGGAGAGTTCCTTTCCCTGCAAATATAAGGCCTTCTTTTTTGGATGGTACACACTTACAGAAAAGTCACTTCCTAGAGAGGTTTCTTAGTGTGTAAAATTAAAAACTTAAGGTATTTTTCCAAAACCTAACAAATTATAATTATTTAAATTTCTGTGAGGTACTCTAGATATGGGTTCACGTGCTTAAGTAAAAACAGAACAGTTACAAGGACAAAATGTATTCGACCTTTCCATAATTCCTTTTAGTTACAAATAAGCTCAACATGCCCATAGGTTATGTTTTGAAAAGTAAAAATTCACCCTTTTCCTATGAGTTTCATAAGTATAAACCAAGCACAACCTGCTAAAACTAATTATCTATACTTTTCAAAAGTGATCTAGATTTGTTCTATGTATTAAAATTTTTACAAATCTCACACTGTATACATTAGTTATTGTAGAAAAATACAGCTGTGAATAGTCTCATTCATGATTCTTTACATGGAATTGGCTTTTCTTGAAGAGAACCTTTTTTACTTCTTTGCTGAGTGACCAGGAATTCAAAGGTTTATTTTGATTATTCTCCCTAGAATTTCTTCTTTTTTTATTAATATGTCTTTTTGATTGTTAAAATATCATACAGAGGGGTTACAACTACATGAGCAAGGAAATGAATACATTTCTTATCAAGTATTGTTGACTCCTGCTTAGTTTCCCCTTACCATCCCTGTCCCCCATTTCCCCCCACCTCCCCGCTAAAGTTGTAAAGATTTTTTTCCACAGAACATCTTGTACATCTCATTGTTGCAATGGGTCCACCTCTATCCCTATCTAAACAATTTGTTTTTTCACTTCCCATCCACAAATTATACCTACATCAAATCCAGTAAAAACAGGGGTTTGTGTACCGTGAGGGAGGGACATAAAAAGCAACAAAGAAATCATATTATAAACACATTAGAAATAATAGCAAGAAAGAAAAACTGACTGAGATGCCCCTCAGTAGATGAATGGATCAAGAAAATATTATACACACACACACACACAAATACACACACACACACACACACACACACACACACACACACACACACACACAATGGATTTCTATGCCTCCATCAGAAAGATGACATTGCCTTATTTGTTAGGAAATGGAAAGACTTGGAAAAAAATATTTTAAGTGAATTAAGCCAGGCCCAAAGAAACATAAGTCCCATGGTTTCCCTTATTTACAATAACTAATATATGTCTGAGAATAGTTGAAACAGTCAGACATGTTGATGTTAGGTAAAATGAACCCCAAGATAAGGACTCCTAGAATTTCTTACATAACAATTCATCACCGATCTGTGCTATTTTCAAATTATGAATCTGAAATTAAACACAATCAGATTTTCTGTTTTAACTCTGGGATGTACTTCAACATAAGATGGTGTAATTCTTTTAGCGGTACCCTTTCTGATGAACATACAATTTGACAATCCTGCTGTATATCAAGTGATTTTGCATGAGAGAAGTAAGTTAGAGGCAGAGTGTGACATTGTGAACCTTTGGAATTTTCCAGGTCTTCAACTTCAGGTAAAAGTAGGAAAGTTTTCTCTGTATACACTCCGTGGCATTAACTGTCTTTATCTGAAGATATGATATAGTGGGCCATTGGAACTAGAAAATGTGTTGGATCTAACTCTAATGATGCAAAATTCACCCTTAGAAGTTATACTTGTTTGTTTCTAGTAAATTACTCCTGTAATACAAGCAATTTAGATCACTGAGATAGTGATATGACTTAAAATCATTCCTAGCAGGGAAGCCTGTGAGATTCTATTTGCCAATTAATCACCAGAATCATGGAAATGGAGCTGTGGATCAAGTAAAACTCAATTACAAAGCCCAGTTCAAGCCTTAGTTTTGGCACACACACACACACACACACACACACACACACACACACACACACATACACACACACAAACATACACACACACAACCTTTATGCCCTATGTACTTAGAAACAACCTAGTATTGCACATTTAAGTATTTTTAACTTAAGAAAATGTATTAATTGACTACTAGATAGAAGATGAAGTAAATAAATTAACAGGGGTAGACACTGGTGGCTCGTGTTAGTTTAAAGCCCAAATGGACAGAAAGTTCTGTGAAACTCTTATCTCTATTAACTACCCCAAAGCTCAAGTAGGATTGGAGCTCAAGTGGTAGAGTGCTAACCTTGAGCAAAAAAAGCTCAAGGAGAGTGTCCAGACACTGATTTTAAGCCCGAGGATCACTAACCAACACCCTCCAATACAAAGTTAGTTTGTTTCTGAATGTTTGTTTAGAATGTTATCATAAAATATAAACTGCTTTTTCCCTAGCAGGTTTCTATGCTGTAACAAAGCATCAGAGGATCACTTTATGTGTATTAACTATTTATTTTGCTGGCTTCTGTATATGTTCCATTCACTGCTATTTGGGCATATTTGGTGAGAAGAATCAGTGAAGAACACTGTATGAGAATATTCTCACAGCATGGCCACTGCATAAATACGAAGAAAATGAGATTAGACTGGGGCTTCATGTAATTGTCTAAAAACAGAGACATGTGATTTACCCTACACTCTACTTTTAAAGCTTCAAATAGAATTCTTCCTTGGTCCTCATCATGTCTCTGATGAGTAGGATACTGTGAATAATGACATGAATTCAGGAAAAGTGCATAGGGCTGGAGACTAGGATTTGTTTTCTCAGCACTAATCTCTACCATTTAAAAGTCTCTCACTTGTCAATAGTTCTTTGGTCTCGTTAGAGATCAAGGTTGTTATATGATGTGGAATCTATAACAGCATTGATGTAACTGTCTAGATTTATGCTTATAGAAATACTATGCTTATGGGAATGTGACTCAGTGGTAGAGTGCTTGCCTGGCATGCATGAGGCCCTGGGTTCACTCCTCAGTGCCACATAAACAAAAAAAATTAAAAACATTTTAAAAAATAAATACTATGCTTAATAATGCTATTCTTTGAAACATTGGAATTTTTGGGTAAAACGCTGAATATTAACTGGCACATACCAGATATTTCTAAGCTTCCTCATTTTGTCTGCAGTGCAAGTTTTGATCCTGTATTTGGGGAATCACATCAGGAGGGAAAGGCTGCCTGTTGATTTGATTGTACCCCTTGCTGAGAGTATAAGATGGCTAGTCTGACAGGTAATTGCATGATTTAGGTAGAAATACATTCTCTCTCCCCAAAAATCCCTGCTCCTTTCAATGCAAAAGTTATGTATTAGAATTGTAGCATCAGTATTTCTTTCCTCACTTATTAATTTAATTGTAACTATAGATGATACTGCTCCATGAAAAAGAATCACACAGTTTGAATTACTTGTAGGGTTATTTTTTCTACTCTGTTTTCTGTATGTTTATTCAACTACTCAGTAATATAAGTACCTTTGATTGTATTAAATTCAAGTCCTTTTTATGGACAAGGTCTCCATCTTCTTCAAAATTACCATTAGACTATAAAGAAAACAGACATCTTTCACATGTCAATTTCCTAGTGCTTAGAAATGTTCTTGAACAGAGCAAGTGCTTTGTGTTGGTTTTAGCATAAGGAGCAGTCAAAAGTGTTCTGTATAGTATGACTTTGGAGCCTCAGAGTGTGATTTGATTCTCTGTCCCAATGCATTACAGGTGACAAGGAGTGACAAATTCAACAACTGAAAGCATGGGCTACATAACTAATTAATATTGAACAGAAGCATACGGGAATTTTAATTTCAGCTGCATAATTTTGGATGAATGGTTTGAATAATACACACAACGCTGAGAATTATTATGGCAGTGCTTTGCGTTCAGAAAAATTATGGATTATGGATACTTTTGTATATTCATTTATTTTGTCATTCTTATACATCACTATGCTTCTTAATACTCAAATATATTTCATTAATATTTTCTACTTAACAACGTTCCATATTTCATACACTTATTAGTGTGTTTTCTATAATAGTTGTAGAGTTCTATTCATATATCTGCTTTTTGCCACATCTGTAAGTTTGTTTTGTTGGATCAGTCTCTCCCCATCCTCTCTGTTTCCTTTCCTCCTTCATTCTCTTTTTTTAATTAATAAGCTTTTTTTTATTTTGAAAATATTGTACAGAGGGGTTACAATTACATGAGCAAGGTAATGAGTACATTTCTTATCAAGCATTGTTGCCTCCTACTTAATTTCCCCTTACCATCCCTGCCCTCCCAGCTCCTCCCTGACCCCAACTCCCGCCAAAGTTTCAAAGTTCGTTTTCTGACATAACGTCTTGTACATCTCATTGTTGCAGTGGGTCCACCTGTATCCCTATTTAAACAATTTGTTTTTTCCCTTCCCCTCCCCAAATTATACCAACATCAAATACAGTGAAAACAGGGGTTATACCGTGGGGGAGGGAAATGCAAACCAACAAAAAGGGGAGGGACATGCAAAGCAACAAAAAACATCTTATAAATATGTTAGAAACAATAGCAAGAAAGAAAAACAATTTGAGTCCTTAGCTTGGGTTCATTTCACCTAACATCAACTCTTTTTCCTCTACTTTCTCTAAATTGCTTTAGAATTTCAAGAATTGATTTATATCATTAAAATACACTTTAAATGTGTATCATGATGCATTGGATGTGTGGAGTTCTGTTTCACGAAAATATAGATTTACAATTGTTTGCTTATCCATGGTTGTATTTTTTTTAAACATATTCTTGTTTAATACCTTTAAAATATTATACATACAAAATTATAGATGTATACTTTGTATGATACCAATAGATTCTACATCTCTTGATATTAAGTAAATATTCAATGTCCAATATTTTAATTGTATAAGAAATGCATTGTTCATTATTTAATGGACTAAATTTTCGGATTCTGTTCAAGATTTGACTATTTAAAACACATGGTCACCTAATGGCAGGTCTTCCTACCATCATCTATTGCTCATTGTGCATTTCCTCTGACAGTATTATTTATAATAAGTGAGTGATTGTGGGCTAACAATGGACTTCTATTGCTTTACTATTTTGTCGGTTGTGGGACTGGAACTCTGGGCCTGGGTACTCTCCATGAACTTTTCAGATCATGGCTAGCATTCTACTACTTGAGCCACAGTGCCACTTTGGTTTTTTGGTGGTTTATTGGAGATTAGATTTTCCGGAATTTTCCTGTGTGTGCTGGCTTTGAACCGCAATCCTCAGATCTTAGCCTCCTGAGTAGCCAGTTTTGCCAGCAGCACCTGGCTGTTTTGAATTGGAATTGGCAATTGAATTGAAAATATAACTATGTATTGAATTGGAAATATAACTATATTGGCAAAAATCTTTATATTTCTTTTCCTTTGAAATGGAATATTACCTAGCAAATATTTCTATATCATTAGTAATTGTATAAAAAGATGGTTAAAATACTTCAGTTTCTATTGAAGTTCAGGTTTGTCTTCTCTGGATTTTAATAATTGCATCAATAGATTGGATTAATGTTGCTATGTAAAACATTAATTACTCATTCAGTAGCAAACAATTAACTCTCATCCAAAAATGAATTCCCCACATGAATTCCACTATGCAAAATTCAGAGTACATTTTGTCAATCAGGAAAAGAGCAGATTATCAAATCTGAGTTAGAAAAAAGAGACTAGCGATGATGATTAAGACATTCTGTCAATATTGTGCAAATATTATAGTCAATTGTAGAGAAGACATTGGTGTTGACATTGGTGATAGCAAGGCAATGAAAGAAGATATTCAAATGCTTGCTACCCACTTAAATGAGGGGTAATGAGATGAACAGAGCATTCAAATTGGTAGCAAGTATCCCAGGGAAGTACATATTAAATATACACATAATAATTTATGCATGTATAGTTAGTATTCACTAGTGGGGCAGAGGTTTGGGTGGCATGAGTTCCTAAGAGCTCCACAGAATGATGTCTTCAGGCATTTGCTCTATTTAACTTCAGTTTAGGCACGAAAAGAGTGTATACTGTTACTATCATAGTACAATGGTGTCACCTAGTTTGACTATTCAGTTTCTCCAGGAAAGATACAGAAATCCATCCTTTCATGGACACACACACACACACACACACACACACACACACACACACACACACACACACAAATAGGAACACAAATGTGCACACTCACATACACACAAATGTAAAGGAACTAAAAACTAGTCATTTTTTCAGAGGCAGAGAATTAAGATCAAATGATATATATATACAATTCAGGCTGATAATAGAACTATAATTTTTCATGTGCACTAGTGGCTCACATGTAATCCTAGCTGTTCAGGAAGCTGAGATCTAAGAATCATGGTTCAAAGCCAGCCCTGGCAGGATATCCATGAGACACTTACCTACAATAGACCAATAGAGAATCAGAAGTGGAGCTGTTTCTGAAGGTGGTAGAGTGCTAGCCTTGACCAAAAAAGAGCACAGGACAGTGTATCTGTCCTGAGTTAAAGACTCACCACAGAGAAGCAGTGTGTTTCTTCAGCTTAAATCTCTTTAAATAATCATAGATAAATCTAATGTGTCTTGAACTGCTGAATGCAGAGAGAAAACAAATTTGAAAATACCAAGAAGGTTTGGTAGTATATTTATTAGACACTAAAAACAACAAAATATATACCAAAGGATAGTGGTGCTGGAGGTTTGCCCTGGCTTTGAGCTGCACAACTTCTGATATTATTGCTTATAGATCCTTAATCTACTTGCTTGTTATTAGTTGATGTCAAAGAAAAACTCTGTTAGGACCACTGAATAACTACAACTCTGTTAGCCAAGGTGTGTTGTCACATTGGTTGCTTCTCATCCATTATTTTAGATTCAAAGTATTTCAATTCAATGAAAAGTATTTCCTATCAGATCAGTATCACATACTTCAGAACCAGGAATTTTAAGCCAGGCACACAGTTGTTAAGAGAACTTGTACCTCTGTACAAAATCTGCTGTTCAAATGAAGACTACAACACATAAATATGTTTCATAGAGGATGGTTGGTGAAAGTGAATGGTACCATTATGGATTAGCCACTTATTCTTCAAGCAAAGAGATCAATGATGTCTACATTTAAGTTGTGTTACCCAATTTTGAAGAAAAACACAACAGAAGTTTTATTGACAAAATAAAAATACCAAGAAGCAATGAAAAGTTGAATTAATGCCACAGCAGATAATTCATGAGGACTGAAAGTAAAAAGTGACACAGGATAAGACATCTTTCCTGGCATAAATCATTAATGCCTTAAAATGGAAGAACACCTCTGGGCACCAGTATATCATGCCTACTACTTATTAGGTCGAGATCTGAGGATCATAGCTCAAAGTTAGCTTGGGCAAGAAATCCCATGAGATTCTGCCCTCCAGTTAACCCACACACACAAAAAAAGAGCCAGAAGTGCTGTTGTGGCTCAGGTGTTAAAACACTAGACTTGGGGCTGGGAAGGTGGCTCAGTGGTAGAGTGCTTGCCTTGCATGCCTGAGGCCCTGGGTTCGATTCCTCAGCACCACATTAAGCAAAAAGAAAAAAGCCGGAAGTGGCGCTGTGGCTCAAGTGGTAGAGCGCTAGCCTTGAGCTGAAGAGCTGAGGGACAGCGCCCAGGCCCAGAGTTCAGGCCCCACGACCGGACCAAAAAAAAAAAAAACAAAAAACAAAAAACAAAAAACAAACAAAAAAAAACACTAGACTTGAGCACAAAAGCTTAAGGACAGTGCCCAGGTCCTAAATTCAAGGCCTGTAACCTTCACAAATACACACACACACACACACACACACACACACACACACACACACACACACACACAACTAGTAAAAGTGAAACCCACTCCCACAATCAGCAGGAAGGGGCTAATCTTTCCCTTAGTCTTCCCTTTTGATTCATGTAATAAGCCTTGTTTCCCATTAGGTTGCTAGTTATTTTTTCTGGTCTTCTTTTGATTAATAAAAGTGACACATATGGATGATTTTCTGCTTGAAAAGATACAAAACTCTTTGAAACAAGTAGCCAAGAAAAAGATCTTTACCCATCATACTTACAATCTAGAAGTAAATACGGTATGCTTACTTCTATTTGAGGACCATGGCACACTCTACTGGTGTTTCTTAATCAAGCTGTTTGGTGTAACACCTGAAAAATCTAGTTTCACCTCTTCTGCCTCAGTCCTTCTCCTTTAGTTGAAGGAAAAAGATAGAGTGGATTTTCTCTTCTTTCTCCAATGTGATAACCTGCCCCTCTAAAAGTATAACTGTAACACTGTCTTCTCAGATGCATGAGGTGAAAAGGCTTTGTAAAATGCAAAGAACTTTGGGAAGAAATTTGTTATACTGCACTGATAGATACCATCTTGAAAATACATCGCACTTCCTTATCTCCCACATTTTAGTTATGGTCAATTTTCAGAAAGACTTTTCTAAGAACATTGCTTTTAGAGGTACTAATACCTTGGAATGTAAGAAAGAGTTGCATCACATTTGTACTAGAAAAAACAGTTTATTGACCAAGATCACTTCATTTGCTTGACTTTCTAATATATACTCTTTCAATTGTATATTCTTAAAGGTTGCAACACAGAGACTTAAACAACCCTATTTTTAAATAAAAAGCTGTACCATGTACTCACACTGATATACAGAGAAAATTCCTTGAATTCTGACACTGTGGAAAAGACAGTAAAGAGACCAGATTGAAACTGTAGAGTTTTGCCTATGTTCTGCTATAAAACAAACAGATTTCCCAAATGCCTAACCAACTCAGAAATTTCTAAAACAAAAGATTACTACACTTGAAAATAGTGAATCTGATATCTAAACTTTTGCCATTTTGTTATCCAAAACTCTATTCTAAAATGAAAATGATGGAATAAAATATGAAAATGCAATGTAAAGATAATTTCAGACACAACACTGATTAGAAAACCCTTTTTCTCAACTGTCGGAAGTGTAATGAAAGGGATTATATGAACCATAGCACGCAAATAATCCTTAAAACCAAGGGGAAAGAATGTAAGTATTTACATATCAACAAATAATTAGAGATCATCAAAAAGACCACAGAGAAATTATGTCTGTATAAAAATCACTTAATGAAGTCATGACTATAGTTGCTGAATGGGGCAGTAGAGAAAGAGGCAATAAAATCACTCATGCAGATTGAAAAACAACTATAAAAAGTTCTTTCACATAAAAAGAGTGGAATTAAACAGTTTAGAGAAAAACATATAAAATGATTAGACTATATTTCCAGATGTCACATTATAAGAATGGTTAAAGGGAATTATCTAGAGAATAGGACAAAACATGTTAAGAACTCTGATTACACAAATATGCAGTGTTAAGAATAATTACACAAATTTGGAACAAAAATTCAACTTTCTATGTTCAAATTTGGTCTCCCAGAAAATATTTTTGATATTATGGATATATCACCAATGTAGTTAAGAGTTTATAGATAATGGTACTATAAAGTGAGTGATTTCAATTGTTTATATTATGGATACCTTGAGTTGGGAACATGCTAAGATATGTGCACTGCTAATGAACAGTAAAATGTAATCGGAAGACTATTTAGATGAGTTTAAATATATTTCAGTAAGTGGGAAATCACAAAAATGCACAAAAATATACTTTATTTCCTAAGGGGGCAGAGAAAACCTATAAAGCACCAAATTAAATGAGTAGACAAAAAGCTTAAGAAGTTTATTTGCAAGGACCACACAAATAGAAAACTTACAGATATGCATACATTTATCAGTAGATAAATGATCAGTTTTAGTAGCAATTATCAAATGCAATAATTAAAACACAGCCACAGTGAATTGGATGGCCAGGACCAACTTTTGTGGCTATACAAGAAAGTACATTTGAATAAAAAGGTACAAGATTTGGAATAGAAAATAATTTCTACAACTCCTAGAATCTTAGCTATTCATGAATAGCTCAGGGTCACAATTAAAATACAAAGGGGACAAATATGTCCATGAGACTTTCTAGGCTTCTTTAGCTAGGGTTGTGACTAAATAGAACAATGGCTTTGACAAAAAGCAGCTCATTTATGGAGCCCAGGCCTTGAGTTCAAGTCCAGGAACAGCACAAAATGAAAAAGAAAGGTATGGAGGAAGGGAGGGAGGAAGAAAATAGAAGGAAGAAAGGAATGAAGGAAGGAAGAAAGGAAGCAGGGAGGGAAGAAAAGATAGATCATTTCCAGATATCTATGTGGATGTTCAAAATTTGGGCTGGCTGCTATTCTTGGATGCTTTGCAGGCTCAGGGAATGGGCCATCTGTGGGAATGACTTGCAGAATTAAGGTAAAAAGGTGCGGAATCCATTGAGTTGTTTGCCAACCATTTGAATGAGGAACAGGGCTGTGGGAATCAGGCCTATGATCCTATCACCTTTGAGTTTCTTCAGAAGGTGCCCGGGTGCTGGGTGTGGGTCAGTAATCCCAGCAGAAGCTGCTGTCTGATTGAAAGGTATGTGTTGGACAGTGGGGTCAGGTTAAATTCATGCCAAGGGACCAGAAATTAGTACCAGAATCTTGAAGCTTGCAGTCAGTGCCTGGCTCTGATGAGATTCAGAGAGTCCTGCACACAAGGTCCATGTCTGGTACACCAGGATGAGCATCAGGACCCCATCCATGCTCTAGCATCTAACCTTGCAAAGCCTACTGAGCAACCACTCCTTTGTCATTTCAGCCCTGGAGAATCTACCATTACTATTATTCCCTACTCTTTATGGAGGGCTGTGTCCAGGGCCACTCAGAGGTGCTGAAGGCCACGGTGTAGGCCTGGCCCTTCCTCTTCTTTCCCTTGAGGGATCTGGCAGAATCACCAAACCTGGAGGCCTTCAAAGGGCTTGATCTCCTAGTGTCCTCAATGGGTTCGATCTCCTAATTGTCAAGAAGGAGACCCCATTGGGTGGAAACAGCAAGTGCTGTTTGTGGCAATTTGTGGCAATTGCAACTTGAGATAAGGATTTAGAATTATCATTCCATGGCACGAATATCTTCTCTGGAAGTCCTGACTGAAAGGTCAACAGAGAGTCACCTTTCAGCTGGGACTGAAGAACAGCCTTTGATCCTCTCCATTAACCTGACTATCGAAGATGGCACCCAGGATGAATTCCAAACCTATCTCCGCTAGTGGGCCAGGAAGTGGAAAGAAGGAGTCCAACTGTGCTCAACCAAGCTTCAGATTCTGTCTGGCTCCTCTACAAAATCCGGAAGGCTCTGCATGAGGTGAGCCTTGACTCCATCACTGAACTTGTGTTGAACAATTTCTGGTGTCCAGAAACCATGAGAAAATTTTCTCCTTCCCGGGGTCAGACAAAGAACCTTTGCCTATTCTTCTCCAAGATAAGTGGCAACTTCTACACTTCCAGCTTCAGTAATCTCTCATATTTCTGCAAATACATGGCGCATCTGGGGCAGCCTCAGCATCTCCAGGAGTTTCCTGTGCAGGATATCTTTGTCCTGTATGGATGGCTACCCTCCATCCTCAGGAACCCGACGACTTTGAACACCTTTACTTTGAGTTCATGTTCACTGAAGGAAGCCAATGTGAAGTCCTTGTGCCAGTGTCCCTGTGCCAGGCAGCTCAAACACCTGTATATGAGGAGTTTGTGCATGGGCTGTTTCAATCCTGAGTCCCTGTGAGCCCTGCTGGAGCAAGTGACCGGCACCATGGAGATCCTGGCCTTGGAGCACTGTGACATCACTGAACCCCAGCTCTTGACAATCCTGCCCTCCCTAAGCCAATGCTCCCAGCTGCATTTCCTCAGCTTCTATGGAAATTGCATTTCCACAGCCACCCTGAACAACCTACTGTACCACACAGCCAGGCGAGGCCATTTAAGCGAGGGCCCCACCTTACCCCACTGGAGAGCTACTGCCCTCCACAGTGGGGCCTAGGGAACCTTGACCCCTACAGATTTGCCCAGGTTCAGGCTCAGTTGGCACAGGTTTTGAGAGAGAGGGGGCCAAACCAGAAGGTCCAGATCTGTACCAATTTCTGTCATCACTGGCCAAAATGCCAATTATATAGCCTGGAGCCCCATGGCTACTAGCAGCTCACCCCCGAGGGTCTTCCTAGCCTTCTGCTCTGCTTATGTAGTCACATGCATCTTCTAGAATCTCTTGTCGGCATCACAGAGGAAACCGAAGACACAAGTTCATTTTCCATGGAGCTCACCCTGCATTCTTCTGTGCGGGTGGAAGAGACTGGGTGTCTTTTCCTGAACTTCCTAGCTATCAAACCCCTGGACTTCTCATCCCAGTAGGCATCTATGTGTCCTGTGTACACAATATTAGGAAGCTGGAGTGGTCTCTGCCTGGTAAGAACTGGAACATGATCCTGTTCCTAAATGTTTGTAAGCAAACCTACAAGTGCTGCGGCAATCCCTCAAGATCTTTCATTTACTGTATCACTCCCTTAATAAAACAAAAATAAAGGAAAAGCATGAATAGATTTGTGTCATTTCTAAGCACCAATGAATGAAACTATTTTTGGTGTTGAGAATCCTAGCTACTCTACTAGTCTGAGATCTGAGCATCATAGTTCAAAGCTAGCCTGGGCAAGAAAGTGTCTGAGATTCTCATTTCTAGTGAATCACCAAAAAAATGCTGAAGTGGAGCTGTGGTTTAAGTAGTGGCATGCTGGTATTGTGCATTAATGCTCAAGGACAACTCCCAGGAAGTCAAGTTCAAGACCCAGAATTGGTACAACCCAACTACCATCAAATATACCCATGATCAAGATATGGATCCAATTTTAGAGAAAATGGAGTGGGTGGGGAAATTCAATATCAAATACCAAACGACATCCATGAAAACAAGAGAACTTTTTTCCAAAGTGTTTTGTGATGAGCGTCCTAGTTACTCAGCTAGTCTAGGGTCTGAGGATCACAATTGAAATCCAGGCAGGGAAGGAAGGTCTGTGAGACTCTCTTCTCTATTCAATCACCAGATACACTCTTAGTTGTCCTATAGCTTAAATGTTAGAGTGCTTGCTTTGTACATAAAAGCTCATGGACACAATAATGGAATATAAGGTGTATGAACCCTACAAACATGTTTGTGAGAATAAGTATCAGTATCCCACAGTGATGTAAAACGTTTGAAATTTATGTATTCACTTAATCTATATAAAGAAAAAAAAAACTAAAGGGTATCACTACAGACCCTGAATTTAAGCCCCAATGTTGACACAAAAACAAAAGCAAAATAATGCCATGATCACACTCAAATATAAATATATCCAATCTTAGAGAAATTTATAAGTAATTTTCAAAGTCAAATGTTATAAGACATTACATGTAACAAAAGTATTTCTGCTTCTACAGCATATTTTTGGATGATAATTTTCAGTATGTAAATGTGGTTTGTGGTTGATCAGACATGTCTTAAAACTTCAGGCTCACTTCAATTTGTTTTTCTATAAGGAGTATTAACTCTGTGTCCACCCAGGCATGCCAAAAATAAAGAATGAAAATATATGACCTTCGGTATCCTTCCATGAAGAACTATAAAGTAAAGTATGTGACATCACCTTCCTATGATGGTAACAGAGTTTCACTGGTTTTTTTTTTTTTGCTTCAAATCAAAATAAACTAATCAAAGCGTGGGGACATCTTTATGGAGCTGTGAGGGAACTGAGACCACCCACACTTTGACCCATCATTGAATACCCATTATATGTACATAAAGTATTATATGTGTATATTTAATATGTATTACTCTGGGATATTTACTATCAGTTATGTGTGACCTGCTTAGCTCATGACTCCTTATTGAAGTGGGTATTTATCCATTGAATGTCATTTTTTTTGGGGGGGGCGGTCGTGAGGCCTGAACTCTGGGCCTGGGTGCTGTCCCTCAGCTCTTCAGCTCAAGGATAGTGCACTACCACTTGAGCCAAAGCGCCTCTTCCGGCTTTTTCTCTTATGTGGTGCTGAGGAATTGAACCCAGGGCCTCATGCATTCAAGGCAAGTGCTCTACCACTGAGCCACCTTCCCAGCCCCTGAATGTCATATTTTTATTATTGCTAATGTCAATACCAGAACTTCATCTCTACAATTGGCCATACTATTTGCATAACCTTGTCAGTTTGTGTAAAGAATCATCTCTTCTCTTTTTTTTCCCAGATTTATAACTTTTTTTTCCTTCCTGATGGCCTAAATGCACTTAGTTCTGCATAATGGATAGTTGGGGACCTCATGTGTCGCGACGAGTGTTAATGTGCAATCAGTGTTTAATTCACCAATAATAATCCAATTGTATTGAAGAAATTATTAAAATAAAGAAGAAAGATAACGTGAACTTTCTAGAAACTAATGTATTTTGACCATCTCTTGATAAAATACTAATAATTTAGAAATATTTGCAAAGTAGTATGCCTTATGAAAGGATAATAAAGAGTAATGTGGAATTTTGCCAATACTTCCAATTCAAAACTAAAGTCCATTGTTAGTATATAATCATTCTCTTAGTAGAAATTAAATATCATTGGACTCATTAATTGCATGTTGAAGGAAAATATTTATAGTACTCAGATATACTAAAAAATAGATTTTCACATAAAGCAATACAAATGCCAGAAGACAGAAAGGTGCAATAAACCAAAGGACAGGGCAGAAAGGCATGCCATTATGTGACCATTTGTCAGAAATAGTCATGTCTTTCTTTAAACATAGTATAAAACCCAATAGTTCAATCTGTTTCGAATAATGCATTTCTTATAAAATTAAAATAATAGAAATGTAAAAATTATTTGTTATCACATCAATTGGAAACATAAAAAGAAAAAGTATTTATAGACAGATAAAATGTATATAATTTTAAGTCAGGTGACAGTTGCTCACCCATGTAATCCTAGCTACTCAGGAGACTGAGATCTGAAGATCACTTTCAAAGCCAGCCCAGGCAGGAAAGTCTGTGACTCTTATCTCCAATAAACCACTTGAAAACCAGAAGTGGTGCTCTGGCTTAAGTGGTAGAGTGCTTGCCTTGAGCTGAAGAGTGCAGGGACAGGATTCAGGCCCAGACTTCAAGCCCAACAGACCGACAATAAAAGCATATAATTTTGTATATATAATATTTTTAAGGCTATAAAAAAAAGAATTACTTGAAAAATACATCCAGCCATGGGTAAACAACCTACTATGAATCTTTACTTTTTAGCTATTACTTCATAAAGCTAATACATTATGGTATACCATTGAAGTGTATTTTTGTAGCTTATAAAATCCATTTTTGAAATTCTGAAACAACACAGAGAAAGCAGAGACAGAAGAGGAAGAAGAAAAGGAATAAAAGGAAAGACAGTGGGAATGAAATTGGACATGGGGAAGATGGATCTGACAAAATAGATTGAGGAATATGGAAAAAGGCAGATGTGTGAATGGAAATATATAACAATGAACCAAAATACATTCAACTAAGTATATGAAACCATGCACTTTTAAAAGTGCATAATATGAATGAATTGTGACTAAGAAGAATAGTGATATAAAGGCAGGCAGAAACTATATTTCAAAAATTAGGAAAATATGTATAAACTAAGCTACATAGAAAGTTTTGATCTGGTGGTCAAGGTTAAAAGCTAAATTGGACAGGAAATCAAAAAGAATATTAATTCCAGTTAACTATCACAGAGCAAAAATTAGAGTTCAATTGGTGAAACATTATCCTTATGCAATAAATAAATAAATAAATAAATAAATAAATAAATAAATAAATAAATAAATAAATAAATAAATAAATAAATAAATAAATAAATGGACTGTACCAGGCTTTAAGATCAATTCCCAGACAGACTAGCAGCAAAAAAACAAATTTAGGCAAATGCTTAAGAAAGCATAATTTGTAAACTAGAATCAATGAAAATACACTAGTGGAGATGATTAGATAAGTACTCAGTAAATAGAAATAAAAAAATAGAATGATATTCAAATTTACCTGGCTTTGGTTACAACTTGTGACTCAACCATTACTAGAAAAATGAGTGCGAATCACTTATTCATGGAATTCATTACAACAATATAAACTAATATCTGATGGAAAAAAGAATGTAGACCATCTACACATTTGGTCATCCATGTAAGTTCAATCATAAGAGGACTTATTTTTCATAATATGTGTTTTGTCCCAGAAGCCATGCAGAAAATTTCTATCTGGCCTTAACAAAATGATGTAGCAGTTGGGGGCAAAGATGCCACCCAGCAACTCTTACTGGAATCCAAGATGGAGAAAACCTCTGTAGCCACCCTGACTTTCCTTTTGTCACTGAGGTAGACAGGCAGGAATGTGAACCGGATACTACAGAACACCAGCATGCTGAAGGTTAGGAACTTGGCTTCATTGAAGGTGCCAGGCCAGAAAAAACATAATGAAGCTGGCCAGGGCCAGGGGAGCCCAAGTATCCCAAGACACAGTAAAAAGTGGTGAGGGAACCCTTGTTACACAGGATGAGCACATGGCCACATTTAGAGTGTATATCTGTGTAAGAGTAGGAAGGTGAAGTCTCCAGCCAGAGTACACAGAGAGGTACCTAGATCAGAGTACAGATAGGAATGGTGACGTTAGGAGCCCCTGATAGCAGCAGCCACCTCATGTTTCTCCCTAGAGAAGTGACCTTGAAGGCCAGATCCACATTTACAGTTTTGGCCAAGACAGCAGAAATAGATACTGTGAATGCAACTCCAAACGTGGTTTGCTGTGGAATGCAGGTGATTGTGTTGGAACAGCCATTAAAGAGCAAAGGAAAGTGAGAACAGAAGATGAGGGAGATGAGCAGGATGTACCTGAGAGCCTGGCTACTAGCTTTTTTTTTTAATTGTGAAAATGTTGTACAGAGGAGTTGCAATTACATGGGCAAGATAATGAGAGATTACTAGCTTTGACAGTGGAGGTGTTCTGATGTTCACAAAGACTCCAAGGACAATTCCCTGTTAGTGTACATAAATAAATGGCCATGCAGGTCAAGGCCATTCCCAAGAGCTCTCCATTAGCCAGGAAACTTTCATCTCTTTAAGTCACTGGTTACTCTCTGCATTGGCATACTGGTGATCAGGACACTTTACACATTGCTCCATATCTAGTGAGGAAGTCAAATAACCAATAGTCACTTTTCACTACTTAAAAGAATATTGGGAATCCCTACATAGGGATAATACTAACATGTCAACACTTACTAGCAACAAAAGAAAATATTATCAATTATTCCTTGATATGTTCAGTACTATTTCTATTTCTTCTTCATGTTCCCACACTCTTGCCTACATTTTCCTTTTTCAGTTTGAATCTTTTTTTTTTACATACTGTGACTATCACCCATAATATTTATTTCCATTTGTAAAAGCCTATGAAAAAATTTTTGCACATACTGGAGCATGTGGCTAATGATATCTGAAGAGTATGGTTCGAAGCCATCCCAGGCAGGAAAGTCCATGAGACCCTTATTTTTTTTTGTGGGGGGGGGGCGGTCATGGGGCCTATACTCTGGGCCTGGGCGCTGTCCCTCAGCTCTTCAGCTCAAGGCTAGTGCTCTACCACTTGAGCCACAGCACCACTTCCAGCTTTTTTCTTTTTTCTTATGTGGTGCTGAGGAATAGAACCCAGGGCCTCATGCATGCAAGGCAAGCACTCTACCATTGAGCCATCTTCCTAGCCCATGAGATTCTTATTTCCAGTTAACCACCAGAAAACCAGAAGTGGTGATTTAGCTCAAGTTGTAGAGTGTTTGCCATTAGCTGAAGCTTAGAGACAGCAGCCAGGCTCAGAGTTCAAGCCCCTTGACAGACCAAAATAAAAAGAACGTTTCTGCATGTTAAATGCTGCCATACTAATTCTCAGTCTTTTGTGTACTACTCAAACCACTAATCCAAAATTCTGGACAGAAATGTTTGGAATTCCTTGAATGTCTCTATGCAATATAAATAAGAACCCATTAGCTATTCCTTGCAGACATTATATTTGTCCATCTGACTCATCAATAAAGTGGTGGAGAACAAAAGCTGTACAATCATCCTCTGCAAAACACTGTTGCCTGCTTCTTCGACCAAACCCAACACAGAGTGCACACTCTGTTGAAAGAACATTTCTGTTCACTAGGAAATAAAGGTGTACAAGATGTCTATTTTTTTTGCACCCTAAAGTGAACTTGAAGAAGATAGAGACCATGTACTTAAAAAGTCTTCGCACTTCATATGATAGACATTAAACTTACATTGCTAAGGAGTGGAATAATCATGTGTAAAATGAGTAGAAAAAAATAATCTTACAAGTAATTCAGAGCCTATATTTTTTATTTCAAGGAGCAGTGTCATCCAGTGTCACAATTAATTTACAAGGTGAAAGAAGGAAGTCTTTGAGTATGCAATTATTATACAACATTTGTGTTTCAGGGATTGGGTAACACAAGGGAGTAATCATAAATTTGTTCCTAAGTCATGCACTTACCTATTAGCTATCTCTTTCTCTGAGCAAAGGGTACAATCAAAGCAATCTTTCCTTCCTGAGGGGATTTCCTGAATCCAGGACATATCTCACTGCAGACAGAGTGAGGAGCCTGAGAACAATAAGATATTTGTCAGTAAATGTATAGAATTTTACATAATACTAAAAAGTCCATTGATTTAAAGAATAGGATTATTAAGGATATAATTGTATGAACATAACTCTAATAATGCAGTTATAGATTCCACATCATATATCAAAAGTGTTATGTAGTATATACTTAGTCTCTATCTAGCCTGAACTACTGAGAAGTGTCTGTCCTTTAAAAGAAAGAGGATAATGATGGGAAAGTAGGTCCTGGTTGACAGCCTTCTGGAATTTCCTTGAATTCATAATATCCTATGTAGTCTCCTTCTCATCTGTGACATGTTGAGGGACAAGGAGAAAGAATCCTCTTGATGCTTTAAAAGTATGCTATAAGATAAAGCACAGGCCTCATCTTTATAGGGTTATATGAAGCCCAGGCCCTTCCAATCTTCTTTTCATCTATCCAGTGCCATGCATTGAAAATCTGCTCACACAAGCTCTTTCACTGTTTGCTCTCTCCACAGATCATTAAAGTAGCAAGACAACAAACCATTGAATGGATTCTCCACAGAAGGGAGCAAAATAACTCTTTAAAAAAATTAAATGTTTCCTCTGATACTTTCTCTCAGCATAGAAACCAGCTAAGAAAAATACAATTTACATTCTATGATAACATTCTAAATAAATATTGAACAACACACTTTTAACTTTTTATTTTTTGGGTGCTTAACCTAGAGATAAAAATCTGTATCTGGCCACTGTCCTTGAGGCTGTTTTGCTCAAGGTTACCACTCTACCACTGGAGCCATAGCTCCACTTGATCTTCTTGGTAGTTAATCAAGATAAGAGTCTCACAAAATTTTCTTCCCATTTTAGCTTTAAACTGATATGTAATCTTAGATCTGGAAGGATAGGATTACAGTCATGAGTCCCCAGTGCTCAGCTCCATTAATTTATTCTGTTTCTTTTCTATCCAAGAGTCAATCAATAAAATTTCTTAAGTTTGATATACTTAAATGTTAGTAAGCACAGAGAGTATAAAGTCTGTGTGGTTTTTTTTCTGTGTGTGAGAGTATATGTGTGAGCCAGAACTATTGTTGAATTCAGTGCCTGGGCTTTGTATCTAAGCTTTGCTGCTTAAGGTTAGCACTGTATCACTTGATCCACTGCTCTACTTCCAGTTTTTTGGGTGTTTAAATAAAGATAACAGTCTCACAGGCTTTTCTGCTAGGACTGATTTGAAACCATGATACTAAAATCTCTGACTTCTAAACATCTAGTATTATAGGAGTGACTTTTCTGGCCCCAGCCAGGAATACATTTTAAGGGTGAAATCTGCTTATTTATATGAAATTACAATTAGATCCCACCCACCTTTGTAGTTCCTATGGCCCACTCTACCATATTTTATTATTCAAACGCTTGTGAACATGTAGTTTATGTGGAGAAAAATGGCCTACTTCCACTTGAGGTCTGACCTTCTGGAAAATTCCAAATGTTCACAATGTCATACTCTTCTTCTAATTTCCTTTTCTCAATCAAAATCTCTTGGCCTCAAAGAGGATTATGAAATTGTATTTTATTCACAAAATGGGTACACCTAAAAAAAGATACATCATCTTATGATGAAGTACATCTCAGACTTAAAACAAAAAATCTGAAATGACTAAAGCTCCTGATTAAAATTTCAGATTCAGCATTCCAAAAGAGCAGAAAAACCTAATGAAGAAATAAAAAATTCTATGGGACAAAAAATCATCAAAATAATCTTTGGACATCCTGGTCACTCAGCAAAGAAATAGAAGTCTTTGTTTCAAGAGAAACCAGTTCCATACAAATACTCATAAATGAGACAATTCCCAATTTCCTCACTACAGTTTCACATAACTAAGTTTGTAAAAATCTATAGTTTGAGAATGGTAAAATTTTCATGCATAAAGTTGAATGAATTTAATTTACTTATAAAAATATGGATAATTCTGTTTAGCAGATTATCTTTACTAGTATTAAGAAACACATCAGGAAAAGGTGAATTTTTAATTTTCAAAACATTAGCTATGAGCATGTTGAGGTTATTTGAAACTAAATGAATTTATGGAAAAATGGAATATATTTTGCACTTTTTACTGACCTGCTTTAAATTAACAGCACA
Organism: Dipodomys merriami; assembly: GCF_024711535.1. Classification (NCBI taxonomy): domain Eukaryota; kingdom Metazoa; phylum Chordata; class Mammalia; order Rodentia; family Heteromyidae; genus Dipodomys; species Dipodomys merriami. The sequence continues at coordinate 198,650 of NW_027206023.1, forward strand.
AGCACACATGTGTAAGAGACCTCAATTACAAACTGTTATACAGTAAGAGACCTGTCTAGGAAATGACGTTCCTCACTGTACCATCCAAAACTTTAAGTCCTTACCTGTGCAGGTGAAGGCACTGAACCTTTTCTATTTTCCGTTGTTTATAATATTGCTTGATGAAGAAGCGTGTCATGGAGAGCCTGGGCCACAGAATATACAGCATTCTATATACTGTAACTGTCTCCAGACATAGTCATGTCAAAAATGTGCCTAGGCAACCAAGCCAAAGAGGCATCATGAGGATAGTTCTCCCCATTACCAAATCAGAATCAGAACCTGAGCAATTAAAGGAGAAACCACAGCCCACCAAGGAAAATGTCTCCTGGGTATTTGGAACGGTTAACTACTTTGACAAAATTTGTGAATCCAAAAACATCTGGGTGATGATGTTAAAAAAATGACAGGTACATGTAATGAACTAAGCAGAAAATATTTTTCTTATGGTTAAATGCCATTCTACAACTTTTCCTTTTATTAAAATTTACTCAACACACACCATTAAATATAGTAGGAATTCATCATGGACATATAGGATGAGGACATACGCTGATGATTTACTTATATGGTTATAGGGTGCCATGATTTTTAAAATATACATCACTGGTTTGTTATTGCCAGATCAAATTATTCTTGGCCATCTCTTCTTTCAATGCAGGAAGAATCCGCAAACATTTTCATCTTGTAATGTTAACAGTCCTACCCAATTCCAGCTGAACTGAAGTAGTAATAAGACCATGGCAGTTGCTACTGATGTGTTCTTTGGGGACATCTAATAGAGAGAAGGAAACTTTTTATGGTCACTCAGTACATGATCAAAAGTCCCAAAGGTAAACTAAAGATAAGGAATAGAAGATGCTCCATGAATGAGAACATTTCTATCTATGACAATCCCAGTCATCATATATGTTATATAACCATGTGAAGAAAATGGAAGGCATGTTTTTTTTTTCTTTTTTCTTTTTTTTTTTTTTTGCCTCTTCTTTTTTTCTTTTTTTCTTGCCCATGAAATTGTAACCCCTCTTTATGCTATTTTCAAAATAAAAAAATAATAAAAAACAACATTGAGATATCACCTCTTTTTATTACTTTTTTTTATTTTGAAAATACCATACAGAGGGGTTACAATTACATGGGTAAGATAGTGAGTACATTTCTTATCAAACATTGCTGCCTCCTCCTTAGTTTCCCCATACCATCCCTTCTCCTCCCCACCCACTCACCCCCACACCCCCATACCACAACCACCCTACCCCCTCCCCACCTCCTCACCCCACCAAAGTTGTAAAGTTCGTTTTTTGGCATAACGTCTTGTACATCTCGTAGTTGTAATGGGTCTACCTCTAACCCTGTTTAAACAGTTTGTTTTTTCCCTTCCCCTCCACAAATTATATCAACATCAAATACAGTGAAAGCAGGGCTTATAAAGCATTGTTGCCTCCTCCTTTGTTTCCCCTTCCCATCCCTTCCCCTCTCCAACTCCCCATTCCCCCTCAATCCCACCACCACCACCACCACCTCCATTTGATAGGAAATTGAAAGACTTGGAAAAAATTATATTAAGTGAAGTAAGCCAGGCCCAACGAAACATAGGTCCTATGGTTTTCTTATTTGCAATAACTAGTATATGTCTGAGACAAACAGAAACTCTTAAACAAGTTGATGTTAGGCAAAATAAACCCCAAGATAAGGATTCATCTGGGTTTTTTTTTCTTTCTCACGATTATTTCCATCATATTTATAAGATGCTTTCTTTGTTGCTGTGTATGTACCTCCCCCATGGTATAACCCCTGCTTTCACTGTATTTTATTTAGACATGTTTTTCTTTTAGTTTTTGAAAAGAAAAAATAAAACTTTTTAATTAAGTGTAAAACAAATCAATTTGTACAATGTCTTTTGGTCTTTGTCACTGTCTTTGTCTTTGTCACATCAACTCTTTTGGTCTTTGTCACATCAACTCCTCTCATTTGTATCTACCACAGGTATTCCCTGACTTTAATAGTTCCATTTTCACATATGTACAGTGAATATTATGTTGTATTTGCCCAACCATATTCTTCTTTTACCTTTACACCTTTCCACATCCCCTTAAAACGCCCCAAGAAGATATGCTTCTGGGGCTCATTTTTTATATAGTCTGTTAATTTTTCAGAAAGGTTAGATTGATATGTACTATAATTTATTCAGATTGATCATGTATATATGTAAGTGAATATATGTGGGCTCCATAACTTTATAATATTTCATGAGCATAATTTTTATCTAATATTACATATGAGAGAACACATACCTACTTTTACTTTCTTTTTTTCCTGCCAATTGTGGGGCCTGAACTTTGGGCCTGGGCACTGTCTCTCAGCTCTTCAGCTCAAGTCTACCACTCTACCACTTGAGCCATGGCACCATTTCCAGATCTTTCTGCTGAGCAATGGAATCCAGGGTCTCATGCTTGCAAAGCAAGCACTCTACCACTGAGCCACCTTTCCACCCCCTACTTTCACTTTCTGAGCCTGACTTTCTTCATTCAATATATCTTACACAGAAGCATATGTATATGTGTGGTAATACAGGGATATAAACTCAGGGACTCATGTACTACTCCTTTCAAAGCTACCAATCAACAACTTGAACCACACATTAATTCCTGTTTAATTCTTGTTGATTCAGAATGTTTTCTGATTACTTGCACACTCTGCTTAACATATCTCTACACTTTCAAGTCATTTCCTGATTTTTTAAAGAAAATTAGTAAGGGTAAAACTTAAAAAAAACCCTCTTTGATGTGAAGGGTAAACAAAGGAGGAGGCTGCAATGCTTGGTAAGAAATGTACGCATTATCCTGCCCATGCAATTGTAACCCCTCTATACAGTATGTTCACAAATAAAATAAAATAAAATTTAAAAAACCCTCTTGTCATATCTAACTTTTCTCTTTTCAAACCAAAGGGACTATCCTAGTCCATTATATTTGAGTACTTACTCTTTGATATTACAAAATTTGATAGGTTCATAAATCCAATCTCCTCCTATCATACTCTCCTAACAGCTGAAATGGCCCCAAATTTGATATTTTTACTATCGCCTACCCTTCCTATTCTTATCTGTGGACCTGTAAAGATTCAGAAATGTAACAATCTGGGCAGATATTCTTCCTGATGGTCCTGTAAATGCTGCTATGGACTTTTTTCCCTCATATGATTGTGGTTTGGAATATTATAATTTCTCAAGATGCAAATGAAGGGATCTTTAAATGCTGTTGAATTTCCATATTGAACATTATATACATACATACATCTATATCTATATCTATATCTATATCTATATCTATATCTATATAATCCCAGAGTCAAGTTATGTAAAAGACTAGGATATTTGTTGTGCTCTTTAATAGCAACTACCACAAAAAACACACTAGTAGTTCATGAATGTCAACCTGAATAACGAACATAGAATTTCAAGACTAGTATTTCAAACTTAGGATGTTGAAGTATAGAATGCTTACTTTCTTGCCCATATATATGTTAAAATATTACCCTAAATTGGGATATAATGTGAATATAGTTTCATGTGTGAAAGACATAAAGGAAATTTGTCATGAATGAAATTTAAAAAGTTAGTTAAGGCACAAGATAGTTTGCTTTATCTCTACTACCACATAAACCACAGCAATCATTTTCCATTAAATGTGGGGCTGGCTGGCTTTCATGAGACAACAAATATTCTATTGTTTTCATGTTTGGTAACTATCTCCACATATGAGAAAAGTTTTATTTCAAGCCACCTAGTTTGTGTAATGTGGTTATATTGCAGGTCAGAGTAACTAACAAATCTTCCATGTAAGAATGTCTTTCAGAAGCTAAGTGTCATTTAAGGAAGATTCTATAGCAAGTTATGTTCACAGACCCAACATAGTAAAAAAAAAAAAAAACACTTGATGCAATATCAAGCAAAACAAGAGCTTAACCATCAGGTGATGGAATTTTATTTCTTATTCATATAACAATAGTAAAGGGAGTCATCCAACTCCCAGGTGCTTATTATGGAGAGAGTAACCTCCAACATGGGGATGAGAATGTCAGCAAGCTTTACATTGAAATCCAATTTCCAAGGCCACCGTAGCACAATGCAGTAATCACTTCCCAATATATTTAGATTGAGATATTGAAAAGAATGACTATAAAAAAGTAAAGAGGATCAAAGTACTTTTCATTCTCTTTTGTCATGTTTATGTGTATAAAGTTATTCATGTGTGCACATTCTAAAGAAATTAATGCAATGAAATCAACAAACCTTTAAAGTTAACAATTGAGGCAATATTAAAATATAAGTAATTAAGAATTACTTATAGAATCCATAGAAGAACAGGAAACTGGCAATTAAAGTTTCATAAAAGTATAACCAAGCAATAGGGCAGATAATCAAGATACAGAAGAAAGGTGAGTAACATGTTAGGAGTTACTAAATAATTCTCAGTCCTAAATATCAATTTTATTGGACTTGACCCTACAATTAAATGACATAGATTGAGTAATTGGATCAAGATATAAAACACATCCACCTGCTGTCCCAACCAAAAAAATTATCAAATAGAAAGCAAACCCACAAAAAATAGGGTGGAGTAGCAATCCTAATATCAGATGAAATAGACATCAAATTAAATTAATGAGAATAAACACAGAAGGACATTACATACTAATAAAGGGAACTCTTTCTCAGAGTAATATACCAATTCTAAATATCTATTCACCAAATGCTGGAGTACCCAATTTTATTAAACAATGCATTTTAATCTAACAATGCACATAGATCTAAACACATTGATAATTGGTAACATCAACACATCATTGTCATCTCTGGATCATCCAGGAAAAGCTCTACAAAGAAAACTCATACATATATGATTGTATGGACCACCTAGTTTTTCCAGATATCTAGTGAATATTTAAACAGGAGCATCAGAATATAAATTCCTCTCAACAACTTAATGAACACTCTAGCAAGTAGATCATATTTTAAGTCGCAAAACAAATCTTGCAAATTAAAAAAATATGATATTATTCCCCTGCATCCTGACATATCAAAATGGAATAAAATTACAGCTCAACACATAATGCTATGACAGAAAATTCTGTAAAGTGTGGATAATGAATAATATATCACAGAATGAAGAGATTAGAATGGGAATTCAAATATTTATTAAACAACATATATGAACCCATAAAATACAGATCCTCTAGGACTCAATGAAGACAGTACTCAGAGGAATATTTATAACTCTGTGCTTACAAAAACAAGTTGGGGAAATCTCAAATCAGTAGTTTAGTGATGAAAATCAAGGTTCTTGAAGAACAGGAATAAACCAAAAGCCAAAGTAAAAGGTTGAAACACTAAAAATTAAATCAAATAAAATAGAGAAGAAAATACCATAAAACATTAACAAATATTGGTTCTTTTAAGAAAATTAATAAAACTGGCATACTCTTAGCAAATCTGATCCCCAAAAGAAGAGTATGTACACACATAAAGAAAATTATAGGCAAAAATCGGAAAATCAAGAGAGATACAATCAAGCTTTAGAACATTAGAAGGGAATAATTTGTAAACATTTATCATGACAAATTGTAGAATTGGGAGGAATGGTGAAATTTCCAGAGAATGTTGATATATTCCAACAAACAAAATACATTGGAACCAAGACAATAGACCCATAACAAGTAATGAAATTGAACTGGCAATATAAGACCTCCCATCTAAGGAACGCCCAGGACCTGATGAATATATAGCTGAATTCTATAAGGCCTTCAAAGAGAACTCACTCCATTATTTCTTAAAAATCTTCAATGAAACAGAAAGGGAAAGATCACTACCAAAGTTCTTTTTTGAAACCAGCAAAACGCTCATCCAAAAACAACATACACTCATCATGAAAGAGATCTGTAGATCCATTTCTTGGATGAACATCAATGCAAAACTTCTAAATAAAATTCCAGCCAACCTAATTTAACAACTATCCAAAGAAGTTGTATTCTATGATCAAATTAGATTCAACACATCAACAGAAACAAGGACAGCAACTACAAAATCTTATAAACAAAGTATTTGACAAGATTCAACACCTCTTTATGAAAAATGCTCTGGAGAAGCTAAGAAGCCATGGACTACAGCAACTATAAGGTAATGGAATAACCTTCCATGGTCCTGATTGGGAAGTATTATCATCATGAAAATGGTAGTAGTGCCTCAAGCTATCTACAAATTCAATGCAATACTAAGAAAAATCTTAAAAACATTCTTCAATGATATAGAAGAAGCAATCTGAAAATTCTTGTGGAATAGTCAAAGACCAGAGCAACAAGAACAGTCCTCAGCATGAAGACTGGTACTATAAAAATATCAATACCCAACTTCAAACTCTGTGATAAAGTCATAGTAATAAACAGTTTGATAATATTACAAGAATAGGGCAGAAAGCAGAGCAACAGCAGCTCATGCCTGTAATCCTAGCTACAGAGGAGGCTGAGATCTGAGGATCATGGTTCAAATCCAGCCCAGTCAGGAAAGTCTGTGAGACTCTTATCTCCAGTAAACCACTAGAATACTGGAAGTGGCACTGTGGCTCCAGGGTGCTCGCCTTGAGCTGAAGAGCACAGGAACAGCACCCAGGCAAAGAGTTCAAGCCCCACAACTGCCAAAAAAAGAGCAGAGGTGAGGACCAATGGAATAGAAGACCATGAAATGAACCCACATACTTATAGCCACATAATATATCAGGAGAGAAAAAAAATAGGATAGAAGGAAGACAGTATCTTCAACAAGTTGTCAAAAGAGAATTGTGTAAACATGTGCTGAAAACTTCAAAGAGATTAGAACAGATATTATAGAACCTTATATATCACCCTTCACCTAAATCAATTATACAAGAAACTAAGACCTCAGTGTAAGACCTGATACCCTGAAGAGGTGGGGAAACACCAACGATCCTCGACACAATTCAAAATGTCTGAAGTCAATATGCAGAATCACAACAAATCAAAGAAAGTCTGGATGCATGGGATTGCCTCAAAATGAAGAGTTTCTGCAATGCAAATGGCATAGCTAGCAAGATAAATTGAAAGCCCACAGATTGGGGGAAGATCTTTATTAAGTATGCATCAGACAAAGGCCTCGTATCTAAAATATACTCAATGGTCAAAACATTAAACCTTTCCAAAATCAAGTCCTCAAAGAAACAATAACCCAATTAATAAATGAGTTAAAGAGTGAAAGAGAGCTATCTCTGCAGAAGATGTAGAATGGTAAATTTATCCATCAAGAGAGAGAGATTTGACATTTCTCTATATGAAAGAAATATAAATCAAAACAAAATTGAGATTCCACCTCACCCCAGTTAGAATGCCCAATATAAAGAAAACTAACAATACCAGATTTTGCCAAGGATATGGCCAAAAAAGAATGCTTACTAAACTTTTGATGCAAATGTAAAGTTTTCAACCACTCATAAAAGAATTATGGACATTCCTCAAAAGAGTAAACATAGAGCTTCCCTATGACCCAGCAATTACATTCTTATTCATTCATCCAATAGAACACAAAAAAGACCACAGTGAAGACACCAGCCCAATGATGTTCATTGCAACATTGTTTACCATAGCCATGGTATGGAATCAACCCAGATGGCCCTCAGTGGATGGATTAAGAATGTGTGGTTTACATAGCTAATGGCATTGTATGCTCCCATCTGAAAAAATGATATTGCTAGTTTCATAAGGAAATGGAAAGACTTTGTCACTGTTCTTGATTTCTGATTTTATATAAGTTTATCTGTTTTGGTAAGGATAAGGGAGAACACAGAAATGGTGGAACAAAGTGTGAACAAATGCAGCAGTGATACTAGACACTAGGCAGAAACTGAAATATACAACTTGTGTGGAAGGGGCTTAGGAGGGAAAATCTGAGAGAAAAGGACAGAGGTTGCACCATTCCAAAAGAAAAGTACTCATCCAACATGTAACTCTAATCCCTCTGTATATCACCTTTAAAATAATAACAAAAACTTGAAAAAAGTGGAATAAAACATTACATGCAAATGAAATACAAAAAACTATGCGCAAGCATGTATAACATCATCACATCAAATAGACTTTAATGAAAGGATCAAAAAGTAACAAGATTTTAATGTCATGATAAAGGAATTAAATCAACAAAGTGAAATAGTAACTGTAGGTGTTTATTTTCACACTTCTAAGCAATTAACTATACTAACTGACTTTGAGATAGTCCTTAATACAATAATAGGTGAAGATTTTATGGAGAGATTTGCCATTCGGAATCAACAGGCAGGCATTAGAATTTAATTTCACCCTTGATTACGTGAGCCCTATATATGCCAAAGAACATTTTAACCAACTTCTATTGAATAAAGCATTGTTCATCAATGTAATGAATTTTCTCCAGGAGAAATGATGGGGTAGGGCCAAATACCAGCCATGTTTTAACATTTTACAACTATCTTGAGCACACATGTAGATTACACTGTAGTAATGCTAGAAATTAGCAAGGAATATGGGCACATAATATGAAAATCAAATGAATTACATTTTAACCATTATTACTTAAATAATAATTGCATTAAAATTATTCATTGAAAAAATTGCTTCATGATAAAGTGAATTGTTTTTCAGGGCACATTTCATGAAATAATCTGGTCCTAGGAACAAATGAAAATGAAAAGAACATCAGAAACACATAGTTATAGAAAACAGGACTTAAAGGAACTATCAAATTTTGCTTAAACCAAGAGAAGGAATAATGAACTAAATAACTTGCACTGCATGTCAATGAACAAGAGAAACTCAAGAATAGTAGAAAGAATGAAGGAAACGATGTCAGGAGCAAAAGCATAGTGGCAATCAGCAATGAATCAAAAGGAGTTTGTGCAAAACAGAAGGGTTATAAGGCTGAAGTAAAAATCCTAAAGCAGCAATCAACAGAATGACATACATTAATCCATATCTCCATGATTCTGCATGGGCTGAATCAGTATGGTGAAAATAGCCATATTACTGAAAACCATATACAAGTTCAGTTCAATCTCCATCAAAATTTCTATCCCTTCCTAGACAAAAACAGAACAGGCAGACTAAATTTTCTGAAAAAGGAAATCCTTTATTCAGAATGATGTTAAGACATAAGAACAGTACTGAAAAATCACTGCCTTTCTCTTATGCTATGGGGCCAAATAACAAAAAACCACATAAATCAATGAAAAATAAGACAGAAATACTTGTAACATCTACAGATATCTGATTTTTGGAGAATTGACAAAAAATACATGGCCTAGAGATGGCACCCAAAATAAGGCATGGAGCCGTTAAATTGGTTATCCATGTGGCAAACATTGAAACTAAAGCCTATCCTTGAATACACAATTTTTTCAAATGAAAGTTGATTAGTTTTCAAATAGATACTGGAACATTGAAAGTAGTAGTGAAAATGAAGGTCAATATAAAATAACGATAACCTTAATAGATCTCACACCTGTCATAAAATAATAGAAAGATTTAAGTGTGGGGCTCGGAAGGTGGGTCAGTGGTAGAGTGCTTGCCTTGCATGCATGAGGCCCTAGGTTCAATTCCTCAGCACCACATAAGCAGACAAAAAAGACCAGAAGTGGCTCTGTGGCTCAAGTGGTAGAGAATTAGCCTTGAGCTGAAGAGCTGAGGGACAGCGCCCAGGCCCAGAGTTCAGGCCCCACTTCTGGACCAAAAAAAGAAAAAAAGAAAAAGAAAGATTTAAGTGTGAACTCAACTAGGTGGTAGAATATTTTTCTTATTTACAAGGCCCTAAATTCTACCCAAGAATGGAAATTTATAGCAGCTTTGTTTGCATCAAATTGAAAAGGTTCAGCACACTGAAAGAAACAGTGGGACAGCCAAATATTTGGTTGAAACTCATTAAATCATTTTAGCAATCAATACAATAAAAATAAAAACTACATCAAGCCACACAAAATTTTGCAGTGTTATTGTAACTGAATATTGGATGTGGGCGATGAGTAAATGGCAAACCTCAAGATAATCTTTAGGGCAAGAGACATTTAAGTTAAAGGAGAGCATAGCAGTGTGGGCAGAAGAAATGTATTTTTAAATGATGATATCATGCATACCAAAGCTCAGGGATGAGGTCTGAGATGCATGCTAGGATCACAGTATTGTAATAATATATATGAAGTAGCTTCATATATATTAACTAATTTGCTAATTGTTTAAATGCCTGCAAGGTACAGTTTTACTTCTGTAATTCAGGGAGGGGAAGGGAAAAAACAAAATACTTAAATAAGGATACAGGTTGACCCACTATAACAATGACATGTACAAAACACTATGTGGAAAATGAACTTTACAACTTTGGTGGGAGGGGGTAATTGTGGCGGTAGGAGGGGAGGGATGGTAGGGGAAAAACAAAGGAAGAGGCAACAATGCTCAATAGGAAATGTACTCATTACCTTGTCACCCCTCTGTACAGTATTCTTACAATAAAAATGTACAAAAAATTAAAAATAACATTCAATGATGGAAACCAATGTCTCATGTCTGTAATGTTAGTCATTCAGGAGGCTGAGATCTGAGGATAACAGTTCAGAGCCAGCATAGGCAACAAAGTCCATGAAACCCTCCTCTCCAACTTAACCAGCAAAAAGCTGAAAGAGCTGTGCCTCAAGTAGTAAAGCCTTACCTTGAGCAAAAAACTCAGGGACAGCACCTGAGTTTAATCTCCGGACTGGTATGAACACGCACACAAACACACACACACACACACACACACACACACACACACACACACACACACACACACTCCATGCAAACACAGTAGTAGATCACATACCTGTAATATTTTCACCTTATTTCCTAGTGATCGCATTTAATTTTAATTTGTTTCATTTTTTCTGCTAATAGTTATTACTTTAGTTGTACACACTTGTGGAGGTACAATGTGACTAATACATCTATTAATAATTAATATAATGTAATTATAATGATCAAATTAAGGTAGTTAGCATTTCCATCTCTTTAAACTTGATCTGCATGTTTTTTACTAGGATGGAATAAATAAAATTTTGACCAAAAAAGATACAGTTTTAAAAATACCATGCAAACAAAGAACCTGCAGATTATTGCCTTAAAGGGTCCCACTGATAGAGAACGGCATTACATTTTCATTGTTTATTTCTGTCTTGGTAAAGTTTCTCAAATGCCATGGGAACTAGAGGATTCTCATTTCAATTATGACTTTTAATTATATTCATAGGTGGTTAACTTGCACTCCTATTTGCCATTCAAGCACATTTGTACCTGGATCTGTAAGAAACAAACCAACTAGTTCTTTATAAAGATGATCTAGAACACAAAGGTAGCTTCTCAAAATCATTGCTGAATTTCTTTAGTAGAAAAAACAAAAATAAGGGGCTGGAAGGTGGCTCAGTGGTAGAGTGCTTGCCTTGCATGCATGAGGCCCTGGGTTCGATTCCTCAGCACCACATAAGCAAAAAGGAAAAAAAAAAGCCGGGAGTGATGCTTTGGCTCAAGTAGTAGAGTGCTAGCCTCGAGCTGAACAGCTGAGGGACAGCACCCAGGCCCAGAGTTCAGGCCCCCCAACTGTACCCCCCCCAAAAAAAGAAAAACCAAAAATAAGAATAAATTTATTCCAAGTATGTTGTACTCATATATGGAAATACCACAATGGACGCCTATCATAATATAATTTGTACAAATTCAAAACATACTAAAATATTTTAAATCCCTTCAAATGATGGTAATGCTATATACAAATTAGAGATTGGGAATACATCCAGAAAGTCTGGGAAATTATCTGTGCTGGGGCCTCATGCGTGTAATCTTATATAATCAAGAACCTGAGAATTGCAGATACTAAGCCAAAGTCAACTAGTGTAGAAAATTCCTTGACAGACTTTTCTCCAGTTAACCAAAAAAATCCAGAAGTGCAGGAGTGATTCAAATGGTGAGAATCAACCTTGAGAGAAAAGGCCAACCAAGAGTACAAAGCAAACCAAACACTAATATCCCATACCTGTAATGCTTGCTCCTTCAGGAAGGTGAAAATGAACAGAAATAATTAGAGATGTAGGAGAGAATAAAGGATGTAGAAGAAGGCATAAAAATGGAATTAAATAGACCATGTGACTATGAAAAAAGTTCATGGTTTGCAGGTGGAACTACAATATGAAAAATTATTTGGCACAAGTATCATATTGTTCAGAAATTGAGAACGATTGTGGGTGTAGAATTGAGTGAAATTTCTCATTTACTGCTGTGTAATTGCCATGGTCCACTTATCTACAGGAAAGATTTCATGTATAAATATTATTATCTGTAGTCAATAATATGAAGGGTATGGTTTTTTGGGGGTCTAGTCATGGGGCCTGAACTCTGGGCCTGGGCTCTGTCCCTCAGCTCTTCAGCTCAAGGCTAACGCTCTACCACTTGAGCCACAGTGCCACTTCAGGCTTTTTTCTTTTTGCTTATGTGGTGCTGAGGAATCGAACCCAGGGCCTCATGCATGCAAGGCAAGCGCTCTACCACTGAGCCACCTTCCCAGCCCCACCATTAATGATATTTTACTAATACAGACTATTCTTTTCTTCATATCTATAGGTAGTTATGAGATTTGCTGAGATTATAATTCTCAATGTGTTCATATTAGCACAGAAACAAAAGTACACAAACATGTTTTGGGAAATTAAGAGAAGGAAAGTTAGCTTAACATGGATAAATACTACGGAATAAGAAAAATAAACTATGCTAGGGACTGGTGCATCATGCCTGTAGTCTTAGGTACATAGGGGTCTGAGATGTGGTGATCATGTTTTGAAGCTATCTTGGGCAGGGGTGACTGTGAGACTCATTTCTCTATTTAACAACCAAAAAGAATCAGATGTAGAGCTGTGGCTCAAGTGGTAAAGCACTAGTCTTGAGCAAGAAAGCTCAGTACAGTGCACATGCCCTGAATTTCTAGTACAAGCACAAAAGAAAAAAAGATAAGCAAACATACTACTGGCATATAAGATAAGGACATATATATATATATATATATATATATATATATATATATATATATATATATATATACATATGTGTGTGTGTGTTTGTGTGTGTATAATAGGAGGGAAGGGAGTATCTGAAGCCTTTTAGTACATAATTGGTGACACTGACTCAAATGTTTGAAATAGCAGCCATCCCATCATAATCTGCAGTGACTTCTGGGATTAAGAAGATAGTTGAGTAAAGTGTAGTGCCTAGAAAGAGAAGCTATATATGGGAGGAAACCAAATTCATTTCCTACTAGTAGATAGAAATGTACTGAACCATAGATGAAAGGTACAAGTATGAAACTGAGCTTTTCACTGGTGCATAAGGATGGGTTGGCATGGTAGAGAAGAAAGAGAACACTCATCTGTGCACCTAAACTTCCCTCAGGCATTGCCTATCCTGAGAACAAAACAGTAAATGGAAATAGATTAATGAGTTACTTAGGGCTTGTTCTCTTCACGCCTTGGAAACATCGCCTGTTACTGCGATCTTTGTCTAAAGTGCAGAGGGCCAAAACACCAGCAACATCCCATCTCCATCCATGTGTGCTTAGTGCTTCATTGTAGAAAAGCACATAATGCCAGCCAAGGACTAACAAAGAGTGGAAGCTGGAGGAAAAGGAATGTGAAAGTCGAAAGGTACATCCATGAAGTATCTGCTAAGCTAAAATCCTGGTTCAAACTGAGGCCCACAGTTTTAGGTATACACACACACACAGACACACAGACACACAGACACACACACACACACACACACACACACACATATGTGTGTATATATATAGATATCTTTGCACATGTGCACATGAGTCCTTTTATTCACAAACATGTGTAGTATAGTCCATCTTTCATGGAAAACTCTTGTGAATCCCCAGGAAGAATGTATTAAATTCTTCCCTGGAGCTCTGCGTCTGTGGCCTTGCATCCAGAAGAAAAACATAGGTTGGAAAGCACACTTGCAAGTTCTCCTTATTCATCTCGGGTGCTACTGTTTCTTCCAAGACCACAGACAGTGAGTCCCTAGTGTTGAAGTTAACTTTGATATGTTTACTCCAATATCTGTGTCTATTTGCCGAAAAGTCATTCAGAATGATGCAATTGAATTGCATCAGAGGATCCCATGTCAGGTGCATGGTGAAATGGACAGAAAAAAAAAATGTATTGTAGTGGGATATCAACCAAAGTTATTAAGGCATCAGACCCAATGGGTCAGTTCATAAATTCAATGTCCACAGAACGTTGCTGGTTGATCTAGGCAGGGTTCCATAAAATTTCCATTTGCACAGGCTTCCAAAAATGTACCTGCTTACTTCTCCCTGGAAGCAATGATGATGCTGAAACCAACAAAATGTTACTAAGGGCTCTAGAATTTATATCTAATATATTCTGATAAATTCACAGATTAGTACATCATAAAAATATCCTCAGTAAGTTAGTCTCAATAAATCAAGTTTGATGCCAAATTGAATGTCACATTTGCATTCTGAACTTTCACCTTTACACAGGTAATTTTTACTCAACCTGCTTTCACAATCTAGTTTTGTTTTTCAGGACATGTTTTTGAGAACATATGGTAATAGAAGACTTCCTTCTCTACCATGAGCCTAAATCAATATCGGTACAGACTCTATGTTTTCTACTTGTCATAATATATTAGACACAAATACCACACAGAGACCCCAATGGCCCTTGAGAGCAGAGCTACTTCAGAGATGTGTACACACTCTGCAAATGTCGCAACCTTCCATGCACATGATGTACTTGCCCATAATCACGTACTACGTATCAGAAAATGTGCATTGCTGTTTAAACAAATCAGCAAATGTACTATAGATTGTAGAAGGAAAAACTTTTATTTATTGTGAAAATATCATACAGATGGGTTACAATTACATAATTTGCAATAACTTGTATATGTCTGAGACAAGCAGAAATGGTCAGATAAGTTGATTTTAGGAGAAATGAACCTCTAGATAAGGATTCAAATGGTTTTTCTTTCATGCGGTTGTTTCTAACATATTCATAAGATGATTTCTTTGTTGCTTTGTATGTCCCTCTCCCAAAGTATAACCCATTTTCACTGTATTTGATGTAGGAAAAAATTTTTAATGAGATTTCCACTGGCCCTTTAATCTTGTATACTCCTTATATTATATAATTATATCACTTACTTTTTCATTCTTAGTAGCATATGTTAATTCTATAGAGGGTTTATTTATACACATACATGTACATATGCAATGAACCTCAATCTCATAAGGTAGTGGTATTGGTTCATATCTTCAATCTATTTATCATTTTTGTGGGGTTTTTTTTGTCAGTCATGGGGCTTGACCTCTGAGTTTGGGTGCTGTCCCTGTACTCTTCAGCTCAAGAAGAGTGCTCTACAGATTGAGCCAGAGTGCCACTTCTGATTTTCTAGTGGATTTTTGGAGATAAGTATCTCACAGGGGCTGGGAAGGTGGCTCAATGGTAGAGGACTTGCCTTTCATGCATGAGGCCCTGGGTTCGAGTCCTCAGCACCACATAAGAAAAAAGAAAAAAGCCAGAAGTGGAGCTGTAGCTCAAGTGGTAGAGCTCTAGCCATGAGCTGAAGAGCTGAGGGACAGCGCCCAGACCCAGAGTTCAGGTCCCACAACAGGAACCCCCCCCCAAAAAAATAGAGTCTCACAGATTTTCCTGCTCAGGCTGGCTTTGAACCGCATTCCTTAGATCTCAGTCTCCTGAGTAGCTAGGATTACAGGCGTGAGCCACAAGCATCCAGCTTTTTATAATTTGTGAGAAACTACATACATTTCCATAGTATGAAATGATATTCCTATGAATTGTGTATAAGTGATCACTTTATTTTGCCAGCATTTTTATTTGTGTTCTTGGTGATAGACATTGTCATTGAAGTGTGAAAAATTCAATGTCCTTTGGCTTTGCATTTCCTTTATGCCAAGGATGTTGAGCATCTATTTTTGTATTTTAATTGGCCCCATATACTTCCAGATGTCAGGAATATCTTTAAATTTGCTTGCCAATGTGTTCATTGACATTACTTAAGACTTTAGATTTCTAACCTTCCTTCATATTCTGATAATTAAGTTCTTGGCTGATGTTAAGCTAATCTGTAAGCCATCTATTCACCCTAGTTACTGTTTATTGTGTTGTGCCACATTTTTAATTCAGTGTAACCCCATTTGTCAAATTTTGCTCTTATTTACTGAGATATTTGAAGTTTTAATCAGTAGCTTACTGTCTAAATAAAATGTTTCTTCTTTTATGTTGTCTGTAGTGTAGTATTTTATTTTACATTTTAGCTCTTCAATTTTTAGGGGCTAGAAAAACAAGGACCATTCACAACTTAAGGCATACTGGAATACCTGGAGACAGTGTCCAGGAGAAGATGACTGGAATTGCGGTCAGAGAGAGAGAAGCTCTGTGAGTGGAAATATTTACTCACCACAAGTGCTGCCCTTGTGTACACATGTGGGACCTTTGGAGCCAGAGCGATCCTGCTTGTCTCATGGACTAGAAGTCTCCCTGAAGCCAGCAGTTGTTTCAAGTACTCAGAAAGTAATCTTGTGAAGTGAATCAAATATCCATTTGATGTTTTTAAGAATCAACGATATAGGGCTGGGAAGGTGGCTCAGTGGTAGAGCGCTTGCCTTGCATGCATGAGGCCCTGGGTTCGATTCCTCAGCACCACATAAACAAGAAGAAAAAAGCCGGAAGTGGCGCTGTGGCTCAAGTGGTAGAGCGCTAGCCTTGAGCTGAAGAGCTGAGGGACAGCGCCCAGGCCCAGAGCTCAGGCCCAACAACTGGACCAAAAAAAAAATCAACAATATATTAAATAAAGCTACAATTTACAAATTGTCCACATACACTAATAGGAATCCTTATGCATTTCTGATCACAATAAGTAATGGAGGAAAGATTTTACCTGTTATTGGATTAACAGATATCTCCCTAGAGTAGTTTTACATATCCCTGATGCCATAAGGGTATCATGGAGTAAAATATAGACATTGTGACTTGATGAGTCTTTTACAAGGTATCCTACACTTAGACTTGTTGGAGTTGGTGAATTCTTCAAAACATGCAGCCTAACTCTGCTGACCATCTACTGGATGTTTGCCAACATCCACCTGGCACTGAACTATCTGTTCAAAATATGAGTGCCAATTCTAATAATGTGAAACTCTTGACCTGCAGGAAAAGCATTGGAAATAGAGCCTGAAAATGGAGTGCTCAGATCAGAGAAGCACCCTCACTGGTTATTTTCAGCACCATGTTTTATGTGCCATGAAGATGCTGGCTTAGGCTGGCCCTTTAGAGTGTGCTGCTTACAGCTGTGGAATCTTCGGAATCTTTTTTTGTGCCTCTACTTTTGAATGAAAAAATGTTCTCTTAATCCAACTTCAACTATTTGATGCATGAGAATAAGAATCAATATTTATGAAGGGGGCACCTGATTCTATCTGAAAGGAGTTTCCCTAACCTATATATAGACAGAGCAAGGATAGCTTATAGCAGATTGTGAGACTTTAATCAAACAGGATTATTTGGAAAAGAGCTCGTTGTTCTAATACATTGCATAGATATGAACCACCTACAGTGTAACAGCATTCCCCCAGGCACTGGAAAACCCAAGCTCTGCTGCTCTCCAGGGAATGGACAGTTGGTCATTAACACTAGAAATCCTAAACAGTTTCAGTAGGTATGAAGTCCTCATGGGCTCTAGACACAATGAAATTCTTCCCAACTCCAGTTTGAACTTCATACCTTAGGACCAACTCACAAAGTGAGATTTTTGTGGGGTTGTTAGGCACTTTGAGACGTTTAGAATGTTTTTGACTCTTTTTGGAGCCCACTCTTGTGGCAACACTAGCATTAGTTTAAGATCTAAAGCCAGAGCCAGCTGTAGCACCTTGTGTTGGCCCACAGGCAGAAACTGTGCAATCTATATATTGTACTAATCACCCACAGTACCTTTTTGATTGGCAAAGCTGATATTCGAATTTTTTGTATTATCTGAGACAAACCCAACATCAGTTCTGTCAGGAGAAGCTTACGAGATGAGTAAGGAAAGGCCTCATAACTTGTCTTGCTTTCTTTCTTTTTTTAAATTGTGAAAATACCATACAGAGGGGCTACAATTACATGGGCAAGGTAATGAGTATATTTCTTATCAAGCATTGTAGCCTCCTCCTTTGTTTCCCCTTTCCATCCCTTCCCATCCTCCACCTGCCCCCCCAATCCTCCCACCCGCCTACCCCCACCCATGAGATGTATAAGTCGTTATGTCTTGCTTTCTGTACCTAGTGGCACATATTAATATATATGGTGAGGCTAAGGATGGATCAGAGTTCCCCTTACTCTTGTGTCCTCTTGTTCTGTCTAGGACAACTTGCCTTTAAAAATGTTTTTATTGATACAGGTGGACCCATTGCAACAATGAGATGTACAAGTCATTATGTCGAAAACGAACTTTACAACTTTGGTGTGGGGGTGTGGTGGAGGGGAGGATTGGGGGGGTGGAGAGAGGATGGGAAGGGATGGGAAGGGGAAACAAAGGAGGAGGCTACAATTCTTGATAAGAAATGTACTCATTATCTTGCCATGTTATTGTAACCCCTCTGTACAGTATTTTCACAATAAAAAAAGAAAAAAATGTTTTTATTGATATTATAAAGGTGATACACAGAGGGGTTACAGGTACATAAGTTTGGACAGGTTCTGAAAGATTAAACATTAAAGTAGAGAGATGGGACCTTTTTCATTCCCATTAGAGCTGAACAGTCAAGCACTGGAATAGAGCTACAGCTAGGCAACCACTCATGCTCATCTGCCAGGAGAGTTTTCCATCTTCACCACGTATTGAGTTCCTGATATTCAGTGGAGCCCAGCCCACACATAATACTATTTGCTAGTAGTAGGATATGTTTACCTACACCAGGAGATAGACAAATGCTTGAGGGGCAATGGTAGAACTTGCTTCCATGACCAAGAAGTCACAACACCTCCCTGTGTTAGGATTGAGATTAGGGACTGAAAATTTTGTTATCCCTTTCCTATTTTCATTTCCTTCAGGGATACTCTGGTGCTGGGTATACTCTGTAGTTTAAATAAACTTGGCTATGGAGGCTCAGTCAGAGGTGACAAAGGAGTCTTTATTGGAGTGCTAGTTATGTGCAGATGACCAATTACAAAGACCTGCATCCACCAAATACACTGAACTCAGGAAACAGACCAAAGGAAAACAATACTAGCAAACCAATTCAGCTCCAATGGATTGCTGAGTTGGGATGACATGATGACTGGAGAAGAGCCAGGAGACATAAAACAGGACATGAACATGGAGATACGTGACATAGCATAATGGCTCCTGAGTAGGCCCATGCCTAGGTAGTCTTTTCAGGGGGCAGTATCAAGGAAACTCCTGGTCCCAGGCACTGGATGGACAGGCTTAATCGCCATTCATCCAGATACCCACCCAGAATTTTAAATTTTGCCATTACCAGTTTATTGTCTTACCAGTAAATTTTGTGCATTCTTGTGTATTTTCTTGTTCACTAATGTAGGTATCTTTTGGACTAAAAGACTTCAGTATTTTTGTAGAATAGGTATGGTGGATGTATAGTCTCTTAATTGCATCAGTCTGGAAATATGTTTGTGCATTTGTCCTTTATCTTTCTCTTGTGAAAGATATCTTTGAAAAGTACCGTTGTCATGGTAGATAGAATGCATTTTTTTCAGTTCTGTAAAGACTTCCTGCCAAACCCTGCTGGCATCTGTGTATTATATTTAGGACTCAACTGTTAGAGAAACAGAGACACACCTAAGTATTAGATCCATTTCTCTTCTAAGCTAGAGAATCTTCCATACAAAATTCACTTTTGACAGCTTGATCATACAATAGCTTGCCATATATGTGTAGATGTCATTGTCAAAAATTTGATTAACATTTTATGTTTTAGTTGGTATCATGTATTCTTATTCTTGTGTATGTAGGAATTTAAAATTCTGTCATTACTTATTAGAACAAGCATTTTAACTTGTTAGCATCCTCATCATTTCCTAAATCCACAAAACACTAATATTAACTATTATTTATACTTTTGTCAACTTTTGACAAAACTTCTTTCACATGTCTCCTCATCCTTGCTTTCAGTTTAGTACTCGACTAGATTTCCTTCAACGTAACTATTTTCTTCTATTTAGAAGACATCACTAAGTTAACAGGCATGAATTGAGAAATTTTAAATATATATATATATTATACCATATGTTGAAAAAGTTAATATTCTCATTTGAATTTCCATGTTGCTACCATTGTTTACTCCTTTGAACAATTCGTTTTTACTTCCTTATATTAATTTCCTTAAAATGTGCACACATACATATATCAAAAGTGTACACAAAGAAAGAAATGTACTTTAATCCTTTTTACTCCTGTTTTCTTTCCTATCCACAATTTTAATCTAAAAATATTGTGAATATAATAGTGATTACTCCTTTTTGTCCTACTGGCCTTGGAATTGGAATTTCAATGTAGAGTTTGCTCACAATTCATTCCTCTTCCCCCATGTTTGATGTTCCTCTGTTCAGAATGATTTCCTAGAGTTGAATGAATCCCTTTGTGCTACATGAATGAAAATACAATTCCCTCACCTGATATTTGAGCTCTTGTTCTGATTGATATTGCAGGACGTGTTGTTCACAATGTTGGGTGTGTGAGCAGAGCTTACTATGGAATCTTCTCTAAATGACACTTTGCTTCTGAAAGATGTTCTTAAATTGAAATATTTGTTAGTTAGCCTGACTTCCCATATAAACACATAACCTAAACTGGGTGACTCGAACACAAATTTTAATTTTATTTTCAATTCCCTGGCTTGAATTTGGGGCCGTGGAGTTGTACCTGAGCAGCTTTGTACTGAAAGCTAGCATTTTACCACTTGAAACAAAGCATCACTTCCGAATTTTGAGTGGTTAATTGGAGATTAATATTCCATGGAGACTTTCCTGCCAGTGCTGGATTCTAACTATGGTAGTCAGATCTCAGACTCCTGAGTAACCAGGATTACAAGTGTGAATCACTGGTGCCCAGCCAAACAAAAGTATTTTCACACACATATGGAAATTGTTACCCCAAGAAAAAGACAACTGAATACTTGGTGTCTTATGAGAGTCTATTTCATATTTAAGGGACAAGTTTGTGCTGTGGTGCATGTGAAAGTGGGCATAAAGTAAGCTGTCTCAGAGCTTAAGTAAGTTTCTGAATCTCATGCATGACAAATTCCCTTCATGTCCTTACTTATTCCTATTTACAAACATAAGTATAATATTTGTAATTTATCCTGATTGGAGATAATGTTTTAACATATTCATTGGCAGAGAAGTAAGCATTCAAACAATCAAAATCTTAAGTTTTGAAAAACTCCCTAAATTTCTATGCTCATTATGCAGCTTGATTTTCAAGAACTATAATTCGTTTTGGGATTGGCTTTTTCTGTTGAAGAAATGAAAAAAAACTATAACTTGACCTTGGGATTTGATATTTATGTGGTTCAATATGGAAGTTGGACAGCATTTAAAAATCCCTTCATTTGCCTCTTTAGGAAGTACGAGATCCTTAACCAGCCTTGTATGAGAAACTGTAAGACTATGGCAGCATTTACAAGACCACCAGGATTAAAATCTGCCCAGATTGGGACACTACTGGACCTCTACAAGATTGCATAGGTGAAAGTGGGACGAGTGAAGTAATATCTTAAAATGTCTAAATTGGTGCCGTTTCAGGTGTTAGAAAAGAATGAAAAGAGGCTGAGAAAATGCAGTCACCATGGAGACGCAGCCAGTATGGGCAGCAATTAACCCTCAAAAGTAAGGCTTAGAACAATTTACCAGATCTCAACCGTGGCTCCTTGCCCCCGGTTACCCTGAAAGCGAACCATTCAGGAGTATGCAATGCCTTGACTCAACCACTTCCATAGCCCTCATGGGCTGGACGCCGGGTTACAACCAGGTTTACAAGGGGAAGAAGCTAGCTGAACAGATGTTTCAAGGACTTATTCTTTTTTCTGCAATAGTTGGATTTATCTATGCATAAATGGCTGAACAGTTTGGATGGACAGTCTATATAGGTATGGCCGGATTTGCTATTCCATGTTTGCTGATGCTTCCTCCATACCCATCTATGCACGACATCCCCTCAAATGGTTATCTGTTCAAGAATCAAGAACAGAAGACAAGAAAATTGGGGATAGAAAAATTAAGAGGTATGTTAAAAAAAATTCATTGGGTTTTTACATTTGTTTTCTCTGAGATGAGCTAAGTTGACATCATACCCAAATCATGAGCCTAAAACTCCCTATGCTCTTAAACACAGATTTCTTTATATTTTAGTTTTCTTTATATTTCTTTTTTGTTATTGTTTTGTTTTCTACCCCTAGTTAATTGAGTGTTGATTAGTTACAAAATAGTCTCCTATTGTTCACTTCTTATTTTGAAGAAGAAGCCAAAGCCAAGCCTGTCATAGTAGCACTAGCCTGGCCCTTCTCCTAGCCATCTGTGAGCATTCATGAGTGACAGTCAGGTTCAGCACATTCTTGGCTTTGCTTCTGTCTTTTTTGTACTTTTTTAATTCTAAAAATGCTGTATAGAGGGGTTACAGTTCATGAGAAAGGTAATGAGTACATTTCAGCTCCCCTATGAACCAGAAATCCCACTTTGGGGCATTTACGAAAGGATCACAAACAAGGCCATACTCAGGCTACCAGTACAACTATGATTATAACAGCATTATTTAACATAGCTAAGATATTGAACCAAACCATATGTCCTTCAATAGATGAATGGATCAAGAAAATGTGATATAGATATATATATACATATATACATATACATACATACATACTATATATACATATATAAACATACATACAATGAAGTTTTCTTTATATTCCAAAGGCAGTTAGAAATAACTCAGTTGTATTTGACTTACAAATATTTTAGACAAATATTTTAGACTTTTGGAAAACAAAAGTACATGTATGCAATGTTTCTTCCAGGTACAAATAATAATAAATGCCACATAAATGACAGCCAAAAAGGAAAAGGTATGATAGGAAAAAGGTGTATTTAGGAACATAATTTTTGTGATATCAAAGACTATGCATTCAAAGATAATAGGCTACTTATAATCTAATTGGCTTGAAAAAGGGAATGCAAAAGTTACAGTAGATTACTGGTTTATTTGGAGTTTTAAGCCCTATCAATAATTTCCTTTAAAAATTGGGAAGTTGAAAATGACTTTAGAGTGTGATAATATGTTGAACTGGGTGGTTCATACATAATAATACCAGTTACTAAGGAAAATTATCTCTAAGTACCCATCAAAACGCAGGGAGTAATTTGTAGTTTAAGTGGTAAAGTACTAGCCTTGAGGAAAAAAGCAAAAAGTGAATAAGGCTCTGAGTTTGTCAACCTGAACTAGCATGTGTGTGTGTGTGTGCGCGCGCGCACACACACACACACACACACACATACACATACACGCACACGCATGCTCATGTGCAAGGGATGTTGAAAGACTCAGAAAGAGAAATGGAGTGTAAGTCCTTTCATATGTATATTAGATCTAAAATATGACCATGAAATTTGAAAAAAGTAAAACACATGTCCATTAATTATATATGAGTTCAGACTATATAGTACAGAAAGCAGTAAAATTTTATGTTGAATTAATTTTTTTGTGAAAGTATTGTACAGAGGGGTTACAATTACATGGGCAAGATAATGAGTACATTTCTTATCAAGCATTGTAGCCTCCTTCTTTTTGTCCCCTTCCCATCCCTTCCCATCCTCCCCCGCCCCCCCAATCCTCCCAGGCGACCACCCCTCTGCACCAAAGTTTTAAAGTTCATTTTCGACATAATGACTCAATTTTATGTTCTAACCTCTCTGACATAACAGTATCATATGTGAACAGTAAAAAGATGAAGCATATCTTGTCCTTGGGTAGGTGTTAAAGGAGAAATGGAAAGAGGCAAAGTAATAGGGAGTAGATGGCTTGGAAAATACAACATAAGATTCAATGCACATATGTGAAAATGGAACTAGGAAAGAAAGGGGATGGGTGGGGTTTTTATAGACTAGAAGAGTCGATGGACACTATGACAAAGTCTAAGAGGCATTGTAAAAACCAATTGATACATTGTACAACTGTTTAAAAAAACTATCCATGAGGCCTGTAATTCTAATTACTCAGGAGGCTGTGAAATGAGGATTGTGGTTTGAAGCCAGCCATGGCAGAAAAGTTCATGAGACTCTTATCTCCAACAAACTACTCAGAGAAGGCTGGAAATAGTGCTGTGGCTCAAGTTGTACAGGGCTAACCTTCAGCACAGAGAGGTTTTGGAACAGCATTTTGATCTTGATTTGAAGTGCCAAGACAGGCACAAAAACAAAACAAATCAAAAGATAAAAAGAAACAAACCAAAAACAAAAAAGATCTTAATTTTTATATTTTTGAAAATTACAAGAAAAACCCATGTTCCACCTACTTCAAATAGTTAGATAATATACATTACATGGCTGTGCTTATGATGGATGGAAATTTTCTCATTCATGTAGCATCTAATGTTCAGTCGAGGCATGGTTTTTCATGCCTCCCAGGCTATGACTTGTGTAGGCTGAGGTTATGGGCTTGGAGCTGCAGATGCTGATACCCTTCTCAACCAGTGTTTCACCTCTTAACAGGGCAGTCATACCCAAGGGCTCCTTCAACTACAGCTTCATGACCTCTTCATGGTCCTGTGGGCCCAGTTGGGGGTGCCATCCTGGATACATGTGATTTGAAGTAAGTTCATTCTACTCATCCTCTATGCCAAAAGAGTCAAGTGTGAGAGGGTTTGCAGACATTTGAAGTAATGTACATACACGGTGCTCCAGTGGCCCCACATACCTACCCAGCATATGCCTGTGTATCCTAGGATTATTGGTCTGGAGCAGGGGATGCTTCCAACATATTCCCTAACTAGTGCTTCACCTGCTAAAGTGAATAAATGATTGAGAGCCTCTTGTTTACCTTAAGGAAATCTAAATTCCTGATCTGTGCCAGGCCACAACAGATGCCATCCCACATGCCCCCATTTCATTTTATGTTAGACATCTCCTGCCACACTGTGGGAACCAAATCACTGGTGAGCAGTTGTGCATGTATGTACACACATTCTCACTAAGGCATGTACATAGTGTCAGATTTGACTGGTTGTATACTATATATTATAGTACCAAAGTGAAAGAAGACTTGGAGATTCCTTGACTACGAGCTGTCCTGTTTTGCTATTTAGCTGTGTCCTGTATAGCCCAGGGTTGTGGGATTCGAAGTGGGCATGCGTCCACCTTCCACAACCAGTGCTCCTCCTCCTACAGGGAGAGCATACCCAAAACCCTGTTCTTTCCCTCTTGGACTAACATCTTGCAGGTCCTTCTCTGAAGACCGAGGTGACAGTGCCATTCCAGATGCCCTAGTTTCTATGCAAATAGGACCACTCTCCCTTTGTGGTAACTGAATATTTGTGTGGGGTTGAGTGAGTATATCATTGTGCTTGTGTATACACCAGTTTGTGGAACACAAGGACCTGTGGCAAGATTTTCCCACTTGGGTGCTGATGCCAGCCCAAGGGAAGAAAAGCATAGAGAGTAGGTCTTTCATGTCTCCCTTGCAGAGTATGGCCTGTGCTGCTTGGGATTACCGGGCTGGAGTTTGGCATGGTGCTGCACTTTCTAACCAGGGCTTATCCTGTTACAGGGAAGCCATACAAGGCGGCCAGTTTTTCTTCACTTTGGGACCTCTGGCTTCCTGGTATGAGTCAGCCCATGTGCAGCTATATGTGCCTATGTCCTTCTCAGTAAGTGGTTCCACTCCCGGTTGGAACTGTGGGAATCCAGTTGTGATATGTGTTGTGCATGTGTGTATACACATTCACAGGAGGGCACAAATGTGGTGCCATAGTGGCCTTGTTGTGCAATATATTGGATCCAGAAGAAGGGAAGCCATAGCTTGTCCTTTTTCCTTAGCTGGCTAATTTCAGTGTAGCCTTGGGAGGCCTTCAATTCAAAGTGATTCCATTCCCTCCTCTGTCCTGTGAAAATGAAATAATGGGTCAGGGATTTTGTGCATGTGTATACACATGTTCCCATGAAAGCACTTAACCTATTTTTAAATTAGATAGGTCCTAGGTGTTTTTGGACCCAAGAGAAAAAGGATGGGGTTGGAGACTGTAAAACATCCCTTTCACAGGCCTGTGGAGCCGGGCTTATATGCCTGGGACTTGGGGTGCTGCCTACCTTCCTAAATGTGCTTACTCCTGCTAAAGAGAGGTCGTGCCTGGTAGCTTGCTCTTCACCATGTGGACTACTGTCTTGCTGGTCCCTTCTGATAGGCCTATGCGCCAGTACACACTTTCATAAGAGGGCACATACATGATGCCAGATAGGCCTGATTGTGGGCATATTGGGCCTGGTCCTGTGTCCATACCCCTGTAATTCCTTTGTAGCCTGGGGTTATTAACTTGGATCTGGGTATGTTGCTACCTCCCTAACTAGTCGTTTACCTGGTACAGTGACTTCATAGTGAGGACCTCTTCTTGTTCATGTAAAGGAACTCTTTATTCATGATTTGTCAGCCTCAGAGACAGTGCCATCTGAGATATATCCATTTTCATGTAAAGATTGCTCCTACCCTGCCATTCTATGGGAACCCATTCATGGAATGTGGACACATGATTGTGTCTATGTGGTGCCAGTTGGACTAAGGGTGGGCTCTAGCGGGCAGAAGAGATGGCACATTGGAGCTTGGAGTATGTCCACCACCCTTCCCAACTATAGCCTATATACTGGGATTATGAGCCCTGAGCAGGGGATACTGTTGCTCACCCCATCCAGTGCTTCCCCTTCCACAAACAGGTCATGCCCAGTAGCCTGTTTTTCTTAATCTTGCAAACCTCTAGCTTCATGATTTGTGTTGTCCTAGATGCAGGTACCATTTGCAGATGACCCCAATTCAAAGGAAGCTGTTCCTCTCCTGCCCTTGCCCTGTGGGAACTGAATTGCAAAACAAAAAAGAAAACATTACGAACTAGTAAGTAGTGGGGTACTTGAAGTTATTTCACAAATGAGGGTCCTTATTAAGGCTTCTTACCCCCTTTTTTCTTCCTTGAAAAATTTTCCAGTGTACTAAAAATCATCACAAATACTTATGACAGTGCATATTAATTGTGATGTACTTCATATTATGTATGAAAATTTTCTTCATGAATTTTAGTCAGTGGTGTTTGATAACTTTTACTCCTCTATATGCAGTTTGCATAATGATAAAGTTGGTATCAATATCCACATATATTCTTATATAATCCTTATCCAATCATTTGGTATTGTCCAGTATATTTTTAACTTTTCCCTAGTCTGACAAGTGTGATATCTCTTTATTGTTCCTGATAGAATATTTTTCATAAATCTTGCCACATCACATATGCCTTTTCTTGTGAATTGCATGCTCAGATATTTTATTCAATATCATGTATCCTATCTGTCATCTTCTTGATTGAAATGTTCCTTTGTTGAATACATACTATTTAAATGTCTTCAGCCTTAAGAGAGGATGTTTATATTTTTCTTGATATTACTTACTCAACCAAAGGTGTTGCTGTAATGTAAACTTATTGATATTTTCCGACCTTTGTATTCATTTCCTTGGGGAAAATCTCCATTCTTAAAATGTACTCTTATTTCATTCTTAAAGCTTTTAAGTGTTGCTTTCTACCTTTGCCTCTTTGTTTTTAGGAATTGTTTGCTACGGCTTTAAGTTAAGGTCTATTTTGTATCTTATTCCATATAAATAGATAGCTCATCCAAATAGCTATTTGTTGAATAGTCTAATGTCAAATCTCAGGATTCTACATGGGCTTGTACTCAATTCTCTACCCTGTGTAATTCTTTTTCTTCAGCTGTAATACCAGATTGTCTTGATTACTAGGCTTTAGTATAACAAATCCTCATTTTGAGTTATGGTGTGTCCCCAAAATTGTTCTTTCATATTCTTTGTGTCTTTTGATCTTTACAAATCCTTCCCCTCCTCTGTTAGCGGGGACCAAACACCGAGTCTCTTGCATTTAAGGCAAGCACTCTACCACTCAGCAACTCACCTCATAACTTTGAGGAACAACAGTCACTGGGTCCAGGTGAGGTTTGGGGAAGTTTCCCTCTATCAGTAGAAACTCTTGACTTAGGGTCCTTGGTCACAGAATAAAAATTTGCAGAGTAGTCACCATGGTAAGAAAACTTGGCAATACTTTATTGAGTTAGCAAGCAAACAAACAGATAAGCAGATAAACAGGAAGACAGAGGCACACTCAGAGTGTGAGTGCTCTTAACAGTAGGCGCAAAGAGCTCTTTGACATCAGTGGCATTTATATAATAAAAGCAAGTCCTGTCATAAAGCCATATATATAGGTGTTTGTCTTTGCTCTTAATCACTCTGGGGTTATACCATCTGAGTTCTTGGTTATTTGGTGATTCAGTCTTTAGTGTATTTCTTTTTTTGGGGGGGAGGGTCCAGTCATGGGGCCTGAACTCTGGGCCTGGGCACTGTCCCTCAGCTCTTCAGCTCAAGGCTAGTGTTCTACCACTTGAGCCCCAGCGCCACTTCTGGCTTTTTTCTTTTTTCTTATGTGGTGCTGAGGAATCAAACCCAGGGCCTCATGCATGCAAGGCAAGTACTCTAACACTGAGCCACCTTCGCAGCCCCTTTAGTGAATTTCTTACAGGAAAGAATGCATATATTTTTGCCATAGAACAGATGCTCATCCTTAAGATGATGAATGCATCCTGAGTTAGAAGCAAAGAAGATAGTGCATGTATTATTCTAAATGTATTATTTCTATCAGAGTTCCTAGATGTCATTTTCCAGGTCTCATTTTTTCTAAGCTATGCAGCCTGAAACTATAAAAAGTCCTGATAAGACTTCTCATAAAATTCCATTCAATTTATAGATTGATTTGATAGAAAACAATACATTCTTTAGATATTGAGTATTCCCATGAATGATTTTTTTTTGGAGGTCCGGTCATGGGGCCTAAACTCTGGGCCTGGGCACTGTCCCTCAGCTCTTCAGCTCAAGGCTAGTGCTCTGCCACTTGAGCCACAGCGCCACTTCTGGCTTTTTTCTTTTTGCTTATGTGATGTTGGGGAATCGAACCCAGGGCCTCAAGCATGCAAGACAAGCACTCTACCACTGAGCCACCTTCTCAGCCCCCCATGCATGATTTTGACATGGCTGTATTTTGCTGTTTTTCAGTTATTTTTTAATGATTAATGTTTGTTACATAGTATTATATATCTTTTGTATGATATGCTTCTTTGTGTGTTTTTGTTTGTGTGGTTTGGTTTGAACAACGTGGGGAATTGAACTGGTGTATGGGAGGAAAGCATTCTACCACCTAAGCCACAATATAGCCATGTTAGTAACTATTGAAGCTACTTAAAATAATCATCCATCTTATAATTTGTTATTTTTACCTTTTTTTCATCCTGGGTAACTGAGTATAGGAGTCTGGTTTTTGTGTGTGTGTGTGTGTGTGTGTGTGTGTGTGTGTGTGTGTGTGTGTGTGTATGCACATGCATGCATATAAGTGTATATGTGCCAATACTGGGGCTTGAATCCTCTTAACTTTTTCCAGCCAAGGTTAGCATTTACCATTTGAGCATGTATACACCTTCAGTGTGGCTTTTCTGGTTAAATCCTACTCAGGAGGATACGCATGGCAGTTCAAAGCCAGCCTGGGCAGAAAAGTCCAGTAGTCCTAAGAACTACTTTGAAAAACTACTATGAAAAACCTGGAAGTGGTACTATAGCTCAAAAATAGTGCTCAAGCTTTGAATTGAAGCCCTCAATCCTTAGGGCCAGCACATACAAAAATTAATGAACTTTGAATTGTATAACCATGATGTATTTACACGATGATCTACAGATCTCAGCCTCTCAAGTAGGTAGCATTGTAGGTGTGATCCTGTAGTAATAATAAGTCATTTATTATTGTTACTAATGGATATATTTTAAAGACATAAGTGTATGCTAGTGGCTCAAGTCTATAATCCTAGCCAGTCAAGAGGCTGAAGTTTAAGAATCTCTGTTCAAAGCTGACCCAAGGGAGAAAAATCTATGTGTCTTATCTCCAATTAACAACCAAAAAGTTGGAAACACAGCTGTAGCTTTAGTGGCATAGTAGTAACCTTAAGCAAAAATGCTTAGGGACAGTGCCCAGACCCAGAGTTCAAGTCCCAGAATCAGCCCCCAAAATTAAAATAAATAGAACACAGAATAACTCCAGGTATGGCTAGTGATAGTATGCGTAGTTTGCATGAAATTCTGAATTTGATTGCCACCAGCAAGAAAAATACACAAACCAAGAAAAAATGTTTCCAAAGTCAGAGGGAATTTTTTACTGATCCTTACTAACAGACAGTTTTTTTCTTACACAATTTCATTTAGAAAGTTAGCCCAAGGCAGGTGCTAGTGGCTTGGCTCATGCCTGTAATACTAACTACTCAGGAACTTGAGAATTGAGGATAGTGGTTCTTGAGACTCTTCAATAAGCTACTCAAAAATAAGTGGAAGTGGCCTTATGGCTCAAGTGATAGAGAGCTAGCCTTGAGCTCAAAGAAGCACAGGTACAGGGGCCAGGCCCAAAGTTCAAGCTTCATGGACAACAAAAATAAAAATAAAAAGCCAAACAATAACTCCAGTAGAAGAGAAATGATTATGCAATGGCTACTTTAGCAAGAATGCATTTCTCAGTTTAAAATGAGGTTTCACTTTGTATAACCTTATAAATATAAGATAATTAAATTTCAAGTAATTATTTAACTTCACTATCCACTAAGCAGCAACAAAAATGATCCTTATCAGAAAAAACAATGTTGGAGGAATATCAGTACCAAATTTCAAACTCTACTACAAAGCCATAGTAATCAAAACAGGTGGTTACTGGCGCAAAAACAGACCTCAGGACCAATGGAATAGAATTGAAAACCCAGAAATGAACCCATCTAATCTTCGATAAGGGAACTCAAAAATAGAATTGAAGAAAGACAACCTCTTCAGTAAATAGTGCTGGCAAAGCTGGTTAACTACTTGTGGAAAACTAAAGCTAAATCCTTATATATCACCCAGCACCAGAATCAACTCCAAATGGACCAAAGACCTCAGAGTCAAAGCAGACACCCTGAAAACATTACAGGACAGAATAGGAGAAACCCTGGGTTTCCTTAGTGTATGCCAAAATTTTCTTAATAGATATCCAGAAACACAATAAATCAAAGAAAGTTTGTTCAAATATGCTTTCATGAAATTGCAGAGTTTCTCCATGGCAAAGGACATAGCTAGCAAAATCAATAGAAAGCCCAGGGATTGGGAAAAGATCTTCACTAGCCATACAATGGACAAGGGTCTCATATCTAAAATAATAGTTTCATTTCATTTAAGTGTTTTTTTTTTCTCAGTGGTGGGGCTTGAACTCAGAGCCTGGCCACTGGCCCTGGCCCTTTGTGTTCTCGAGGCTGGTGCTTTACCTCTTCAACCACAGCACCACTTCTAAGGAAGAAATGCTTCTGGGGGCTGGGCACTATAGTCTCACCTCTCTAATCCTACTCAGAAGGCTGCTATCTGAAGACTGAATTTGAAAGCACACAATTATCTCCATTTAGCCATCAAAACTGTGGTAATATAGCCTTAGCTCAAGGGATTGAACACCAATCTTGACAGAAAAAAACTAGAGGATAGTACCCAGGCCCTGAGTTCAAGTTCTCATACAAGCACAAAAAAAAAAAAGAAAACAGCGAGGTCGAGTAATAATGGAGCTTCCTGTTTTCATACCTTTCCAGGACTGCATGGAGGAAATAATCCTGTTATGTGAAAAGAAGTCCCCATTGAAGCAAATGAGTGAATAGTGGAAAATCTTCAGCAGCAACACAAAAGCTTTCAAGGTGGATGACAGGCATAGCAAAGTTAATGAGTGTTAGTAACATGTCTTTGATGTCCTTGTATTAAGGTAAGAAATGACTTGAAATTGCTTCCTACTTCTAAGCTTACTTCACTGAGCGAGGAACCTAAGCATGCCTTTCTTCTACAGTAATCTGGAATCTTTATAAACTTGCAGATTAAAGTTTGATGCTTAAAAAGAATACTTATAATTTGTGCATTAAAAGAGATTCATTATTAGTAAAAAGTTATTATGCATTAGGTTAGTATTGTTTTTTTAGTACTTGGGATTAAAAGCAGAGCCTCTGTTAGAGAAGTTCTGCACCTGTTTCTTTGAGACTGAATCTTCCTGTGTGTGTTACCCAGGATGTCCTTCAACTCCTGGGCTTGAATGATCCTCCCACCAAAAGTGACCAGCCATTGGTAGGATGAGGTATATGATCAGCTATTGCAGGGGACTGAGCTAAGGTTCAATGCTAATACTTGGTGTAGGTCTCAGGAGCGTGAGTAAACCAGATGTTCCATTTTGGAAATAGCGTTCCTGAATTTGAATTCCAATCCCAATAATCTAGACTATTGTCCTAAAGAAGGAGGTGTTAACATTGACTTAGATGGCCTGTAAGGAGAGTATCTTTCATGAAGCTGGAAGTGAGCCTAACAGTGGTCTGCTAAACAGAAATTCTGGACTAAGGAAAATGAGGCTAAGGATGGGAGGAATTTGCCACATTATGTTAACTCTCAACAAGAGAATGGATAAGGGATATCATTCCTTTTCCCTGCAAAGTCTTGAAGGTGATTTGGCCTTCAAGATGGGCTATTTTTAAGCCCATGGATTGGGAGAAGATAAACTAGCCATACAACGGACAAGGGTCTCATATCTAAAATATACTTGGAACTCAAAAAATTAAATCCCCCAACAACAAATCATCAAAGAAACAACTGCACAAGAAATAAGTGGGCTAAAGACTTAAAGAGAAACTTCTCTGAAGAGGAAAGAAGGATGGCCAATAGACACATGAAGAAATGCTCAACATTCCTCTCCATAAAAGAAATGCAAATCAAAGCAACACTTAGATATCACCTCACTCCAGTTAGAATGGCTAAAATCACGAACTCTAATAACAACAGATACTGGAGGGGATGTGGACAGAAGGGAATCTTACTGCATTGTTGGTGGGAATGTAAACTTGTTCAACCACTTTGGCAAGTAGTATGGAGGTTCCTCAAAAGACTCCACATAGAGCTCCCCTATGACCCAGTAATCCCACTTTTGGGCATTTACCCAAATGTATACAAACAAGACCACACTAAAGTTACCAGCATGACTATGTTTATTGCAATATTATTTACTATAGCTAAGATATGGAACCAAGCCCGATGCCCCTCAGTAGATGAATGGATCAAGAAAATGTGGTATATATACACACACACACACACACACACAATGGAATTCTATGCCTCCATCAGAAAGAATGGCATTGCCCCCATTTGTTAGGAAATGGAAAGGCTTGGAAAAAATTATATTAAGTGAAGTAATCCAGGCCCAGAGAAACATAGGTCCCATGGCTTCCCTTATTTGCAATATCTAGTATATGTCTGAGTTAAGCAGTAAACGTCAGATAAGGTGATGTTAGGGAAATGAAACCTAAAATATATATTCAAATGTTTTTTTTTTCTTTCATGCGATTGTTTCTAACATTTATAAGATTATTTCTTTGTTGCTATGTATGTCCCTTCCCCAAAGTATAACCCCTGCTTTCACTGTATTTGATGTCAGTATAATTTGTGGAGGGGAAGGGGAAAAACAAATCGTTTAAATAGGGATACAGGTGGACCCATTGCAACAATGAGATGTACAAGTGTTTTGTCGAAAACGAACTTTACAACTTTGTTGGGGGGGCAGGGGGATTTGGTGGAGGGGGCGGGGAAGATGAGAAGGAATGGGAAGGTTAAACAGAGGAGGAGGTTACAATGCTTGATAAGAAATGTACTTATTATCTTGTCCATGTAATTGTAACCCCTCTGTACAGTATTTTCACAATAAAAAAAAACTAATTAAAAAATGGGCTATTTTGACACAAGCGATAGAATGGATTA
The DNA here is from genome assembly GCF_024711535.1 of Dipodomys merriami. NCBI lineage: Eukaryota > Metazoa > Chordata > Mammalia > Rodentia > Heteromyidae > Dipodomys > Dipodomys merriami. The sequence goes on from NW_027206023.1 coordinate 232,928, forward strand.
TATGAATTCTCTGGTCTTTCTAACCAGGATACAGGGGGACTCAAAAGGTAGAGAGCAAACTGCAAAAAACCATGTCTCTGCTAGCAGGCTTCCAAATTCACTGTATCCTTAAAATTTGAAACAAATTAGTTAGAACAGAAATCTTTCTTTTACATGTCTCCAATCTAAATGTTTCTTCCTTGGGTTTAGAACACTTCATAAACAAGCAAGAGCTAAGATAACACTGTATGACTCTCTCTTCCCCCAGAATTGCAGTTCTGCAGTGCTAGAACAAAGACTGTGTGTGAGGAAGGGACTGGACATATGTGTTTCTTGGATGAGAAAACTAGAGCTGATAAATTGCAGAGAACAGAGCAGATGTCATTCCTTTTCTTCCTTTCCTTGGGTAAGACTGATTCAACCATGATGCAAGATGCTGAACCAATGAATGAAGAGGGCATGCTGTGCAGCAGGAGGGGTTGCCCATGCCCAGGTGCAGCTGGGAACTTGGAGCTATTGATTCAACCTAAGGAATGTTTTTTTTTTTCATAAATATTAAGTCCCATTTCAGACTTCAGCACTGTCTGTGGCTGCTGTTCTGGTCTGTTTGTGTCTTGCTCTTTGGCTTTTTCCTTTGGTTACAATAGAAACTGCAGATGAAATGGAGAGTGTTGAGTGTGAGCTCAGCCATTGGGGATTAGTGATGGACTTTCCAGGCATGGGCATGCCTGTGGGATTGGAGTCTGCCTTTGACAAGCAGGGCACAGAGCGGGTTGTGCTGAGTAGAAAATGGAAAAGTCCTCTGATGAGAAAAATGCTCCAGAGAGACAATTAGCTCTAAAATGTATTGTTAACCTTCATGTCCCCCAAAAATGCTGGGGGATATTGGAGTAAATGGTTATTTTACTATAGAGATGGTGAACCTTCTGAAAAGATAAAATGGTTTAGGTCTGGGTGTAATGTTTTAAGCAATTGACAGCTACTCACAAGTTTGACTATTGATTTATTTCCATACTGATTGTTACTTTTGAGTATCTCTATTTTCCTTAGTAATTTTTTTTTCATATTGCCCACATTGGAATAGGTATTTTTTTTAACTTGTACTATTATTTCTTTGATTTCATGGTACATTATACATAAGGAAAACAGGGCAGAGGTAAATTAATTTCTTAGGCATGACTATGAATTAATTTCAATAATATGCATTGAGTATTTAAATTCTTCAACATACAATGTATGATCTAGGCTCAGTAGTTTATTCTAGAGGGAGTTTACCTTCATGAGCTAAGACAAAAGACAACTTTATGTTTTGCATCTCTATGCATAATTCCTGTAAAAAGAACTGTCTTTGAAGACTGGAAGGGTATGATTCTTATTTTGATTGGTTTCATAGAAAAATATCTCTACAGGTTGAGAGCCTTCACTTTACATCTAGAAGTTTTCTTGTTCTGTTTATTAGACCTGGAATTCAGCTTCAGGAAACCTTACTTCTTTTATGGGGAGGCAGTCAGTGTTATTTGTTATGATAATTTTTGTGTATTTGTATTTATATATGTGTTTAAATGCATGTACATACATATATATGCATATATGCATAAGTACATACATATGTATGTGTATGTATATATTAAAAATTTAGCTCAGAGTCCCTGGGTAAAGCCCTGGGAAGGACAGAGAATGGAGCCACATAAAGAAACTACTTAGGTGTTGATGTGATGCAGTTTATGCCAACAGGCTGGTTTCTGAATCATTTTTCTTGTTTCTTTCTGGTAATTCAGGATGTACATGTTTCTAAGAGCAATATTAACAAGGCCTGTCTAGCATGGAGTTTGGTGAACTTGGCCATTGGGCACATACTTTCTGACCTGGGAAAGGTGACATTTGGGTTAGTTTCTACAGAGTATAGAATAATACAATTGGCATAATTTTGAAAGTTCTTTGGGGAAGTTGTAACTGAGAGCTACATTTTGATTGACATTCATCTGGGACTGATATTCATCAGCCTCCAGATAGAACTTGGGACATAAAACAGATTAAGTCCTGACTGGATGAAACTCTGTAATCTCCAGGTGATTGTTCTCTTTTCCTCTGCCTTCCCTTTTAACATCTGAAGGGATCTTCAGTACTGTATATGGAGATGAGGTTAAAAAGGAGCATGGCTGCAAAAGTTCTCCCATGTGTTCTGTTCTTCACTTCTTATCTTTTAATATAACATAATAATCCCTTCTATGGAAAGAGAATCTAGCAGTCTTGAGTGCCCATCACTTACTCATCCAATGGGTACTTAGGAAGTACCTCCTGTGTTGTATTCTGATGTCTGCTTTTTAAGGGTATAGCTTTAAGAAATACGACATATCCTGACTTACCTTTGAATACTCAGACTGTACACCACCTGAAATAGAGAAATGTTTTTAATCTCTTCTTCAGTAGTACCCATTTCTTAGTACTGTGGACAAGGATTAAGGAATTTGGTAGCATGGAAAGCACAATAGGCACATGTCGTCTGCAGTTAGATGTTTGCTTATTTCTATTTAAGTAATGTTAAGAATTATATGACATATAGAATGTGGAAAAATTTAAAGAATGGTTTAATAATAGAAAATTTAAAACAGATTGACTGTCCTTCCTACAAAATACTTGAGAAAGGAGATATTTTGAATTTCAGATATTGGAACATTTGCATATATGTGATAAGGTAACTTCGTGCTGGGATTAATTCTAAACATAAAATGCATTCATTACTTATATACCTAGACTGAAGATAACTTTATATACTTTTAGTGTGCCTTGATGTTTTTTGTTTTCATTTCCTTTTGTGTTGTACCTGAGGCTTGATCTAAGGAACTGAGCACTTACCTTGAGCTTTTTGCTCAAGGCTAGTGCTCTACTACTTGAGACACAGCTCCATGTCTACATTTTTGTGGTTAATTGGGGATCAGAATCTCAGAGACTTTTCTACCTACACTGGCTCTGAACTGTAGACATCCTTATATCTCAGCTAGCATTACAGGCATGAGCCCATAGCAGCGTGCTCCTATTTTGATGGCCACAGTCACAGGAAGCCCAATGTGGAATCTTCTCACTTGAGACAGCATCACAACACAAGATCCTCAGATTAGAGATGCTCAGCCTACATCTTACTTCTTAACCCCATTGGTTTGTCTGTAGCATTCCATTTTGAATACCACAGTTCTGACGAAGTCCATAAAAGCATTACTCCTCCTTCTCAGGGAGGTATTCCTGGGGTTTAGATCTTTTTAAACTCAAGTTATTTTGTTGTTTGTTAGCTTAGCTTCCTGATGCAAACTTATGCCCCCAACCCCTACCCTTTGAAATAAGAAAGTGGGTTAGGGTAAAGTAGAGACAGGTGTTTATAATGGCTTTTGTGCTGTCATTCTGAAAGGTAGGGGAGGGAAGGTGTAAGATTTTTGGGAAGGTCACAGAACATCAGCACTGGAACCCACCAATGGGAAGTCCTCATGACCAAGCCTCTTCTCCAATCAGAGCCCTCCAGGAAGGCAACCCTTTCCAGTTGTTTGGAAACTTTCTTCTCTCTGGGCAGTCACAAGGACAAAATGTTGGTGTGAGGAAGATGGAGCTCTACAGCTGTAGGAACCAAGTAGGCAAGTTAGTTGGAGGCATTGATTCTCATGACCCCATCTGAAGTCTTACGTGCCATGAGTGTGCATATGCCTGCATGTATTCCCTCTGGGGGAAATAAGAGGGACTCCCCTTTCTCCATGTCAGGGCAAAGGCCTGATGCCCAGCTGCCAGACTCAGGTGAAGGTTTGCAGGAAGTGCGATTATTCTCCCCTGTTAATTCTATAGGACAATGCCCAGAGACTCTCTTTGTGTGTCTAAGGAAGCTCACCTGTGCCTTGCTTACTCTTTGCAACCTCTGATCACTGGAGCTACTTCACATTTGTTGACAAGGTTTAATTCTTCCTGCTTACTGACTTAAAATTACCTCTAATTGTCTGTGTTCGTATGAAATTCTGTAAAGTTAACTTTCTTCTCTTTGTCTGAAGATCTACTTTTAGGTCTATATGCTGTAAATCAGCATGTGATATGTCAACAAACTTTGTCCATACCCACATATTGTGGTCCACTTTCTGCCTATTGATCATGCATTCCCAGGTCTCACTGAGGAATTGGCAGCAATTTGGGTTACATCTGTTTCCAGAACCAGACTAGCATCCCTTACTCCCTTTTTAATAAATCATGCAATGGCTTTGAAGGCAATGTGTTTGCAATAAGAATTGTTTGCAGAATGTTTGCCCTTCAAACTGATCATGCCCACATGCCCTGGCCATTGTCTATTGGCCATTGTCTATTGACCATTGACATTGGTCATTGTCCCAAATGTCCTTAATATGTTAAGTTTCCCACAGTTCCCCCTCAGTACCCAGCTAAGGAAGGTAATCCCATTACCACCATATTCTAACAATGAGATCAAACAAGCCAGGATTCAAAGCCAGGCCTTCACCACCAGCCTGCATGCCTTGCTCTAAGGGCATACACTTCGCTATTAAGAATAAACACTCGGTGTTTTCTTGTGAGCTGGGGTTCATAGCTATAATCTTAGCTGCTCAGAAAGCTGAGATGTGAGGGATCATGGTTCAAATTCAGCCAAAGTAGTGTGATTTGTTTCCCTTTTTTGTAGGTGGTTGTATTTTCCCACCTCCTGAGCAGATGTCAGGGACTGCATGAGACACCCAATTTGTGGCAGAGCAACCAGTCCCAGGACAGCACCAGTGAAACAGATAGTGGGAACACCACACTTTTAGTTGTGACAGGATAGCAGTTGCTCTGTTTTTGCATTTGGCATAATTATCTTGTGTCTAGAGCAAAGGAAGCATCATGATCTTGAAATATCACAAGTTAGTCTAAGCTGGTTCTGTTGAGTTGGTCTGCTTTTCCTGTAGCCATTCCCTTAAGTGTTTGGCAGGGCACCTGAAATGCTAGAATGACTGGGCATCTGTGTGTGGAGTCCTCAGAGACTGTCGTGTATACATGGTCTCTGGTGGCCTCAACACATGGCAGCTCATAACTGCAGCAGCTCAAAGGTGACAGTGACTAGACCTTCTTCAGACTTAAGCCATAATTCTGTGGCTTGCCCTCAGATGAGACAAGTGAGGCCCATCTAATTCAAGAAGAGGGCCAGTGCCTGTGTGCTTGACTGGAAGCCACCAGTCAGACAGAAGCTGGGGGGTCCTTCAGAAGCTGAGGCTACTTCCAGTCACTGTTGGAGGCAGCGATTGGATGAGAAAGGCACCAAGGGCCTTCAAGAAGGTTCTGAGGAATTCTATTCGTGGATTTCACATCTGTTGAACCAATAACGTATGGGGGACAGAGCATTCCAAGTCAGAGCCCCCTCCTGTGCTACCATATGGCCTGGAAAATGGGATGCTATCCTGTCACATTGGTGCCAGTGAACAGCAGGCTCCTGTCAGATCCAACCTATGGTGCGATTTGCAACTGTTCTTCCCTAAGTGCGTTCTCTGGAGACCTCACTCTTCCGCTTGTGTGGTGGTGTCATTCAGCAAGAGTATCTCAAAGTAAGTGTCTGCACCTGCAGGGAAGTTAGGGTTATCTTGCCTTGGCTCCCGAAAGAAAGGCCTTGATATCCTTCACCATCAGGAGAGGTCCCTTTCCAGACCCCTGAGGAACTTTGGGCTGTGCAGTGGCTTCCATTGATTCATGTCCAATCCTTCCCATGTCGCTCAGACCTCAAATGGTTTCAGAGAAGGTGTCACCATATTAGGGGGTGTAGTGACTATTTGCCTATCAAGCCTGTAGAGAAGGAGATTCCAACTCAGTATGTGCACACAGGATTGTGAATCCAATGGTCACTACACTTGTCACATTGAATTGTCTGTTTGGAGGGACTGTTTTGAGTCTTCCCTGAGCACAGTCTTTCACCAGATACAAAGCATGTATCTGTTGTTGATTTCACGGTTTTGACTGCTATTTCACAATGATTCAGTGTAGCTTCCCTCCACAAAGCCAGGAAGCTGTCACGTTGTTATGTAAGTGAATGACCAAACCAGGCTCATGGTTTCATAGATGAGTTTGCCAGGTATTTGGTGAGAACGATTTCAGGTTCTCAGGTGAGGTGGATTCTATATGTCATGATGCAGATAGGGTTTGGGAAATGGGGTACTTGACATGCAGATTTTATTGAGAGTTGCTTAGAGATGGACTGTGAGAAAGTGAAGGGGCGCAGGGTCAGAGCAGTCACTATTGGGCAAATCATGAACATAGATGTGATGGGAATGTGTGTAGCCAGCCTACTTTGGGGTGGTTGTTAGACATTCAAAATGCATAATACCCCTTAGCTGGCTAAGTATTTTAAAGTTAGAAGCACAGGATTTTATGTTTTGGGAGAAAATTGTAACACATGTATTGAACTTTTTAAAAACCAAATTTAGGCTCTTAGTTTTGTTTTTAATAAAAATTTCATCCCAGCTACAGGGAAGGGCTAAAATCAGGAGCATTGACCTTTCAGGATAGCATGGGGAGAAAAATTGAAAAGCTGAGGATGGTGGCATGCATCTGTCATCCAAGTGTGGCATGACATGCAAGTAAGAGGATCCCAGAATGTCTGGTCTTGGCATAAAGCATCACACAAAGGGATGTGGCATGGCTACAGTGGTAGAGCACTTGATTATCAAGAATGAAACACTGAGTCAGATGCCAATAATGCCAAAAGTACACAAATTAAGAGAATGAATCTAAATAAACCCCTCATGCCCACTGAATGGCCTTCATGAAATTCAAGGCCACCATTTCCTTCATCATTAGTGATTTTTGAAACACCACATGGGAATATTGGAAGGGCTGTCTGGGTTTTCCTGCTTCCTCTGCTGAGAAACCTGTCCATATGTTTTTAGATTTTAAGAACTACTATGAATTCTTTTTTTTTTGGTATTCATGTAAGGGGTAGGTTTATTCAAGATGGCACCAGGCCATCTTGGCCTTCCACAAGGCTGGGAAAGGCCTGGGAAAGGCCTGGGAAAGAGTTGGGAAAGAGCTGGGAAAGAGAACTGGGAAAGAGAGAGCTGGGAAAGAGAGAGAGTTGGGAAAGAGAGCATCTGGGCCTGGGTTAGGCCTTATCTGGGGTATGGGTGGAGAAAGGTGTGGCCACATCAAATTCAGATGTGACCTCAGTGGATGCAGATGTGACCTCTTCCAGGCGTTCCAGGCACCTAGGTAATGCAGGTACTCAGTGGAGACTTTGCTCTCCATCCAGGAGCAGACCTTACATTCCAGTCTTTTAATAATCATGAAATGGGGCACGGATTCTCTCTGGCTACTTCCTGCTGAACAGGGGCATTGACATTAGGGATAAAAGTCTGAAATTTGGTCCCCTCCCAGAGAAGGCAGTGAGCAGCTGCTGTCCCTTGGTGGTGTGAGTCCTTAGATGAACTCTGGAGAGGTCTCATGTGGCATTGAAGGGCTGGAAAAAAATACTAGAGAGCAAATAAATGGCAAGAGGAAGGACTGAAAATGTTGGTTGAAATGTCTCTAGCTACTTATGATATCTGGCAACTAGGTAGAGGATAAGTCAAGTGACAAAGACAAGAATATAAATTCCTGTTCAGTTAATAGGTAGACAGGTATAGACATTGGATGGGCAGGCTTCTTACTTCTATTGACCTCCCAACTGTGGTTAATTTTGAAAGGGCAGGCACAAAGTAGCTGTTTGACAACATCTCCTCTTACACCTATCCATGGTCCCTTGTTCCCCAGACTGGCTGAGTCTAGGTGCTCGTTGCTGGGATGGTTGTCCCAGTTAGTATTCAAGGAGGTTTGAACTCAAGGCCTGGGCACTATCCCTGAGCACTTCTACTCAAGGCTAGTGCTCTATCACATTGAGTTAAAGTACCATTTCCAGTGTTTGGCTGGTTAGAGATAAGAGTCTTGAGCCATGCTTCCAACCTGGCTCTTTTCAGGTTAGTTGGGAGATGGAGTCTTAGGGATTTTTCAGCCCAGGCTGCCTTTGAACTGCAATCTTTGTCACAAAGGCCCTTTATTATTTCCAATAAATCAACCAGGAGATCAAATAGAATAGAGAATAGAGCTTACCTGGTCCTTATCAAGAATTGACCAACAAATATTCTGCAATGACTAAACTTGTTAGATGTGATGAAAATTTTAGCACAGATAGGCCCAGTATTTTAAAACCACGTAGTTAGTAGTAGAATACACAACATAAAACAAAAAAGGCAAAACTCAAAACCTGAATTTTTTTTAATTGTGAAAATACTGTACAGAGGGGTTACAATTACATGGGCAAGATACCGAGTACATTTCCTATCAAGCATTAACAACAGTGTGTAGACATCTTTGGTAACAAAGCACATCAGATGGTTGGGCCTCACTTACCAGGGCCTGAAAAAGAGCAACTTGTTAGCAAGATACCTTAGAATAGATGGATGGAGTAGTAAGCTTGGTGGAAGTTGAAGGGTCAGATGGGGCCAAACCCTTAACCCACCATGTGTGGCTTCCCCACTTCCCCAAGAGCCCTCTAGAGAAAAAAGGCCAAGTCCCAAAACCAAGCATCCTAGGCTTCAGAGGTGAGTGGCCTTTTTCAGCTAAAGGCTGTAGGAGCTCTCTGGCATGGTGCCATGTCTGGACAGAGACTGAGCAACTGAGAATTGTAGAGAGTAGTTTCACTCACCAGAGTAGAGAAGTGGTGTGGACGTGGATGTGAAGGCCAGCAATGGTATCGGTGTGATGTGTCCACAGCAGACAGACCAATTCGCAAAAGGCCATCAGAACTGTGGGTATTCCTCAGAGCAAAAAGGGAAAAACTAGCAAAAAAAGAAAAAAAGAGGAAAAAAACAGAGAGGAATCCCACCTATCCTGACTTTAAGCCCTTTATCCGAGTCACGACACCATTTATGTTAGATTTTTAAAAAGAGGTAGCTGAGTAAGAAGAGCACCACGCACTTGGTATTCAGGTAAGGGGTAGGTTTAGTCATTGTTCTGGCTGGCACCAGGCCATCTTGGCCCTCCACGCGGCTGGGAAAGGCCGGGAAAGACCTGGGAAAGAGCTGGGAAAGAGAACTGAGAAAGATCGCTGGGAAAGAGAGCTGGAAAAGAGAGAGAGCTGGGAAAGAGAGAGCTGGGAAAGACAGAGAGTTGGGAAAGAGAGAGCTGGAAAAGAGAGAGTTGGAAAAGTACTATGAATTCTTGAATCATTTCTAGGAAGAGGGATTATGGGAAAGTTTGCAGGTATCAGGTCTTTGTTATGGTAGGCGTGAGGTTTCTACACAGCAAACATAGAGCCTCCATGATTTAAGGAGCCTTTCATTGGGTCTGGTACTCTTTAATTCTGTTGAAATACTTTCCCTTTTTCCTCTTGAAAAATAAGTTCCAAAATAGAGTTTATTTTAACTTCCATCACTAAAAGTTCTTCCTTTTACTCTATGGGCAGTTCACACATGACCAAAATATAAACCAGCTGGTTTTACTGCATCATATACCTTTGCTATGTATCAAATTTTTCATCCTAATCCTCAAATCATGTAATAATTTGCCTATTTATGACTGAATTGTAGTTCCTTTATTAATAAAAGCTAATGGGAAAGGATTGTGTATTTAGTTGATGAATAGACCTACATTTTATTTCCCTGAGATACTGTAGCAGAGTATTAAAAGGAATGTAATATATATATATTTGGGAGGGTCCCATCGAGGGGCCTGAACCTGGGCCTGAGCACTGTCCCTCAGCTCTTCAGCTCAAAGCTTGTGCTCTACCACTTGAGCCACAGCACCACTTCCAGCTTTTTTATTTTTGCTTATGGGATCCTGAGGAATCTAACCCAGGGCCTGCAAGGCAAGCGCTCTACCACTGAGCCATCTTCCCAGCCTGGTATATAATATTTTATTGATAAGTCTATCCCTTAAAATGAATATATTTTGGGGCTGGGAAGGTGGCTCAGTGGTAGAGCGCTTGCCTTGCATGCCTGAGGCCATGGGTTTGATTCCTCAGCACCATATAAGCAAAAAGAAAAAAGCCAGAAGTGGCGCTGTGGCTCAAGTGGTAGAGCGCCAGCCTTGAGCTGAAGAGCTGAGGGACAGTGCCTAGGCCCAGAGTTCAGGCCCCACGACGGGACCCCCCTCAAAAAAAGTAATATATTTTAGGATGTCATTATTTTAATGTGAATTATGTAAATGTTGATAATATGCTGTTGGTTATACATTTAGTTTTCAAGAGTTTCACTTAATTGCTTTTTTTGCCCACATATGGTACAAGTCTATTTGCAATTGTTTTTTAATGGCACTAATAGTATAGTTTATATAGAGAAAATAGAGTTATTTTAAGACCCTATGATTGGTTATAGTATTAATAACACAATTAATTTGAAGTATCAATATTTCTCACCAATTACTGACTCTTAATGAGGTTGCGTGTGGAGTTTTGGAGTGCAAATGAGATGGTGGATGTATAGAGTTGTAAGGAAGTGTTTAGGGACCATTAAAAGGCATTGGGTGACCCCAAAGTGTAGGTCCCTGGTCTTCTGTGAGTAACTAGCTCTAGGAAGGTCTCAGGAGAGATCTGCATTGCTCCTGATATGCATACCCCTGGCCCACCTAGATATGTCCTTTCTGGAGGCCTGGCTCTTTTGTGACTTTATCTATGAAGCACCCAGCCCTCATGGGGGATTTGATATTTCAGTAGCTCTTAAAGCCTAGGCAGAATAGAAGACAGAGCTAACCTCTCCCAGTTCCCAGGTCTTGCTTTGAATGGATGGATGGAGAATAGGGGAGATATGAAGCTGTAGGTCAAGCAGGAGTGGCTCAGGTCATGTGCCAGAATCCCAGATGTTCCTTGTAATTGTAGAAGACTCCTATAGCTTCTACAGTGCAGTGCAGGGCAATGAATATTGGCATTGAAGGCAGGGACAACATCAGGTACCAGATGTGTCTCCTTTAAACATGTCCAGGCCTCAGCCTGCATTTTGTCCTCTGAGAAATTGGGATGGTTTTCTTTCCTGATGGTCTTGCTTTGTGTCTATGAGATCCACTTGGAAGTCTTGCTGAGAAGGTGATGCTGTGATTCCCTCATCTGGGCAAGGAAGGCAGGAGGAAGAGAAGAGAGTGTGAGAAACAGAATCCTTCTCTAAGCTTGTCCTAAGGAGGTCTGTCTATGTGGTAGATAGTGCTTCCAATCTGGCTTTGTGTCAGAGCCTCTGCTACCTGCCTCTGGCTTTACTGGATGGCACCCTTGGCTGCAGAGAGTATGGGCTCGGCTTGAATGTTCCTTGTCTCTTGTGTGTTGGTATACTAACCCGGCATCCTGATTGACGGCTGAGAACCCTATCTCACTTGGGGGTAAACTTATCTCCAAGAAGCTCCAGACCAGTCACCCCTCTGGGCATTTGATTTACTAGGGAACTAAAGCCTGAGCATAGCATGCACACAGCTGCTGCATTAGGGTGCCTGACAAACTCATCAGCCCTTTAGTGCTCATTTGTGCATACTTGTTGATGTGGTGCCTGGAGCCTACAAGTCCAGCTTCCTTGTTACCCTGGAGCATTGAGGACTTCAGAGTGAGTACTCAGTGAGTACCTAATGGCGCCCAGTACAGAACTGCTCTGTGTACTCACAGTAGTAGACATAGTGCTCAATTACTGTAGGTGATTCATAAGTGAGTTAAGAGGGCACATGGAAGAAGGATTGGTTAGCTTGAGTTCATACCAAAAATAGATGAGAAATATTTAGGTCTTCACAGGAAGGTGATATTGGTTCTGAATATTGGGGGATGAGATATTCTTTGGTGGTCTCTGGGAAGAGTCTGAGGCCCTGGCAAGCTGTGCACTATTCTATTTGGTTCCTTGGTGCCAAATTGCCTGTCTAATACTAAATGGTTCCTGTTAGCTCCAATCAGATCCTATTATACTAGTGCAATTTGAGTTCCAGCATCAAAAGCTCCTTGTTCAGTTAGCTGAGCTCTTTGAGTTAGTTAGTAAATCTGTCTTTTGTGTGAAGCCTGCATGCTTGTTGTGGAAGAAAGTGCTGAAACATCAAATTATTTATGAAGCCTGTTTTCTTTGCTTACTCATAAAGGGATATATAGCAGTTTTGGAGCCACAGTATTGGCCGGAAAGGAGGAACAATGGCTCATTGTCTTCTCTAGTTCTGAAGGATCACTGTTCCCATGGGGCTCTAAAACAGAGCTAGCTGTGGGTGTGATGGGTTTAATCAAAACTGCTACAAAGACTTTACAAATAGGGCACAAACTCTTGAGAGTGTTTGCATAGATATGAGTCTTTTTTGTATTCATATAAGTAAATCAGTAGTACATTCCTCAGAATAAATACAATTTGTGCATTGTAGAAAATGTGTGTAATAGAGATAAAGCATGATGAAAAACTAATTCCAGGGGTTCCGGGAAGATGGCGGAGGAGAAGCTGGAATCTGAACAAGCTCTCGCATAGAAAGCAGTTTTAGAGTTCCAGTGAACAGGAATAAGCCAGAGAATCACACCAAGTGTGCCATCACAGGACAGAGAGTTAGACAAGAGAGGGGAAGCCAAGGAAACACATCAGCTGCCGCTGCGGCGGCAGGGTCGCGGCGGCGACCACCTCAGCGGGGTCATACCTGAGACACAGAGAGTCCGGGACGAAGGAGCCAGACGCAGCAGACGAGCGGATTCTACTCAACACCAACAAGAACCAACAAGGAGCGGACATCTTCATCCTGCTGTTTGCAGACCAGAGACGACCAGGATCCAAGACTCGGCGTGAGTACAAGCCCGACGTCCTCACTCCTTCTCAGGGAGCAGAGGAGGGAAGGCCACCCCTCCCCCCCAGCACCGGTGATCTCCATCTTGGATACCGACAAAGCTCGGAGGAGCTGCTAGCTCCAGCTCAGGCCTTGGAATAAAATGAGTCATTTAGCAGGTCACAAGAACTTAACGGCGAAGTGACCTGCCAGACTCAGCTCCATCGAGGGAAAAGTCACCCAGCTCAGGCACCAGCCATTGGAGTGCCTTGCCTCACTGGGTAACCAGAGCCAGAGGCTGCCCCTCCCTCTAGCAGTCTCAACAATCAATTGAAAAACAGAAACCCTGAGAATGGCTCCAGGCTGGGCGCTGTGAGCTTTATCACAAAATAGCCCCAGGAAAAAGCTACTGTTTGTTGAAAGGCCTCAACTCTACCCAGAACCTAGCCTCATCACCACATCCCCCTCTTTTGTGATTCTCAAAGCAGATCACCCTCCCAGAAAACTAACCTGGGAGGGGGATCTCAAAATCTTGGGTAAAGCAGAGCATTATTCTGCCTCTTCCAACCAACCGAATTAAGAAACCAATCAAGCCACAGGACCTCAAGCTGACCAGAGACTCCAACAAGAGACTGGTTACAGACAAAAGAGAGATACAGGATTCTTCCCACTCCTCCCCCCCAAAAAAAAAAATCAAAAGACTTTTTTTTCTTTTTTTTTTCTTCTTCTTCTTTTCTTTTTTTTTGCTTGTTTTTTGTTTTTTGTTATCTTATATATATATATATATATATATATATATATATATAAATTCTTTTCCCTTCTAAAACTTTTATTAATCTTTAATTTTTGCCTCTTCTGAAAAAATAATTGTTTTCCAGTAACTTTTTTTTTCTCATCTTATAATTTTTATTTTAGGAATATGTGAATGAGCGTTTTCCTTTCTTTTCTTGTCTTCTTTCTCTTTTTCTTTCTTTCTTAATTATCTTTTTGTTTTTTGTCTAGCTCTACTGAACTTCTGATCTTTTCTTCTCCCTTTCCCTTCCTTAAAGTTTTTCACATCTCCTCTATGTCCCTCCCCTTCTCTGAACATATTCACATTCCTCTCTAAATAGACGGTCTTTTAACCTCTATAATAACATTAATTTTTACGTTTCTATTTTTTTTCTGGTCTCTCTTCATTCCCCTTTCCGTCTCTTCTTTTTCTCTCTCTCTCTACTTGCATCCTACCCAACCCATTTCCTGCATTGTGATTAGGACATAGTTAACTCTCCCTGTGCCTCCCCACACCAATCTATTCCTATTTTTTACCCACATCGCTCCTTAATCCTAATAATTTCTGGTTTTCCAAATTCTTTTCTGTGGTTCGAAGTCCTTTAACATATAGTTGTTTGATGTTGAATAGATGTATCTGTTGAACTAGATTGTATCTGTAGACTATTGACTGTACAAACGCAAACTTTGGTTGCTGGTTGCCTTAAGATAGTGTTCTAGCACAAAACTGGTGCAATCTTCATCTCAAATGGGCTGAGTAAGCCGGAAAACACAAGAAAAATGGCAAATTCGGGTATCTCAATTCCCAATCTTGATAATCAGGGATTAGAACAGATAAAGAATAATCCAGAGGATAGTTCCCAAATAGCTCTACAAACACTAATAGCAAACATGATAAATGAGAAGTTTGACAATGTACAAAGGACTCTGTATGAGCGTGATAGGGAGAGAGAGGAGACATCCCAGAAGTTTATACAGGAATATCACAAGCGTGAGGAAGCTACTCAAAAACTGATACAGGATTTGCGTGAACAACTTGAGAATACTCAAAGAGAAAGGGAGGAATGGCGTGAGCAGGCAGAGAACACTCAAAGAGAACTGCAGGAATCCCACAGATGGGAGGAAGCTAATCAAAGAGTAATTCAGGAATTGAGAGACCAGGTAGAGAATACACAAAGATCACTAAAGGCATTCATGGAATCCATTAACAAAGAGCTGAAGGAAGTCAGGGAGACCACAAAGGGAATGCTGAATGGAACCCAACAGAAGGAATGGGAGTCCAAAGAAACCATAACCAATCAACTAAGTGATTTGAGAGCAAACACTGAACACCAAATTAAGGAAGTAAAGAAATTCATACAAGACCTAAAACAGAGCTTCAACAAAGAACTTGAAGCCATCAAAGCTGACCAATTAGAAGGAAAAGAGATAAAAAACAAAGTAGAGAGTCTTGACAGCAGGTTAGACCATGCAGAAGATCGAATCTCAGGGATTGAAGACAGCCTAGATATTACAGAGAAAGAACATACAACCATCCAAGACAAGTCCAAGAAATATGATAGGTCTATCCAACACCTGGAAGACACCATCAGAAGGCCCAATCTAAGGATAATGGGTGTAGAGGAGCACCTAGAAACAGAAGTTAATGGTCTAGGAAATTTGTTTAACAGGATCCTAGCAAAGAACTTCCCAAACATACAAAAAGATAGGCCTATTCAGATACAAGAAGCTTTTAGAACCCGAAATAGACCAGACCAGAATAGGACATCCCACCGTCACATTATAATCCACACAGGATCAACCCAGACCAAGGAAAAGATCCTTAAAGCTGTCAAGGAGAAAAGGGTAATCACCTATAAAGGGAAACCAATTAGAATTACCTCAGATTTCTCAGCAGAGACAATCAAAGCAAGAAGAGCCTGGAATGAGGTATGCCATGCCCTAAAAACAAACAACTATCAACCAAGAACACTGTACCCAGCTAAACTCTCCTTCATAACTGAAGGCCAAATAAAAACCTTCCATAGCAAAGAAAAATTGAAACAATACATCTCCACCAAACCAGCCCTACAAAAGATTCTTAAAGATGTCCTACACATAGAAAACCAACAAGACCTCAACAAAGGCCAAGAAACTGCACCAAAAATGAGAATCCAAGAACCTTAGGAAGAACCCAGTTTTCACAGCCCCCAAGAAGGTGGATAACATGGCAGGAACTCCCAAATACCTCTCAGTCCTATCTCTTAATGTTAACGGACTGAACTCTCCAATTAAGCGACATAGACTGTCTAGTTGGATTAAAAAACAAGACCCTTCTATCTGCTGCCTGCAGGAGTCACATCTTGCCCGTAAAAACAAACACATTTTCAATGTTAAAGGCTGGAACAAAATCTACCAAGCAAACGGCCCTCATAAACAGGCGGGAGTTGCAATCCTAATATCAGATAAAATAGACTTCAAATTAAAATTTGTGAGAAGAGATAAAGAAGGTCGCTACATAGTAATTAAAGGATCTCTCCTTCAGGAGGATATTACAATTCTAAATATCTATTCGCCAAACAATGGAGCACCCAAATTTATCAAAGAAACACTACTTTCCCTCAAATCCCATATAGATCCAAAGACATTAATTGTTGGGGATTTTAACACACCACTCTCCCCACTAGATAGATCAACTCGGCAAAAACTCAACAGAGAAACCGCAGATCTAAACAGCTGCATAGATCAACTAGACTTAACAGACATTTACCGAACATTTCACCCAGCAGCATCAGAATACACGTTCTTCTCAGCAGCACATGGAACGTTTTCTAAAATAGACCACATTTTAGGCCACAAAGCAAACTTGTCTAAATTCAGAAACATTGAAGTTATACCTTGCATTCTCTCTGACCACAAGGGAATAAAATTAGAACTCAACACCAAAAGCCACCAAAGAAAGTCCGGTATCACATGGAGGCTGAACAACACACTGCTGAATCATGAGTGGGTCATGGAAGAGATTAGAAAGGAAATTCAAATGTTCATGCTATTCAACAAAAATGAACACACAAATTACCAGCTCCTCTGGGACACAGCAAAGGCAGTACTCAGAGGCAAGTTTATAGCTCTGAGCTCCTACATCAACAAATTGGAGAGATCTGAAACTAACAATTTAATGACACATCTAAACCTCCTTGAAAAAGAGCAGCAAGATAAACCCCAATCCACTAGACGGAAAGAAATAATCAAAATTAAATCAGAATTAAATGAATTAGAATCCAAAAAAACTATAGAAAGAATCAACAAAACAAAGAGTTGGTTCTTCGAAAAACTTAACAAAATTGACAGACCTTTAGCAAACCTTATCAGAAAAAGGAGAGAACACACCCAAATTAATAAACTCAGAGATGAGAATGGAAACATCACCACGGAAACAACCAAGATTCAGAACATTATAAGGGAATACTTCTCAAAACTTTATGCTAATAAGTTTGAGAACTTGACAGAAATGGACCTTTTCCTAGCAAATATTGACATGCCAAAACTAAATCAAGATGAGTTAAACCAGCTTAACAGGCCCATATCAAGCATTGAAATAGAAACAGCAATAAGAGACCTCCCAGCTAAGAAAGTCCAGGACCAGATGGTTTTACAGCGGAATTTTACAAGGCCTTCAAAGCAGAGCTAACACCAATACTCCTCCAACTCTTCAATGAAATTGAAAGAGAAAGCTCACTACCGAACACATTCTATGAAGCCATCATAACCCTCATCCCAAAACCAGGCAGGGACTCATCAAAGAAAGAGAACTATAGACCCATTTCTTTGATGAACATTGATGCAAAACTTCTCAACAAAATTTTGGCCAATCGACTTCAACAATTCATCCAAAAAATCATACACCATGATCAAACAGGATTCATTTCAGGGATGCAAAGCTGGTTCAATATACGCAAATCAATTAATATTATTCATCACATCAACAGGAGCAAGAATAAGAACCACATGGTTATCTCAATAGATGCAGAAAAAGCATTTGACAAGATCCAACACCCCTTTATGATGAAGGTTCTGGAAAAATTAGGAATCCATGGAACATTCCTCAATACAATAAAGGCTGTATATGACAAACCTACAGCCAGCATTATACTCAATGGTGAAAAACTAGCCATTTCCTCTTAACTAAGGAACAAGACAAGGATGCCCACTGTCTCCACTTCTTTTCAATCTAGTATTAGAATGCCTAGCTACAGCAATAAGACAAGATGCAGACATAAAGGGGATCCAAATAGGGAAAGAAGAAATAAAACTCTCCCTCTTTGCAGATGACATGATCTTGTATTTAAAGAATCCCATAGACTCCACTCCCAAATTACTCAAGCTGATTCAAAACTTTGGCAAAGTAGCAGGTTATAAAATTAACCCCCCAAAATCAATGGCTTTTCTATATGCCAACAATGAGAAAAGTGTGGCTGAAATTAGGAAAGCAACTCCATTTGTAATAGCCCCACAAAAAATAAAATACCTAGGAATTAACTTAACCAAAGAAGTGAAGGACCTCTATGATGAAAACTTGAAAATCTTGAAAAAGGAAATCAACACAGAACTTAAAAAATGGCAAAACCTCTCATGCTCCTGGATTGGCAAGATTAACATCGTGAAAATGGCAATACTTCCCAAGGCTATCCACAAATTCAACGCGATACCTATCAAAATTCCACCCCATTCTTCAAGGAAATAGAAGAGGCAATCCCAAAATTCATATGGAACAATAAAAGACCCCGAATAGCAAAACGCTCCTCAATGGAAAGAACACTGCTGGAGGAATATCAATACCAAATTTCAAACTCTACTATAAAGCCATAGTAATCAAAACAGCTTGGTATTGGCATAAGAACAGACCTCAGGACCAATGGAATAGAATTGAAAACCCAGAAATGAACCTACAGACCTATAGCCATCTAATCTTCGATAAGGGAGCTAAAAAAATAGAATGGAAGAAAGACAGCCTCTTCAGTAAATGGTGCTGGCAAAATTGGTTAACTACATATAGAAAACTAAAGCTAGATCCTTATATATCACCCTGCACCAGAATCAACTCCAAATGGATCAAAGACCTTGAACTCAAAGCAGACACTCTGAAAACATTACAGGATGGAATAGGAGAAACCCTAGGTCTCCTTGGCTCAGGCCGAAATTTTCTGAAGAGAGACTCGGAAGCACAACAAATCAAAGAAAGGTTGGACAAATGGGATTGCATAAGGTTGCAGAGCTTCTGCAGGGCAAATGACATAGCTAGTAAGATCAATAGAAAGCCCACCGATTGGGAGAAGATCTTTACTAGCCATACAATGGACAAGGGTCTCATATCTAAAATATACTTGGAACTCAAAAAATTAAACCACCCAACAACAAATCCTCAAAGAAACAACTGCCCAATAAATAAGTGGGCGAAAGACTTAAAGAGAAGCTTCTCTGAAGAAGAAAGAAGGATGGCCAATAGACACATGAAGAAATGTTCAACATCCCTAGCCATAAAAGAAATGCAAATCAAAACAACATTCAGATATCACCTCACTCCAGTTAGAACAGCAAAAATCAAGAACTCTAACAACAACAGATGCTGGAGGGGATGTGGACAGAAAGGAACCTTACTTCATTGTTGGTGGGAATGTAAACTTGTTCAACCACTTTGGAAAGCAGTATGGAGGTTCCTCAAAAGTCTTCACATAGATCTCCCCTATGATCCAGCAATCGCACTTTTGGGCATTTACCCAAATTTATACAAACAGGACCACACTAAAGCTACCAGCACAACTATGTTTATTGCAGCATTATTTACCATAGCTAAGATATGGAACCAACCCAGATGCCCCTCAGTAGATGAATGGATCAAGAAAATGTGGTATATATACACAATGGAATTCTATGCCTCCATCAGAAAGAACATTTCTCCATTTGTTAGGAAATGGAAAGGTTTGGGATAAATTATATTAAGTGAAGTAAGCCAGGCCCAAAGAAGCATAGGTCCCATGGTTTCCCTTATTTGCAATATCTAGTATAGGTATGAGTCAAGCGGAAAAGGTCAGATAATGTGATGTTAGGAAAATGAACCCTTAAATATGTATTTTAATGTTTTCGTTTCTTTCATGCATGTGTTTCTAACGCATTTATAAGATTATTTCTTTGTTGCTTTGTATGTCCCTCCCCCACAGTGTAACCCCCGCTTTCACTTTATTTGATGTCAGTATAACATGTGGAGGAGATGGGGACAAACAAGTCGTTTAAGGATTCAGGTGGACCTGTTGCAACAATGAGAAGTACAAAATGTCATGTCAAAACCAACTTTACAATGTCGGTGTGTGGGGGGGAGGGGGTATAATTGGGTGGGGGGAGGAAGGAGGCTGGGAAGGGAGGTGAAGGGTAAACAAAGGAGGAGGCTGCAATGCTTGGTAAGAAATGTATGCATTATCCTGCCCATGTAATTGTAGCCCCTCTGTACAGTATGTTCTCAAATAAAAATAAATTAAATTAAAAAAAAAAGAAAATGCAAAAAAAAAATCCCCCCAAAAAACTAATTCCATATCTCAGCAGAAAAAATGGAACACTACCAACACCTTAATGTACAATGTTTTAAATGTCTCTAAGCATGTGTGTCTATCTTACCTTTAGCATACCTACTAACACTTTTAAAAGAAGGGCATTAAAAGTGTATTTTCTTTTTATTTTCATCACAGCCACTGTCTCTCTCTGGTTCACCAGGTTGCCCATTGACTTGACAACTCTCCCATAGTCTTAGCTGATCTGTTGTCATCACCCTTCCAATAAGAAATATTCTTAGCCTTACTAAGAGCACATAACTTGTGGGGGTGAGGTTATCACAGGAGTTACAGCTCTGTGGCCCTTAGAGTAGGGTTTCTAAGTAGTCCCAGGACAGGAGTTGGAATGGCTCTGTCACTTAGGAAATACCAGGTTTCTCTGAGTCCTTGGTGCAATGCTATTGGATAGGCCCCTTTATGGCTTACCCTAAGTTTTTAGGACAGTCAGGACTGAGTTGTGCTATGTCTCCAGCTCTGTCACTTGTCACTTTGTGGGTCATTGAAGATGCTTTTCACTGCTTGCAGATGGCTCCAGTGATGTTTATAGAAACAGTTTCATCAGAACATGCAGTATTTGGGAAATAGCATGGGAAATGCTTGGCTCTGTGGACCTTCTTGTCAGTGTGGGGAAGTAAAATTACACAAGAAGGGACCAGAAAAAATTGTGTCTTCTCCTGATTTTAAGAAAACCTAGAGTTTTTTTTTTCTCTTTGCCTCTCATAATGAGTGTCAAAAAGTTCCATCTTGTTGCTGCTACAAAAGAATATTTGCTCAGTGTCCAGGTTCTCACATCCAGCCACTCCAGAAGGGGGAGATGAGTGTGTTCTTGAAGTCTGCCGAGGACTCCATTCTTAGTTGGAGTCCAAGACCCAGGTACCACCTGTTCATCTTGACAAGTTAAAGGCATGAGAGTCTGTGGCTCACCTCACCTCTCCCCTGCAGGACTTGGGCAGGAAATGTGAGGCTCAGCTACTTTGCCAATAACTGGCATATACCCAGGTACTTCCAGTGTCATAAAAAGGAACAGGATTTTCCCTGTGTCCTTTTACTTCTCTGATAGAAAAGAAGTAATGATTAATTTGTTTAATGCTGGTGATATTCAGCTATTGTGATACCAAGCGGTATATCTTTGAAGTTTGAGTCTGAAATGTTCCCTAAAGGCCCATGTGTTATAGACTTTGTGGCCACCCCATGATGAAGCTGGCAGAACATTCAGCTGTGTGCAGTGATCACCTCATAATTTTGTATTATGCCTGTCATCCCATTAATTGGGAAGCATATTAAGATTATAGGGAGGCATGAGTCAAGTGTTAGAGTGGCCTTCCAGCAATCATAGAGCTCTGAGTTCAATCCCTAGGACTTCAAGCAACCATTCAGAAACACACCCCATGCTATGGTAGAGTCAACCTTTTTATTCCACAGCTGAGGTGACCAGCTCCCAGTCTTGTCTACCTTCCTTCCTGCCTCCCTCCCTCTTTCCCCTTCCCTCGCTACCTCTCTTTCTTTCCTTCCTTCCTTCCTCTCTCTCTTTCTCTCTCTCCCTATCTTCTTCCTTCCTTCCTTTCTTTCTTGTTTTTGACCTTATAGAAACTCTTGCCTTGTAATCTGTGTTTACTTCACGTTTGTCTTCTGAGTGTGAAGATAGTTTTTCTCCCAAATGCTACAGCAGGTAATCATTTAATATTTTATGTGTTTCCCATCTGCATATTTGTTTGCTTGTTTATCTTGTTTACGTTTGAACTCAAGACTAGTTTGCTGGGCACATGCTCACACAGCCACTTGAGACACATCTCTACTCTTTTTAGCTTCAGTTATATTTTATATAGGACCTCATGTTTTTTGTCTTAACTAGGCAGAACCAACATCCTCCTGTCCACAGCTTCCTGGAGTTTGAGATGGGATACATGCACAATCATCCCCAGTTTATTGAGATGATGTTTCAATTTTTTGTGCAAGATGGCCTCCAACTTTGATCATCTTGATCTCCACCTTCTGAGTAGCTGGTATTTGGGGAGACAGACATGCACCATCCCATCCTTGGCTTTGAAAACTTCTTCATTTTATGTGTTTATTGTCTGTTTCTAGGGGCATTTTCCCCCACCGTGCCTCTTTCTTAATGAATAGAGATGTTATTCATTTTGTTCTCTGGTTAGGTTCATGTAAGATGTCAGCAAACTTTTTTGTGTGTGGCAGTCTTGGGGTAGAACTCAGGACCTGAGTACTGTCCCTGAACTTTTTTGTTCTAGGCTAGTACTCTACCACTTGAGCCATACCACCACTTCTGGATTATTGGTGGTTAATTGAAGATAAGATTCTCATGGACTTTTTTGTCAATGCTAGCTTTGAACCATGATCCTCACGTTTCAGCCACCTGAGTAACTAGGATTATATGCATGAACCATCAGTATCCAGGTGTCAGCAGACATTTTTAAGGGGGAATGAACAAATGGGTAGTATTTCATTTTCACCTGTGTGTAGGTGTTTAATATTGGTCTGATTTTTTTTTGCTTAGCTTTTCCTTGGGTGGAGTTAAAAGTTTCTGCTTTTCAACAAAGGATATTAATGTCTACTGAAGGAATAAGAGCTATATCTTAGAGAGACCATCCATATTCTTTTTGAATAAATGCTTATCTATGACAATCTGGATATGCATATTTCCTGGCAGGTTTTAGAAGCTCAGAATCTTCAGCATTTCAGCTTACCACAGACTCTAAATTATTTCATTCAGGTCTCCTGTTTCTAGGATTTCTGAAATTTTGAATTCTCTCCTTTCTTAGAAATTACAAAATAGGTAATTCTGTTATGCATTTCCTTTGATTTTACTGGGACTTTAGAGTGGTCTTCGATAAATAAATGGGTGAATAAACAAACTTTCTGTGATCTAACAACATACTTCTGGTGATAAGCTGAAAGTTTTACATTCATTTTTCCTAATGATCTCATTCTTCTCTGTTCAAATTGTTGTCAGTCACTGATCAATGTTGCATATAAATTGAGGTCTCAAAAGCAAAATAATCCATAGCCTTCAAAATGGATACAGTCCCGTAATTATGAAGAACAACTACCTTCAAAGACCTCTTGTTATTAGAGATGTGCCTTATAAACCCACTGAGGGAATCTTTGGAGTGAATTTTGTAAGTTTCCTAAGGGCAGGATCATGTTCATACAATTCTGAGCACTTTCTGAGTGTTTTGTTATATTGGCTTTTTGTCTTTCTTCTCTCAATGTCAAGTCTTAACATGTAAGTACTCAGTAGTACAGTTAATCAGGAGTGCAGCAGACTTGGTTTACAAAGAGGTGACTCCCAG
This sequence comes from Dipodomys merriami, assembly GCF_024711535.1. Classification (NCBI taxonomy): domain Eukaryota; kingdom Metazoa; phylum Chordata; class Mammalia; order Rodentia; family Heteromyidae; genus Dipodomys; species Dipodomys merriami. The sequence goes on from NW_027206023.1 coordinate 256,302, forward strand.
TCACTTGTTTGTACAACTTCCTTCTCATTGGACCCTCTATGGGCTCTTATTAAGACCTTCAATATTGGGAAAAGGGAGGAGGACTGAAAGGGGATAGGCTTGACTCAATTGTCAATAGGTGAGGACTGTTTATTGAGGAACACCAAGGGGCACAGACCTTCCTACAGTTTGGAGGTTGTGGGTAGGAGCTGGGCTTTTCATCTGAGCAAGGAGGCAGAGATGAATGAAAGGGCCTAGTCTAGTGAATTGTGCCTTTCAAATGAGCTCACGTGGGATGTTCACAGCTGGGTTCAGGCACATCAAACAAACATACCTGGGAATTTGTCTGGCATCTGTATGGACCTGGGACAATAGGGTGGGAGTCAATCCTTCACTCTACATCTGATACTGTTGCCTTTGGTAGTCCTGTGACAGAACACCTTTTGACACCTGAATTCTTTCCTGTTCTCCTCACATTTTCTGTCTTATTGCTTAAAGACAAGCTATAAAATACTATTTCCTACTCCTGTGATTATTGAGCTTATGAATTGTCAATGAGCCCTTATACACACGGGATGAAGTAAATTTCTTCCCTGTGGCTTCTGGGCCCTGTTTGGCTAAGGTTAGCCTTTACATACACACACACACACACACACACACACACACACACACACACACACACACACACAAGCACGCACACACGCACGTGTGTGCGCACACACACACACACACACACTCACACACACACACACGCACACACATGCACACATCTTCAGACTCTCATTGTTTCTAGGCTTTCTCCACGGTATTCATTGTCCCAATCAGAATTACTTAAATACTGAAAATTGGACCCTATTAATAATTATTCTGGGACAATGGCACAAGTTGGTTGGACTCAGAGAACAGGAACACATGATCATTTTAGGTATATCTCACTCTTGTTCCCTTTTCTTTCTTTTCCCATTCTTTTCTATTTAGTTCAGCTCAAGACTCTCTTTTCCTTAGTGGCTTATTGCTAGGAAGCTTCTCTGAATGAAGTCTGAGTTTACTAGGTCAAAATGATGAGGCTCCATGTCAGAAGCCATTTTGTTCTTCAGCTCAGTGTTTAACTACTGGGGTAACATTTTGGAGTGTGGGTTCTATAGCAGACTGTGTCCTGGCTATTAGTAGCAAGAACTAGACCACAGAGGGCTCAATGTCACTAAATTGTCTGTGTTTGTTGTACATATATGTCTTACATTTGCCATTCTTTTTGGCTTTTCAAGTCCCCTATTCTTAGAGAAGATCAACATTTTAAAGCAGTACCTATTTAAGATAAAAGCCATTTTATTAATGTTAATGATTAGCATATCTAGTCACTTAGCTATCTTCTTATATCTTTTACAAAAAACTGTTGAAGCTTCACACCTCTTGTTTAAACTTGTGTAAAGGGATTAAAGGATTAATATTAATACCTTAAGAAGTATTTGATAAGCTATAAAATAGTATCCACGTGTTAGTCCTTATGTTCTGTTTCAAATAGTAAAATTTAATTCTTGACCAATAATGCTATATATCAAGTTGTATAACACTCTCAAAGAAGCTCAGCACTTATATAAGGAATCTACTCTCAAACATGGATTTTTAAATTCTTTGTTTTATATTTCTAGATCTATGTTTTCATTGCTTATACCAGTACCAGTTAAATATGTTTTATGGTCATTCTTTTAAATCATGGTTTGGCATTTTGCTCTCTGGAAAGTGTTTGATGATAAAGATACACTTTAATTTTAACATCAACAAATCTGTGCCTGTTTCGTTTTCTACACAATTGAAATGTCAGGTAAAGGCTTTTCAGTTTTCCTTTGAATCAGAGTTCAGGAAGGGATCATTTAGACTCTTGCCTGGCAAAGATATCAGCAGTGACAGTGGGCAGTGTTCCTAATGATGGCTACCATGGCAGATGTGGGTGGCAGCTCCAGCTGAGGTGTCTGCCCCTGGCACTGTGCAATCGGTTGCTTCTTGACACCAGTTCTGCAGATGTGGAGACTCATTCTTGGTGTTGTGCCTCTGCACCAAGAATATTCTTGGTGTGTTCTCTGGCTTTCCTGGATGTTTAGAGATGTTTGCATACATATTATAAAAAAATTTAGCCTAGCAGAAGTAGAGAAAAATTATATAAGGAATATTTACCTATCAGCAGGCACATTTAAAAATTGTGCAAATTTTATTGTTTTCTTTCTTATCCACTTTACTGTTGCTATTAAAGAATTTAATTAAATTTAATTAAAGAATTCACTCCTAACACTTCAGTATAAGTCTCCAAGAAATAAGGACGTTTTCTTTATAAGTTTACTATTCTTCGTCTTTTCTATTAAGTTAATAGCATTTCTTTAATATTGTCATTTAAGCCTGTATTTCCTCGATTTTCTAAAACAAACAAACAAACAAACCTCTGCCTTTTTGTGTGTGTGATATTGGAGACAGAACTCAGGGCCTTGTGCTCCTAGTGTTCCTCCACTAGAGTAATTCCTCCAAATGTGCTCATTTCTCAGCTGAGGTCTTGCAAACATTTCTGCCTAGGCTGGTCCCAAACATGTGGTTTGCACAGGAAGTAGAAATAGCCATGAGGAAAGACACATGTGGATGTGTTGTTGTGTATATAGCTATTGAAGGTAAAATATTCTTACACAGAGGCATCCCCCTCTAGAGTCTAATCACCCAATGTAGACTTGTACATGGTATTTGTAAGCAAATTTAGATGGGGAGAGAGATAGTGGTATGGAATAAATTTCTAGGAAGAAGTAATTCTGCAAAGGGCATGTTCAGGGAAGTGAACAACCTAAGAAAATTAGAGATTTGTGACAGTTTCTCAGCAATTGCAGGCTGTGAAGGAAATGGCCCAGCAAGGTAAGTGTGCTTACAGAAGCTATAGGCCAAGCTACTTTGAACAATGACTGGTTTGGTTTGTCACCAGAATGTTCCTGCAGGGGTAAGAGTACTGGCTTATTTCAGATTGCTCAGTCTCAGGTCAGCCATGCTAGGCTCTTTGCTATCAGTATACTAGTTTCATTGTGTGCCATAACAAAAACACTTTCTTTGATGCTTATCATGATCAGGACAATTGTGAGGGCCATAAGGTTTCAGACTATGACAATAAATGTATTCATTCATTCAGTCATTCATTTTTGATGTTTCAGTGTTGTTCTGCCATAGGTCTTGCTGTGCCAGCCACAGTTGAGTCATACCTCCAAGCTTCCTACCAACACCTGAATGAAAGTATTACAGGTGTGTATCCATCTGTTTATCTTCTATGTTGTATGGTTTCCAACCTTGAATTGATTATTCAAAGAAACCGCCAAGACTGTAGAATAAAAGAAAATAATTTCTTTGGATGCTTGTATATGAGAGGAACAGTGAGCAGCTATGTAAAAGAGCCTTGTGTCCTGAGATGGGTTGCATAGTGTTTATGACTTTTAAGTTATGCCTGTGTGTCCCTGTTTGTATGTCCTGAGTTTTGAACTGAGGTCCAAGGTGCTGTCCTGAATTTTCTTTTCAAGACTAGTTCTCCATCACTATAATCTTGCATTTGAAAATTAATGTTTGTTTGTCATAGGGCTTGAACTCTAGGTTGACATTGTCCCTCAGTTCTTCAGCTCAAAATTAGCATTCTGTCACTTGAGCCACAGCACCTGTTTTCTGGTGGTTTAATGGAGATAAGAGTCTCACGGACTTTCCTGCACAGACTGGCTTTGAACCGTGATCCTCAGTTCTCAGCCTTCTGAGTAGCTAGGATTACAGGCATGAGCCACTGGCATCCAGCTGGAAATTACTGGGGTTTTTAAGCATAGCAAATATTATTGACAAGTAAACAACTGTGGCCTCATCAGAAAGAAGCCCCTTTGCTTTCCACCATTGTCCCATTCCTATAATCTTACCTCAGAAGGATGAGAACTGGAGAATCATGGTTTGAAGAAACTCCTAAAAACAAGTCCACAAAACTCCATCTGTAGTTAACTAATCATAGTACAGAATGGAGGCCTGATTCAGTTGGAAGAGTGTCAGCTGTGAGCAAGCAAACAAATCCTAAAGAACATGAGTTCATGTTCTTAGTTTAAGTGGTTGCAAAATATGTAGATGACATCTAGGCAGACAGTCAAATAAATAGAAGATGAGAGATCACACTTTCTTGTTGCAAGTTGATCCCACAAGGTAAAACAGCTCATAATACTGGATAAAATATAACTTTTAAATTATGAATTGGATTTGAAATGATACCCAATGCATACAATTCTTGCAGCTCCAAAAATAGCTCTTTGCACCCCCACAAATACCAGTTTTTGAAATCAGAGCCTTGCCCTTTCTTGCCTTTGCTTCCTCATCTAGCCGAGCTCTCTCTCTCTCTCTCTCTCTCTCTCTCTCTCTCTCTCTCTCTCTCTCTCTCTCTCTCTCTCTCTCATATAACTCTCATTCCATGAGAATCAATTCCCTTGTCTTCCAAAAAATTCAGCAGTTTTCATTGTTCTGTTTCCATACATGAAAATAAGTTACATCAAGACTTAAAACCTTTAGCTTTGGGATATACCACTTGGGGTAGGTGGTGGCATACTCATCATTAGACATTTCCAGTCCTAAGAATGGTTGTTACATCTATTGGGAAAGCAGAGGAGGAGCACTGGAGGGCTGCTTAAGCATCTTGAAGACCAAAGAGTACCAGATGGTTAGAGGAAGCCTTGGTTCTCCATCAGGTACCGGAAGAGGGGTGCAGAAAAGTTCTGGTAACTGTTGATTTTGCTATTACCTCTCACAGAAACAGTACCAATTTTGATTCATGTGACCACCCACAAATACACCATTGGTGTATTTTCCAGGCATGAAGTATAAATCCAGCAAAGCATGAAATCCCTTGTAATGACTAATTTAACAAGAGCCCGTGACTTTTTGAGAAGAATGGACCTGGGGTCTAAACCCAGGATATAGAGTGAAGGGATCGGAAAGGCACTGGGCAGAGCACAGTGACTGTGGCATCCCAAAATGGTTGATTAGAGTAACAGCAATTATTGTGCACTTCAGTCTAGTCTACATAGGTGGGTTTCAATACTGTAGTTGGATCCACTTACAACGAATGGGACAATGGTTGGAGGCAAAGGGGCTTCTTCCCAATGGGGCCACATTTGTTCATTATATTTGTCAAGAATAGTTTTGCCATTTTTTAAAGCAGTAATTTTCAGCTGGGTGCTAGTGGCTCATGCCTGTAATCCTAGCTACTCAGAAGGCTGAGAACTGAGGATCATGGTTCAAAGCCAGGGTGGGCAGGAAAGATCATAAGATTTTTAAGACTTTTTTATGTATCTAATCAAGCCTATTTCCTATTTCACCCTGACAAAAGCAATGTGAAATGTGTAAAAAATGTCAGGTTCAAACAAAAATCAATCCAGCAAGATACATTTGCAGTTTTAAAAGTTACAAGAAAAGTAGTGCCTTGTGGTAAAGTTTCTTACTCAACAATTTCAAATGTCTCAGTGTCTGTGTATAAAAAGATTATGGCAAGGCACGAGTGGCTCATGTCTTTAATCTTAACTATGAAGGAGGCTATGGTCAGAGGATTTAGATTCAGTCAGCCTGGAAAGGAAAATCTGAGAATCTTTTCTACAGTTAACCAGCAAAAAGCCAGAAGTGGAGATGTGGCTCAAGTGGGTAGAGTGCCAATCTTGAGGGAAAAAGTCAATAGATAACCTTAGGCCTTGTGTTTTTGCATTCGAGTCTCTGTACACACACACACACACACACACACACACACACACACACACACACACACACACACACACACAGATTATGGAAAGTTTGGCAGTGTGTAAAAATGTGAAAGGAAAATAATTTTCAGAAATTCACATGTATGTTTTCAAGATGACTTACTTTCCTCTTGATGAAAGCAATAGCAATATGATTATGCCCATTTTAAATGTCTCTGGATTTAGTTATCATAGTCCTTTAATAGTTCAGGAGTTTATCAGTAGGCTTAATATAAGAACTCCTGTCTTTATAGAATTAAAATAATTTTCTTTATATCGTCAAGTGTGCTGGACATTACAAACAATTCTATATCATTTTAATAGATTTTTTTGCATTTTGTAAACTGAATATGTCTTTTCTTTTGAATGACTCATGAGAAAGAGGTGGTGCCTCTTTGAATTTGCTTCTTTCAATATTGAACTCGGACATAGCTAAGCATTTCCAATCTCTCTTCTAAAACTCACCTTAAGACTCACCTTTGAAAATTAATTAACTTTAAGATTTCTTGCCATTTAAGTTGCAGACTTTGATTCTGCAAATCTCAGGTGTCAGCTCTTGCAGTGTCATGTAGTTCTTGTGAGACTGTTTATTTTCCTGGTGTGTATAATTTGTCAGATGTACTCAGCTTACAGTCCCATTATAAGTTTCAAATACATAGAAAATAAATCTGACTTTAATATTCTGATAAAACATTTAGCTACTTCATGTACAAGTTCTATATCCATGAATTCAACTCACTTTGGATCACAATTATTTAAGAGAGTGATTTGATCTGTCAGGAAACTGTACATGCATTTCTTTTTCTCAGGGTTTCCTAAACAATAAAAATACTACTTGTGAAGCATTTATATAATATGGAGCATTTTAACTTCTTTAGATATGGGAGGATATGGGTGGGTTCTGAATTGATAATCTGTGTATTTTGGCACTTTTAAAATATAAAAAAAGAAAGGAAGAGTGGGGTGGAAGGAGGGGAGGCCCATCTTGGAGCCAGTTACTAGATATAGGGTCAACCAAAGGAGATCACCTGCTTTCTTGAGGTGGGCTAGGTCTGTAGGGTTTGTCCATTACACAATGGAGGCTTCTCTGCTTCAGAATTCCAGGAATTCCATTGGATGGCCACCAGGAAGCAGGAAGTATGGGTTCCTCAGGCATTCCACTTAGGCTGTCCTGAATAATCCTGTCCAATTCAGGAAGAATCACAAAATGAGTGTGTTGTGTTCAAATAATTTTGGGAAGCGTCGGGTTAAACAGGAGTAAGTGCTTCCTCAATGTCAAACACTTCAAAATGTTAACATGCTGATTTTTGTCATGAAGCTAAAACATAACCTCTTTGCGAGGCAGAGGCTTCAAAGCTATACATGCCCATTGGTGGTTTGCCAGAAGGAACTTGACTGTCGTCTAGCGTTGCTGCTGAGAATTATCCATACAGGAATTACCTTTCATACAGAAATTACCTGTATGAAAGGTAATAGCCAGAGGGCAAGGGGGTGGGGATGGCGGTGTGGGAAAAAAGTCCAGTCTTTATTCTTTTCCTGGGCATGTGGTCAAGCCTGACACTTGCTCCAGTTCCAGAGCAGGTTTGAATGCAAGAATCACTACCTAATTCCTGAGAAGTAGGAGTTGGTGGGAGAAGAAACACAGTGGAAAAGGGCATCATATTTAGTCTACACCTTGATTTATACCTGCATTAAGCACCAGCTGCATCCCTTACAGCTGCACCCTTCTTTCCACTCCTTTGCTTAGATTGGCATTGGTTGACAAGATGGTATAATAGTTGAGGATCCAGCCTCTGGGCTTGAAAACTGGCCCTACTGTTTATTATTCTGTGTGCATAGAGGAGGTTCCTTGGCTTCTCAATGATTTGTAAAATGAAATCAGCTCTCATCAAGCTGCTGCACACATGAAATGCACTAACGGTTTTTCCATTTGAATGAAGCCACTCAGCAAAATTCCTCATATATATATATATATATATATATATTTCTTATATATGTTTATAGATATAGTATGTATTACATACATTATGTATGATATACACACATTATAAATAGTACAAAACACGTACGTAATCACAACAAGAACAGCTAAGACACAGCTTCTCCCCCAAAAAATTTATAAGAAGGCAGGGACAGACAAACACCTCTCAGTCCTAACTCACAATTTTAATGGTTTTAACTCTCCAGTTAAGCATCATAGATTGTCCAGTTGGATCAAAAAGCAAGATCCTTCTATCTGCTTTCTTCAAAAGACACAACTTACCCACAAAAATAAACATTCTGAAAGTGAAAGGCTGGAATAAAATATATCAAGCAAATGGCCCCCATAAAGAGATGGGAGTTACTATATTAATGTCAGATAAAATAGACTTTAAATTAAAATCAATGAGAACTGACAAAGAAGGTCACTGCATTCTAATTAAGGGAACTCTCCTTCAGGTAGATATTATGATTTAAAACATCTACTCACCAAATAATGGAGCACCAGAATTTATACAAGAAATGCTACTTTCTCTCAAATCCAAAGACATTAATTGTGGGAGACTTTAATACACTACTATCCCCACTAAATAGATCCACCCAGCAAAAAGTCACCAGAGAAACTTCGGATCTTAAAATTTGCATAGATCAACTAGTCTTAACCAACATCTACCGAATATTTGACCCAGCCCCATCAGATTACACCTTCTTCTCAGTAGCACATGGAACATTCTCCAAATTAGACCATATTCTAGGCCACAAAGAAAATCTGTCCAAATTCAGAAACATTGAAATTATACCCTGCATTCTCTCAGACCAGAAGGGAAAAAAATTATAATTCAATACCAAAAGCCACCAAAGTAAATACTGTAACACATAGAGGCTGAACAACACAATTTTGAACCACCAGTGGGTCATGGAAGATATTAGAAAGGAAAATCAAATGTTCATGATATTCAACAAAAATGTTCACACAAATTACCAGCTCCTCTAGGACACAGAAAAGGCAGTACTCACAGGCAAGTTTATAGCTCTGAGTTTGCACATTATCAAATTGGAAAGATCTGAAACCAACAATTTAATGAGGCAACTAAAGCTTTTTGAAAAAAGAACAACAAGCCAAACCCCAATCCAGTAGATGGAAGCAAATAAAATTAAATCCGAACTAAATGAATTAGAGTCCAAAAAAAAAAACTATAGAAAGAATTAACAAAACAAAGAGATGGCTCTTCAAAAAATAAAATTGACAGACCCTTAACAAATCCTACGGAATGGAAAAAAGAGAACACACCCACATAAACAAACTCAAGAGAGTACAATGGAAATATAACTACAGAAACAACCAAGATTCATAATATATAAAAGGATACTTCTCAAACCTTTATACTAATAAGTTTGAGAATCTAAAAGATACGGACTAGTTTCTAGCAAATATTGACATGCCCAAATTTAACCAAGATGATTTAAAACAACAGACCCATATGAAGCATCGAAATAGAGCAGCAATAAGAGACCTCTCACACAAGAAAAGTCCAGGACTGGATGGTTTTACAGCTCAATTCTACAAGGCCTTCAAAGCAAAACTGACACCAATACTTCTCCATCTCTTTAATGAAATGCAGAGCAAAAATTCACTATCACACTCTTTTTATGAAACCAGCATAACCCTCATCCCCAAACCAGGCAGAGACTCATCAAAAAAGAGAACTATAGACCTATTTTTTGATGATTATTGACAGAAAACTTCTCAACAAAATGTTGGCCAATCGACTTCAACAAGTCATGAAAAGAATCATACACCATGATCAAACAGGATTCATTTCAGGGATGCAAAGCTGGTTCAATATATGCAAAACAATATAATTCATCACATTAACAAGAGCAAGGATGAGAACAACATAGTTATCTCAATAGATGCAAAAAAAGAAACATTTGACAAGATCCAACACCCCTTTATGATGAAGGCTTTGGAAAACTAGGAATCCATGGAACATTCATCAATATAATAAAGGCTATATCTGACAAACCTGCAGCCAGCATTATACTTAATGGTGAAAAGTTAAAGCCATTTCCTCTAAATTCAGGAATGAGACAAGGGTGTCCACTCTCCCCACTCCTCTTTAAACTAGTATTAGAATGCCTAGCTACAGCAGTAAGAGAAGAGCACGGCTGAAATTAGGAAAGCACCCCCTTTTGTAATAGTTCCACAAAAAATAAAATACTAGGAGTGAACTTAACAAAAGAGTCACCTTCACAGGAACTCTATGACAAAATCTTTAAAACCTGAGAAAGGAAATTAAAGCAGAACTAAGCAAAGGGAAAAACCTCCCATGCTCCTGGATTGGGAGGATTAACATCGTGAAAATGACAATACTGTCAAAGGCTAAGTATAAATTAAATGAGATACCTATGAATATTCCAACCTCATTCTCCAATGAAATAGAACAGGCAATCCAAAAATTCATATGGAACAATAAAAGACCCCGATGTCAGTATAATTTGTGGAGGGGAAGGGGAAAAACAAGTCATTTAAATAAGGATACAGGTGGACCCGTTGCAACAATGAGAAGTACACATTCTCATGTCGAAAACGAACTTTACAACTTTGGTGGGGGGGGGAGGTTTGGGTGGGGGAGCGGGGGAGGCTGGGAAGGGATAGGAATGGTAAAGAAAGGAGGAGGCTACAACGCTTGATAAGAAATGTAGTCACTATCTTGCCCATGTAATGGTAATCCCTCTGTACACTATTTTCACAATAAAAAAATAAAAATATAAAAAAAGAATAAAAGACCCCGAATAGCAAAAAAAAAAAAAATCCTGAGTAGAAAGAGCAGTGCTGGAGGCAGATCAATACCAAAATTCAAACTCAACTACCATAGAAAACTCTCCTCTACTCAAACTCTACTCTACTCAAATTCTACTCTACCATAGAAATCCAAACAGCTTGTACTGGCACAAGAACCGACCTGAGGACCAATGGAATAGGACTGAAGACCCAGAAATGATCCCACAGACCTATAGCCACCTAATTTTCAGTAATTGAGCTAAAGAACTATATTGGAAAAAAGATAACCTTCTCAGTAAATGGTGCTTGCAAAATTGGTTAAACACTTATAGAAAACTAAAACTAGATCCATATATATCACCCGCACCAGAATCAACTCCAAAATGGATCAAATATCTCAAAATAAAAGCAGACTCCCTGAAAACATTACTGGAAGGAATAGGAGAAACTGTAGGGTTCCTTGGCACAGGCCAGAATTTTCTTAATAAAGATCCAGAAGCACAACAAATCAAAAAAAGTTTGGACAAATGGGATAGTATGAAACTGCAGAGCTTCTGCAAGGCAAAGGACATAGCTAGCAAGATCAACAGAAAGCCCAAGGACTGGGAGAATATTTTCACTAGCTATACAAAGGACAAGGGTCTCATATATGAAATATACATAGAACTCAAAAAACTAAATCCCCCAACAACAAATCCTCAAAGAAACAACTGTCTGATTAACAAATGGGCTACAGACATAAAGAGAGACTTCTCTGAAGAGGAAATACGAATGGCCAATAGACATCAAGAAATACTCAACCTTTCTAGCCATTAAAGAAATGCCAATCAAGACAACGCTAAGATTCCATCCACCCCAGCTAGAATGACTATAATCAAGAAATCTTGTAATAACAGGGAACCCTACTGCATTGATGGTGGGAGAGTAAACTTGTTCAACCACTCTGGAAAGTAGTATGGAGGTTCCTCAAAAGACTCCACATACAGCTCCCTTATGACCCAGTAATCCCACTTTTGGGCATTAACCCAAACGATCAAAGACAAGGTCATACCAAAGCTACCAGCACAGCCATGTTTATTGCAGCATTAATCACCATAGATATGGAACCAACACAGATGCCCTTCAGTAGATGAATTGATCAAGAAAAAAAGAATGATATTGTCCCATTTGTTAGGAAATAGAAAGACTTGGGAAAAATTATATTAAGTGAAGTAAGCCAGGCCCAAAGAAACATAGGTCCCATTGTTTCCCTTATTTGCAATATCTAGTATATGTCTGTGTCAATAAGAAAAGGTCAGACAAGTTGATATTAGGGAAATGAACCCCAAAATAAGTATTCAAAAGTTTTTTTAATGTGATTGTTTCTAACATATTTATAAGATGATTTCTTTGTTGCTTTGTATGTACCTCCCTCACGGTATAACCCCTGCTTTCACTGTATTTGATGTTGGTTTAATTTGTAGAGGGTAAGGGGAAAAATAAATCGTTTAACTAGGGATACAGGTAGACCCATTGCAACAATGAGATGTACAAGTCATTATGTCGAAAAACGAATTTTAAAATTTTGGTCGGGGGTGGGGGCAGGATCTGGTATGGGGTTTGGTGGGGTATGGGAAGGGATGGGAAGGGTAAACAAAGGAGGAGGCAACAATGCTTGATAAGAAATGTGCTCATTATCTTGCCCAAGTAATTGTAACACCTCTGTATGGCATTTTCACAATAAAAATGTGATATATCTCTATCTATATATCTATCTATATATAGATATAGATCTATCTATCTATATCTATCTATGTATGTATCTATCTATCTATATAGATAGATCTATATCTATGTATGTATGTATCTATCTATCTGATAGATAGATACATACATAGATAGATATAGATAGATACATACATACATATATAGAGATATAATTATATAAAATGTTATTCTATGTCTCAGCCAGAAAGAATAACATTGCCTCTTTCATTAGGAAATGGAAAGACTTGAAAAAAATTGTATTAACTGAAGTAAGCTAGGCCCAAAGAAATATACATCCCAAGGTTTCCCTTATTTGCAGTGACTAGTACATATCTAGGACAAGCAGAGAAAATCAAAGGCTATATACATAAGACCACATGAGATAATGTTAAGCAAAATGAACCCTAAGACAGGGTCAAGAGGTTTGTTTTCCTTTCTTGCAAGTGTTATTAATGTACTTACAATGCACTATGTGATTCTTTTGTTTCTATTGTACGTCCTTCCCCGATGGTATAAACCCTGTTTCCACTGGATTTTATGCTGGTGTTCTGCACCTTGTATAAACATTTTTGTAATTTGGGGAGGGGAAGGGATATTGCAGAACCGCTTAAAATGGGGATGTAGGCTGACCCATTGTGACAATGAGATGTATAGGACACTATACTGAAAATGAACATTACAAGATCAGGGTGGGGGGGCTGGATGAGTTGGGAAGGCGGGGAGGGAAGTAATAGTAGGGGGAAAATAAAGGAGGAGGTAACAATGCTTACTATGAAAAGTGCTCATTACCCTACTCATGTAACTGTAACCCTTCTGTACCCTACTCATGTAACTGTAACCCTTCTGTGCATTTTTACAATAAAAAATTTAGAAAAATAAATAGTAGAAAATATATTTATATATTATATAACATATATTTTATTATACTAGTTATATATTATAAAATATATATTAAAATGTTTCAGATGTACTATATATTTTACATATATATAATATATACACATTTTATACAGATTTATTTATATACTTTATATACGCTTTATACATATATATGTACAACTTTTGGAAGCACAGTGCCAACTGTCTGCCAGGAAACCATGCTGTGTAAAAGTCAAGCCCTCCTTTGCCATTTTTATTGGACATTAGCACAGGTTCTTGCAAGTTTGTGTACAAAATTTCCTGGTGCTGGCTTTGGTGGATTCTGTGTCTTTACAGGCTGGCTTCTCCCACAATCTCCTAACCTCACATACCTACTCAAGTTGTCTGGAATTGAAAAGCTGAAAATCACTTGATTTACTTAACTAGGGTAAAATACAAATCTATTGCCTCAGTTCACGTGGTGCATCATGCATGTAACAATGAAATGGATTTGTTGCTGTCCTCCCTGATCCTGATAGGTTACCTGGAGGAGCTGGAGAAAAGATGGATGGGATCAGGCAGGGAGGGGCATGGGAGGAGCAATAGCTGCCCACGTTGTGTTAGACACATCCCTGAAGAGCTCTGCTAGAGCCTCCAAGCAGACAGAAGGAGCAAAAGGAGCAAGCTAAAGGTGAGGTTAAGACGAACATGGGTAGCTGAGGTTGGTTCCAGTGGGACCCCATAGGGCAAGGGATACCTCCTAAACTGTCTAGTGTCCTTCTGTCCTTGGGTTTTGGGGGATCTTCTCCCAGTGTGTGCTCCACCGCGGGCAAGAGGCCTGCCCCAACTTCTCTCTGCTCTTCTGCCCCTATTATAATTGAGTGGCTCAGATCTGTAGGGACCCACGCTACTCTGCCTAAAGCTCCTTCTTGTCTACTCCTAATCCCAGGCATATTCTTTCTGGCCTTCTTTATTATTTGTTATCTCTAAAGAGAACCATGCTCTTTCCTCTAGGGGATAGCCATTCCTCTCTGCCTAATCAGTGGCAGGCCTTTTCCATCTGTCTGCTCACTGAGTGGAAAGGCCTGGTCTATGCAAAATGGAAACCATTTCCCTCCATGTTGCCTGCCTTGGAACCCAGTGAACACTACAGGCCTCTGCTGGACTGAATGAGGCAGGTGGAATGAAGGCGGCACCAGAGACACAAACCTGGCACTCCTGGATTGTGTTCAGTGTAACCAGCCACCACACTGGATGATAATTGGCCATCCATAGGGAATAGACACACAGAGCAAATCATTTCTCAATTAGGCAAATGATCTGGAAGCGGTTTTTCATTGTGTCTAATGTAATGATTTTTCATGTAATAATGTAATGATTGCTTATTCAAGTCAGTTTGGGCCTTAATTACAACATAAATTTCTGATTAATTACTAGCAGGGATACTCATCAGGTTATACAGCATTATCCCCTTCAACATTACCTTTGCTTGTAGATATTTTTGTACTTATGCCACCTGTGATTGGCAAGGTGTGTGCAGGTGAACTGATGGTTAACAGTCCATCGAGGTCCCACCTCTACAGGATGCATCAAGCATTACCCTTCTGCCGACCAAATCTATAGATCACACCTCTCTCTGGTATGAAGTGAGCTTCAGAGAAATAGTGGAGCCTTTTAGCAAGGCTGCTGCCAGCAAGGAAGAGCTAACAAAGCAGGCCTACTGCAGGCTCAGCATTGGCTATAATCTGGGATCCTGGATCTTGGGAGAGCTTTGTCCAATTCTCCAGGGAACTATGTCTTCCTAGTAGTCATTTGCTTGTAGCATAGCTCACCATGTTTTTAATTGAATGTCCAAAGAATGTGGCCATGAGGAAGCTTACTTTCCTCTGGAGTCTGGAACTTGGTATGTTCCATGAAGAAAGGCTAGGGATCCGCGCCAGTGGACTTCCCAGATGTTGGCTTTCTGCTTCCCTTCCCTCCCCTGCCCTGTGCTGCCCTGACCTTTTCTTTCTCTTCCTTCCGCTCCCTTTCTTTACTGTTCCCTTCTTTTTCTTCTTCTCCCTCTCTCCTCCCTTCCCATCTTCTCCTCTACCCCTAAACAGAAAATCAAAATTCACTAAATAATGATACCTCCTGCCCTTTCCCCAGCCCTTGACAGTTACCATTTCACTTTCTAAGAATTTTTCAATGCTAGTTACCATATGTGAGTGAAATCATACAGTAACTCAAGCTTAGTACATTGACAAAGTATCCTCAAGGCTTGTCTGTTTCAGACCTACATGACACAAGTGATGCACACATGACCCATAGGACTATGTATACATTGTGTGTGAGTATGAATTTGTATATGTGTGGCTCATTCATGGTTCATACATGGTTGTGTGTCAGTATTTATATGCGTTTGTGTGTATAAATTATTATTATGCTCACATACATACCATGTGAGTGAATGCATCACCATGATTGTGGTTTGGTTATATATTCCTGTGTTTTCACATACATGTCATTATATATGCATATTTATAGATGTATATGCAAACATGTTTGTTGTTCCAACTGAAGATTGTCAGTTAATCTTTCCTGCTGTCTCCTGCACATTGTTGCCTGCATTAATGTTTCTGCACTAGCCATAGCATTGCTGGAACAGGGAGTAATTAGCTTGCTCACTTTGGGTGAAATAAATATCTCAATGTGCAGAAACTCTTAAGAAATGTAATGTTCAAACTTTGAAAGGTACTTTGCACTAAAAGGTAATAAAGCACAGAAGTGCAAAGGCAAATCACTTGAGAAATAATTTTTGAAGCTTTCTGGAAGAGGGTGAGTGTCTGAATCTCCCTCCAAGTTAACAGTGCACTCTTGGGCTGTCTCACCTAACGATGTTAGTACAAAACACACACACATGCCATCTTGGTCATTTATATCACAGTATCTTGAAATGTTTTTAGTTAGAAAATGCTTCTGTGTCTTTGGCTGAAGAACCAGAATGCTGAAAACCTATTTTATTAATTAACTAAGTTCCATTCTTCACATTTTCTTTGATTCTTTTCCACTCCAGCACCCATCTAGGTGACTACATTATGTTCAGCATCGTGCTTTCTTTATTTGACAGTCTCCTAGACTTTCCTTGCTTTTGGTAACTTTGACAGTTCAGAGGCATATTTGTCATGGGTTTTATAGCACTGCCCTCAATTAGAATTTATCAAATATTCTTGTTACAATTTGATTGAGTTTGTGTGTTGGGTAAAAAAGTCACAGCAATACTTATTTTCAGAATCCATTGTATCATGAACCCAGGGAGTTGGCGTGGTGGGGCATAACTGTAATCCCACTACTCAAGGTGCAGAGCTAGGAGGGACTCTTCTATATGTAGATATGTTTTTCTCCCTCATTACTTACCTATTCCATTACTTATTTCTCTGTATTTTTACCTATGTATTGGATATGCTGTGGGTTATAACCTGACATTGCTGTCTTTTTTATTTATCACTAGAAAATTCTGTCTATTGGTCAGTAGCAAGTCTGCATATTGGGTCCTGTGTCCCACTGACTTCCTGGAGTTTTCTATTATTTTGCTAAGATCGTGTGTGTGTGTGTGTGTGTGTGTGTGTGTGTGTGTGTGTGTGTGTGTGTGTGTGTGTGTGTGTGTTGTCCCAGCCCTAGACCTAGTCATTTCTACAAGGAGTCTGGCTCTCCCCCATTAAAAAAACAGTTTGTGAAACTGTAATATGGATTTTATATGTTCTCATTGATGCCAGAAGTTATTGATTCTATTTAACTGAGACATAAGTTCTATATCTTTAGGTCTATGCCTTTTTAAAATTATCATTATAATGGTGATGTACAGAAAAGTTACAGATGTATAAGTCAGATAATGGATACATTTTTTGGACAATATCTCCCCTTCCCTTACTTTCTCTGTTTTTCTCTCCCATCTCACCAACAAATTGTATAGTTCATTTTCAACATAGTGTTCAGTGAATTTGTATGACTACTGAATTTGTTTGACTTTTGTATGACATATTTTGCAAGTTGTGGGGTTTGAACTCAGGGCCTGGGCACTGTCCCTGAGTTTCTTTGTGTTCAAGGCTAGCATTCTACCACCTAATCCATAGTGCCACTTCTGGCCTTCTCTGAGTAGTTTATTGGAGAGCCTCATGGACTTGCTTGCCTGGGCTGGCTTCTTACTGTGGCCCTCACATCTCAGCCTCCTGATTAGCTAGGAGTACAGGTATGAGCCTTTGGCACCCAGGATCTATGACTGATTTTTAATGCTGGAATGGTGCTCTCTCTCTCTCTCTCTCTCTCTCTCTCTCTCTCTCTCTCTCTCTCTCTCTCTCTCTCTCTCTCTCTCTCTCTCTCTCTCTCTCTCTCTCTCTCTCTCTCTCTCTCTCTCTCTCTCTCTCTCTCTCTCACAGACACACACACACACACACACACACAAACACACACATAGATTTCCTATGATGTAGATACTTCAGGGAAACGTATGCTAAAAATCTTTTTTTTTTTTTATTGTGAACACACTGTACAGAGGAGTTACAATTACATGGGCAAGATAATGAGTACATTTCTTATCAAGCCTTGCAGCCTCCTCCTTTGTTTACCCTTCACATCCCTTCCCAGTCTCCCTCTGCCCCCCACCCAATCCTCCCTCCCACCAAAATTATAAAGTTCGTTTTCAACATGAAAACTTGTACTTCTCATTGTTGCAACGGGTCCACCTGTATCCTTAAATGACTTGTTTTTATAAGGATGTGAGCAAAGAGAATTGAGAAGGTGTAACCATCTTGGCTGGGCTTATGGGAGAAAATACGAGATTCATGAAATGGAAAATCCTGGGAAATTTAGAGCTAGGAAGAGTGAAGCTGGCCAAACAAGGTGGCTTCCTACTGAATTTTGTAGTATTTATTTTTCCCAGTTGTTGGCAAGGGAGGGCCTCATCGTCAGGGGCACTAGAGACTTTGATTCCACTCATTTATGAATGGGACATTATACAGGAATGAGACGTTTTAGTCTTAAAAAAATGAAGTCATGGCCCTCTGTGGCTGCATTATATTTGAAAAGCGGATTATTTGAAAACACAATCTGTGCAATTACAGAATAATGAATTATTAACTGAGAGGACTTTTTTACGGCTCTTGGTGATGTATCCTGCTATTTTTGCAATTATTTTTTTTCTTTTTTTTTCTTTTTTTTATTGTAAAGATACTATACAGAGGGTTACAGTTACATGAGTGAGGTAATGAGTACACTTCCTCTTGAACATTGTTACCCCCTCCATTGTTTTCCCCCTACTATCCCCTCCCTCCCTCCCTTCCCCGAGGTTCTTTTTTTTTTTTTTTTGATTGTGATTAAGTGATTACATAATTTCCGGAAATTCACAGTATTGTGGAATAATGATGCTCATTTAAAGTCACAAGTTCATTCTAACTTTCCTGGAGCAAATTGCCTATCACAGTCTGTAATATATAACGGTGCTCACATGTTATATACCATATATGTGATCAGCAGCATGGGGATATTTGGTAGTGGTTCAACCAGATGAGTGGGAGTTCTTTGTTTCTTAAGTCCTGTTAGTTTTGTCATATCACCTAACATTTTGGATTTAGCATCCACTTATCAGGGAGACCATGTACTGTTTGTCTCTTCATTTTTGGCTTACCTCACTCAACATGATTCCTTCTAGCTCCATCCATTTCCCTGCAAATGCCATTATTTTGTCATTTCTAATGGCTGCATATTATTCCATTGTGTATAGATACCACAATGTTTGGATCCATTCATCTGTGATGGGGCATCTAGGTTGTTTCCATATCCTAGATATTGCGAACAATGCTGCAATAAACATGGAGGTGCACGTGTCCTTGTATATTGGTTCCTGTTGTTCAGGGTAGATGCCTAGAAGTGGTATGACTGGGTCATAAGGGAGGTCAATCTTTAGCTTTCTAAGGACCCTCCAGACTGCTTTCCAAAGTGGTTGTATAAGTGTACATTCCCACCAGCAGTGCAATAGCGTTCCTCGTTCTCCACATCCCCTCCAGCATTTGTCGTTGGCTGATTTGTGGATGTGGGACATTCTGACTGGGGTAAGGTGGTATCTCAGGGTTGTCTTTATTTGCATTTCCTTCACCACCAGGATGATGAACATTTCCTCATGTGTTTCTTTGCCATTTTTATTTCTTCAATTGAGAAGTCCCTCTTTAGTTCCCTTGCCCATTTAGTAATTGGTTTGTTGGGTTTGGGAGGGATTAGTTTCTTGAGTTCCCTGTATATACAGGATGTTAACCCCTTGTCTGATATATTGCTGGTAAATATTTTTTCCCAATTATTTGGTTGTCTTTCTAGCTTGGTTGCGACAGCTTTATCTGTGCAGAAGCTTTTTATTTTAAGGTAGTCCCATTTGTCGAGTCTCTCTCCAACTTGTTGTGACCCTGCGACTCTGTTCAGGAAGTTCCTTCCTGTGCCTATTAGTTCAAGTGTCTCTCCTACTCTGTCCTGCAGTACTTTCAGAGATTCAGGTTTAATGTTAACGTCTTTAATACATTTTGCGTTGATGTTGGTGCATGGTGATAGGTTGGGGTCCACTTTTAGATTTCTGCATGTGGCTGCCCAGTTTTCCCAGCACCAGCGGTTGAAGAGGCTGTGTTTCTTCCATTGTATGTCTTTGGCTCCTTTGTCGAATATCAGCTGGCTGTAGGCCTGTGGATTTATTTTTGGATCTTCGATTCTGTTCCATTGGTCTTCGGGTCTGTTTTTGTGCCAGTACCATGCTGTCTTTGTTATTATAGCTCTGTAGTAGAGTTTGAAGTTCGGCATGGATAGCCCTCCAATATTGTCTTTATCCCCTAGAATTGTTTTGGCTATTCTAGGTCTTTTGTTGTTCCATATGAATTTTTGGACTGTTTTCTGTATTTCAGTGATGTACGTCATTGGGATTTTAATATGAATTGCATTGAATTTGTATATTAGTTTTGGAAGTATTACCATCTTTACTATATTAAGTCGGCCTATCCAGGAGCATGGGAGGTCTTTCCATTTCCTAGTGTCTTCTGCAATTTCTTTCTTTAACTTTTTATAGTTCTCATTAAATAGTTCTTTTACATCTTTGGTTAGGTTAATTCCTAAATATTTTATTTTTTGGGAGGTTATTGTGAATGGGGTTGCTCCCTTTATTTCCCTCTCTTCCTGTACATTATCAGTGTATAAGAAGGCAACTGATTTTTGTGGGTTTATTTTGTATCCTGCTATTTTGCCGAAGTGATTTCTGGTTTCTAAGAGTTTGGGGATAGAGTTTTTGAGATCGTGGAGGTATAGTATCATGTTGTCTGCAAAAAGTGATAGTTTAACTTCCTCTTTCCCTATGCGGATCCCTTTAATGTCTTTTTCTTGCCTTATTGCCCTGGCTAAGGGTTCTAGGACTATATTGAAGAGGAGTGGAGACAGTGGACATCCTTGCCTTGTTCCTGATTTTAGGAGAATTGGTTGTAGCTTTTCCCCATTAAGTATAATATTGGCTATTGGTCTGTCATAAATGGCTTTTATTGTTTTTAGAAATGTTCCTTCTATTCCTATTTTCTCCAGAGCTTTTAGCATGAATGAATGTTGAATTTTGTCAAAGGCCTTTTCTGCATCTGTGGCGATAATCATGTGATTCTTGACCTTGGCTCTGTTGATATGTTGGATTACATTTCTTGACTTACGTATGTTAAACCATCCCTGTGTCTCTGGAATGAAGCCTACCTGGTCATAGTGAATTATTTTTTTTATGTGTTTCTGGATTCTGTTAGCTAGAATCTTGTTAAGGATCTTTGCATCTGTGTTCATCAAGGAGATTGGCCTGTAATTCTCCTTTTTGGTTGGGTCTTTGCCTGGTTTGGGGATGAGTGTGATATTGGCTTCGTAGAATGAGTTTGGGATAGCTCCCTCCTTCTCTGTTTCTCTGAAGAGCTTGAGGAGTATGGGTATTAGTTCTTCTTTAAAAGTCTTATAGAATTCTGCTGTGAATCCATCTGGTCCTGGGCTTGTTTTTGTTGGAAGACTTTTGATAGCTTCCTGTATCTCATTATAGGATATTGGCTTATTTAATTGGTTAACTTCTTCTTTGCTCAGTTTGGGCAACTTGTATTTCTCTAAAAATGCATCCATTTCCGCCCGATTTTCTTCCTTTAGAGAGTATAGCTTTTGAAAGTAGTCTGTTAGAATTGTTTGGATATCTTGGGTACGTGTTGTGATGTTTCCCGTGGCATCCCTAATCCTATTTATATGGGTTTCCTCTCTTCTTTTTTAAATTAATCTAGCCAATGGGCCATCAATTTTGTTTATTTTTTGAAAGAACCAGCTTTTTGTTTGGTTTATTTTGGTTATGGTTTTCTGATTTTCTAATTGGTTAATCTCTGCTTTTAATTTGGTTATCTGGCTTCGTCTAGTAGCTTTAGGTCCCATTTTTTCTTGTTTTTCTAGCTGTTTTAATTGCAACATGAGATTATTTACTTGGTCTGTCTCCATTCTCTTGATGTGGGCACTGAGGGCAATAAATTTGCCCCTCAGGACTGCTTTTGCTGTGTCCCACAAGTTTCTTTGTGAGGTGTTTTCATTTTCATTGAGTTGTAGGAAATACTTTATTTCTTCTCTGATCTCTTCTGTTATCCAGGCATTGTTAAGGAGTGTGCTGTTCAATTTCCATGTATTAGAGAAATTTCTGTGGTATGCTTTGTTATTGAGAGCTAGCTTGATTCCACTGTGGTCAGATAGGATACAGGGGATTATGTCGATCCCTTTGTATTTGCTTAAGTTCCTTGCATGAACTATGATATGGTCTATTTTGGAGAAAGTTCCGTGAGCTGCTGAAAAGAATGTTTACTGTGTTGTTTTAGGGTGAAATACTCGGTAGATGTCAGTTAATTCCGCTTGGAGTATGGCCTCTCTTAATTCGGTAGCTTCTTTGCCAATCCTCTGGTTGGTAGACCTGTCCTTTGGTGAGAGTGGTGTGTTAAAGTCTCCTAGTATTATTGTATTGGGATCTATTTTATTCTGTAAGTTTGAGAGCATTTTTTTGACATATCTGGGTGCACCAATATTTGGGGCATATAAGTTGATGATGGTTATATCCTCCTCTTGGATTGTTCCCTTTATTAATATGTAGTGTCTGTCCTTGTCTTTCTGTACTGATTTTAATGAAAAGTTTATTTTGTCAGATATCAGGATAGCTACACCTGCTTTCTTACTGGGGGCATTTGATTGGTAGATCCTTTTCCACACTTTCACTCTGAGTTTGTATGTTTGGCTGAGAGGTGGGTCTCCTGAAGGCAACAGATGGATGGGTCTTGTTTTCTGATCCAGTCCTCAGTTCGTTTTCTTTTAATTGGCGAATTCAGCCCATTTATATTAAGAGAAAGTATAGAGAGATGCATTGTTGTCCCTGCCATTCCGTTTTCCTAAGTTTTTCTTCTTTCCTTTCCTCCTGTGCTTGCTCAGTTAGACTTTGAGTAACGCCTGTTTGGGGCAGGCCCCAGTTCCTGGTTGCTTTCTTCAGGTTGTGTCCCCCCCTCTTAGAATTCTTTGTAATGCTGGCTTAATGTTTATGTATTCATTTAGTTTTTCTTTGCTATTAAAATTTTCAGTTCTCCATCGAATGTGAATGCTAGCTTTGCTGGGTATATTAGTCTGGGTTGGCAGTTATTGGCTCTCAGGGCTAGTATGGTGCTTTCCCAGGCTTTTCTTGCATTCATTGTGTGGAGAGATCTGCAGTGATTCTAATTTTTTTTCCCGTTGTAGTATAGCTCCTTCTTCATTTTTGCTGCATGCAGGATTGTTTCCTTATTATTCAGATCTATCATTTTTACTATAATGTGTCTAGAAGTGTTTCTCCTGGGGTCTTGCTTGTTGGGTGTTCGATAAGTTTTTGTGATGTAGTTAAGATGGTCGTTTTTGAGGTGGGGAAAATTTTCATTGATTATCTTGTTAAATAGGTGTTGCATTCCCTTGCTCTGGGATTCCTCACCTTTGTCCACTCTGATTATGCGAAGGTTAAATTTTTTAGCATTATCTGCTTGCTCTTGAATTTCCCTTTGGTTTAATTTGAGTGATTTTGCCATATCTGTCACTCTTTGGTCCATTTGGTGTATTCTGTCTTCTGTATCTGACACTCTACCTTCCATTTCATTCACTCTGTTCATTCTATTGTGGTTTGCATGGAGGAAATGGACCCCTTTATGGATTCAATGTTGGTTCTCAGAGTACTGATCTCACCTCTCAATGAGGTATGCATTACCTCTAATTTGGCGTTTATCTCACTTCTTACTGAGGTTTGTGCAGCTTCTATTTTTGTATGCATCTCTTGTTTGATACCCTGTATCTCTTTTGTTAGTTCATCCATGTGCTCTTTCAATTTCTGATCAATTTCTCGCTTTATTTCTTGAGTCCTTGCCTCCAGCAACCCTTGGATGTAGCTTTTGTCTTCCATTCATGCTTTGCTCCCACTGGGGCTCTCCCCTGCGTGGCTGCTGGCTTTTGAGGTTAGCTTGCTGTCCTGGGTGGTGGTAAACCTTGTGATATTTCTCTGTGATTTTCGCATGGAGGTTCAGGAGACTGCTCTTCAATTTTGTTTTGGTGTGTCTGTCTTTGCTTGGTTGCTGATTCTGTATTGGTAGAGAGAGTCTGTGCCTGATCTGGGTTCTGTTGGGAGCCTATTTCCAGCTGCTATTCTGACTTACTTAGGATTCTCAGCTCTCCGCTGTAGATTGCTGGCAGTTCCCGCCTTTGGAAGGGTTGAGCAGCCTAGACTGCTTGTGTTTGCTCCTACGGGTGCTCTTGTGAAGAACAGATGCTCTAGATGCACTCTCCCAAATACTGGAGTCTGCTATGGGCTCCTGATGCATTTTTGTTTGTTTGTTTTGGGCTGGTTGTGGGCTTGAACTCTAGGTTTGGGTGCTGTCCCTCAGCTCTTCAGTTCAAGGCTGGCACGCTCCCATTTGAGCCACAGCACCACTTCTGACCCTTTTTGCTTTTGTGATGCTGAGGAATCAGATCCAGGGCCTCATACATCCAAGACTATCACTCTATTGCTGAGCCACCTTAACAGTCTGACCTCCTGCTTACTATCAGGTGCTGGCAGCCTGTGTTGCCCAATTCCCAGTCTAGGATATATGGGTGGAGTTTTGGTGGGGTTTGGGCTTCTCTTGTCCTGGGCCTCAAGGTCTTTTGTTGTCACAGGCGTGCTTCCCGGGGAGTGTTGTTTCCTGGTTTTCTCCCCTCTGTTGAGGCATATGCTCAGCTTTTTACTTCAGTTGGGAGGAGTTGGTCGTGTTGTTCAGGCGCCGGATCCCGGGGCCTGGTTCCGGCCCCAGCCTGGAGCGCGCTCGTTAGGCCTGTGCTGATGTGTAGACCACCTAGGTTATGCAGCCTGGAGCGCACTTGTTAGGCCTGTGCTGATGTGTATACCACCTAGGTTATACAGCCTGGGGGACACAGTTCAAATTTCTTCTACTGTTGGTAGTCTTGACCCAGGGGCCCTGTTCCTGGCTTGGGCATTTAAGCTCCCTTCCAGGGCACTCTTGCTCTAGCCTGGCCAGCTGAGTGTGCTCCATGGGCTGGTGGAGCTCTCAAATAGTTCCCAGTTTTAGTGGGTCCTGTGGTCTGGGTGTTGGGGTAGGGAGTCTAGGTCAGGGTCTGGGGATTCGCTCCAGCTCTGGTCTCCCTTGAGGGATACACTTCCCCTGTGGGATACTCACCCTGGAGCTGGTTGTTTCTGTGTGAGTTCTTGTTGCAATCCGAGTTCAGTTGGGGTGGTTGCGGGCTGGGTTGGATGGTGGTGGCTCTGTGTGATTCTTTTCTGTCTCTGCCTCTGTCGAAGCTGTCGGGTCAAAAGTGTCCATGCTCAGGCAGCTTCTTCGCGGTGCCTCTGGGGCCCGGGCGGCCCCGCCAGGTCGTTGCGATCGCGATCGGGCAGGTGGTCTGCCGACAGGTCCCTTTGTGGCGCTGCTGGTGCCGAGCGGCTTTGGTGGGATGGAGCCTCTCTGCTCCGGTGGAGAGTGAGGGGTGGGGGTGGGATCCTCGTGGAGACTCCCGGAGACTCTCTGTTCCTGGCGATCCGCTGTTCTGCAAACCGGTACCTGGTGATCTGAAAGTGGCCCCCTGTGTGTCTCGGGCTCCGGCAGCCCCCGCCGGGCAGGCTGGCCGGCGGCTTGGCACACTGCCGCGCGGCCAGTAAAGGTTTGGGGAGGGGTCTTTGCTTTTCTCTGTTCTGAAATTCTTCTTTTCCTCTCTTTCTTTTTTTGTTATTCTCCACCTCTGGTTTTTCTCTGAGTGTTCATCTTTTTGTTGTTGTCGGTCTCTTGGGGAGATTAAGCGTTGGAACTTGAACTCTCTTTTTGGTTGGAGAGAGCTGTGGCGTTTCCCTACTGCCCCGTCGCGATCTTCCCCACTTCTGCCGCAATTATTTTGTATGAGCATTCTAAGGTACTGTATGATTGATCTTCTTTTTTTTTTTAATTTAATTTTATTTTATTTGAGAACATACTGTACAGAGGGGCTACAATTACATGGGCAGGATAATGCATACATTTTTTACCAAGCATTGCAGCCTCCTCCTTTGTTTAGGTGATTGATCTTCTTTTGAGAGTTTTCCTTCCCTCTTTCCAACTTCCTAACTTCCTAACTTTCTTCTCTTGTACATGTTTTTGTGCCTTGAGCTGAAGAGCTGAAGGACAGTGTTCAGGCCCAGAGTTCAAGCCCCACAAAAAGAAAAGTTTTCTGGAGAAGGATCTAAGCCTGGAGTCACAACTCTGTCAGCATGGACTGACCTCTGTCACTTGCTGACACCAGAGTGACAGGAAGCAAACAAGTATAAATTCCTCACTTAGTGCAAGCTTCAGGATCTTCATGTTCCCCTGTGCTCCCCTGCTTGCTTACATTCTGTATTTGCCCATTTATTTACAAGTCTTGACACAATTTTTCGTAATGGTATCTGGCAAGTCTCACATTTGGTAAGTAGGTGTTCAATCCCCATTTCTCCTGGAAGGTGCATGCCTTTGTTTAAATCTCGAAGTATTTCATTGTTCCAGTGTCTCACCTCAATGAGAAATTCAATGGAATAGTTGTGGGGATTTTTTCTTTTCTGTTTTTTGTAAGGCATGGGGCTTGAGCTCTGGGTCTGGGTACTGTTCCCGAGCTCTTTTTGTTCAAGATTAGCACTCTACCACTTAAGCCAAAGTGCCACTTCTGCTTTTTTTTCTGAGTAGTTTATTGGAGATAAGAGTCTTACCAACTATCCTGCTTGTGTTGATTTTGAACTAAGATCCACAGATCTCAGTCCCTTGAGTAGCTAGGATTATAGATGTGAGCCCTGCAACCTGCTGAAGAAGTTTTTGACTTGCAATTTGTCTGGACATTTTTTGTGCACATTTGGTTTGATGTTATTTGTGGCTTTCTTCTGGCTGGAAATTTTATGCAAATATTTCACTTACTTGTGTGAGAATTGCTTTGACACATTTATTAATCACAGAATAGGGTCTGGGAAAGCAAATTCCCAGCCCTAAGCTGTGGTTTCTTGTTTCTCCATGGTTCTCTAATAATTTACCTGCACATGGACTCTCCAGAGTGACTTTCACTCTTGTGCTGTGAGTCTTCTGTCCACAAGATGCTTCTCACATGAAGTGCACTCTCTCCTAGTCCATGAATGTTAGCACACAGCTCCCTGTGTAAAGGCACATTGAACAACACCCTCACAGGCCTGTGACTACCTGTGTACCATTCAGAACTGCAAGGTCCATATCTTTCTAATCCAATAGACCTATACCAGAATCAACTAAATACCTGAAAAAAATTTAATAAACAGAAACATCAAAATTTGGCAAGAATAAACAAAAACCTCACATTGCATTAGTGTAATTGGCTGGTGTGTCTGTCTCCACTACAAATTTATGAGCTACAGCCAGGATTTATACTGCCCATTGTGGTGTAGCATAATCCAATGTTTATCATTTTATAAGGACAGAAATCAAAAGATGAAACATAGAATGTCACGTGCTACTTCAGCAGAGGAAAAGAGAGAAAAGATGAATAGAAGAGAGAATCACAAGGAGAAGAGCCCAGAGTCAGTTTATCATCAGTCCCCAGTCAACTGAGGAATGATGATTTATTGAAACACCTGGCAGAGTTCTGCAAAAGCCGTTCTTTTTTTATTATTTTAATAAGTTTTATTGTGAAAATACTGTACAAAGGGGTTACAGTTACATGAGCAAGGTAATGAGTACATTTCTTATCAATAATTGTTGCCTCCTCCTTTTTTCCCCCTACCATCTTTCCCTCCTACTTCAACAACTACACTCACGACTCCTCGTCCAACTCCCCTCCATCTCACCCCACAACCCCCCTGCTGAAATTGTAAAGTTCATATTTCAACATAGTGTCTTCTACATCTAATTGTTGCAATGGGTCAACCTATATTCCTATTTAAACATTTTGTTTTTTCCCTTCCCATTCTGAAATTATACCAGCATTAAACACAGTGAAAACAGGGGTTCTACAGTGGGGAATGGACATACAAAGCAACAAAAAACATCACAAGGTACCTTATAAATATATTAGAAAAAAATAGAAAGAAAGAAAAACATTACTTATGTCCCTATCTTGGGGTTCATTTTGCTTAATGTCATCTTAACTGGTAATATGTATATAGCTTTTGACCTTTTCTACGTGTCCCAGACATATACTAGTTATTGCAAATAACTAGGGAAACCGTAAGGCCTATGTTTCTTTGGGTCTGGCATACTTCACTTATTATATTTTGTTGTCTTTCCATTTCCTAAAAAATGGGGCAATGCCATTCTTTCTGATGGAGGTATAGAATTCCATTATATATGTATATATATATATATATATATATATATATATATATACATATATGTGTATTGTGTGTGTGTGTATCACATTTTCTTGATCCATTTATCTACTGAGGGGCATCTGGGTTGGTTCCATATCTTAGCCATGGTAAATAATGCTGTAATAAACAGTAGTGCTGGTAGATTTAGTATGGTGTTGTTTGTGTTCATTTGGGAAAATGCCCAAAAGTGGGATTTCTGGGTCATAGGGGAGATCTATGTGCAGTCTTTTGAGGAAACTCCATACAATTTTCCAAAGTGATTGAACAAGTTTATACTCCCACCAACAATACAGTAGGGTTCCCTTTTGGCCACATCTCCTCCAGCATCAGTTGTTATTAGAGTTCTTGATTATAGCCATTCTAACTGGGGTGAGGTGGTATCTCAATGTTATTTTGATTTGCATTTCTTTTATGGCTAGAGCATTTCTCCATGTGTCTATTGGCCATTCTTCTTCAAATAATAACAAAAACACAAATAAACACAAAAACGAAGGATCCACACTTAAAACTGGTCCCAATTTTAAAACAAAAGTAGACAACAACCAAAGGCTGAGTTGGGGACTAACGGGTCCCCAGTACATCCCTACCAGAATTCTGCCCTGTTCTCACTCAGCAAGCTGAATGCAGAGTCTGCTGAATGAGCCTGCCATGCTCACCCAGAACTTCCCTACCTCAGAAAACATAGAACAGAAAACACACTGAAGTAAACAAGACAGACAAGTGGCCACAAAAACAAAATCAATTCTCAGTGAATGGGACAACATCTCACCACCATTCACTAAAAAGAGGACTCTAACCCCACCCCCCTCCACTCACCTCTGGAGGATTTTTCTTTTAGATTCTTGCAAAAGTTGACCTAGGGGCATTCCAAGGTGGAGAAGAATTCCCAGTCATCTTCAGGCAAGGAAAAAATGTCCTTAGCAGTGGTCCCTAAGACTGACAGGTTCTCCCCTATGCTCAGACCCCCTGAGCAAGGCCTGAGGCTGAGATCTAACTGGGGCCACTTGCAGGTGGTCAGTGGCAGTTTCATAATTGACAAATATTTAAGCAATCTCCCGTCCAACTAGGACTGCTAGGACAGGTAGAATTGAGGGGTTGAGGCGTCCCTGGACCTCCTCAGCCATAGGGGACTCTGCTGCGTCCAGCCTCACCCTACTTTTGGCCTCACTCTGGCGCCTTCTCTACCTAGGTCGACCCCGCTTACCTTGAGGCTTTTCTCGGAACTTCTCTCCAACAGCCAAGTGCTCACACACTGTCCTACCAGCCAGCGACTTCAATCCCCCTCAGGTTGGAGTGGCTAAGAGCTCTATCCTGGACAAGCCCTCATTAAATGTAGTAGGAAGACCCCCTACTCAGGGCAGGCAAGCCCACCTAATCTTCTGGAGTGACAGATTCCACTGCAACAAAGATGTTTATAAGGAATCAACTTTATTGAGGTTCCTACACTGACCAGCCAGGGCCTCAGCACAGGCTCGGAAGCTGATACTACAACCTGGAGCGGCCCCCATTCTTTGGTTTTTAAAGACAAAATCCATGAGGTCAAGCCTTGTCACGTGCAGGTGACCAATGGGATCGTAACACACACAAAGGATTGTACGGCCATACCAGACCACACACAGTTGGCTAATAGGTGGAGTTTACTGTAAGCATGTGCAAAAGGCAGGGTTTATCATAAAGCATGTGGTGTCACCAGCTGGAGCCAGATTACAACCTATCTGTTTTATGGGTCAGTCCTTAACTGAACAATCAAGGTGGGTAAGGTTGTTAAGGGGAGAGGAGCATAGAGGCATTCTTTCCATTGCAAGAAATGGGCTGGTTGGAGCCAAGGTCGAGTTAACCTTGTTTAGAGGGTTTTTTTTCTCTAAAATCCCTAAAACAAAGACAAAGCCAGGAAAGAAGCTGTACCAGCTCGAGTCCCTGTCAGGGCATACTTCAGTATATATGTGAGAATATAAGTAGAAAACAGGTTGGGTTGGCGTAAGGGAAGGAAGAAAAGTGGAAAGTTTGACAATGATCCAGATGTATTGTACATTGAAATGTACATACACTCTATTCAACATACGTACATACATAAATACATTCTATTCAACACTGACATGATGAAGCAAAACCCTTTTGGACTACTAGCTAAAGATTAAAAAAAAAGTTTTGTTTTAATATTAAGAGACCAGACGCATAAACCTTTAAAGATAAATAAGAGGATAGCATTAATATATTGTTGAGGCTGCGCTCTTTTCAATACAAAATTTAATAAGTGTCAAGTCTGCTGCAAATGTAAATTTTATTTGCCAATTCTTTTTGCAAATTGCTTAAAATATAAAGAACCAAATTCCAATATCCATTCACTTCCAAAAAAATCTTATAGATCTCTAGGTTTCTCAGTTGTTTCTAAATATCTTAATGTAATGCACTATTGGAACTAATTTCATTCCACATTTAAATTTAAATTTAAAATCATTAAAGTCTTTTAAAAGCCTCTCACTCCGGCACAGGTATGGATAAATAACTGATGTTGTCAGAAGCAGAATTATTCAGAAGACTGTAAATGGATGCTTACCTAGTTTCCTCTCTGCTGGATCATAGAATACAACTGTCCTAATTGAAAAAAGTTAGCCTTCCCAGGTTTTCTGAATATAAATACTCCATCAATATTTTGTTATTAGAGGATTATTCATGATTAGCTATATGTTGATTGATAATGACCGAGCATGAGAGAAATTTGAGGGAAAACTATCTACACTTCAGTAAGGTTCTGACTTGTGTTTCACAAAGTGTTATGAAAGCTCTCCATGAGAAATCTAGCAGCTGCATTTCTAAAAAGTCCTTGTGTGCTTACACTTTCTGATACTGTCTCAATTCAAGTACTTCTCCTTGGCGTTCCATACTATTCAGTGATGCTGTATTAGCTCCTTGTTTTGCAGACCGGTCTTGGTGATGAAATTTGTGCTTTTCAAAATTGCTCTCCCAGTTCCATCCACAAAATGTGGACAAAAATTATCTGAAAAAATTGTATCTGTTGATAGTGCATATACTTTTATTTTTCATTACAAACATAGAATGTAGTAAAAATTTTCATAGCAATTACTCTGCACTAGTTTGTGGGCAGATTCTAATGTAAATAATATACTGTGTTCGCGTAGAGAATTAGAGTATCCAAAGTTTAATATGCCTGTGGTCCTAAAACCAATACCTTACTGATATTAAGTGACAAATACAACTTCCTATAAGTACAGAAGTTTTCATTGTATCTTTTTAATATATATTTTTATTGTAAAAATACTGTATGGAGGGGATACAGTTACATAAGTAAGGTAATGAGTACATTTCATTTTTTTTCTCTATTGTCGTTCATGAGGCTTGAACTCTGGGCCTGAACGCTGTCCTCAGCTCTTCAGCTCAAGGCTAGCACTCTACCACTTGACCTACAGTGCCACTTCCTGTCTTTGGGTGGTTTATTGGAGATAAGAATTTCTCAGGGGCTGGGAAGGTGGCTCAGTGGTAGAGTGCTTGCCTTGCATGCATGAGGCCCTGGGTTCGATTCCTCAGCACCACATAAGCAAAAAGAAAAAAGCCAGAATTTCTTGGAATTCCTTCCCGGTCTGGCTTTAAATCGAGATCCTCAGATCTCAGCATCCTGAGTAGCTAGGATTAGAGGCCTGAGCCACCTGCGCCCAGCATGAGTATATATCTTATTGAGCACCCTCCCCTTTGTTTTGCCCCTACCATCCCTTCTCTTCACACCTCCCCAACTCATCCCTCCACCCCCTCTTTGATAGAGTGTCTTGTACATCTCATTGTTACAATGGGTCAACCTGTATCTTTTCCTCATATCTTAAATGAAGAAATACTGGCTTGATTTATGCTGATTCTACTTGTGTAGACACATGTAAAATCACTCACCAAGTCCAAGAGCACATCATTTTTTGTCAGTTGGTATAGTTGTTTTCTACACAATTATTGACAGTTTACAAATTATTCTCAAACTTTAATACATTAAAAATACTTTCTTCTTTTCTTATTTTCTTGGCCAGGAAATCAGCCAGACCTCAGTCAGCATTTCTCTCATAGGACTTTTCACATGGGTTGGTTAAATGTTGGTCTGAGGTCCAGTCTTCTGAGGACTCACTCATCTGCTTAGGAATTGATGCTGTCTTTTGGAAAAGAGCTCAAGGAAGGATGCTATTTAGCGCCTTATAACTTTATTTTTTTTATTGTGAGAATACTGTACAGAGGAGTTACAATTACATGGGCAACATAACGAGTACATTTCTTATCAAGCATTGTTGGCTACTCTTTCTTTCCTCTTCCCATCTCTTCCCATCTTCCCCCTACACCCGGTCATCCCCCCACCCACCAAAGTTGTAAAGTTCATTTTTCGACAAAACAACATTGAAATTCCACCTCACCCCAGTTAGAATGGTTATAATAAAGAACTCTAATAACAACAGATGCTGGAGGGGATGTGGACAGAAGTGAAGCTTTCTACATTGTTGGTGGGAGTGTAAACTTGTTCAACCACTTTGGAAAGCAGTATGGAGGTTCCTCAAAAGACTCCACATAGAGCTCCCCTATGATCCAGAAATCTGACTTTGAGCATTTACCCACATGATCACAAACAAGACCATACTAAAGCTACCAGCACGACTATGTTTATTGCACCCCTATTTACTACAGCTAAGATATGGAACCAACCCAGACGCCACTCAATAGATTAATGGATCAAGAAAATGTATATATACACAATGGAATTCTATGCCTCCATCAGAAAAGATGACATTGCCCCATTTGTTAGGAAATGGTAAGACTTGGAAAAAATTATATTAAGTGAAGTAAGCCAGGCCCAAAGAAACATAGGTCTCATGGTTTTCCTTATTTGCAATAACTAGTATATGTCTGAGTCAAGCAGAAAAGGTCAGATAACTTGATGTTAGGGGAATGAAGCCCAAGATAAGTATTCAAATGTTTTTTTGCCTTTCATGAAATTGTTTTTAACATTTTTATAAGATGATTTCTATGTTGCTTTGTATGTTCCTCCCCCACGGTATAACCCCTGCTTTCACTGTATTGATGTAGGTATAATTTGTGGAGGGGAAGGGAAAAAAATCATTTAACTAGGGATATAGGTGGACCTATTGCAACAATGAGATGTATAACTTTATTCTTTACAAGGATATTTTCCTGCTACTTTGGTTGTTAAGAGTGTCTATAAGAGCAAGCATTCTGTAGGGAGCTGGGAGACACCATATGTTCTTTACTTACTGAGATTCCTAAGTGACTTGTACTGCATTTTGCAAGTCGAATCTGTCAAAACCTACCAGTTGTAAGAGATAAGAGGAGTGGTAAAAGAACTCATGGAGACAAATACATTTTCAACATATTTTGTTCCAAGCATTCCATCTAAGGCATAGTCAACAACTAGTGAAACTTGTGTTGGCTGTAAATATGTGTCTTTCTCCATGTGTGCATGTATACATGTGTATATGTATGTGTGAATTTGTGTGTATAGTAACATACATGTGTACATATATAAGGGCATATACATACATATATGCATATATAAATAAATATAAATATGCAAATATATGTACATATATATAAATCAGTGTTCAGTGATTTAATCAATAGTTCCCAGCACATTGTCATTCTCACAAAGTGTACATGTTAAACTGCTCTGAGGAGCTGTGCTCTATGATGGGTATCCTTTGTTCTCACTTGCCCCATTACCTTGTTTTTCATCCCCGTGAACAACTTCGGTCTGCTTACAATAGGATAGTTTTGTTTTCATTACATGTAGTTACTTACTGATAATCAAAGACAAAGGTTTTTTGTAAAAGAAAAAGAACTTTTAGGTCTCAAGTCAAAATATCTTACCTATCCCAATGATTCCTATGAGATAAAATTTATAACAGAAGAAAAGTGAAAAGGAATTCCTAGATCTGTTGTTTTGCCATTTAGAATGGCAAAGAATAATATCACGCCAATCTTATAATTGTTAAAAACTGCAAGGGAAACTGTTGGTCCCTATCATGTTCCCACAAAACCAGTGGATCCTGAAGGATAATAGACCAGCTGAAATTCTAAGTAGCAGACATGGAGCCTGAAAGAGAAAGACCATGAATGAAAAAGGGTGAAAGAGAGAAGTACAATAATACTGAAAGTACATAACAGATAAACAAGAGCTGTATGAGAATATTCATACTGCTATCTTTAGACTCTTCATGTACATTTGAAGGTATCTGATGTATGATAACCCATCAAAATAACATATAAAATGATTTTGATAAAAAATAAAAATGATGATTCCCTGCCTGGTTTTAGGATGAGGATTATGATGGCTTCATAGAATGTGTTCAGTAGTGAACTTTCTCTTTCAATTTCATTGAAGAGTTGGAGGAGTATTGGTGTGAGCTCTGCTTTGATGGCCTTGTAGAATTCCACTGCAAAACCATCTGGTCCTGGACTTTTCTTAGATGGAAGGTCTCTTATTGCTGTTTCTATTTCAATGCTTGATATGGGCCTGGAAAGACTTCGAAAAAATTATATTAAGTGAAGTAAGCCAAGCCCAAAGAAACATAGGTCCCATGGTTTCCCTCATTTGCAATAGTTAGTATATGTATGAGTCAAGCAGAAAAGGTCAGAAAAGGTGATGTTAGGAAAATGAACCCTAAGATACGTATTTAAATGTTTTTTTCTTTCATTCATTTGTTTCTAACGCATTTATATGATTATTTCCTTGTTGCTTTGTATGTCTCTCTCCCACATTATAACCCCTGCTTTCACTGTATTTGATGTTGTTATAATTTGTGGAAGGGAAGGGGAAAAACAAGTCGTTTAAATAAGGATACAGGTGGACCCGTTGCAACAATGAGAAGTACAAGTTGTCATGTCGAAAACGAACTTTACAACTTTGGTGGGGGGTGGGGGGAGGATTGGGTGGGGGGAGGCTTGGAATGGATGGGAAGGGGAAATATAGGAGGAGGCTACAATGCTTGATAAGAAATATACTCATTATCTTGCCCATGTAATTGTAATCCCTCTGTACAGTTTTTTCACAATAAAAAAATAAAAATGACTCAGAAGAAATTATAAGTGCAAATATAATCTTCCCAGAAGAACACTCTCAGAGATATTTCATGACTTTGAAAAGGATAAAGTGGCTCAAGTTAGCATAAATTTAGAAGTATGACAATTCACAAAAATATAAAAAGATATTCATATATTTCATTATATAACCCAAAGCAGAAAGCAAATATTGTTTAGATGATTTTTTAAAGCACAGTCTTTCTGGAGCTGGGAAGGTGGCTCAATGGGAGAGTGCTTGCCTTGCATGCATGGGGCCCTGGGTTTGATTCCTTAGCACTACAGAAGTAGAAAAAGACGAAGGCTCAAATGGTACCGCTAGCCTTGAGCTGAGGGACAGCACCCAGGACCCAGAGTTCAAGCCCCATGACCAACAAAATAAAAATCAACAAAACACTGCTGGGTGCCGGTGGCTCAGGACTGTAACCGTAGCTATGCAGGAGGCTGAGTTCTGAGGATCCCGGTTGAAAGCCAGCCCAGGCAGGAAAGTCCGTGAGAATCTTATCTCTAATAAACCACTAGAAAACCAGAAGTGGTGCTGTGGCTCAAGGGATAGCGTGCCAGCCTTGAGCTGAAGAGTGCAGGGACAGCGCTCTGGCCCAGAGTTCAAGCCTCAAGACTGACAAAAACAAAAAACACAAAAACAGTCTCTCACTTTTGTGGTCTCAACTCTGTAATACCGCCGCTTCAGACGAAGGCTAAGATTTTGGGTGTGGACCTTTATCATCCCTCCTAATTCAGACTGTACTTGATAATTTTTTTAATAAATAATTTGTTCTTAATTTTCTTCTTTGTAAACTCACATGCACCTATAAAAAATGCTTTGGCCATCCCAGTAAGCTTCTCAAAGTACCTCCTGAGGACGACTTATAAAAAGTTGTATTATATTACAAAAAGGAAAACAATGCAACAAATAAAGAAAATGGACAATTAAATATTAATGATTAATCAAATAAAAAAACAAACAATTACCAGTGTTCTACATATTAGATTTTACTACTTTCTCATATTCCTGTACATTTAAAACTGGCTAAGATTATGATGTTTAAAAAGAGGATTTTGTTTTGGTTTTTATTTTGGGTCTGGTCGTGGCCCTGGAGTCTGAGCCTGGGCGCTGCCCCTCAGCTCTTCAGCTCACGGCTAGCACTCTACCACTTGAGCCACATCACCACTTCCAGCTTGTTTTTTGTTTATGGGTGTTGAGGAATCGAACCCAGGGTCTCAAGCATGCAAGGCAAGCGCTTTACCACTGAGCCACCTTCCCAGCCCCTTAAAAAGAGTTTTATAGGCTATGAGTAGTCTTTAAAATTACCCACTAAGATTACTTTTTATGGCTCATCTCATCATTTGTATATGGCTTATATCATCATTTGTTTCTCACTAACATGTAAAGTAAGGAAGCCCTAAAAATTAAACAGAAACTATCTAGTTAACAAAGTCTTAACTCTTCACTCTGCTTCTTTACGCAAAGACTTTGCAACTTCTTATTGGTAATGTTTCTATAAACTCTGAAATGTACATAATTAGTACCATATGTCTGCTACCATAAACCTTAAATACTTTATAGAAAAGTTTATCACCTGCCAAACAGTCCTAATTTTGGCATATATATGCAAATTCCCAAAATTAAATACATTTTAAATTTAAAACTTTTAACAACCTTAACACTTGCTGCAGTGTTCATTATGACAGGTGCCTTGTATAGAACAATTGAATTCCTCCTCCTACACATCTCTTGAACAACAAATATCTGGAATTATTTTGTTTTTGACATGCCAGTCTTGACTTTATTCTTAAATGTGTGCTTATGTAAGAAATGCATGGTACTAACAGTTTGTTGTATTGCTAACAAAAAAAAAAAAATACATGCTTCTAAAATTTCACAAGAATTCTTTTGAACTTACTTTTTTTTGAATTGTCTAGTTTAAGAAAATCAATTACACTTTATATATAAAAAATGTTCTGTGCTCAATTAGGCAGCAAATACGCTAAAATTGGAACAATACAGAGAAGATTAGCATGGCCCCTGAGCAAGGTTGACATGCAAATTAGTGAAATGTTCCATATTTTTGCAACAACAGATGCTGGAGAGTATCTGGCCACAGGGAACTCTAGTGCATTCTTGGTGGGTGTGTAAACTTGTTCAACCACTTTGGAAAGCAGTATGGAGGCTCTTCAAAAGACTCCATATGAAGCTTTCCTATGACCCAGCAATCCCACTTATGGGCATTTACCCGAATGATCACAAACAAGACCATACTAAAACTACCAGCACAGCTATGTTTACTGCAGCATTATTTACAATAGCTGATATAGAGCCAACCCTGATGCCCCTCAGTAGATGAATGGATCAAGAAAATGTGGGTGTATATAAACAATGGAATGCTATGCCTCCATCAGAAAGAATAGTATCACCCAATTTGTTAGGAATTGGAAAGTCTTGGAAAAAAATTTATTAAGTGAAGTAAGCCAAGTCCAAAGAAACATAGGTCCCGTGGTTTCCCTTATTTTCAATAACTAATATATGTCTGAGATAAGCAGAATAAGTCAAAAGCTATGTGCATATGAGCAGATAAGATGATATTAAGGGAAATGAACCCTAAGACAGGGACACAAGTATGTTTTTTCTTTCTTGTTATTGTTTCTAACGTACTTATGATGTGCAATGTGATTTTTTTTCTTTCTGTATATGTTCCTCCCCCACGCTATAACCCCTGTTTTCATTGTATTTGAAGTTGGTACACCTACATCCTGTGTATATGTTTCTCTAATTTGGTGAGGGGAAGGGAAATATTTGGTTAAATAGGGATACAGGTTAACTCATTGTAACAATGAGATGCACAAGACACTCTGTTGAAAAATGAACTTTACAATTTAGTCAGGGGGAGGGGGGAGGGGAGCGTATTTGTGGAGGTGGGAGGGAAGGGATGGTGGGAAGAGGGAACAATGCTTGTTAAGAAATGTACTCATTATTTGCTCCCATAAATGTGACACCTCTGTACAGTTTTTTTATAATAAAAATTGTATGAAAATGTTCTTATGTCTTGGTAGTGTAAAAATATCAGGAACAGAATAATGAAGGAATGTTGTAGACTGAGGTGAAGTCCATATAAAAATGTGCAAAACTGATGAGCGGTATATTGTGTTTTACATCATTTAAGTTACATTGAAAAAATAGGGAAGACCTAGAAGAATGAATTCTCTTTTTGATATCCTATCATAGTTCCTTAGCAGGATGAACTCTTTCCTCATTGTTGTAGAGGCATCATCAGATGAGAGGAACTGATTTTTTTTGTTGGCTTCCTTACATTTATTTGTCAGTTTATGAACTACTAGTTTATGTCTGAGACAAGAAGAAAAGGTCAGATAAGTTGATGCTAGATGAAATGAACCCCAAGATAAGTAGTCAAATGTTTTTCTTGCAATTGTATTTAACATATTTATAAGATGATTTCTTTGTTGCTTTGTATGTCTGTCCCCCACGGTATAATCCCTGCTTTCATTGTATTTGATGTTGTTATAATTTGTGGAGTGGAAGGGCAAAAACAAACCGTTTAAATACTGATATAGGTGGACCTATTACAACAATGAGTTGGACAAATCCTTATGTTGAAAAACGAACTTTCCAACTTTGGCAGGGTAGGGAAGGTAGAAGGATGGGAAGGGGAAACAAAGGAGGTAGCAGCAATGCTTGATAAGAAATGTAGATTTGCTCAAGATGCCCATGACTGATGTGAGGCAGTCCCCAATCATGACTTCCTGTTCGTTACTGGTTACAAATCTTTAGCCACAATTTCTTTCTTTCTTTTTTTGGGTCTGGTTGTGGGGCTTGAACTCTCGGCCTGGGCGCTATCCCTCAACTCTGCAGCTCAATTTAGCCACAATTTCTATCTTGAGAGTGCAACTAGGTCTTACCACCTCAAGGCCAATAAAACCATGAATACCTTGCACTCCACCACTTGAGCCACAGCTCAAGCCTACCCCTCCTCATTAGCCCCCCTCCCCCCAACTGGTTATTTGGAAATAAGAATCTCACAGGCTTTCCTGCCTGCACTGGCTTCAAATTGAGATCCTCAGATCTCAACTCCTGAGTAGTTAGTATTACAGGTATGAGCTACAAGCACCTGGCTAGACAAAAGTTACAGTCTTTATTTACATAGATTTTATGTAACTTAATATAACCTAAAATGATTGGATAAATGATTGGATAAAATGATTGGATATACAGCTTTTTGGCCTCCTTTCTTGTGCTAATGACAAATCAAGATGATATTTACTATCCCTGTTGGCAAAAATACCAATAAAGCTTCTAGAGGCAACTTATTTGTATATATCTGTAGTCCAGTAGGTTTTATATGGTAGAGTCATATCTCTCTGAAGAGAGGAAGCAAAATAGGTTCAGGGCCAACTGAAGTTACCTTGCTCAGTCCTCCTTCACAGCTCTGTTAAGGTACTGAACTCTCTCAAGAGAGTACATTGTGAAATGTCCAAAGAACAGAAGTCTAGGAGAAAGATGACCTAAAGGAAGATGAAGGAAGTACTCAGTATTCACTGCACATGCTGGTATTTCCACCAGCCCCCTCCTGGTTATTGAAAATAGCCACTTCTCCTTACCAGTTCATGAGCTGCCATGGAAAACACTGAATTACACAGTTTTTCTTTTTTTTTGGGGGGGGGAGTCTGGTCGTGGGGCCTGAACTCTGGGCCTGGGCTCTGTCCCTCAGCTCTTCAGCTCAAGGCTAGCACTCTACCACTTGAGACACAGCGCCACTTCTGGCTATTTTTTTCTTTTTGCTTATGTGGTGCTGAGTAATCGAACCCATGGCCTCATGCATGCAAGCAAGTGCTCTACCACTGAGCCACCTTCCCAGCCTTACAAAGTTTTTCTACTATGTTTTTTCCACTATACTGTGACAAAAGGGATTCCAAAATCACTCTCATGCTTACCAGAAACTGTTACATATCTATCAAAACATAAAGTAGTTAATATTTTATATGGTAAAAACATCATTTACTACATTATTACCAAGGGCAAAGCTAGGGAGGGCTATAGAAGCTGACTACCAAAACAGGGAGAAGGGAACAGCAGATCACAAGAACATTAAGCATCATCCTAATGAACAATGTCAATCTAATTACCTCTGAAAGGGAAAAGCAGTGAAAACTTCAGTAGTTGGTATGAGTGATAGTTAAGTTTAAGGTGATTTTTTGTGTTGCTTTTCAATGAAGTGGAGATATCACTCTAAGTTATATCTGATCCCAGCACACAGAAGGCTGAGGAAGAACTGAGAATTCAAGCGCAGTCTGGGTAGACAGCAAGTTCAAGGCCAGTATGGGCTACACAGTGAAAACTTATCTAAAAAGAAGTGGTGCTGCCTGTAGTCCTAGCTACTTGGGAGGACTCCAGTTTAAGGTCAGCCTAGACAAGAAGTTTCAGAGAACTCATCTTGAGCAACCACATTTCAACCAATAAAAATCTGAACATATGAGAGGGGGGACCAAGATGGCGACGGGGCAGTAGGGAAACGCCACAGCTCTCTCCAACCAAAAAGAGAGTTCGAGTTCCAACGCTTAATCTCCCCAAGAGACCGACAACAACAAAAAGATGAACACTCAGAGAAAAACCAGAGGCGGAGAATAACAAAAAAGAAAGAGGAAAAGAATTTCAAAACAGAAAAAAGCGAAGACCCCTCCCCCAACCTTTACTGGCCGCGCGGCAGCGCGCCAAGCCGCCGGCCAGCCGGCCCGGCGGGGGCTGTGGGAGCCCCAGAGAAACAGCAGAGACACAGGGGGCCACTTTCAGAACATCTGGTACTGGTTTGCAGAACAGCAGATCACCAGGAACAGAGAAACCTACCAGCCGGGAGTCTCCACGAGGATCCCACCCCCACCCCTCACTCTCCACCCGAGCAGAGAGGCTCCATCCCGCCAAATCCGCTCGGCATCAGCAGAGTGACAAAAGGACCTGCGGCAGACCACCCGGCCCGCCTGATCGCGATCGCAACGATCCAGCACTCTCCACCCGAGCAGAGAGGTTCCATCCCGCCAAAGCGGCTCGGCGCGACAAAGGGTCCTGTCTGCAGACCACCCGCCCGCCCGATCACGATCGCAACAACCCGGCGGGGTCACTTGGGCCCCAGAGGTACCGCGAAGAAGCTGCCTGAGCGTGGACACTCTTGACCCAACAGCTTCGACAGAGGCAGAGACAGAAAAGAATCACACAGAGCCACCACCGCCCAACCCAGCCCGGATTGCAACAACAACTGACGACCTACACCACACAGAAACAACCAGCTCCAGGGTGAGTACCCCACAGGGGAAGTGTATCCCTCAAGGGAGACCAGAGCTGGAGGGAATCCCCAGACCCTGACCTAGACTCCCTACCCCAGCACCCGGACCACAGGACCCACTAAAACTGGGAACTGTTTGAGAGCTCCACCAGCCCGTGGAGCACACTCAGCTGGCCAGGCTAGAGCAAGAGCACCCCTGGAAGGGAGCTTAAATGCCCAAGCCAGGAACAGCGCCCCTGGGTCAAGACTACCAACAGTAGAAGAAATTAGAACTGTGTCCCCCAGGCTGTATAACCTAGGGGGTATACACATCAGCACAGGCCTAACAAGCGCGCTCCAGGCTGGGGCCGGAACC
This sequence comes from Dipodomys merriami, assembly GCF_024711535.1. NCBI lineage: Eukaryota > Metazoa > Chordata > Mammalia > Rodentia > Heteromyidae > Dipodomys > Dipodomys merriami. The sequence continues at coordinate 298,027 of NW_027206023.1, forward strand.
AAGCCCGGGGATCCGGCACCTGAACAACACAACCAACTCCTCCCAATTGAAGTAAAAAGCTGAGCATACGCCTCAACAGAGGGGAGAAAACCAGGAAACAACACTCCCCCGGGAAGCACGCCTGTGACAACAAAAGACCTGGAGGCCCAGGACAAGAGAAGCCCAAACCCCACCAAAACTCCACCCATATACCCTAGACTGGGAATTGGGCAACACAGGCTGCCAGCACCTGATAGTAAGCAGGAGCTCAGACTGTTAAGGCGGCTCAGCAATAGAGTGATAGTCTTGGATGTATGAGGCCCTGCATCTGATTCCTCAGCATCACAAAAGCAAAAAGGGTCAGAAGTGGTGCTGTGGCTCAAACGGTAGGGTGCCAGCCTTGAGCTGAAAAGCTGAGGGACAGCACCCAAACCTAGAGTTCAAGCCCACAACCAGCCCAAAACAAATAAACAAAAACACATCAGGAGCCCATAGCAGACTCCAGCATTTGGGAGAGTGCATCCAGAGCATCTGTTCTTCACAAGAGCACCCGTAGGAGCAAACACAAGCAGTCTAGGCTGCTCAACCCTTCCAAAGGCGGGAACTGTCAGCAATCTACAGCAGAGAGCTGAGAATCCTAAGTAAGTCAGAATAGCAGCTGGAAATAGGCTCCCAACAGAACCCAGATCAGGCACAGACTCTCTCTACCAATACAGAATCAGCAACCAAGCAAAGACAGACACACCAAAACAAAATTGAAGAGCAGTCTCCTGAACCTCCATGCGAAAATCACAGAGAAAAATCACAAGGTTTACTACCACCCAGGACAGCAAGCTCACCTCAAAAGCCAGCAGCCACACAGGGGAGAGCCCCAGTGGGAGCAAAGCAGGAATGGAAGACAAAGGCTACTTCCAAGGGTTGCTGGAGGCAATGACTCAAGAAATAAAGCGAGAAATTTATCAGAAATTGAAAGAGCACAAGGATGAACTATCCAAAGAGATACAGGGTATCAAACAAGAGATGCATGCAAAAATAGAAGCTGCACAAACCTCAATAAGAAGTGAGATAAACGCCAAATTAGAGGTAATGCATACCTCATTGAGAGGTGAGATCAGTACTCTGAGAACCAACATTGAATCCATAAAGGGATCCATTTCCTCCATGCAAACCACAATAGAAGCCACTGTCAACAGAGTGAATGAAATGGAAGGTCGAGTGTCAGATACAGAAGACAGAATACACCAACTGGACCAAAAAGTGACAGATATGGAAAAATTACTCAAATTAAACCAAAGGGATATTCAAGAGCAAGCAGATAATGCTAAAAAATTTAACCTTCGCATAATTGGAGTGGACGAAGGTGAGGAATTCCAGAGCAAGGGAATGCAACACCTATTTAACAAGATAATCAATGAAAATTTTCCCCACCTCAAAAACGACCATCTTAACTACATCACAAAAGCTTATCGAACACCCAACAAGCAAGACCCCAGGAGAAACACTTCTAGACACATTATAGTAAAAATGATAGATCTGAATAATAAGGAAACAATCCTGCATGCAGCAAAAATGAAGAAGGAGCTATACTACAATGGGAAAAAAATAAGAATTACTGCAGATCTCTCCACACAAACAATGAATGCAAGAAAAGCCTGGGAAAGCACCATACGAGCCCTGAGAGCCAATAACTGCCAACCCAGACTGATCTACCCGGCAAAGCTAGCATTCACATTTGATGGAGAACTGAAAACTTTTAATAGCAAAGAAAAACTAAATGAATACATAAACATTAAGCCAGCATTACAAAGAATTCTAAGAGGGGGGACACAACCTGAAGAAAGCAGCCAGGAACTGGGGCCTGCCCCAAACAGGCATTACTCAAAGTCTAACTGAGCAAGCACAGGAGGAAAGGAAAAAAGAAAAACTTAGGAAAACGGAATGGCAGGGACAACAATGCATCTCTCTATACTTTCTCTTAATATAAATGGGCTGAATTCGCCAATTAAAAGAAAACGAACTGAGGACTGGATAAGAAAACAAGACCCATCCATCTGTTGCCTTCAGGAGACCCACCTCTCAGCCAAACATACAAACAAACTCAGAGTGAAGGGGTGGAAAAGGATCTACCAATCAAACGCCCCCAGTAAGAAAGCAGGTGTAGCTATCCTGATATCTGACAAAATAAACTTTTCATTAAAATCAGTACAGAAAGACAAGGACGGACACTACATATTAATAAAGGGAACAATCCAAGAGGAGGATATAACCATCATCAACTTATATGCCCCAAATATTGGTGCACCCAGATATGTCAAACAAATGCTCTCAAACTTACAGAATAAAATAGATCCCAATACGATAATACTAGGAGACTTTAACACACCACTCTCACCAAAGGACAGGTCTACCAACCAGAGGATTGGCAAAGAAGCTACCGAATTAAGAGAGGCCATACTTCAAGCGGAATTAACTGACATCTACCGAGTATTTCACCCTAAAACAACACAGTACACATTCTTCTCAGCAGCTCACGGAACTTTCTCCAAAATAGACCATATCATAGTTCATGCAAGGAACTTAAGCAAATACAAAGGGATCGACATAATCCCCTGTATCCTATCTGACCACAGTGGAATCAAGCTAGCTCTCAATAACAAAGCATACCGCAGAAATTTCTCCAATACATGGAAATTGAACAGCACACTCCTTAACAATGCCTGGATAACAGAAGAGATCAGAGAAGAAATAAAGCATTTCCTACAACTCAATGAAAATGAAAACACCACACAAAGAAACTTGTGGGACACAGCAAAAGCAGTCCTGAGGGGCAAATTTATTGCCCTCAGTGCCCACATCAAGAGAATGGAGACAGACCAAGTAAATAATCTCATGTTGCAATTAAAACAGCTAGAAAAACAGGAAAAAATGGAACCTAAAGCTACTAGAAGAAGCCAGATAACCAAATTAAAAGCAGAGATTAACCAATTAGAAAATCAGAAAACCATAACCAAAATAAACCAAACAAAAAGCTGGTTCTTTGAAAAAATAAACAAAATTGATGGCCCATTGGCTAGATTAATTAAAAAAAGAAGAGAGGAAACCCATATTAATAGGATTAGGGATGCCACGGGAAACATCACCACACGTACCCAAGATATCCAAACAATTCTAACAGACTACTTTCAAAAGCTATACTCTCTAAAGGAAGAAAATCGGGCAGAAATGGATGCATTTTTAGAGAAATACAAGTTGCCCAAACTGAGCAAAGAAGAAGTTAACCAATTAAATAAGCCAATATCCTATAATGAGATACAGGAAGCTATCAAAAGTCTTCCAACAAAAAAAAGCCCAGGACCAGATGGATTCACAGCAGAATTCTATAAGACCTTTAAACAAGAACTAATACCCATACTCCTCAAGCTCTTCAGAGAAACAGAGAAGGAAGGAGCTATCCCAAACTCATTCTACGAAGCCAATATCACACTCATCCCCAAACCAGGCAAAGACCCAACCAAAAAGGAGAATTACAGGCCAATCTCCTTGATGAACACAGATGCAAAGATCCTTAACAAGATTCTAGCTAACAGAATCCAGAAACACATAAAAAAAATAATTCACTATGACCAGGTAGGCTTCATCCCAGAGACACAGGGATGGTTTAACATACGTAAGTCAATAAATGTAATCCAACATATCAACAGAGCCAAGGTCAAGAATCACATGATTATCGCTACAGATGCAGAAAAGGCCTTTGACAAAATTCAACATTCATTCATGCTAAAAGCTCTGGAGAAAATAGGAATAGAAGGAACATTTCTAAAAACAATAAAAGCCATTTATGACAGACCAATAGCCAATATTATACTAAATGGGGAAAAGCTACAACCAATTCTCCTAAAATCAGGAACAAGGCAAGGATGCCCACTGTCTCCACTCCTCTTCAATATAGTCCTAGAACCCTTAGCCAGGGCAATAAGGCAAGAAAAAGACATTAAAGGGATCCTCATAGGAAAAGAAGAAGTTAAACTATCCCTTTTTGCAGATGACATGATACTATACCTCCACGATCCCAAAAACTCCATCCCCAAACTCTTAGAAATCATAAATCACTTCGGCAAAATAGCAGGATACAAAATAAACCCACAAAAATCAGTTGCCTTCCTATACACTGATAATGTACAGGAAGAGAGGGAAATAAAGGGAGCAACCCCATTCACAATAACCTCCCGAAAAATAAAATATTTAGGAATTAACCTAACCAAAGATGTAAAAGAACTATTTAATGAGAACTATAAAAAGTTAAAGAAAGAAATTGCAGAAGACACTAGGAAATGGAAAGACCTCCCATGCTCCTGGATAGGCCGACTTAATATAGTAAAGATGGTAATACTTCCAAAACTAATATACAAATTCAACGCAATTCCTATTAAAATCCCAATGACGTACATCACTGAAATACAGAAAACAGTCCAAAAATTCATATGGAACAACAAAAGACCTAGAATAGCCAAAACAATTCTAGGGGATAAAGACAATATGGGAGGGCTATCCATGCCGAACTTCAAACTCTACTACAGAGCTATAATAACAAAGACAGCATGGTACTGGCACAAAAACAGACCCGAAGACCAATGGAACAGAATAGAAGATCCAGAAATAAATCCACAGGCCTACAGCCAGCTGATATTCGACAAAGGAGCCAAAGACATACAATGGAAGAAACACAGCCTCTTCAACCGCTGGTGCTGGGAAAACTGGGCAGCCACATGCAGAAAACTAAAAGTGGACCCCAGCCTATCACCATGCACCAACATCAACTCAAAATGGATTAAAGACCTTAACATTAAACCTGAATCTCTGAAACTACTGCAGGACAGAGTAGGAGAGACACTTGAACTAATAGGCACAGGAAGGAACTTCCTGAACAGAGTCCCAGGGTCACAACAAATTGGAGAGAGACTCGACAAATGGGACTACCTTAAAATAAAAAGCTTCTGCACAGATAAAGCTATCGCAACCAAGCTAGAAAGACAACCAACTAATTGGGAAAAAATATTTACCAGCAATATATCAGACAAGGGGTTAACATCCTGTATATACAGGGAACTCAAGAAACTAATCCCTCCCAAACCCAACACACCAATTACTAAATGGGCAAGGGAACTAAAGAGGGACTTCTCAAATGAAGAAATAAAAATGGCAAAGAAACACATGAGGAAATGTTCATCATCCCTGGTGGTGAAGGAAATGCAAATAAAGACAACCCTGAGATACCACCTTACCCCAGTCAGAATGTCCCACATCCACAAATCAGCCAACGACAAATGCTGGAGGGGATGTGGAGAACGAGGAACGCTATTACACTGCTGGTGGGAATGTACACTCATACAACCACTTTGGAAAGCAGTCTGGAGGGTCCTTAGAAAGCTAAAGATTGACCTCCCTTACGACCCAGTCATACCACTTCTAGGCATCTACCCTGAACAACAGGAACCAATATACAAGGACACGTGCACCTCCATGTTTATTGCAGCACTGTTCGCAATAGCTAGGATATGGAAACAACCTAGATGCCCCACCACAGATGAATGGATCCAAAAATTGTGGTATCTATACACAATGGAATATTATGCAGCCATTAGAAATGACAAAATAATGGCATTTGCAGGGAAATGGATGGAGCTAGAAGGAATCATGTTGAGCGAGGTAAGCCAAGAACGAAGAGACAAACAGTATATGGTCTCCCTGATAAGTGGATGATGAATCCAAAATGTTAGGTGATATGACAAAACTAACAGGACTTAAGAAACAAAGAACTCCCACTCATCTGGTTGAACCACTACTAAATATCCCCATGCTGCTGATCACATATATGGTATATAACATATGAGCACCGTTATATATTACAGACTGTGATAGACAATTTGCTCCAGGAAAGTTAGAATGAACTTGTGACTTTAAATGAGCATCATTATTCCACAATACTGTGAAGTTCCGGAAATTAAGTAATCACTTAATCACGATCAAAAAAAAAAAAAAAAAAAGAACCTTGGGGAAGGGAGGGAGGGAGGGGATGGTAGGGAGAAAACAATGGAGGGGGTAACAATGTTCAAGAGGAAGTGGAAGTGTACTCATTACCTCACTCATGTAACTGTAACCCTCTGTATAGTATCTCTACAATAAAAAAAAAAAAAAAAAACAAAAAAAAAAAAAAAAAAAAAAAAAAAAAAAAAAAAAAATCTGAACATATGATTATATATTTGTAGTTCCAGATATTTGGGAAGTACAAATAGGAAAATTGCCGTCCAAGCTGGCACAGACATTAATGTAATACTCTATTTGAAAAATAAGTTAAGTAAAAAAAGGGGTGTGGCTGACTTATACATGCTTAGCAAACACAAAGCCCTGAATTCAAATACCAGTACTGTGAAGGAGTGAAAGAGAAAGGGAGAGGGGAAAGGAAAAGGAAAAGGGGAAAAGAAAAGGGAGGGGGGAAGGAAAAGGGAAAAATAAGAAAAAATGACCAAATGAGTCAGCTCTTACCCTTCCCTTTCCTTTAGTTTACAATGTGTCCATGAATCAAGGGTTCTGATCTAAAGCCAAGGCCTAAGTGGCCTGATCCAGAACTCTAAGCATTTTGTCATAATTGCTGAGACCAAATTTGGCAGAAGTGAACAGTCAATTTCTCACCATCTGTTGGATTTCATACAATTTTCGGTCGATTTACAGGAAACAAGTATCAATATTTTCAGTGACTTATAAAAGTCATAGATTTTAAAGGCTCAATACTTTCTTTTCTGGGTGATGATTAACAGAGATGGAAGACTCCCGTGACATGGAATAATATCATTTAAGAGTGCTGTATGATTGCAAAGAGAATGACTAGGCAGTAGAATGACCAAATTCTAAATAAAAACACTAGTGCTAATGGCTCATAACTGTAATCCTAGCTACTCAGCAGGCTAAGATCTGAGGATCAAAGTTTGAAGGCAGCCCAGGCAGGAAAGTCCATGAGACTCTATCTCTAGCTAACAAGCAAAAAGCCAGAAGTGGAACTGTGTCAAGTGTCAGAGTCCTCATCTTGAGCAAAAAAGCTAAGGGAAAGTGCCTAGGCCCTAAGTTCAAGTACTGGCACCTCCTTCCCCCCGCAAAAAAAGAAAAAAGAAAAGAAGGCTAGGCACTGGTGACTAATGCATGTAATCCTAGATACTCAGGAGACTGAGATATGAGGACTGGGGTTCTATGCCAACTTGACTCTCATCTCCAATTAACCAGCAAAAGACCTGGAAGCGGTGCTGTGGCTCAAGTAGAGCACTAGCCTTAGGTAATAAAGCTCAGCAATCAGGCCCTAGGTTCAAGACCCAGAAATGGCACAAAAAAGACAAAAATAAGCTGAACAAGGTGGTGACACAGGCTTGTAATTTCAGCACTTGAGAGGCTGAGGCAAGAGAGTCACAAGTTCAGGACATTCATCAGCTACATAGTGAGATATGGTCTCAACAAAACAAAACCTTCCAAATAACAAAAACAAAAGCAGAAATAACTATAGATCTGAACTGAAATAAGCCATATACATCCTTGATGCATGAGTTATAATTATCTGTTTTCATGGATTGTGTATTGATACTCACATTTTTCTATAAGGTCCACAGTAAGATCTTTGGCTCCAGATCTTTGCTCTTCAGTTGCAGATAGCACCAGGAGAACAGGCTACTTTGCACAGATCAGAACAGAAAAAAGAGCACAGAGCCAACTTCCCCTGGTGCCTCACTGAGCATCATCAGCTCACACTACAAAGAAACAGACAAACAGGAAATGTCCAAATAAGGTGTTCCCCGAACTTGGGCAGGAAATATCTCTATAGAAGCAGCGGTCACTGGCAAAGCAAAAACAAAAAAATACTATGTGTATGGGGCAAAGTTATGAAAGAGCTTTCAATCCAGAATTGAACCAAGAAAAATGGTGTTAGGAAAACTTCCCTATTGCTCTGCAGTTTTGTGGAACCTATAAATATTCTTTTTGCTCCACAAGACATCTTCTGCACCCCAAGACGCCCACCCTATTGTTCATCTCTTTCTTGTAATGAATCTTCTGTCTCTGGGCCCTTCTCCTGAGTCTTCAATCAAATCTCTCGCTAGCAGAGTTGAGGGAGAGTTGAAAAGAAGGTGTGAGTTTGATCAAGGTACATTGCATGAGTTTTATTTTGTTTTGTTTTTGTCAGTCATAGGGCCTGCACTCTGGGCCTGGGCGCTGTTCCTCAGCTCTTCAGCTCAAGGCTAGCTCTCTACTTCTTGTGCCACAACGCCACATCTGGCTTTTTCTGCTTATGTGGTGCTGAGGAATCAAATCCAGGGCCTCATGCATGCAACGCAAGCACTCTACCACTGAGCCACCTTCCCAGCCCCCACATTGTATGAGTATATGGACATGTCAAAATAAATCTACCATGTACCATAAATTGATAATAAAATATGGAAAAAATAAAGATAATCCATCATTGAAGGACAATAGGAAAATCACATTTTCGAGCAATTCATTTGAAAATGAAAATATAAATTCAAACATCAAAAATTGTTATGCTATAGTCATGTGACCTCTTTATTAGGTTTAAACAACAATAACAACAACAAAAACAGCATTGCTTGTGATATCACTGATATTGTGTGACTGGGGGCAGTGATCTCACTAAATGTTAGCTCTTCATTTTTGGAAAAGCATGTCTAATTTCAGGCTAAAGACCAGTGTCAAGGTACTTGAAGAACTAGGAGCTACATATTGTTTTTAAATGGTAAATATATATCACTAAAAAGAACAGAAGCATTTATTTGTTCTTTTGGTGGCAGTTCTGGAGCATGAGCTAAAGACCTGAGTGCTGTCCCTCAGCTTTTTTGCTTGAGGCTACTACTGCTCTATTACTTGAACCACATCTCCAATTCTGGCGTTTCTGGGGAGTGGGGGGAAAAGATGTGGTTAATTGGAGATAAAAAAATTATTATATTCTGGGCTGTGAAGGTGGCTCAGTGGTAGAGCGCTTGCCTTGCATGCATGAGTCCCTGGGTTCAATTCCTCAGCACCACATAAGCAAAAAGGAAAAAGCCGGGAGTGGCACTGTGGCTCAAGTGGTAGAGCGCTAGTCTTCAGTTGAAGAGCTGAGGGACAGCACCCAGGCCCAGAGTTCAGGCCCCATGACCGGATCCAAAAAAAAAAATTATTATATTCTTTCCTGCCCAGACTGGCTTGGATCTCAGCTATCTGATTAGCTGTAATCTAGCACCTGGTGAAACCTTTAATTTTTTAAAAAAATTTTTACTTTTGCCAGTCCTGGGGCTTGAACTCAGGACCTGGGCACTGTCCCACAGCTTCTTTTGCTCATGGCTAGCACTCTACCACTTGAGCCACACCACCATTTCTGGATTTTTCTATATATGTGGTAATGAGGAATCAAATGGCAGGCTTCCTGGATGCTAGGCAAGCACTCTAGCACAAAGCCACATTCCCAGCCCAACCTTTAATTTTTAAAAGCGTAATTTACAAAGGATTGAAATTGGACCACTGTGTGGAATCTCTCTATAAGGAGGATGTTTTTAGAAAACATAATATTTTAAGTTAGGAGAATTGACTAAATGACTACAGAATTTATAATTTCTAAATGAAAGAAGTAGCCAAGTAGCTTGTAATCTTCCTACCATTGAAAATGCTTAGAGATGTCTGTTGAAGATGAACCTGTATACTAATGAGCCCAAACTTTAGAAATGCCCATTCAATTTGTGTCTGATTTTTTGTGTACCTGAAAAAAAAATTGTGCCTATATGTTGGAAGGGAAGATGGGATTTTCTCACTTTTTTATTTTATTTTAAAAACCTACTTGAAAATAATTCATGATCTTTTTGTAACTCTTTGTCATCTTTGTTCTTTGGACTTTCTCTGAAGGGGCATCTAACCTCCATAGGGTCTGTCACATAAGAATTATGAAGTTGGAACTGGGAAGGTGGATCAGTGGTAGAGTGTTTGCCTTGCATGCTTGAGGCCCTCAGTTCGATTCCTCAGCACCACATAAGCAGAAAAATCTGGAAGTAGTGCTGAGACTCAAGTGGTAGAGTGCTAGTCTACAGCTGAAGAGCTGAGGGACAGCACCCAGACCCAGAGTTCAGGCCCTATGAACGACATACAAAAAAAATAAAGAAGAAGAAGAAGAAGAATTATAAGTAGCCGGGCATCAGTGGCTCAGGCCTATAATCCTAGATACTGAGGAGGCTGAGATATGAAGATCGCAATTCAAAGCCAGCCTGGGCAGAAAAGTCGTTAGACTCTTATCTCCAATAAATCACCAGAAAACCAGAAGTGGCATGCCACGCCTACCCCAGTAGAGTCTGCTTAGCATGGGAAACCATCTATCAGACCATGATAGGGGCCTCGAGACCTATCTCTGAGTTTTGGGACTTCACCGAAGTCTACCTCAGAGAATGGGGCTTTACAGAAACCTATCTCCAAGTTTTGTGACTTCACCGAAGTCTACCTCGGAGAATAGGGCTTCTAAGATGCCTACTCCTGGGAAAAGGCTGGCAAAACCCCTGGAAAAGATGTGTTTCTGCCTATCTTTTCCTCATACGAGTGCCTATTAATCTTTTACTGTTTCTACTGCTCATTGTACTTACTCATTGTCAACGTTCCCTTATTCAAAGCTCTTAAGAGTGTTTGACGACTCCAATATCTGATGAGTGTCTTAAAAATATGACTAACTCACCAGAGTTAAGTGCTACCCTGAAACCCCTCTTATGGAAGCTAGTAGACAAGCCATAAGCAAATATAAAAGTATTGGGGGTTTCACAAAGTCACTTCAGCAGAAGGAATTGTAAGAAATTTACAAGAAGCTGTAGGCTCAGCTAGAACAGAAAGAATGTATGGCAATTGCTGAGATAACTACTTAGGAGAAAGAACTTCCTCATTTACTAAGAGACTTGCCAAATCTAAGTCTCCTTGGTGTTTACTATTAAAGAAGAAACAGGAAAGATCTTAATGGGACAGTTAAGGCCTCTATAGAAAAAAGTAGTGGTTAATTGGTGACAATCATCGAAACCCATTGTATTTCTTAAAAATAGAGGTAAAGCCGGAAACAAGTGCCTATCAGGCGACCAGTTGGTGACCACCCAAGGATGAAGCCCTGCAGCAAGGTTGTGTAACCTTTTGCCCTTTCAGGCAACCAGCTGGTGACTGCCCAAGAATGAAGCCCTGCAGCAAGATTATGTAACCTTTTGCCCTTTCTTTTGGAGACTTTTTGCTATAAAAGTTTGTTATCCTCTGCATTAAATCGCACTCAGCACTCAGCATCCACTCCTAATGTGTGTGAGATGTCTGTTTGCCATCTCCCCATCCTATTCCAGGTTCCTCCCCTAGGTATCCTCCGTCGTCCCGACAGAACCCGGTCCGCGGCAGTGGCACTGTGGCTCCAGTGGTAGTGCTCCCCTTGAGCTGAAGATCACAGGGAAAGTGCCCAAGCCCAGAGTTCAAGCCCCACGACCAACAAAAAAGAAAAAGAAGAAGAAGAAGAACTATGAAGTGCCAAATGCTGGTGGCTTACACCTATAACCCTACCTACTCAGGAGGCTGAGATCTGAGAATTGTGGTTCAAAGCCAGCCCAGGCAGGAAAGGCTGTGAGACTCTTATCTCCAATAAACCACCAGAAAACCAGAAGTGGCACTGTGGCTCACATGTTAGAGTGCTAGCCTTGAGTTGAAGAGCTGAGGGACAGCACCCAAGCCCAGAGTTCAAGCCCCACAACCAACAAAACAAAACAAAACAAAAAACTATGAAATATGCTAATATTAGCACTGTCTGTAATTAATTAATTCCTCTAAACTAGAATCAACCCATATGCCTCTCCAAGTTAAGCAGATAATTATGGTATGCCATAAAGAGACTATTGTGGTACACCAGTGAATACAAGTGACAACACATGAATGAAACTCCAAAACATTGTTAAACAAATCAAATATTTCACAGAAGATTGTATGCTATCAAGGTGAAAAAAAAAAAAAACAAGCAATAACCAACACATTGTACAGGGATAACTAGAAAGGAAAACAAGGAACCTGTGAACACACACTTAAGAATGATACTACAGAGAGTTGTTTTCACTTATTGTCCCTCCATATCTATTCTTTTGTATGTGAACCACATTTTGAAATAGTCCCTTCATGCTGTGGCTTTGCTTTTCCTTCAGTCCCATTCTACTGTCTCTATTGGATCACTCCCCAGTTACCACTTGGAGAGCAAAGCCCCTCCACTGAAACTCAGGCTCTGCAAACTCTGGCCCTCTTTAAGTTCTTTCCCTTTCTCTGCCAGAATTTCTTCCTGATACTCCTTCCTACTGTCCTGGTTACCTTCCTTGTAGATTTGCTCAAGATGCCCATGACTGATGTGAGGCAGTCCCCAATCATGACTTCCTGTTCGTTACTGGTTACAAATCTTTAGCCACAATTTCTTTCTTTCTTTTTTTTGGGTCTGGTTGTGGGGCTTGAACTCTCGGCCTGGGCGCTATCCCTAAACTCTGCAGCTCAATTTAGCCACAATTTCTATCTTGAGAGTGCAACTAGGTCTTACCACCTTAAGGCCAATAAAACCATGAATACCTCGTGTTCAGAATCTACCCATTATCATCCCCTTTTTAGTAACCTGTTCCTTCCCATTTATCACAGGCCCATTGTAGGTGTACCTCCCTCCATTTGAAATGTCTCTAACTTCCTCTTTGCTTGTTTAAGCCTATTCAAAGTCCTTCCCTGAGCTCAGCAATTCTTTTCCAAAATGCTTTTCCCTAGTTGCATTCCCTCTCCCTAGACCTGTGCTCATCCTTTGACAGCCTGAATTATGTACAAAACTATGTAATCACACATTTGTTTGGGTTCCTCTATCATTGTATCCTCTGTATCTAACGTGGGGCCTCAAACACAACAGGCATTGGGTAGGCATTGTTGAGCTAACAGACATGAGCAAAAAGCTCAGACTTGGTGTAATTTAGACCATTTTTACTTTTTTTTCTCCTAATGTAACTCTATCTCCCTCCCTATAACCATAAATGCTTGCTTTTACAAGAAGATAATTCAGTGGCTGCAATAATCTCTGGCCTAGAAAGTTTAATTGTATATGCAATGTCCTCTGTATCACAGATGAGAGAAAGGGAAGAAAGGTCAAGTACTTGATGTCCCAGTGGTAAGGGATTATGGGAAACTCTCTTGGACAGTCAGTGAGATTTCAGAGTTGAATGGCCCAGTTGAAGAGCCAGGTTTCAGTTTTGTTCCAGCATGTTGAGCTCCTGTTTCTATCAACTTGTGAGAACCCTGAAGTTTTCACCCAGTGGCTTTGACTGAGAATGGTAAGAGCTTGAAGAAGTTTTTAGAGATTGAAGAATATGCAGGATTTAGATGTGCTACAAGAGAAAGAGAAATTATAGAAAATGGCAGAAATAAAAATGGAGATCAGAATGATATGGTGAACTGGAAAGACAGCACATATCAATGATCTTGTAGTGAGAATTTTAAGGAGGACACAGAGATGGGCAGAATAGTCTAGACATATGAGAGAAAACTGATGTGATGGCAAAAACAATACTAAAAAAGTTAAGACTGTAGCCAGGTATGGTAGATCATGCTATAATCGCAGCTGTAGTTCAAGGAACACTCAGAAAAAAGTTCACTACATCTTACCTTAAAGGATAGCTTGGGGTGTACCTCTTGCCACTATAGTTACTTTGGAGACCAGCACCAGGAGGATCTCAGTCCAGACCATTCAAAAACTGAGACACTATCCTCAAAATGACAGGAGTAAAAAGGGCTAGGAGGCACAGCTCAGGTGGTAGAGCACTTGCTTAGCAGGAATGAGGCAGTGATTTCAAACTCAGTACCATCAATCCCACCCACCCTCCAAAAAACCCCTACAATAAATGTCTTATCAAATACTCTTAAAGAAGCATGAGGTAAAGAATGGAGAAGAAAACAGGATGTACCTCTCGAGCAGCCACACAAAGGAGGGTATTCATGACAGCTAGGACTTCACCAATGTTCATGCCAGCAAGGTCACTTTTCTCAGGTATAAGTATAAGGCCACCTGGATCTTTATCACTGAAAGGACACAAACTCACACCTGTTTGTAGGAAGAGGCTTTTCCTGGTCAGGTTCAAATAAAGAACACAGAGAGGTGTCAGCATCAGTTCTATGAAATAGAGGGGTCTGGGTCAGGAAGACAAATCGTAGTTACAACTAGGACTATGCCACTGTCTGTCCATATATCCTTCCAAAAGCACAGGCACATAAATTACCTTGATATCAGTGTTCAATATATCTGATATCATGACTGGTAACTCAACAATCCAGGCTAACAATCCCTGTATCTTCAAATGTTCTTCATGCAACACCTCCAGGACCTATCATCATCTTCGTTAACTGATTCTGAAAGCATTTTATACAAATAGCCCTAAATCTGTCATCCAGACCAGATAGTCCAACTTGTAAGCAGATGCTCAGTTCCCTCCCTCTTTCAAGAGTCTGTGCCTCCATTAAGGAACTCTACAGTCCCATCTGCTTTTCTGATGGGACTGTAAGTCTCCATATACTCTCTTCCTGGAATGTTTCTTTCTACACATTACTACTCTGCATTTTCAGTTGTTGTAATGGAAGACTGAGGACCCCAAACTTTTTTGGTTTTAGTTTTTGTCTTTGATATTTAATTAGAGACTGAAGGTCTGAAGAAGTTTTCACTGGGTTCAATACTACCTTGTCTTATAAGGGCCTTGGATTAAGGTCTTGAGAAGAGTATCAGTCTATCACTATTTTAGTCATTCTCATGCCTAGTAGGAACTCGAGAAACTCTCTAAATTCTGGGTAGAAGAAGCACTACTCCAAAAGCACAGAAGGAAGGACTAATTAAAGAAAAATAACTACAGAGGTTAGAATTATTCAATAATCGAGGAGAATCAAACTTACCTAAAATATGTGCACAGTGAATGGAATGTGAGCTGCAGGGACTGCTTATGATCTTTCTCAGTGATATTCTTCTAGAAAGCCAGGAAAAGGACATTTAGAAAATTTACTTCATGACACTCCACAGACATATGGTACCATGAAATAACATCACATACTTGTCCCAAGTATGAGAAGAGCAGATTCAGCAGACCACTTTGTGGCAGTGAACTAAACCCTTGTCCAGTATCAGGAGAGGGAAGAACCTACTACTTAAACAAAACTGGCAGATTAGTTTAGATTATGCCCAAAAGTAATATCTGCAAGTTTTCCTTCTGGAAGGTTTGACCCAATAGTTGAAGAAGCTGACTTCTAAAAGATATGCACTATCAGATGAAGAGACAAAGGCAGGGATAGAGAATTTTTTTGTGAGATTTCTGTTGCTTAAACAATGTTAAAGATTTCCCTTTATAATGTAGATTTACAGACTATGCTTACAAACATAGGATTCAGGCCTCCAGACAGGGTTATGGAGTTAATTTTGAAGAAACTTACTGTTTTAAAATAAATGTACCAAATAGTTAATGCTGTGCAAGGCATTTGACGGAGGGTTCAAGAAGACCCAACAGGAAGGCTGGGAAGGTGGCTAAGTGGTAGTAGAGTGCTTCCCTTGTATGCATGAGGCCATGGGTTCAATTCCTCATCACCAATACACAGAAAAAGCCAGAAATGGGTGTGGCTCAAGTGGTAGAGCGCTAGCCTTGAGCTGAAGAGCTGAGGGACAGTGCGCAGGCCCAGAGTTCAGGACCCACGACCAACCAAAGACAAAAAAAAAAAAGAAGACCCAACATGACAGAGACAGTAAGGGAGACAGGGGCGTGGGTCACATGAACATAAGGATGCTGGACAAAGAATGGCTTAGTCAGGTAAAATATTAGTGAAGTTCAATTCATTAGAATAAGAAGGAAAACAAAAACCTTCACCATAGCTTTCTGAAGGGATGATAAAAACAAATGACACAGGGTTGTTCTATTGATAGTCACTAGTGTTATTCAAGAAGCCATATGCCCTCTACTTTTTTGTGTAGGATGAAGTAAAAATTAGTCAATCAGCTACCTGGTGAATGCAAAGAATTGGGACAATATTCCATTTGCTAACAGAGTACTTGTAAATACTTAAAGCACCCTTCTACTCCACTACTTAGTCTGAGTAACATGACAGTATCTAAAAACTGAGCAATAAAAAAAACTGGAGAAACAACACTTGGTAATATTGTTTTACATCTATATTTTGAAGTATTAATGAATAAAATGGTCATATACTTTCTCTAAAATAATACTGGGAAGGAGGGAGAAGAGTAGGTGAGGTATATTATAAATGAAACAAGATAAGCTTATTATCATTGAAGGTAAGTAATGAGTAAACTTGGGGGTGAGACAACTATCTACTTTTTTTTTTTTGGCGCTCATGGGGCCTGAACTCTGGGCCTGGGTGCTGTCCCTCAGCTCTTCAACTCAAGGCTAGCACCCTACCACTTGAGGCACAGTGCCACTTCTGGCTTTTTCTGCTTATGTGGTGCAGAGAAATTGAAACCAGGGCCTCATGCATGCAAGGATACCACTCTACCACTGAGCTACCTTCCCAGCCCTCCTCCTCTTTCTTTTTTGTCTGTCATGGGGCTTGAACTCTGGGCCTGGGCACTGTCCCTCCACTCTTCATCTAAAGGCTAGTGCTCTACCACTTGAGCCACCGTGCCACTTCCAATTTTCTGGTGGTTTATTGGAGATAAATGTCTCATGGCCTTTCCTGCCTGGGCTGGCTTTGAACCACGGTCCTCAGATCTCCACCTCCTCAGTAGCTAGGATTACAGGAGTGAGCCACTAGCGCCTGGCCAACTTTACTTATGCATTTGTTTAAAATTTTCTCATAATTTGTTTGTAAGCAAGTCATAAAGCTGGAGATTAAACTGTGACTTGTGACAAAAAAGCTTATACAATACAGATTGGAAATGAGCACAGGGTCATGTCCTTTGAAAGCTATTTTGACCTTCTTTATCTCTTCTCACGAATTTTAATTTGAAGTCTATTTTATCTGATATTAGGATTGCAACTCCCGCCTGTTTATGAGGGCCGTTTGCTTGGTAGATTTGTTCCAGCCTTTAACATTGAAAATGTGTTTGTTTTTACGGGCAAGATGTGACTCCTGCAGGCAGCAGATAGAAGGGTCTTGTTTTTTAATCCAACTAGGCAGTCTATGTCGCTTAATTGGAGAGTTCAGTCCGTTAACCTTAAGAGATAGGACTGAGAGGTATTTGGGAGTTCCTGCCATGTTATCCACCTTCTTGGGGGCTGCGAAAAATGCTACCAGCACAACTATGTTTATTGCAGCATTATTTACCATAGCTAAGATATGGAACCAACCCAGATGCCCCTCAGTAGATGAATGGATCAAGAAAATGTGGTATATATACACAATGGAATTCTATGCCTCCATCAGAAAGAATGACATTTCCCCATTTGTTAGGAAATGGAAAGGTTTGGAAAAAATTATATTAAGTGAAGTAAGCCAGGCCCAAAGAAACATAGGTCCCATGGTTTCCCTTATTTGCAATATCTAGTATAGGGTATGAGTCAAGCGGAAAAGGTCAGATAATGTGATGTTAGGAAAATGAACCCTTAAATATGTATTTTAATGTTTTAGTTTCTTTCATGCATGTGTTTCTAACGCATTTATAAGATTATTTCTTTGTTGCTTTGTATGTCCCTCCCCCACAGTGTAACCCCCGCTTTCACTTTATTTGATGTCAGTATAACATGTGGAGGAGATGGGGACAAACAAGTCGTTTAAGGATTCAGGTGGACCTGTTGCAACAATGAGAAGTACAAAATGTCATGTCAAAACCAGCTTTACAATGTCGGTGTGGGGGAGGGAGGGGGGTATGATTGTGTGGGGGGGAGGGGGGTGGCTGGGAAGGGAGGTGAAGGGTAAACAAAGGAGGAGGCTGCAATGCTTGGTAAGAAATGTATGCATTATCCTGCCCATGTAATTGTAACCCCTCTGTACAGTATGTTCTCAAATAAAATAAAATTAAATTAAAAAAAAAAGAAAGCAAAATGAGAGTAAAAAAAAAAAAAAAAAAAAAAAAAGAAGTCCTTCTAAGCCAGGCACTGGTGGCTTACACCTATAATCGCTGGAGGCTGTGATTTGAGGACCGCAATTCAAAGCCAGTCCAAGCAGGAAAGTCCATGAGAGAGCCCCACAACTGACAGAAAAAAAAGCAGATTTATGTATCATATTGAACTAATGGTTTATATAATGACATATATAAAAATGTAAGCCATCAGGCCAAGGAATGAATAAAGGCAGTTTTTGTTATAGAATAGTTTGCATGCACAATATTAAGGAAATAATAACAAGTTGCTGCCATTTACTTAATATCAGTAAGATAACAGGAATAACGTAAAACACAGAGAATCTCCCAGGTTAGGCTGACATTTGTGTATAATCCTAGATATTCTGAATGCATATCTGAGAACTGATGTGTGAAGCAAGGCTGGACAGAAAGTTCATAAGACTCTCATCTCCAATTAACCAGCAATAATCCAGAAACGGAACTTTGGCTCAAGTAGTAGAATGCCAGCTTTGAGTGCAAAATGTCAAAGGAGAGTGCAAGTCCCTTAACGCAAATGCCAGAAATGGCATAAAGAATAAAAAGCAAAACATTAAACACATGGAAACACAAAAAGACAAAAGTTATGCAAATTTAAATGCTACATTGAGAGATGGATCACACCAAATACAAGAAATGACATTTAGACATTTTCACTCAGTTGAAAAATAAACCAGGATAAGGTGGAATATATACAAAATGGAATTTTACTTATCTATTAGAAAGGATGATATTGCATCATTTTAAGAAATGGTAAGACCTGGTGAAAACTAGATTAAGTTAAGCCAAAAGAAAGTAAGAATGTGTGTTTTCTCTCACCTGAGGAAGACAGAATTAATCTATAAATATACAATAGACAATTGGGTAAACTTGGTGCACATAATTGTAAGGAGTGAAATATGATAGATTCATATTAGAAATTAAATTATATAATTTATTAGGAAAACTAACTTATAGTCCAATAAAATAAACACCAGGAATCGAGTAATCATATGTGGAAGTGAAATCAAGAGCAGAAAGGCAAACTAATGAAGACATAAAAGGTGTAGAAATAGGGTCTGGGAAGGTGGTTCAGTGGTGGAGTACTTGCCTTGCATTCATGAAGCCCTGGGTTCGATTCCTTAGCAGCACATTAGCAGAAAAAAAAAAGAAAATGGCGCTGTGGCTCGAGTGGTAGAGCAGGTGCTTTGAGCTGAAGGGCTGAGGGACAGCACCTAGGCCTAGAATTCAGGCCCATAAATAACAAAAATGGTGGAGAAATAGGTATGAAATCAAATTTCCAATTAAAATTAATGATTTTAAATATGCATTTAATTTTACATGTATTTATTGTTTATAACTCTAATCTTTTGGTACCTCTTGCCTTTTGTGCTTTTAGGTTATCTTAAAATCTCTTTATTGTGTGGACAATGCATGGACCATGATACTCCTACCTATGTCTCTTGTGTTGCTGAGATTAATGGCATGAGTCACCATGCTTCACTTATTTGTGCAGATTGGGACTTGTAAACTTTTGTCCAGATTATGTCCAAAGTGTGATACTCTTGATCTCTGATTTCTGATAGTGATCATAGATGTGAGCTGGTACATAAGGCCATTCATAATCCTTTATCCCACTTTGAAGACATGAAGTTTAATTTTCCAAATGACATACAAGATGACAAACAGAAAAATAATCCCTTAGTTCTGGTAAAGATGAGCTACTAATGAGAAACAAAATTACTTTCTAAAATATTTGACTATTGTAATTATATTTTCAATCTTACCCTACATTTAATATTTATGCCAGTGATTAAACTCAAATTGCAGGCATGCAACTGTGGTTTGCCCCTGTAATCCGAGTTACTTAGGGTGCAGAGACCCCAGGATCATTGTTCAAAGCCTGCAAGGGCAGGAAAGACTGTGTGACTCTTATCTCCAAAATTAATCACAGAAAAACACCTGAAGTGTCACTGTGGATCAAGTGTCAAGCCAAAAGATCCTAGAGACATTGACTAGACCCAGAGTTCAACCCCCAAGACTTGCACAAAGAGACTATTATTGCCTTTAACCATTCATTTGGATCACCTATAAAGAGGGCAGGCTATTGAAGGTCACATAGTTAACGGAAGAAGTAGAATTTGAGAGGATCACAATTCAGAATCAGTCTGGGAAGGGAGGTAATAAGATTTCCATATCTCCCTAAAGCCAGGCAGGTTGAAATGCATTCTGTGATCCCAGCTAATTGGCAGACCAAGGTAAGAATGAGCTTAGCCTAGTCTCTGTTTTGCCATCAACAAAACTGATAATGTATGAGCAAAGTCAGTAAATAAAAAAGATTGTTGATGTGTCCTTATTTGTAGAATATCTGTCTAACAAACAACATATCTAAATTAAAATTAAAAGAGAAAGGAAGAAAGAAAGAAAGAAAGAAAGAAAGAAAGAAAGAAAGAAAGAAAGAAAGAAAGAAAGAAAGAAAGAAAGAAAGAAAGAAAGAAAGAAAGAAAAAAAAAGAAAGAAAAAAGAAGGAAAGAAGTGAAGGAGATAAGGAAGGAAAGAAGGAAGGAAGAAAGAAAGAAAGAAAAAAGAAGGAAGGAAGTAAAGGAGATAAGGAAGGAGGGAAGAAAGAAGGAAGAAGGGAGAAAGAGAGAGAGAGTGGTAAAAAGAAATATAAAAAACATATAGTCAACATGTGATAGACGTTAATAGTGACACTATACCATGTTAGATATAATTGTCATTATTTATTTCTAGGAGCAGCCTAGATAAAACAAGAGCAGATTTCAGCCAAGGATACATACATGTGTTCACCACTAACGAACTGTTATTGATGCCTCCTCCTGGACCAGAGGACATCTAAATAAACAAAAATAAAGCCTAAATAAACCAATAACATACATACTTTGATAAAACACAGGACTGGCTTAAAGTGTTGGACCAACAGGATTGCATATCTAGGAGGTATGGTAAAGTGTGTGGGAGACCAGCATTCTGATGATCTTGCAATGATGAAACTGCCTAACCACACAGCTCCTGGGCATATCACTGCTGAAACAAATATTCAGTCAGAGGTTAACAAAAGTAAGATTTACAATGAAACAGACATTCTGACCAAAGGTATTTTTACCTGATTCATTGTATTTCTTACAGTCTCCAGTTATATAACACACACACAACGTTCCTAATTCCCTTCTGCTTCATTATTGTCTTTCCTTGTTTTGGTTTTGTTTTCAGAAATACACAGGGCATATCTTATATTTTTGTATTTTAGCCTTCAGAAGGTCTATAGTTAAATATCCTTAAGTTCCTTTTGTTAGAAAATGAAAGACACATTGGGTGGTTCTTCACCTGTTATAATTATATAACTATATAATTATATAATAATACTTTTTTATTTCTAACATTTTAGCTGTATAATCCCAATTCATTTTTTCCCAAAGGGAACCTTAGTGGAAGGAAGAATCTGAAAGTTCATTCTGGTATTTAGAGAACTTCTGTTATTAAAACTCCAGTACATAGTATGGAATGGAACTCTGAAATTATTCATTAAACAGATGAGGTGAAAGTCAGATTTTGCACTCTAATACTCTTTCCTCAACCAAAATAACTAATATTCTTAAAGTTAATGGGCACAAATGTGCATAAATTTTCTAGAAATAAAATGATCACTTATGAAACATTAATAATACCTGCAAAGAAAGCTTTACAATATAAGATAATTCCTTCACACAATATGTATCTGTCTGGTACCATAACCCCAAACTAGACTAAGGCATCTAATAGCTATCACAGTTGGATGTTTCCTTTTTGTAAAACTGTTTTATCGTGTTGAGTAATATGAATTGTATACCAACTTAAAATCACATTTGAAATAAAACAGTTACTAGGTAAGACCTTCGTGGTTGAGGTGGTGTGGGATTTCCAGTCAACCACTCTTGAGTTTTCCAGGAAGGAGCTTGCTTTGCCACAGCCTCTGTGGTAGAGCAGGGCAGGGTTTTGAGAGTGGAGGCCAGTCTGGGTAGGGCTTTGAGACATTTGGGAGGAGGTAGGAAGTATTGGATTTGTAGGGCGGGGTTTCCAGTGGAACAGGACAAGGCTTTAGGAAGCAAGTTCAGAGATAGCCATGTTCAGAGGAAAACGGCAGGATTACCAGGGAAGATATTGTTTTCAGGCCCAGCTAAGAGAAGAATGGGGCTGCAAGCGAGGAGATGTAATGACCTGTGAGCGAGAAAATACACATAAGCACAGTTAAAGATGTCAAAGGTGTTTTACTAATGTGTCTGCAACCCTGCCCTAGGTTACTAGAATTAGGAGCAACTGCAACCTCCAGGGGGCAAGTTGTTTTCCTTTTTCCTCCTCCTTGCAAGCCTTGCCTCTCCACTCTCCATTGGCCACTTTGCAAGCCTCTCTACCTCTCCACAGGCCTCTCCACCTCTTCACAAACCTCTGGGCTCTCTGTAGTCCTCTCCGCATTTCACAGGCCTCTCAGCTCTCTGCAAGCCTCCCTGCTCCTCACAGGCCTCTCAACTCTGTGCAGTCCTCTCAGCTGTCTAGGGCTTCCCCAGGTCTCCCTGCCTGACCGGACTTCCTCCAGCCTTCTCTGACAGCCTGGGATTTCCCAGATATCTCCTTGATCCAGCTTCCTCGGGCCATCCCAGATTCTCCTCAAGCCTGAGGAGAGCTGGGCACAGCTCTGGTCCAGGAGCCATGTCTCTTCTCATGTGTCTCTTGTGGCATCTCCTTCTTTCCATCCCCTCCCCAGAAACCCCTGTTGCTACATCTGGTGGCCTGTCCCCCAAGCCACCCTTTGACCCCTCTCCCCCAAGTGGCCTGGCGTGCATGAAGATGGAATCAGCATGGGGCAGGACTTCCCGGACCCTCAAGCTCTCACAGAGTTTACTTAGAGGAGGGGTTACTGGTGGAGCGCTGTGGGCCTGCATGGGATATGTAAAATGGTATTTCCCGTAGAGCAGGGTGGGAAATTTGAGGGAAGAGGCTGATGGAATGCAGGCTTTCTGGTGGAGGAAGGCTGGGCTGACGGGGAGAAGCTTATTGAGGGGTGTGGCTCTGAGAGGGAAGCAGTGTTATGAAGAAGTGGGCTAGTAAAGGACAGCATTTCTGGTGGAAAACCCCATACTTTCTGGCATGTGGTAAGATGGAAGGATTTCTGGCAGAGCAGGAGGGGGCAGCAATGGACGAATGAGCCTTGTCAGGACAGGGCGTTGAGGATCCAAAGGACTAGTTAGGGTGGGGTTTTCGGTGAGGCCAGCCAAGACTTGGAGAGATGGAGTAAGATTGAGTGGGGACTTCAGTGTTAGGAGGCAGGATATCTAAGGAGTAAGCCTATTGTGGGCAGGGTTTCCAGTAGGGCAAGACAAACCTTCAAAGAAGGGGATAGGGATGGACAGGTGCTTCCAGTCAAGCCTGGTAAGCCTTCCAGAAGGAGGCCAACTGGTGGAATGGTTTCCAGTGGAACAATGTGGCCTTCCAGAATGAGCAAGGATGGTGGGATTTTCTGGTGGAGAAGGGCAGGGCTTGGAGCCATGAGGCTAGTTGGAGGTGGGGCTTTCAGAAGGTGGTAAGGCTACAAGGGTTTAGGATAATTATATGCAGGGTATCCTGTGGAGTGGAGTGTGGATTCCAGAGAGAACCCCAACTAGGGGTTGGATGAGGAGCTCAGCTGAGGGTTGGATTATTGGGGGAGAATGGCAGGACTTACAGAGAATAGATGGAAAGGTAGGGAGGTATCTGGTGAAGTACTCGGGCTTTCCAAGGATGAGGTGGGCTGTGCCAGTAGCTTCTAGTGAAACAAAGCAGGGCTTCAAGGGCAAATATAGGGTGGCGGATGGATTTTGATGTAGCAGGACAGGGCTTCATGGGAGGAGTGTAGTTCAGGGAAGGGCTTTGAAAGGGTTGTCTGGGCTGTAGGAGTAGGCTAGTTATGGGGTGGGGGAAGGGCAAAGGGGAGAAATGTTCCCTGGAGCCTCTAAGGAGCTTGAGGGAGAAGGCTGGTTGAGGGTAGGCTTAAAGGGAAGGGTGGGTTTGGAGGGACTAGGTTAGGTAGGGGCAGGGCATCCAGAGAATAAGGGTGGGGATTCAAGGGAGGAGCCGGATGGAAGTGAAGTTCTGGGTAGAACAAGTTGGGTATTGAGGGAGGAGATATGTTTCTTTGGGGCAGAGAAAAGAGTAGATGGAGTGGAAGAGGGATTTCCAAGTAGCAGACCAGGGATTTGAGGAAGGAGGCTGGTTGCAAACAGAGCTTTGAAAGTTTATAGCAGGGCTACTACGGTGTAGGTTAATTGAGGGTGGGATTTCAGGTGTAGCAGGACAGGGTTTCAAAAGAGGGGCTGAATGGAAGTGGGTCAAGTTGAGCTTGTGAGAGGGGATAGGATAGAGGCAGGAGTTCAAGGGGGAAGGGAGAGGCTATAAAAAACAGCAACTACTAATAAAAATAATGCAAGAATACCATTTTCAGCCAGTGTAGAATTAATTCTATTTCTGTATGTATGAGAGATATTGGATAAACTAACCAAGTAATTTCTTCCTACTGAAATTTTTCTTTATTCTAATTGAGTGAGAATAAAACAACAGGCCACGTCAGGCTCATAGGCACACAGTAGACTGACACATGAATCACTGGATTTGATTACCCAGCAACTCCTTTAAGGAACACAAAAATTTAAACTCTCTCCATTAGTCATAATGGACACTCTATTGACTTAAAATTGTGAATAAATAGAAATTTTCCTCTGAACATTTTAGAAATTTTAATCTAAACAAAGTAATAGTAATTCTTTAACTTTATACTTCTATATTGGAACATATACTAACACTAAATAATTAGGAAAATATAATAAAATTATACACAGAATGTTCATTCTTGCAACAGCAATTTTAATCTAAAATAATTTAAAACCAGAAAATTGCTTGCCATATAGTGAGATTGCAGTATGGTTTCCTTTTGTGATCAAAATGGTGATTTAAGCAATATGCCTTTATCATTGGACGCATTGATGGTTAAAAGATATCCAAGAATGTGAAGTACCCTAAAAAAATACCCTGAAGAAACTCACAGGGTACTGTGAGTTGATGTTGAAATAAAATTAATTACTGCATACAGTAGGAATTAATATTAAATAGGCACAGAAATATTTTCTACAATAAACGGCTACATTGAAAAATAAACAATGAAAAGGAAGCAGGCAGTCAGACCATCAAGTTAACATTATCTAATGAATAACATTTATTGAGACTTGTTTGCAATCTGCTTGACCTAAATTCTTCCCTGAAGCCAAATAACAAGAAAAAAACCATGGAAATACAGTATTTTCAAGGCATTATTAGACTTTAGAGAGTGAATTCAATTAATATATTGCTAGAAAATAAAGACAGATGTCCAAGATAAACAGCAAAGGAAATATTCCCAATCTATGGCTCTCTGCTGTGAGAGGGATACAGGCCAAGGCGTGAATGGACTGAAGAACAGGAGTGCATTCTAGTAGTTCCCAAGATGCAATGATGAATGTAACATGGGAGAAAATCAACATAACTGTCACATGAATTTATCACTGGAGAGTACAGAGAAGTACAGTGAAAATCCCAGGAGAATTATAAAGTACAATCTTACATATTTGTCAGAACAGTAAATTCAAATGTTTTCAGAAAAGTGTCTGGCATTGTGTCCTAAAACACTTGGAAAGACTACAGGAAACTACCGGGCACTCACATGATGCCAAGAAATGATTAACTTATAATTTACAAGACATTGAATAATCATAAAAGTCTTGTTTCAGTAGTGCAAAATTAAGCCTTAATACACTCTGTTCTGAAACAACACATTATAAAACCAAATCAAGAACAATCAAATTATATATGTGACTCAACTGTTTCCAACAATAGAATTCAAAAATTCAAATTACATACTGTATCTGTAAACTGATAAAAATCATACAGTATGACAAACATAATTAATCTTTCAACACTGCATATTTTATGTGAATAGTCCTGATGATAAATGATTTGTTTTCCTTACAGATTTTGGATGAACACAACAACAACAATACAAAACCAAAAACCACTTGGCAATAGATCTGGATACCAGTGGCTCATCCCTATTCCTAAATGCCCAGGAGGCTGAGATTGGAGGACCATGGCTCACAGGTTGCTGGGGTAGCCAAATCCATGAGACATTGATGTTCCATTGATCAGTCAAAGGCCTAGTGGAACATTGGCTCACATGGTATAGCATCAGGCATGAGTGTAAACACCAAGAGTTCAAGGCTGGAGTCAAATCTCATTACTACACCCCACACACACAGTCACAACCTACACACAAAGGGGAAGATACAGGAACAGGGAGAGAAAGGGAATCTTAAGAGTTTAAAAAGTGAAGCCTATCCTAGAAAAAAAAATCCTTTCCAAAAATATACAACTGTAAGATTACTTGTGAGGGATTCTAGAGCTGAGCAATGAGATCTGGAAAGAGATAAAAGATTAGAAAGCCATCTTAAACAAGACTCAGAAGGCTGAGATATGTACCCTGGAAAAGTCAAATCATCAAGGCAAGATAGTGCTATAAGTTACTACCTTAAGTGTGTTTAAGATACAGCTGTTAGGACACTAAAATAGTAAGATCTTGGAGATGAGACAAGATATTTTATGGCTAAAATATGTATTCCTCCCTTCTGCTCCCTAACAGTAAGAGAGTTAATTGTCACTATTTATACAAAGTATACCTCATGTTAGTGGTTGTAACCACAAGATAGATTGATGACCTAGTTTGTGCAAATAACTTTAGCCACACCCCTATATTAAGTTGGATAAAAAGTTTGTTAAGCAGGACCACCAAAAACTGGTGGTGAGCCTTTGGGTCCCCTGGTGTCCCTCTTTCCTTTCCCTCTCTGTAATTTCTCAGTTCATTGGCCAGGTATCCCTTCATCTCTGCTGTTCCAGAGTTGTGGACAGAACTGATATTCTGAGCTCCTCAATACAAACGGTGGAAACACACTTTATCAAAGAAGATACACAAACATATATGAGCACCTGGCAAGATACCAATCATCAGCAGTCATCCTGTGAGTCCTTAGTGAAGAAGTGGAGTTCCATTATGGTGGTCATAATGGCTAAGTGTAAAAAGTATGTAATAAAACCTTTGGAAGGTTCTTTTTCTCTTTTTTCTCTGTAGTCCCAGATGGCCTGGAACTTTCCAGCCTTGTCTCAGCCACAGAAGTGATGGGAGTTTGAATATGTGCTGCCATGCCTGGCATTTAGGAAGTTCACAACAAAGCAATAACAAAGTACATGAAAGCAATTTTGTAAATGATGTACATTTGCTTCCTCAATTGTAAAATAAAACAATACGAAAGTGCATGAAAAGTCTTTTTTTCTTTTTTTTTTTTTTGTCGGTTGTGGGGCTTGAACTCTGGGCCTGGGCGCTGTCCCTCAGCTCTTCTGCTCAAGGCGAGCGCTCTACCACATGAGCTACTGTGCCACTTCCAGCATGAAAAGTTTTGTAAGTGATATGTATTTACTTCCTCAATTGTAAAATTAAACAAATATATGTCAAAATATCACATTATTAACATTATTTATATATATGTATATGTATATATATATATATATATATATATATATATATATATATATGCAGTTCATCAGGCATCACTATACCTCAACAGATCAAATGCAAAGTCAAATTTCTACTTCTTTCTAGGAGAAGCAGAAAAGGTCAAAATCTATGGATATATGACCATATAAGATGATATTAAGTAACTGCTTAAATAGGGATATAGGTTGACCTTTTGTAACAATGAGATGTATAAGACACTCCATTGAAAATGAACTTTAAAACTGGTGAGGGGGAGGGAGGGAGTAGCTGTGGAGGTGGGAGGGAAGGGATCGTAGGGGAAAAAACAAAAGACGAGGCAACAATGCTCCATAGGAAATGTACTCATTACCCTGGTCATTTAACTGTGACCCCTCTGTACAGTATTTTTACAATAAAAATGTACAAAAATTCTACTTTAAAATCTAACATCTAAGGCAGTGTCTGGAATACAAGGAGATAAAATAAATCTACAGGAGGGATATCTTTAACACTGTGACAATGAGACGTGAAAGCTGGATTTTAAATCAGGGTTTGACAAGATCAAATGTCCACTAAATATGTGATTACAGCTACAGAGCTGACCATGATCGTAAGAATGGAGGTACAACTGAAAGTCAGCTAAGGCTGCTACAGCATTGTATGTAGACATAATGTGACCTCTCCAATAATTGTAAAGCACAAAATAGAAGTTAAGTCAGTAAAATACATGGGAGGGTTTTCCCACTGAGAAAAATTGCAGTGGGTGATCATTGCTCTTTGGTTGAGAGTATACAGTCCATCTCATTTTACTTTAAGCTAAAGTATATTTCTGATATGAACACAATTGTAATATATCAGTGTTTCATGAGTGCAGACTAGTGTAGGTGCATGTTACTCTAATATATATAAAGGCTCTACCTTCACACTCCATTCTATGTTGTTAAGTTTGCATGGAGAAATGTTCATAACTAGGAAATTTAGACTCTTGTGAATCTGATTCAGGAAACTGAAATAAGACATTTGGGTCATCCACTCCAATTATTTGGTTTGTGACTATGAAATAAATAACATTATTTAAAATGCACATGAATTTTTGAAAATTCATGCAATACCATATGGCAAACATACAAAAGATACAATTACTCATCTTCTTATATGAGCTGAAGGGAAGTTATTCCTGACATGCACTCGTTTTTTTAAAGAAATACATTTAATAATGTCTACCCTTTTTATATTACTTTTTCAAAATGTAAATATACATACTTGAGAAAAGATTCTGTGCTTTTTATTAAATACTTCATTATATCTATAGCTCTATCTATCTATCTACCTATCTATCTATCTATCTATCTATCTATCTATCTATCTATCTATCTATCTATCTAATCTATTTATCTATCTAAAGAACTAGGCAGGCAAAGCCAACCAAATTTCCCAAATACTTGAGACTGACCAGTTGCAGACCTAGAATTCAAATCCAGTTTTCCATCATGCTTATCTGAGGATGTTCTGTGAATGTCACATTACCTTTTAAGAGATAAGGAACAGAAGAATCTACATTATTTTTCTAATTATAGCTATAATGGCAATGAAATTGCTATAGAAGGAAAATATTTTTTAAATGAAAAAGGTATTGGGTACAAATTTGTTAGTAATCAAATCAAGATTGGTTAATTTTCTAAAGAAATTCCTGAATGACCATCATTCAAGCTTCCACTGTTTATGCTGCCTGGAGTAAATGCTTTAGGAGAACAACTCCATGCCAATGACACCAGTGCATATGAAGAAAACATGCTTTTAACATTCAGCATCTTGAATGCAAAAGAAATAATTATACAAATATAATCTAAAAGGAAAAATTTTTGTGACTGTTACTTCCTCATTATACCAAAGAAAACTTACTCCCTTTTCTAAAACATATATCTATTTTACTGATATTACTATAATTACTATTAATAATGTAGGAATAATATATTATAATATCATTAATGTTATGTAATCTATAAGTAATATATGTATAATATGTTTATAATAATTGATACTACTATAGTAACTATAATTAATACCTGTACAAAACTGAATTTTGTGTTATATATACTACGAATGGCATAAGAAATGAGAACTCTAATATACACCACATGCTTTAGTCACATAATTTATTGTTTTGCATGAATACGGAGGGTTGAAATAGGACCCAGGTGCTGTCCCTGAACCATATTACTCAGGGCTTGTACTCTACCACTTGATCCACACATCAATCTCCTACTTTTTTTTTGGAGGCTAATTGGTAATATGAGTTTCACAATTTTTTTTCTGTCTGGGCTGGCTTCAAACAGCTATCCTCAGATCTCAGCCTCCTGAGCAGCTGGGATTTCAGACATGAGCCTTGTTACATATTTTTTAATTCCATGCATGGCAAGTTGTTAGGTCATTATTTTTGTGTGTTCAAATATATTATGGTGGTTCATTTCTAAACTGATTCAGAATGAACAACCACTTATTGGGAAAGACTATATGTTGGAATTGAAATTGTAAATGCACTTATCTCACTATCAATTTTCAAAGATAATGTTAAATATTTCCAATTCCTGGAACTAAAACATTAAATAAGCATCCCTTCCTTAACTGTCTCATTTTCAACAGTATAAAACCTACTCTATAAACATCTATATTCAAGAAAGCAAGCCTCTCTAACCACATATTCACCTTCAGTTATCCTCCTCATCTCTATATGGCCTTTTACAATAGATGTCCTCTAACATTGACTACACATCCACCAGAGTCAGCCTACCACATCCAACACTTTGTAAAACTTCCTAGATAAAGTTGTTTGCCCCATCCTCATCAGCCTTTCTGCAGCCTCAGTGGAGAGCTTGTTCTCCTGCTTTACCTGTAGACTATATCCTGTTATATTTCCTAGCAAAGAAATAATAGCTAGCAGGCCTGAGCCTTGGTATATTCAGAGGTTCATTGGTATTCAATGTTTCCTTTTCCATTTCCTTTCCTTCCTTGGTAAGTGAGTTGGAATAACAGAACAAATCAATTTGAAAAGCAGTGTGTTTTAGTGTAAATGAAAAGATACTTGTACATCTCATTGTTGCAATGGGTCCACCTGTATCCCTAGTTAAACGATTTGTTTTTGCCCTTCCCTTCCACCAATTATACCAACATCAAATACAGTGAAAGCAGGGGTTATACCGTGGGTACGATATTTTCACAATAAAAAATAAAATTTTAAAAAAAGAAAAGAAAAAATACTGATTTGAAAATACTACAAGTGTTTGTTCTTTACATTTATATTTCAATTCAAATATAATAGGACTGCTGCTAGTGGTTCATGCCTTTAAACCTAGCTATTTAAGAGCCTGAAAGATGAGGATCATAGTTCCAAGCTAGACCAAGTAGAATAGACCATGAGGCTCTTATCTCCAACTAAGAACCAAAAAGCTAAAAGTGGAGCTGTGGCTCAATTGGAATAGTGCCAGCCTTGAACAAAAAAGAAAAAAGAAAGCACATAGCCCTTGAGTTTAAGTCCTATTATGAGCACACATACACCATACATACACACACATATATACATATATATGTATACAGACATATTTAATCTACTATGTATAAATTATATGCATACATATGTATATATAGTTATATAATAAAATATTACAAAGTGTCAAATATATACAAGCAAATGTTTGATCTTTCTCTTCGAAACAGATTCATATAGAGTTATAGAAGTCCTGCTCAGAGCAACGCATAGTCCCTATTAAAGGAGCAAAGCCAGAGAGAGATGTCTTGGCCTGTGAGCCATGGTAAATCACAGCAAACAAACACCAAAAGATTCACTAGTACAAGGAAGGCCATCTGTTTATGGGACCACCAAATAATCAGTACTTGGCTTTTCAATTTGAGATCAAGAAAACAAACAAAAATATTTGCCTACAATGGATTATAAATGGTAAACATTGGTCCTTTTTTAGCCTAAAAGCTACCACAAATGGAGGACAGGTTTATTATCACAAGATCCAGATGGTTCTTTACCAGGGCTGGGCCATACAGAAAAATCTCGAAATTCCTAAGGCCTGTTTAAAATTTCATTGTGTGTAAGTACAATTGGGTTTTTTTTTTTTGATCTACTCATTTAATGTGGGGAAGCTGGGCTGTTTCCATATTTTGGCCACTGTGAATAGCTCTGCAATGAACATAGGTGTGCAGGTGTCTTTTGGATCTAGAGCAAATCATGTTAAGTAAGGTAAGTCAACACACAGTTGCATGTTCTCTCTGATATGCTGAAGTTAGACCTAAAATGTACTGGAATATGACAAATTATACAGGATTCTAGAGACGCACATACAGGGAGAACAAAAGACGCTACTCTTAGGAGAGAAACTCAAAGGCACAATGCATAAGTGCCTTTCCATATTTATATAAAATAATATACATAATGAAACAAACTCTAAGACTTGGAAAAAAAGGATTTTTTGTTTTTAATTATGGATGATTCTATATTCTTTATCTTATGTATGGTGGATTCAAGTGTACAACTTCGTAAGTGTTGGGGGAGGGTACAAAATTCAAGAGAAAAGGGGTGAAAAGTGCAGCCATAGAACTCACTGGACACGGATGAAAGTGAACTATACAATTCACAGATGGAGATGAGAGGGAGGGCCTGGGAGAGAAAAAGGGAACAGAAGACACTGTATGAAAGGCAATGTTCTGGGGCTGGGAAGGTGGCTCAGTGGTAGAGTGCTTGCATTGTATGCATGAAGACCTGGGTTTGATTCCTCAGCAACACATAAGCAAAAAGAAAGAAACCAGAAGTTGCGCTGTGGCTCAAGTGGTAGAGCGCTAGCCTTGAGCTGAAGAGCTGAAGGACAGTGCCCAGGCCCAGAGTTCAAGCCCCACAACCGGACCCCCAAAAAAAACAAGAAAGAAAAAAAGATAGGCAATGTTCTCATTACCTGATTCAGGTAATTGTAACCCCTCTGTACATCACCTCTAAAAGAATAATAAAGCAAATTAACAATAATAAAAATCTCTACATTCCACTCAGCTGAGTCAATCCAAATTATAAGAATCTTTCAGCAAACTTACTTTCTCATCTTTACCACCTCCTCCATCCTGTAGATTTAAATGGAAAATAAATGGCAAAAAATGAAATAGCTTTATTGGCTCTTTTGGAAAAAAGAATTAAATCAACTATCTAATATCTATTTGGCTGATTATTAAATAGTTGAGTGATGGTCTGCTAAGAGGCAGACCATCATCCTAATGGAGCTGTTATCCTGGGATTTCTTCTAAAGCCAGATGTGCCCTGAATGAGGAATTTATTTATAATAAAATTTCTAAGGAATTCACTTATAACTGAAAAAAAATATTTCAGTGGTCAATCGTGAGCGTCTATTTGCTTTTCATATGACTAGCACTCAGGCTTCCTCTACAGATAGGAATTTATTTTAAAAAGATCTACCCAGAAAAGAAACTGAGTAAAGGGGAGGGGAAATATGGTATACAGGATCTCCTGGAGAATTGAAGGCAATTGAAAAGCAGTGTTGATACATGTGAGTCTTATTTCTAAGACAAGTCACTAGTGATGGTCAGGCCATGAAGTCTGATCACATGACTTGAACCTCATTCCAACACCTTCAAGACAAACCTTAGGACATGATTTCACTGTGCTCTTCCTCCTGAGAGCCTCATCTCCCCGTGCTCTGGCTATGCTGGCCTCCTCATCCCACCACACAGAATCTTGGGGCTGAGAATCTTTCTTCTCTCTACACTTTTTGAACTGATTCTTTTTCCTCAGGTGCCTCTTGTATGACCCAAGACACGTTTTCAGAACGTCTCTACCAGGTTCACTGATTTTGTTCTGAGAGATACTCTTTACATCCAGTAGGCTGGACTTTGAAGCTAGCCTTGGCAAGAAAGGCTGTGAGACTCTTATTTCCATGGAATCATTAAAAAAAAAACTGGGTGTGGAGCTGTAGCTGAAGTGATGGAACATTAGCCTTAAGAAAAACAAAAACCAAAGCAAAACAAATATTCTCAGGGAAGAAATGTGGAAATCTGGGGCTGATGGCTCATGTCTGTAACCCTAGCTACTCAGGAGGCTGAGATCTGAGTATTGGTGTTCAAAGTCAGCCTGCACAGGAAAGTCTAATGAATCACCAAAATAGCTGGAAGTGGAGTTGTGGCTCAAGTTGTAGATCACTAGCCATGAGCAAAAGAGCTCAGGGACAGTGCCCAGGTCTAAAGTTCAAGCCCCAAGACCAAACAAAAAGCTGGAAGCGGTGCTGTTGCTCAAGTGGTAAAGTGCTAAGCAAAAAAGCACAGGGATAAGACCTAAACTCTGAGTTCAAACCCCAGAAGTGGCAAGGAAGGAAGGAATGATGGAAGGAGGAATGGAAGGAAGGGAGGGAGGGAGGGAGGAAGGAAGGAAGGAAGGAAGGAAGCAAGGAAGCAAGGAAGGAAGGAAGGAAGGAAGGAAGGAAGGAAGGAAGGAAGGAAGGAAGGAAGGAAGGAAGGAAGGAAGGAAGGAAAGAAGGACCTTACACAATATCACTGGGGAAATTCTATAATCCATGTGTGGTGACTAATGCTAGGTTAACTTGACCAGGCCCTGGAGAATGCAAATACTTGTTCAAGCATTCTGTCATCCAGGTTTCTTGATGAGATTAACACTCTGTAGACTCTCCAAAGCAGACTTTGCTCCCTAGGCAGGATAAGCCTCGTCCAATCAGGTAAAAGCACAGACTGAACAGAAGCAGCAAGCCTCCCCCAGACACATGCTCCTCCCCCGGACCACCTGCTTCCGCTGGGGCATGGACCTCAGCAACCTATAAGCCAGGATAGGAACAAGGCTCTTCTGTGCCTCAGGTCTGGCATATACCCCGACCAGTGCACTGACTACAGACTTGAGGGGGTGAGGATAGAGAGGGACACTTGCATATTCTTTCTTTCTTTCTCTGTCTCTCTCTCTGTCTCTCTCTCTGTCTCTGTCTCTCTCTCTGTCTTTCTCTCTCTCTCTCTCACATACACACAGACACACACAGACACACACACATACACACGCACATACACACACTGGTTGTACACTGGTGGGGAAGGGCCTGGGAACCTCTAGGGAGAACTTACTCTTAAAGGAGGTGTGATCAGATGACCTGCTTGGCCTGTGATCAAAAGCCTCATCCTGGGATGGGAAGTATCAAGCATCAGTAGACTGAAAGCAAATGGTGAAGTTAGGGCTCTCCAGAGATGGCATCTTGTTTCCCTGTAAACCAAAGTGATGATTCCATTTGTGTCCTCTCAGCTCAGATGATCTTCTTTTTAATTTCCCCCTGAACACAAGACAGAATTAATTTGCATGTTCAATTCACCCATAGACATGGTGTAATTTGATCTTGGCGAAGCCAGCCTGTGCTGAATGATCTCAGTAAGTGAGGAATTCTCAGCTTCCATATGGATCCAAGGAGCTACCATGCTCAGGAGTGCAGAGAATGTGCTCACCTGGGACAAGGCAGAGCATAGACCATTCAAACACATGGCGGCCATCCTCTCTCAGGCAAAGACAGATGAATCCGTCTACCCACCCTGAGTGATCATAGTAGACATGAGCCTCCATGCCTCTCATCTCCTGCCCTTTCTACAGCCTTCCAATCCCCAATCACTAACTTTGTTCAGAAACCCATGTACTATTATATACAATGTTGTTAGGCAACTCACTTTTTTTTCTAATCACTGCATAACTGGGATATTTTCTCATGTGATTAAGTACTTCATTATTTGGTGGATTTGAATCACTCAGACTGAAATATCATAACACAATGAGAGTTTCCTTTTATTGGAAAGGGAAAGAATTCCTCCATGTCTGTTATCCTATTTAAAACAAAAACAAAAACAAAAACACCACGATGGATGTTCTTGAGCTATACTCTTTCTCCAAGGATTTCCTGAGTTAAATAATTAGAGGCAATATCACTTCTGGATCAAAGGAAGTGTCTATTTGGAAGAATTTTGGAACACATGTGTACAGTTCTTAGAGATATCCTCATAGGCACATATCTTGGGGAGAGCATGTTTCTCTGATAGTGGGTGAGATGGATTCAGAAATACTTTGGGTTCCATAAGGCCATGGACAAAAGCTAAGCTTACAGCTCAGCAGTACTTATTAGCAATCTCATAGTCCTTAGTGGCAGCATGCCCTTGAAATATATGTGGTGTCTCCCTGGTCAAAGTTGTAGACTCTATCACTTTTTTTTTAGTCCTCCTGAATACTGTTAAAGACATTAACAAGGAACCGCTGGGCTGCTTGTGAAAGAGCCCTGAAGAAACCAAGGCTCTAGACACTTGAAAGCACTGGCCACTAGGGGGCAGTGGAGAGCCACAGACAGCTGTCAGGATGCCTGTAACAAGGTTGTTATATTTGAAACTTTCTTTCTTTCTTTCTTTCTTTCTTTCTTTCTTTCTTTCTTTCTTTCTTTCTTTCTTTCTTTCTTTCTTTCTTTCTTCCTTCCTTCCTTCCTTCCTTCCTTCCTTCCTTCCTTCCTTCCTTCTTTTCCTTCCTTTCTCCCTTCCTTTCTCTCTTCCTTTCTGTCTTTCTTTCTTTAATAAAATGTTATTGCAAGTCAATGCAAATGTTGGGTTGCGTGCAGCCTGTGGGGCATCAGCTTCAGTTTTAATTGGATGACTCAGGTCCGTCCATCTGAGGAGCACCCAACTCAGCACCCCCATCATCCTTCCTCCACTCCGTCCCCCGCCCCGGTTTGCCACAGTCATGGTCCTTTGCCTATATATAGCAAGCCCACGAGTTTCAGTTCTGCCTTATCCAGCCCTGCCTGCCCTGCACCTGTGCAGACTCGTTCCCTTCAGACCAGATGTGCACCAAACTGGTTGCACATTTCTGGTACTTTCTGATCAGGAACCAAAGAACTTCGCCTTGAGTCCCAGGTCCTGTCATATCCTACTAGGAAATCTTGGTCACATCTACCATCTTCACCAGGTCTCAGTTTTGCATCAGGAAAATGGGTGTATTGGAATACATCTGCCACAGTCTCTATTATCATCTTCCTACTCTTCTTTGATTCTACAAAAAAACAAAAAACAAAAAACAAAAAACAAAAAAAAAAACAAGAGAGAGCCCATTTCTGGGTTCTGGTGCCTTATTCCTGTCATCCTAAGTACTCAGGAGGCTGAGATTCGAAGATCACAGTTCAAAGCCAGCCCGGGCAGGAAAGTCTGTGACACTCTGATCTCCAATTAACCACCAGAAAACCGGAAGAAGAGCTGTGACTCAAGTGCTAGAGAGCTGGCCTTGAGCCAAATAAATCTCAGGGCAGCATTCAGGCCCTGAGTTCAAGCTCCTGCCCACCCCACCCCACCCACACAGAAATCATGTACTATGTGTTTGTGTGTGTTTGTGTGATGGTACAAAGACTTGAATTGAGGGCCTTGTGCTCTTGCTTAGCTGTTTTTTTTTTTGATCAAGGTTGACACTCTACCACTTGAACCACACCTCCACTCATGATTCATGGTTCAATAAAAGGGCTTTAGTAGCAGCTCATAAAATGACATTACCAAGCACCAGAGGAAAGGGTGGTCTTGCTTTGTTCTCTCTAGCTTCTAGAAAACATTTAAACTCACGGAAAGGAGCAGACATTACTGGCAGCTGTCTGAAATGTCCAGCTTTTCCTTTGGATTTTTCTGTTCATCCTTTCACAGAGATCAGCTTTTTATTTTTTATTTTATCTGTGCCAGTCTTAGGGCTTGAACTCAAGGCCTAGGCAACCGTCTCAGTTTTTTTACTCAAGGCTAGCATTCTGCTACTTGAGCCACACAGCTCCATTTCTGACTTTATTTTAGTGGTTTATTGGAGATAAGAATCTCACAGACTTTCCTTCCCCGGGCTGGCTTTGAACTTCAATCCTTAAATCTCAGCCTCCTGAGTAGCTAGGATGAGAGGTGATCTTTCTTTACCTGGGTTGCTGTGCTGGCTGCATGTTTTGTGTAATGTCTTACCAAGTTGCTTCATTCATAATAAGGAATCCAAGGCTGAGAACACTTAATTGGGATTGTGAAGTATGTGCATAAATTAAATGACAGCCTCGAGTCAGACTCCAGTTTTCAAGTGTCACTCTTTCATGACATTAAAATACTCCTCAGGTACCACAGAAGCCTTCATTCCAAAATGAATACTCTGTGTAACTCATTAATGGATACAGAATAAAAAGAGAAATGAATCCTGTTACCTACCAAAAAGCTAGCTCAGCTCCTTAGTGATAGGGGAAAATAAATATTGCAAACACAGGTTTGAAATGAAATTTTTTAAATTTTATTTTATTTTATTTGTGAACATACTGTACAGAGGAGTTACAATTACATGGGCAGGATAATGTGTACATTTCTTACCAAGCATTGCAGCCTCCTCCTTTGTTTACCGTTCACATCCCTTCCCAGACTCCCCCCTCCCCCCCAATCCCAATCCTTCTCCTTCCCCCCCATTCCCCCCCCAAACCGACGTTGTAAAGCTCGTTTTGGACATGACAACTTGTACTTCTCATTGTTGCAACAGGTCCACCTGTATCCTTAAACAACTGGTTTTTCCCCATCTCCTCCACAAGTTATACTGACATCAAATATAGTGAAAGCAGGGGTTATAATGTGGGGGAGGGACATACAGAGCAACAAAGAGATAATCTTATAAATGTGTTAGAAACACATGCATGAAAGAAAAAAACTTTAAAATACACATCTAAGGGTTCATTTTCCTGACATCACATTATCTGACCTTTTCCGCTTGACTCATACATATACTAGATATTACAAATAAGGGAAACCATGGGACCTATGTTTCTTTGGGCCTGGCTTACTTCACTTAATATAATTTTTTCCAAGTTTTTCCATTTCCTAACAAATGGAGCAATGTCATTCTTTCTGATGGAGGCATAGAATTCCATTGTGTATATATACCACATTTTCTTGATCCATTCATCTACTGAGGGGCATCTGGGTTGGTTCCATATCTTAGCTATGGTAAATAATGCTGCAATAAACATAGTTGTGCTGGTAGCTTTAGTGTGGTCCTGTTTGTAAACATTTGGGTAAATGTCCAAAAGTGGGATTGCTGGGTCATAGGGGAGTTCTATGTGAAGTCTTTTGAGGAACCTCCATACTGCTTTCCAAAGTGGTTGAACAAGTTTACATTCCCACCAACAATGAAGTAAGGTTCCTTTCTGTCCACATCCCCTCCAGCATCTGTTGTTGTTAGAGTTCTTGATTTTTTGCTGTTCTAACTGGAGTGAGGTGATATCTGAATGTTGTTTTGAGTTGCATTTCTTTTATGGCTAGGGATGTTGAACATTTTCTTCATGTGTTTTTGGCCATCCTTCTTTCTTCTTCAGAGAAGTTTCTCTTTAAGTCTTTCGCCCACTTATTTATTGGGCAGTTGTTTCTTTGAGGATTTGTTGTTGGGGGGTTTAATTTTTTGAGTTCCAAGTATATTTTAGATATGAGACCCTTGTCCGTTGTATGGCTAGTAAAGATCTTCTCCCAATCCATGGGCTTTCTATTGATCTTGCTAGCTATGTCATTTGCCCTGCAGAAGCTCTGCAACTTCATGCAATCCCATTTGTCCAACCTTTCTTTGATTCGTTGTGTTTCCGGGTCTCTATTCAGAAAATTTCGGCCTGAGCCAAGAAGACCTAGTGTTTCTCCTATTCCATCCTGTAATGTTTTCAGAGTGTCTGCTTTGAGTTCAAGGTCTTTGATCCATTTGGAGTTGATTCTGGTGCAGGGTGATATATAAGGATCTAGCTTTAGTTTTCTACATGTAGTTAACCAATTTTGCCAGCACCATTTACTGAAGAGGTTGTCTTTCTTCCATTCTATTGGTTTAGCTCCCTTATCGAAGATTAGATGGCTATAGCTCTGTAGGTTCATTTCTGGGTTTTCAATTCTATTCCATTGGTCCTGAGGTCTGTTCTTATGCCAATACCAAGCTGTTTTGATTACTATGGCTTTATAGTAGAGTTTGAAGTTTGGTATTGATATTCCTCCAGCAGTGTTCTTTCCATTGAGGAGCGTTTTTGCTATTCGGGGTCTTTTATTGTTCCATATGAATTTTTGGATTGCCTCTTCTATTTCCTTGAAGAATGAGGTTGGAATTTTGATTGGTATTGCATTGAATTTGTAGATAACCTTGGGAAGTATTGCCATTTTCACGATGTTAATCTTTCCAATCCAGGAGCATGGGAGGTTTTGCCATTTTTTAAGTTCTGTGTTGATTTCCTTTTTTAAGATTTTCAAGTTTTCATCATAGAGGTCCTTCACTTCTTTAGTTAATTCCTAGGTATTTTATTTTTTGTGGGGCTATTACAAATGAAGTTGCTTTCCTAATTTCAGCCACACTTTTCTCATTGTTGGCATACAGAAAAGCCATTGATTTGGGGGGGTTAATTTTATAACCTGCTACTTTGCCAAAGTTTTGAATCAGCTTGAGTAATTTGGGAGTGGAGTCTATGGGATTCTTTAAATACAAGATCATGTCATCTGCAAAGAGGGAGAGTTTTATGAAATGAAAT
This sequence comes from Dipodomys merriami, assembly GCF_024711535.1. Classification (NCBI taxonomy): domain Eukaryota; kingdom Metazoa; phylum Chordata; class Mammalia; order Rodentia; family Heteromyidae; genus Dipodomys; species Dipodomys merriami. The sequence goes on from NW_027206023.1 coordinate 338,264, forward strand.
ATTTTAGAAAGAGCAACATCAGGATTATTTTTACTCCTCTTCTTTTTGTTTTTTTATTTGTTGTTTATTGTGGATTCCATTGCATCATGAAAATAAATGGACAATTTCAGCATTTTCTCCTCCCAGCTGGCTCCCAGGTTGGCAACGTTTTACTCCCATATAGGAAAAAAAAAACCCTACAATCTCATAAAATTTAAGGTTATTAAGTTGCAACTGAATAATCCATGAGAAAATTATGAAACATTTATGGTGGAATATTGAGAACTTCCAGAGTAAAGAAGCCATTTGGGGGTTTCCCCCTTGCCAAACTTGGGTAGCTCCACCTCGCTCTCCTGGCTTTTTGCTGTTACCTCAGATGATCCGAGGTGGCTAACGGCCCTTCTGATTTGTCTAAAAGATACCTCAGAACCTGGCAAAGCTAGGCACCGGGATGGCTCACACTGATAATCCTAGCTGCAGATTCCTAATGAAGACCCTGAGATCTGAGGACTGTAGTTTGAAGCCAGCCTGTTCAGGAAAGTCCATGAGACTCTTATCCCCAATGAGCCACCAGGAAACAGGAAGTGGAACTGTGGCTCAATTGGTGGAGTGCAATGCGCAGGCCCTGAGTTCAAGATCCAGTACAGGCACACATACAACATTTGCCTCTGATTAGGAAGCTGAGTTCCAAGAAGAGGCAGGTTTTACCCAATCCAAGTTAAAGGTAGATTTCAACCCTAAATCTTATGCTACTGTACTGGAACCTTACTTATTTTGTTCTTATTTATTTATTATTTATATATTTATTTATAATAATAATTATTATATATTTAATATATTTTTGTCAGGGGCTTGAACTCAGGGCCTGGGTGCTGTCCCTGAGCTCTTTTGCTCAAGGCTAGTGGTCTACTATTTTGAACCACAGCACCACTTCTGGTTTTCTGGTGGTTCATTGGAGATGAGTCTTGCAGACTTTCTTGCCCAGGGTTGGCTTTGAACATGCATCCTCAGATCTAAGCCTCTTGAGTAAGTAGGATGACAGGTATGAGCCACTAGTGCCTAGCTCTGAATCTTATTTACAGAGGAATAAATTAAGACACATAGTCACTCCTGTCAGAACTTCTCAGAGCAAGGACCAAAGCCAGCATTTGTCCCCAGTGCTTTTTTCCTAATGTGAAGAAGACAGGTTCGGAGTTTCTTAGAGGGGTTGGAATGCCAGCCTCAATCCCCGACAGTAAGGAGGAGATTCTTCATCTGTGCCTGGATGGTTATTCTAAAGCACAGGCATTTGGCAGTGAAGTGCTATATCCTGTCATGGTTACTGTATGGGTATAATGTGCTCCCTGATCAAAACACACACATTTGAATTCCAGTGTCATCTGACTCATTAAACCAGGGCACCAAGGTTGATACTCTTCAACTCAAGATAGACATGACAAGGAAGTCCAAACTCATCTGAAGCAGCATTGGTTGGTATCTGCAGGAATGATATCAGACTAAAGAAATCTCTCAAGAGAAAATTCTACACTGCAAACCCCAGGCAGAGGAAATCTCGAACATGATATCACAAAAGCCCTCAATTGTCACTTGATCATATTCTGTAATACTCCATTTACCAAGATCCAGCACCTAAAATTAACATTCTTTCAGAACCACTTAGAATCACCAACCATCTATCACTATGATTGATCTCTTCTGTCCATCCTCACATCAGGCCCTAAAACAGGGAGAGACCAATCATAGGGGCACAGCACCCCCTGCTGCCAGGTTTGCCACAGGACACTGTTAAATGAACAAAGAACAAGTGCTAATATTGGGTACCATCTTGGATTGGCTTGCATGGGCAATCTGTCTTTTACTGTGTTCTTTTTTATAATCTAAGCTCTGAGACTCTTATCTCCAATTAATCACAGTGAAAGCTGGAAGTGAGCTCTGGCTTAAATGGTGGAGTGCTAACCTTGAGCACAAAAACTCAGGGACAGCACTCAGGCCCAAAGATCAAGCCCTGGGATGGGGGAAAAAAAGAAAAGAAAAGAAAAGAAGGAAGGAAGGAAAGAAAGAAGGAAGGAAGCAAGGAATGAAGGAAGCAAGGAAAGAAGGAAAGAAGGAAGGAGAGAAAGAAAATTTCTTATCACAGGGACAGAAACAGGAATAGCAGAATTAATTGAAACCCACATTGTACTATGCACATCACTGGAGAAAACCCACAGACTTTAGATTTCCAGAGTGGTAAACTACTATTCCTCTAGGAATTCTGCTCCATTTAAGGATGTGGTATACAGATTTGTTGTTGGCCTTCCATTCTCCCCATCATCCTTCTTTCTCCCATGCCTCCCTGCTCTGTCAGTAGATCATCTAGGCCCCACCCAACAGTCAAGAAGAAATTAGAGCACCTCTTTTCCCATGCTTCTGATTTTCTATTACACCAGTATAATGTACTTAAAAGTCAGTCTTGTATTTGGAAAGAGAAATCTAGCCAGGTGGTAATTTCATTGCTCTGTCAATTTTTAAAGAAGATTCTATGTAAGTGCAGCGATTGGCTCTCTGCCACACTGCCAGCCAACAGCAAGCTAGTGTCTATATGGACAAGGAGATGCCAGCAGAGCCCCTGGGTGCATACCACAGCTGGCAGGAAAAGTCCCTGCCTCCCTTCTAGTACCTTCTGGGACTTTGCAGGAGTTTCCTTTGGGATAAAACCTAGAATTAAACACAAAAATATTGAATTATTATCATTATTATTATTATCGTTATAATTATTATTATTATTGCTTTACAGTTTCCAGATTCTTTGCATCAAGCTCATAGCAAATAATGAGTCCAGCCCTACTTTCTACTCACTAACCATTCACACCTCAGAAGCCTCCTTTGTTACTAGCTGACTTTTGAGAGAAGTGAATTTGAGAGAAATTAGACAGTGTGAACAACATCTCTCTCCTATTTGATATCCCAGGCACAATCCCATGTTTGTCTGTTCACAGAGGTGACACGTTTGGTCCACTGAAAATGGATTGCTCCTCCACTGTCCTGCTTATGCTAATCATAGTCCTGCACATGTTTGTGAGAGAAAATGAAGGTATAAGCTGGGTGCTGGTGACTCAGGAGGCTTAAATCTGAGGAGCATGGTTCATCAAAGTCAGCCTGGGAGGGAAAGTCTGTGAGAATCTTACCTCCAATTAATCAGCAAAAAGATAGAAGTGGAGATGTGGCTCAAGTGGTAGAGCACTAGTCTTGAGCAAAAAAGCTTAGGAACAGTGCCTATGCTCTGAGTTCAAACAAACAAAAAACAAACAAAAACAAACAAAACAGAAAACAAACAAAAAACCCGGCTATGGAAAATAAATGTCAAGTATCTCCATCATTGACTAAAGCTGGAAATGGATAAGATTATCCAAAAATTTTCACTGCAAGCAAATCTTGGAACACAAGATTTAATGTGTAAATCATTTAGGGAAAAGATGAACCAGGGGAAATGATGGCATGATATTCATATTTGCATTGTTCAATTAGTTCTTTCATCAAGTATTTGCTGGATGTTCATTTGGGGCCTGGTTGTAGACTACAGTATTGAAAAGCAAGTCCATTCTTAGCAAACTGCCTTGGTCTGGTTTAGAGCTCTCCATATCTCAAAGAAAAGGGAGCTTCAAGATTGCTTGCTTCAGGTCACACAGACTCGATGATGTCAGAATGTTCTAGAAAGTTCCAGAAAGTTCCCTCCAGTTGACAGAGGCCTCAGTGAGCCTGGGTCGGAGTGAGGGAGAGTCTGTAAGTCTTCAGTTCAGGTTAGACTTTAGGCTACAGCTTGAATCAGGGATCACTGGCTGCAATCAGAGGCCCACCTTGATAGAACAGGAGAATTCTCTGGCTGACAAGAAAATCACATTATCCATTGAGGATCGTCTATGTTTTTATAGACCCAGGCACCAATGATTCACATCTATAATCCTTGCTAATCAAGAGGCTGAGATCTGAAGATACGAGTTCAAAGTTAGAAAAGTCCATGAAACATTTATCTATAGTTCACTGCCAAAATAAAAACCCATCCCACAACAAAACAAAACAAAACCCCCCTGAAGTGGAGCTCAAGAAGTAGAGTGTTAGCCTTGAGCAAAAGGGACAGCTCCCAGGCCCTGAGTTCAAGCACTGGGATCAACACACACAACAACAACAACAACCACAACAACAAGAGGCAAAGGAACAGAGATTGCCCTTAGTTCAACAAGGAGAAAAAAATATTTGCAGTAGACTGACCTGCAAGGAACACAAAGAACTATTAGTTCTTACCAAAGCTACTTACCTCCTTCCTAAAATTCTACAGCCAGCCAGCACCACTGGCTCCTGCCTGTAGCTACTCAGGAGACTGAAGTCTGAAAGTCAGCCTGGACAGAAAATTCCCTGTAAGACTCTTATCTCCAATTAACCACTCAAAAACCAGAAGTGGCACTATGGCTCAAGTGGTAGAGCATTGGCCTTGAGCTCAAAGAGGCTCAGTGATAGCACCCGGGACCAACACAGAGACACAGACAAACAGAAACACACACACACACACACACACACACACACACACACACACACACACACACACACACAATTTCTGCAACCACATTATACCCAAGTATAAAACCAAACCTCCCCAACCTGGCCAAATGCTGGAATCCACCAGACAGCCCTCAAATAACATAGCTACCTTCGGCCTAGCCCAAGGGCTTCTGATGACACAGCCTGGGATAGGGTCTTGGCAGTGGGAAGCTTTTAAAATCTCCCCAGTAGGTAACTTGACTGTGTAGCTAAAACTGAGAACATAGGGGCTGTAAGGTTTTCAGAGCAGTTTTCACAATCAATACCACATCCATCCATTTGCTATTCAAGGCAGGAGGTCTCTAACTTTACTATATATGAGAATCACCTGAGAGGACAGTGGTAAGTAGCTTTGGTAAGTGAGGGAGTGTCTGTAAGTCTTCAGTTCAGGTTAGACTTTAGGCTACAGCTTGAATCAGGGATCACTGGATGCAATCAGAGGCCCACCCCCTGATGGGCCAGGTCAGTGATGAGAAGGAACGGCTGTCCACAGTGGTTTTTTTTTTTTTTTTTTTTGTCGGTCGTGGGGCTTGAACTCTGGGCCTGGGCGCTGTCCCTCAGCTCTTCAGCTCAAGGAGAGCGCTCTACCACTTGAGCTACAGCGCCACTTCCGGTTTTCTGGTGGTTTATTGGAGATAGGAGTCTCACGGTCTCTCCTGCCCGGGCTGGCTTTGAACTGCGATCCTCAGATCTCAGCCTCCTGAGTAGCTAGGATTACAGGCGTGAGCCACCAGCACCCAGCTTGTCCACAGTGTTTTAAATAACATATTTCTGCTGGGTATGTTGGCTCCTGCCTGTTATCCTAACCACTCAGAGAGGCTGAGATCTGAAGACCATGGTTCAACACCAGCCCAGACAGGAAATGTCTAATTGCATGCCTAATTACCCATGAGCACATGGCACAATGGCTTATTTAATTCTGCCTTGGCTCAGAGTAGAGACAGGTCCCCATTCCAGTTGGAAAGGTTTCAGTCCTTTCGGGGAGGGGCAGGAGAAGAAGGAAAGGGAGTTATTGAAATGCAGAAATCTTTTCTTCATTACTTTGCATCTGGCCATCTTTCCTTGTCTCAAAAACTACTCCCTGCAAATGAGGGGAATTTTTCACCTTTGGGTTTAGCTACCCATGATATGCTGGCCATGGCGCTGAGATCGGGGAAGAGCCACTTCCACTGCCTTGCTAGGCAGTGGACAGCCGTTCCTTCTCATCACTGACCTGGCCCATCAGGGGGTGGGTTGGCTTAGGAAGCTGTCAGGATGTGTACTGTCTCCTTCCTAGGTTCCTTCTCACTTTGTTGGAGTAGAATCCAGGCTTCACCCGCGCTGGAGAGGCAGTGAGTATGAGCACAAGGCCAGGCCACCCCCTCCACACAGTGAGCACACAACCAAACCATAGTGCTGGTTAGTTCTTTTTTTTGCCCCTTCCCATCCCTTCCCATCCTCCCCCCAATCCTCCCCTCCCCCCCCCCACCAAAGTTGTAAAGTTTGTTTTCGACATAATGACTTGTACATCTCATTGTTGCAATGGGTCCACCTGTATCCCTATTTAAATTATACCGACATCAAATAGAGTGAAAGCAGGGGTTATACTGTGGGGAAGGGACATACAAAGCTACAAAGAAATAATCTTATAAATGTGTTAGAAACAATCGAATGAAAGAAAAAAAAACATGTGAATACATATCTTAAGATTCATTTCCCTAACATCAACTTATCTGACCTTTTCTGCTTGACTCAGACATATACTAGATATTGCAAATAAAGGAAACTATGGGACATATGCTTCCTTGGGCCCGGCTTACTTCACTTAATATAATTTTTTCCAAGCCTTTCCATTTCCTAACAAATGGGGCAATGTCATTCTTTCTGATAGAGGCATAGAATTCCATTGTGTATATATACCACATTTTCTTGTCCATTCATCTACTGAGGGGCATCTGGGTTGGCTCCATATCTTAGCTATAGTAAATAATGCTGCAATAAACATAGTCGTGCTGGTAGCTTTAGCTTGGTCTTGTTTGTGAACATTTGGGTAAATGCCCAAAAGTGGGATTGCTGGGTCATAGGGAAGCTCTATGTGGTGCCTTTTGAGGAACCTCCATACTGCTTTCCAAAGTGGTTGAACAAGTTTACACTCCCACCAATGCAGTAAGGTTCCCTTCTGTCTACATCCCCTCCAGCATCTGTTTTTATTAGAGTTCTTGATTTTAGCCATTCTAACTGGAGTGAGGTTGTATCTCAATGTTGTTTTGATTTGCATTTCTTTTATGGCTAGGGAGGTTGAACATTTCTTCATGTGTCTATTGGCCATCCTTCTTTCCTCTTCAGAGAAGTTTCTCTGTAAGTCTTTAGCCCATTTATATATTGTGCAGTCGTTCTTTAAGGATTTGTTGTTGGGAGATTTAATTTTTTGAGTTCCAGGTATATTTTAGATATGAAACCTTGTCCGTTGTATGGCTAGTGAAGATCTTCTCCAAATCTGTGTGCTTTCTATTGATCTTACTAGCTATGTCCTTTGCCATGCAGAAGCTCTGGCATTTCATGCAATCCCATTTGTCCAACATTTCTTTAATTTGTTGTATTTCTGGGTGTCTACTAAGAAAATTTTGGCCTGTGCTAAGGAGACCTAGGGTTTCTCCTATTCCAACCTGTAATGTTTTAGGAGTGTCTGCTTTGACTTTGAGGTCTTTGATCCATTTGGAGTTGATTGTAGAGCAGGGTGATATATAAGGAGCTAGTTTTAGTTTTCCGTAAGTGAGTAACCAATTTTGCCAGCACCATTTACTGAAGAGGCTGTCTTTATTCTATTTATTTAGTTCCCTTATGGAAGATTAGAAGGCTATAGGTCTGTAGGTGCATTTCTGGGTTTTCAATTCTATTCCATTTGGCCTGCCGTCTGTTATTGTGCCAGTACCAAGCTGTTTTGATTACTATGGCTTTGTAGTAGAGAATGAAATTTGGTATTGATATTCCTCCACCATTGTTCTTTCTGTTAAGGATCATTTTGACTATTCGGGGTCTTTCATTGTTCCATATGAATTGTTGGATTGCCTCTTCTATTTCTTTGAAGAATGAGGTTGGAATATTGATAGGTATCATATTGAATTTGAAAATAGCCTTGGAAGTATTGCCATTTTCACGATGATGATGTTGATCCTTCCAATCCAGGAGCATGGGAGGTTTTTCACATTTTAAATTCTCTTTTGATTTCCTTTTTCAGGTTTTTAAAGTTTTCATCATAGAAGTCCTTCACTTCTTTGGTTAAGTTAATTCCTAGGTATTTTTTGTGGGGTTATTACAAATGGAGTTGCTTTCCTGATTTCACCCATGCTTTTCTCATTGTTGGCATGCAGAAAAGCCATTGATTTTTGAGGGTTAATTTTATACCCTGCTACTTTGCCAAAGTTTTGAATCAGCTTGAGTAATTTGATAGTGGAGTCCATGGCATTCTTTAAATACAAGATCATGTCATCTGCAAAGTGGATGAGTTTTACTTCATCTTTTCCTATTTAGATCCCTCTTATGTCTTCATCTTGTCTTATTGCTGTAGGTAGGCATTTTAATACTAAATTGACGAGAAGTGGAGAAAGTAGACATCCTTGTATCATTCCTGCGTTAAGAGTAAATGGCTTTAGTTTTTCACAATTAAGTATAATGCTGGCTGTAGGTTTGTCATATACAGCCTTTATTGTATGAGGAATGTTGCCTGGATTCTTAGTTTTTCCAAAACCCTCATCATAAAGGGGTGTTGGATCTTGTCAACTGCTTTTCTGCATCTATTGAGATAACCATGGGCTACTGATGCTCAGCTAAGAACATTTTTATAAAAGAAAGAGTATAAAAAGTTTCAGGAATAGTGCTCTCAGAGGCCCATACAGTGGTTCGATAAGCCCATACATATAGTCAAGCTGAAGGCATTATGCATGTCCAAGGTGTAAAGCTGACCTGAGTTCTCATGTTTCCTTTTTTTTTTTTTTTTTTTGTTCAGTCATGGGGCTTGAACTCTGGGGTTGGGCACTGTCACTGCGTTCTTCAGCTTAAGGCGAACACTGTACCACTTGAGCCACAGCACCACTTCCGGTTTTCTAGTGCTTTATTGTAGATAAGAATCTTATGGACTTTCCTCCCCGAGCTGGCTTTGAACCATGATCTTCAGATCTCAGCCTCCTGAGTAGCTAGGATTACAGGCATGAGCCATCGGAGCCTGGCTGAATTTTCATCTTTCTATGGCACAATTGAGTTCACTTAATTATAAGTGAAATAGATGTTGCTTTGGGACTCTGTAATTGAGTGATCTCTTAACTTTATTCAGCAAGTCATTCAGAAGTTTTTCATATTTATAGTACTTCTCAATTTCCAACGCATTTTTTAACATACATTATTCCAATGGAGTGTTATCAGAGCTACCAGGTCTCTTCAGAATATAGATGAAGACACTGAAGCTCAAATCATTAGTACCTGAGTGCAGAGCCAAGGGTTGGGAGAACGTGGAATGTCTAAGAAGTTTAAAGTCTATATAACAGTTTTTCTCAGAAAAAAGTGCTTCAATAATGCTTCACTAATGACTAATTCCACCTGTGATCTTAAGTAATCAAGAGGCTGAGATCAAAGAACTGTAGCTGGAAGGCAACGAGAGCCGGAAAGTCTATGAGACTCTTATTCCCTTTAACCAGTAAAAAGCAGGAAGTGAGCTGTGGCTCAAATGGTAAAGTGCTGGCCTTAAACCAAAAGCTAATGGACAGCACCCAGGCCCTTAGCTCAAGCCCTAGTACTGGCACGTGAACACAAAATCTATCTCCCTAAGAATAAAAGTCATAAGTCATCACCCACCACATTGACCTATATTAGATTGAGGTAAATAGCAGTTTCCTTGGAAAAGTCACTGGCAGCTTAGGTATCAATCAAAACAGCCATCAGAAAGTAAGCATTATTTTTCAAAGTATGCCAAGTCATTGCTTTTTATTTCTACAATAATGGCCAAATGTCAATGTAATTATTTGAGAATATGTAAGAGTGATTGTGCAAGTGCAGAAATGGAACCTGCAAGCCTTTATTAGTTGTGGATGACATAGGATAGCAAGAACTAAGTTGCATTCTAATTTCTATGACATGACAGATATTAATAATCAACCATGATGCACTTCCTCATTGAATTCAGATGAGGCATTCCTGTTCTCAGTTACCAAGTAATTGTTCAGTTGTTTATTTATCATCTTGTTTTCAGAAATCTGCACAGAGGACCCATCTCAAAACCATACTTGAATCCACATTTTATTTTGGAAGTCATATGTAAAACTATTTTTAAAATTTCTTATGCCAGAAACCTGTAAACAAAATAGGCCACATAACTATAATCTGTGCAAAATTATGTCAACATTTCCAACATGAAATTTGCAGACCTGCAGACTCAATATATAAAAGTGGCACTCCCTTCATAATTGCTAAACTTTCCTCTTGAAAGGTGTGTCTGTTAAGTGCTTGTAGCAATTGTGGAAATTAATTTTATTCCATGGACCCTATGGAGTCAGGCATTTCCTTACAAAGAAAATTTCACCGTGGCGTTATTCATTGTGAGTCTTTCAGAAACCAGCAGTTTCTTTCACAAAGTGGAATGCACTGCTTTAAATTGGAAGCTTAATCCTCCATAATTAGACCTTGGGCACTCAGTGTAAAAAAGCAGCCCATGACCAAAAATTGTTTTAGATTTAAGGATGTGTTACTCTCTTAAGAGAGCTTTCTCAGAACACATTTACTTCTTGCCCAAGCTCCATTTTTTTTAACCTCCAGCTCCTAACTTCCTTTTTTATTTTTTTTGATGCTAGAACTAAGGCTTGAACTCAGAGCCTGGACACCACTTCTCAGCTTTTATCTTGAGCGTGGAGGTCTACCATTTAAGCTACAACTCAACTTAACAGCTTGCTGGTGGTTAATTGGAGATAGAAGTCTCATAGACTTCCCTTTCCAGGCTGGCTTTGAACCATGATCCTCAGATCTCAGTCTTCTGAGCAGCTACGATTACAGCATGAGCCACCAGTGCCTGGCTGCAACTGATGACTTCTGAGCATATATATGTGTAGATAGATAGATAGATAGATAGATAGATAGATAGATAGATGATATAGTTGTTTTTGTTGTTGTTGTTTTAAATTGCCTCGAAATTATTCCATCACCAAGTCTCTATTCTTTGTAGTTAGAGTCACTAATTCAGTGAAAGTGACACTTAGATTTTAAGTTAGGAATCTGTTGGATAGGAGTCTTCTCCTGACACTTTTCAAAGTAGGTTTATCTGTAACTTGGTCTGAATTGGTGGCAAGCAACAGAAACTCAAGTCTAAATGGCTTTAGCAAAAAAAAGGAGTTTTTCATAGGCATGGGTTTTAAAGGCAGAGCAGGTAGGTGGAGACAGTGAGAAGGAAGTGGAAGCCATAATAAAGGCTTAGTAAGGGTCATTGTTTGGGAAGGCCGAAGTCAGGCCTCCTCCTCCTTGCCCACAACAAGAAGCCCTGTGCTGAAAACTGCACTGGTCATCTCTTCATCAACCTTTTCCCATAGAGAGAGGCCAATAAAGCAACATAAAAACTGCCATCTATATACACCCACCTGCCAGCTCTATTATATGATTCATCATTTATTTGATTCATCATTTATCAGTGTCTACCATGGAGCAAAATCTTCAGCTAGACATTTTTGTTGTGTTGTTGTTGTTGTTGGTCATGAGGCTTGAAATCAGCTTGGGTGCTTTCCCTGAACTCTTTGGCTCAATGATAGCACTCTCTCACTTTGAGCCACAGTGCCACTTTTGGTTGTCTGGTGGTTAATTGGTGGTAAGAGTCTCACAGACTTCCCTACCCAGGCTGGCTTTAAATCACATCCACAGATCTCACCCTCCTGAGTAGCTTGGATTGCAAGTGTTTTCTAGCACCCATGACTAGAAAACATTGATACTTACAAAATTCTAAAACTGGATGCTGGTGGCTCACACCTGTAATCCAACTACTCAGAAGGCTACAATTGATCTGAGAATTGCAGTTCAAAGCCAGTCTGTGTAGGAAAGTTTGTGAGAGCCTTATCTCCAATTTACAAGCAAAATCTCTTCAGAAGCCATGGTCCAGGTGGTAAAATGGTAAGAGTCAGCTTTGAGCAAAAAAGCCAAGGGAGAGAATGAGGCTCTGAGTTCAAGCCCCAATACTGGCACAAAATTCAAAAACAAAAGAGACAAGTGCCAGTGTCTCATGCCTATAATCCTAAATACTCAGGAGTCTGAGATCTGAGGATTACAGTTTGAAGCCAATCCAGGCAAAAAATTCCACAAGACTCTCATCTGCAATAAACTATTCAGAAAAAGCTGGAAGTAGTGCTGTGGCACAAGTGGTAGAGCCCTAGCCTTGGGAACAGAGTCTCAGAGACACTGCCCAGGACTGGCAATGAAAAGGAAAAAGAAAAAGAAAGTTGAGCAAAATGAGTAATAAGGGGCTGGGAAGGTAGCTCAGTGGTAGATTGCTTGCCTTGCATGCATGAGGCCCTGGGTTGGATTCCTCAGCACCAAATAAGCAGAAAAAGCTGAAAGTGGCACTGTGGCTCCAGTGAGCTGAGGGACAGTGCCCAGGCCCAGAGTTCAGGCTCCATGACCACCTCCCTAAAAGAGTAATAATAAGGGCTGGGAAGGTGGCTCAGTGATAGAGAGCTTGCCTTGCATGCCTGAGGCCCTGGGTTCGATTCCCCAGCACCACATAAGCAAAAACAAAAAAAAAGCTGGAAGTGGCGCTGTGGCTCAAATGGTAGAGCACTAGCCTTGAGCTGAAGAGCTGAGGAACACCACCCAGGCCCAGAGTTCAGGCACCATGACCGTCCCCCCCAAAAAAAGAGTAATAATAATAATTAATAGATGTGTATATATACCGCAATAATCAATTATAAATGATGAAAATAGAAAAATATTCACTTGGTATGTATATTATTCTCTCTTCATATGTGTGTCTATTTATATACGCATATATAAACTCACCTATATGTAAGTTTACATGCTTGTATATATGCAGTTATTTTTTCATATATGTACATAACTATAGGCAATTGTTCTTGTGTAAATATATGCATATGTGTAAACATAAACACATATGAAAATATATACATATGTGTTTATATACACACATCTTACTAGAAAATATAGCTAACTGATAAAATTCCCAGAATGTTTATTTACTGAAAGCTTTTGAAAGAAAAGAGCTGACATATCACCTTAAAAATAACTTGACTTGGGCTGGGAAGTTGGCTCAGTGGTAGGGTGCTTGCCTTTCATGTATGAGCCTCTGAGTTCGATTGCTCAGCACCACATAAGCAGAAAAAAGCCAAAAGTGGCACTGTGACTCAAGTGGTAGGGGACTGGCCTCGAGCTGAAGAACTGAGGGACACCACCCAGGCCCAGAGTTCAGCCCCCACAACTGACAATAAAATAAAATAATTTGACTTTGTAAATCTGACACCTCTTGCTGTGGAGTTGTGTAAGAGGGTAGGCATGCAGACTGCACACATGCTATGTTTGGTGGTGACACCAGGACTTTTGCAGTTTGGGTTGCTCAGTTTGGGGCTGGAGGCAGAGAGCTTTGTTTTTCGGTTGTCACTTTTGTTGGCTTCATCAATTTAGAAGTGGTCAAGAACTTGAGTTCCTAATGTGTAATTTTTGAATACGTGTGTGTGTGTGTGTGTGTGTGTGTGTGTGTGTGTGTGTGTGTGTGTATTTGTCTATAGAATCCCAGCATGTTATTTTGGGTTCAGATCCAGGAATGTCATGTTTAAAATGAAAGTGAAAGTGTAAAATCTTTTGCTTCCTTGTGAAATGGCATTGTGTGTGACAGAGGTGCTGATTATTACTCTGTAATGACTAATGCTGATGGAAGGACTGCTTACCCTTTCCAACCTTGCCCACTCCAGCACCAGGCCAGCACATTTATTCTCTGTGAATGATGTGTTTTTCTGGTCTCTACAAGAGACTGCATTGTTATCCCCAGAGTGTTTTGTGAGATCACTGTAATGCCAACAGTTCTTTCAAGCTTTCCACAAGCAACAGATCATTGCATAGCCCTGAAATAGTCTCAGAGAGTGGTAGGGGCCTTATCTGCTTCTTTTGTTGGTGTTCTTGTTGTTTTGTCATTGGGGGAGTTGGTGTGGAGCTTGAACTCTGGGCCTGGGTGTTGTTCCTCAGCTCTTCAGCTCAAGGCAAGCACTCTACCACTTGAGCCAAAGCCCCACTTCTGATTTTCTGGTGGTTAATTGTAGAGTCTCATGGACTTTATTGCACAGGCTGGCTTTGAACCGTGATCCTCAGATCTCAGCCTCCTGAGTTCCTAGTATTACAGGGGTGAGACACCAGTGCCCAGCTCATCTTTCTCTTTCTCACAGAGAACCTGAAGCCACCTCTGCTACCTTGGGTCAGTGGATGATGTGTGCACAGAGCTGACCACATAATGGTATTCTTAACAGTTTTTTTTTTCCTGTCCTTTACTTTCTTTTTCTTTCATGCTGATATTGGAGCTTGAACTCATGCTTAGGTGCTGTCCCTTAGCCTTCACTCCTTAAGGTTGCAGCTCTACCACTTGAGCTACAGCAGAGTTTTAGCTTTTTATGGTCAATTGGAGATAAGAGTTTCATGGGCTTTCTTGCCCAGTCTGTCTTCAAACTGTCAACCTCAAATCTTAGCTTCCTGAGGGACAAGGATTTAAGGCATGAGCAACTGGTGCCCAGCTGCATTTACTTCTCTTCCTCAACTTTCTCCTTGTACTCTGCCTTAGAGATGGATCCTCCTTACAGGATCTGCTCTGCCTTTTTGGAGGGTGATTGAAGATAATTATTTCATGGACTTTTTTTCCTGTCTCAGATACCTCCAAATCATGATCCTCAGATATCTCCTGAGTAGCTAGGATTTCAGACATGAGCCACTGGTACCTGGCTTTCTATTTTAATTTTATTTTATTGCTAGTGCTGGGGGCTTGAAAACTAGGACATGTGCTGTCCATTAGGTTTTTTACTCAAGGCTGATAGTATAGCATTTGAGAAACATGTTCACTTCCAGCATTTGGTTGGCTAATTGGAGATGATACTCTTCTCTCTGGAGCTTTTCTCCCTAGGTTGATTTTGAAATGGGGCCCTCAGATCTCTGCTTCCAGAGTAGCTAGGATTAGGTACATGAGACACTGGTGCCAGATATCAGTAGTGCTTCTTGAGAGAGGCACATCATAGATATGAAAAAGAGGGGCATGAGTCATGTGACTACTGGATTGGGGAGAGTGTCTATCAGGGAAGAAGGGTTTATGAAAATAGGACAAAGCCTGTGAATGTGAGGGGAAAGGGATGGAAGGGATGCGAGGGCAGAGATGAGTATGCTATGATGGATCCTGGAGGCATAGGGTATCCTGAAGGCATTACTCCTAATAAACTAAAACACCATTGAGCCTTGAGCAGAGTGGTGACAAGACCGCTCTTATAAAGCATCATCCTGACATTCAGCCATTGATAATCAGTTGCAGAAGAACATAGGTGGAGGTAGTGAACCCACTTAAGTTACTCATTTGCCATGTGAAGAATCGATACTGACTTTTAGTATGAGACACACACACACACACACACACACACACACACACACAGAAGTTGGGGCTGAGGAATGGGGCACTTCCAACTCTACAGCATGCTGCCTCTTCCACCTCAAGAGATGCTCACTTCCAGGTGTGGACACTTGCACATGTGCTTGTGAAGACACTGGTAGAGTTATGCAGAGAGCCCGAGAGAACAGATAGCACAGAACAGAAACAGAATAATTTAGGACACCCCAGAGCTCATAGCAGAGGCACCTACACCAGACTGAGAAAGGAGGGAAGATTAGCTAGAATGAGCTGCCAGGATCCAGACCTAAATGATGAAAAGACATTAGTAACTGGGAACAAGTAGCCTTAGGAGGAAGTAGTGCAAGAAGTCAGAGCAACACCATGTGGGAAGTTCTGAAGCGAAATAAAGGAGAGTTTAGAAACCAGTCCAGAGTGTGAGCAAGGAAATGGAATATCATCATAACCATGAGGGGAAGAACAAGTAGCCTAAGGAGAAAATAGTACAAGAAGTCAGGAACCAAACCATATGCCCCTCAATGGATGAATGGATCAAGAAAGTATGATATATATTATATACATTATATATTACATATATAATATATAATATGTATATAATGGAATTCTATGCCTCCATCAGAAAGAATGACATCACCCCATTTGTTAGGAAATGGAAAGCCTTGGTAAAAATTATATTAAGTGAAGTAAACTAGGCCAAAAGAAACATAGGTCTCATGGTTTCCCTTATTTACAATAACTAGTAAATGTCTGGGACAAGTAGAAAAGGTCAAAAGCTATGTACATATGACCAGATAAGATGAAGTTAAGTGAAATGAACCCCAAGATATGGACACAAGTGGTTTTTTTCTTTCTTGCTATTGTTTCTAACATAGTTTAAGGTACCATGTGATTTTTTTGTTGCTTTGTATGTTCCTCCCCCATGGTATAACCCCTGTTTTCACTGTATTCGATGTTGATATAATTTGGGGAGGGGAAAGGAAAAAACGAAATGTTTAAATAATAATACAGGTGGACCCATTGCAACAATGAGATGTACAAGACGTTATTGCAAAAAACAAACTTTACAACTTTGGCACGGGGGTGGGGGGGTGTATGGGAAGGTATTGGAAGGGGAAACAAAGGAGGAGGCAACAATGCTTGATAAGAAATGCATTCATTACCTTGCTCTTGTAACTGTAACACCTCTGTACAGTATTTTCACACAAAAAAAAGCTTATTAAAAAACAAAACAAAACAAAGAAGTCAGGTCAACACCATGTGGGAAGTTCTGAAGTGAAATAAAGGAATTTGGAAACCATTCCACAGTGTGGGCAAGGAAATGGAATTTGGCTATAACCAGGAGGGAAGAAAACCTGAAATATATTCTTATTCGTAGGAGTGGCAGGTCCTTGTGTGGACAGTGTTGGCTTAGTGATCCTTTGTTTGGTCTCTGATTACTAGATATTTCTTGCCACCTGTAGAGTAAGTGGAGTAAGCCAAGCTGTTTCACCACAGCTTCTGCAGGGGCTTGGGGCCTATACTTGTCCCACAGTGGGATTCGGCTGTTTCAGCATTTACATGTAACCTAGAGTCACATGTGCAGGCACCACCTTATGTAAGTAGCCTGGAGAAGTGGGTGAGCATGCATGGCCTTGAGAGGCAATCTTTGCCTCTTTTGCAATGCACTCTCTAAGCACTTAGCTTCTTAGAGCATCAAGTACTATTTCTCATGACTCTGTGGGTTTACTGGACTTAACTTTGTTCTGATTCCTGCGGTGTGGGTTGAGATCACTCTAATGGCCCAATTGCACAGCCCCATTCACTTTCTTTTAGAACACTGAAGCAAGCAGTTTAACCCCAGCAATGAGAAACTTAGTTACAATTGGCCACTAGCCAAGAACGTGCAGTTTAGCCCAGGCTGTGTCGAGGCCACTTTACTTTCAACACAAAGGCACATGCAGCAGAAGTTTGGCTGTATTTGGAGATTTGTTTCACATCATCAAAAGAAGGCTGGAATCCACAAACTGAATATAATTACAGGTCTGACAGCTAGGAGGCAATTAACCCTTCTCTCATTCCCCCTTCCTCTCCGCCAGCTGCAAAGTGTCATTTTTTTCTTTCCTTCCTTCTTGTCCTAATTAGACACATGCAGTAGGGTGAAAAGTGGCCCATGAGAAATTAGAACAATTACACCAAAACCCCTTTGATCTCAGGGAGATGGAGGGGAGTTTTTGCTCTTGGACAGGGAGGAGCTGGGTGTGGTGTTGGTGTCACAGCCAGACTGTGGCAGCCATCTGCCTAGCTCCATGATTGGGGTATGTTGCTTAGTGTGTCTGTGTCTCCACCTTTTCCAGTTCCCAGGGCTCTGTTGCTCTTATCTCAGAGGAAAATTCTATGTGGCACTACTTAGAATGGCAAAGAAAGCATCATTCTTTGTCTAAAAAATGGTTTCTTTCAAAGGTAGTGATGAACTGGCTTGGAGACCTAGGACCCAGAAATCAAGAGGATACAGACTTCTTTAAAAAAAAAAATAGTATGTTTACAGCCAGGTGCCAGTGACTCATGTCTGTTATCCCCACTACTCAGGAGGCTGAGAACTGAGGATTGCAATACGAAGCCAGCAGGATAGGAAAGTCTGTGAGAATCTCATCTCCACTAAACTATGAAAAAAGCCAGAAGTAAAACTGTGGTTGAAATGATAGCCTTGAGCAAAATAAGCTCATGTACTATGCCGAGTCCCTGAGTTCAAGTCCTGGCACTGGCACCAAAAAAAATTTAGCTAAGCAGACTGTCAACTCACACCTGTAACCCTACCTATCAGGAGTTTGAGACCTAGAGAATTGAGGTTCAGGATCAACCTGGAAAGAAAAGTCCTCCATACTCAATTTCCCATTAACCAGCAAAACACTAGGCTGTAGGACTGGCTCAAGTGGTAGAATGTTAGCTATGAGCAAGAAAGGATCAGTTGAAAGGATCATGGTTCAGGGTTAAACCTGGCAGACAAAGCTAGGCATGAACCTCTGAGTTCATGTGTGGAGAGCTGCGGGAGCCGACCAAAGATGGCGGGGCCGCATGGCACGGCCATGACCTAAAATGGCGCTGGCTTCCGCCTTCCGCCTTCCCGATGGCGAGTGCTCTTTGTGAAAAACAACTCCTTATATGGCTATGGCTTGGCTACTGGCTTGCTTCTGTGTTTGTGACCCTATTGGTATTTGCCACGTGGCACTTCGGGATTGGCCATCCAGGAGGCTTATAACCGGAGTGCGGGTGCGGGGCGAGGGAGAAGCAGGAGAAGCTAGCAAACAAGGTTCCTGAATAAACTGCTTTGAGAAGAATCCCGGGTCGTGTCTTCCTTGCTGGTCGAGGTGGATGCGGCATTTATGCCCCAGTAGGCATAAAAGAAATAAATGTTCATGCTTGTTATTACTGTTACTCAGCAGGCAGAGAGCACTATCACAAGTTTGATGCCTTTCTATATAGAAATAGCAAGGTTCTTGAAAACAGAAGGGTCTGTGGGACGTAGCTCAAAGTAGAAATGTAGGAGAGTCCTTGAATCCCATCTGTAGTACTGAAAAATGATCATGATGATAAGAAAAGTTTAAATGAGATGGTAAGTATGAATGCACAGCTTCTCATGGAAATTGTCCCTTTCTCTCCACATGAGCTCCTCAAGTGCAAATACAGGCTCAGCAAACAGGCTCCAGTCCCTGGTCTCCAGCCTCAGGTCTTCAGTCCCTGGACAATTTCTTGAAAGCTGTTACAAAGGACTCCAATACCCCAGGTGGAAGGCAGTGGCAGAATGTCACTTCCTTCCTGGCTTTCTTCAGTGTCACACTGAGTCTTTTCCTTGTTTATTCTACATGTTAGATTTGCTAGCTATTTGTTTTAATCATTAGAAAAACAACCACCAACAAACAACCTGCAAGGAGAGATTAAGCAACCAGGGAAATTTAGAGACAAAGTAACTTTTCCAAGTCATGGGCTAGCTCTCAAGATGGGGCTAGAAGGCAAACTTCCTCAATCCCAGCAGGAGTTTTAGATTGGTAATTAAGCTCCTCCAGAATTCCTTTCTCCTACTTAAAGATAATTATGGTCCCAAATCTCATTACATTAACTGCATAACTATTCCATCTGTAAGTTCCTTGTAGAATCACTACTACGACTACTACTAATAATAATTATGCATTTTAAATGTATCTTTTGTTTTTTTCCACAGTGCTTTTTTTGTTGTTGTTGGTCCTAGAATTTGAACTCAGGACCTGGGCTGTGCTCAAAGCTATTCTCTGGGCTCTAACACTTGAGCCACAGCACCATTTCTAGCTTTTTGTGTTTATGTGATGCTAAGGAATTGAACCCAGGCCTTCATGAATGGGAGACAAGTACTCTACCACTAAGCCCCATTCCCAGTCCCTCCACAGTGCCTTTTGATCCATCCATCAGGGTTGTATTTCTTTCTTAAACTAACACCTTCAGTTTGTATTGTTGCTGTGGTTTTATTTATGTTATTTGTTTCTGACATTGTCACTTGCTGTCTAGAAAACTATAGAGGTTAATCATATGTGAGATATTTTCTGCCATGCCACTGTGGTTGAGGCTATGCACAAATACCAGCTTTATAGCAAGCTGTATGAGAATTTAAAAAATGGTACATGAAAAATAAATACCTAGCACTTCTGTGATTTAATATGCATCTTGTTCTTCAGACTGCTTTATAAACTGTTTGACTGTGTCATTTTCCTTATGAAATTCGATGTTCCTTTTTATTTTATTTTAAAAGTGACTATTTATTTAAAAGAGACAATTGGATGATTAATTAGATGAGAGTGTCAAACAGGAAACCTGTGACTGAACAGTCTTAGTTTACCTGCTTTGTGTCTACAAAGCGTGGCTGGAGAAATTGGAAGTGTAGTGTGAGTTGTAGAGTTTTGGCTTCTCTTGGGATATCTGCAGAGCTGGCCAGCATGTAAGCATTGCCCTAAGAAGTATTGCACTGTGATTGGTGGTGGTCCTAGCATGTGTGTAGTCCACTAAAAAATAATGGGCTGTGATTGGTGGTTGTCCTCTCAGGGCTGGCCTCTATCACTTCCAGGGTATACTTGTTCATTCATATGTCTTCTCTGCCTGGCTCATTAATTATATCCATGACCTTCACCTTTCTTTACTCTCTGCTCCTGGGATTTGATGCCTCTTCCTTCCATCTTTATAACATCTCCCACATTTAAGGAACAGAACAGGTGTGATGACACCAGCCACTTATAGCCAATCCTAGCTATTTCAGTAGGTTAAGATCTGAGGATCATGGTTCAAAGCTAGTCCAGGCAGGCAAATCCCAAGTAACTCTTGAATTCACCAGCAAATAGCTAGATGTGGAAGGGAGGTATTGCTCAAGTGGTAGAGTGCCAGTCGTGAGGAGAAAAGTCAAGTGAGAGTTTGAGGCTCTGAGTTCAAGTCATAGTACTGGCATACCAAACAACAGTATTGTTGAGGGAGAGGGAAAAGGGAGCAGAGTGCCAGAACCCTCACTCAGTCACTCATAGTATCTTGGGGGCACTTTACTTGCATTACATGTCTTGACTCCAAATAGGACCAGTTTCAGAACAGTATCCCAAATATCTTGCATATGATTCATGGTAAACTAAGCTCATGAGTTTTAGGGTTTTGTTGCCTGAGGCTAAATGCACACAAAGTAGTAGTAGTTGTACTTGTAATTATGTTATTAATCAGTAGGCATGAATCAATAATCAGAAGTCACAGTGAAGGATGAACAGTAATGTTTGAATGAACAACTAATGTTTCTTGGATACGGTCATGCCTTATCACTCAGGTTGCAGGGGTCTTCACATGCCCTTCCCAGTGACTTAGCATGACAATTACATCTTAGCTTGTTCCTTGATGTGCTAATGGAGAGGGAAATGTGACAATGTGGAATGTGCCATCTTCCAAAAGAACACAAAAGAACAACCCGAAAGCAAAAACACAGATCCATGTGTTCTGTAGCAGTGTGAAGATCACATTTTACCTTCTCTAGATAAAAATGAGAA
The DNA here is from genome assembly GCF_024711535.1 of Dipodomys merriami. Lineage (NCBI taxonomy): Eukaryota > Metazoa > Chordata > Mammalia > Rodentia > Heteromyidae > Dipodomys > Dipodomys merriami. The sequence continues at coordinate 359,450 of NW_027206023.1, forward strand.
GCAGAGGGACAAGGAGCAGTGGTTTATGGAGCAATACCCCATTGCCACCTCTAAATGAACTCCACCTTCTCTTGCCAACCTGAAACAAGCCTGCCAAGCCACCACAAATCCACAGAGTTCTTTTCTTTTCTTTTCTTTTCTTTTTCTTTTTCTTTTTTTGCTAGTACTGCGGTTTGAACTCATGTCCTCATAAATGCTTATCCAGTTTGTTCACTTGACTGGTGCTCTACCAGTTGAGACCTATCCCCTGTTTTGCTTTTTGCTGGTTGCTTTGGAGATTAAGTCTCTCGGACTTATCTTTCCAGGTTGGCTTTGAGCCATTGTTCCTTGTATCTCCGCCTCATGAGTAGCCATGATTCCAAGGTTGAGCTGTCAGCACCTGGATCACAACTAGTTTTACAATGTTCATTAGGAGGAGGACCAAAGACACAGAAAGATTAAATCACTTGTAGAGATCATAGACATAAAGGGTCATCCTGACACAGGAGCCCCCTTCTGTCACCTCTACAAATGGAGGCCTTGATTCCATGGCCTTTGCAACACTTCCAACACAGATAGCATCTTATTTAGAGTGGCGTTACTTTCCACATCTATGGGGATAATTCAGTATGAACCTGGCACTCTTGCTTGCCTCTGGTAAACTGTGGCCCTAATTACTAACATAGATGTTCTCAGTCCTCCCAAAATAAATACCATGAAAGCAAAGATTATGTCTGTCTTTGCTATAGACAATACCCTATGACCAGAAAAAAAATCTGCACACTTAGTAGGCAATTTGAAAATATTTGTCAACTAAATATATGTTTTTAATATAACTAAGTGAATGTTTTAACACAGGAGAGATTGTACATGTCTTAAAGGCAGCATATGTGTTTTGAGACCTACCTCTTTGCCAAATCAACTTAGGACTCAAAGTCCCTGCAATCGCTGGGTGAGCAGGGAGAAAAGAGCTTCATGAAGCAGCACCATAGGTCACACCAAAAGCCCTGTGTCAGGCCCTGTCTCAGGTCCTCCGGGGAGTTTGTTGTTGCCTACATGTGACCACCAGGTGGCAGTGCATGGTCCTTCAAGCCCGGAGCTGATTTTATTCTGTACAATGCATTCTGGCAGCGTTTGCTTGTTCTTCTTCTTCAGAGATGTCTTTATGGTGCTTATGAGTATGGAATGAGATTGCTTTCTAAGTACTGCATAGAACACTAATTGCATTCTTGTTCTTGCTGAATATTTAAACAGTGAGGCTGAGAATTGGGTTCAGTTTAGTAGAGCTGACACTGACATCATGCACCATGGTAGGAAGACCTGTTTTACAGTTTCCTCTTTAAGAGTCCAGTTGGGTAAAACCCATCTATGCATGGAAGGCTCCTGACTGGCCTAGGAACAGCACCAGACTTCATGCATTAGGAATTTCTTCTTTTTCAGGCTTAAGTAATTACTTTTCAAATAGAAAATGGGAGACTAGAGTCTCAGGAGCACAGCTAAACCTTACTTCTGGGTTGAGGCCTCTCTTCCCTCTCTTCCCCAAATAGACTTGTGTGTCTATTTGGCTGTGTTCTTCCTTGCTGTGGCACAACTGATTTCATGACCTTTGGAGTCAGGGTGGGTGAAGATTCTCCCCTTTGGCTCTTCAAATGTTGTTCATTTGCTTTGGAATTATACATAGTCAAATTGAAATTATTTCTCGTATTTCCAAACCAAACAACAGAAGGGATAATTTCACTGTGTGACCAAGGTAGTTGAAGGGTTGAATTTGAGATGGTGCTAAGTATGAACCTTGGGAAGAGATCATGAGATGCAAAGGAACAAGGCCCTACCAGGTATTCCCACTTCCTGCCTTTCCTGCTGTCTGTCTGTAGATGACTTTGTGTGTTTATGAGTTTTTCCCTGACAAATATTTTTGCTTTTGTATCTTAGCCACTCTCTGACCTCTGAATATCCCAGTCATATGAGTGTAGCTCATGGGGGCAGCCATAACGTGTGAATTCAAAGACACTTTTCTTAATTGCTTTTCTTAATTGCTTGCTCTGCAAATGGCATCTTTTGTAGTACAGCTCCAACAAGAAGTAATGGAACTCAGAGGGAGTCTAAGATCCAGATTGTTACTGAGAGGTTATTTCTCTAGATTCAGAAAATGCATCTCTTGTCTGGGACTCAGACAATGTTCATTTTACAAGCTTTTCATATGATTTTGATTTAGGTGACCCATGAGCCACTGTTTTGGCAAACAGTGTCATTCCCCAAAGATTGCATGTAACAAGAGGAAATCAAAGGAATTAGGGGCTCTAGCATTTATTTAGTACCAGTTTTCTGTTTTCTTTTCTTTTCCTTTTTATTTTTGTCAGTAGTGGGCCTTGAAATCTGGGCCTGGGTGCTGTCCCCAAACTCTTCAGCTCAAAGGTAGGGCTCTAACACTTGAACCACAGCGCCACTTCCCATTTTCTGGTGTTTTTGTTGTGTTTTGTTTTTTTTTTTTTTTTGAGATAAGAGTCTCATGGACTTTCCTGCCCAGGCTGACTTTGAACAGTTATCTCAGATCTGAGCCTCCTGAGTAGCTAGGATTACAGGGGTGAGCCACTGGCACCCCACTTACTTAGTACCTGTTTTAACTCTGTCACTGAGTTGAGCATGAAATATTCTTGTTACTTTAGCTTGAGCAGATTCCATCCACTGTCCTTTGGCTTAATTTATTTTTTAGGAAAACATTTTTAAATGTTTTATCTTTATTGAAAAGAGATGACTATATAAGTAAGGTAATGGGTACATTTGTTTTTAAACACTGTTACCCCATCCCTATTTTCTCCCTCTTACCCATCCCTAATCCCCTTCCCCACAAGTTGTAAAATTCATTTCCAACTTAGTGTCAAATGAGTATGGATGTTGCATTACTTAATCCTTTGTCCTGCTATTTATATAATTCCTTTTCTTTTCCAAAGACTGAATAACTTATATACATACACAAGGTACAGAAAATTAAAAGAGGAAAAAAAGAATAACTACATACAAGATATAAAAAGAACCTCTTGTTTCTGATTCATGGGGTTCATGTTGTTATGCTTCATTATGTATGGTCCTATGCACTTAGCAGTTTCGGTATCAAGAGATTGTTAAAGAGTATCATAGACATATTGTGGTTCTTAAAATGAGGGAAACCATGGATCATTTTAATATATATTTATTGTAAAGATACATGGGTCAATTTTTAATAGAACCAGATCTCATTGACTATGAAATAATTCTCCTATAACCTATTAGTCTCAAAGGTTAAAACAGCTATAATAACTGCCAGTCAGGTACCCAACTGGAGCTGGTATGTAGAGAATATTATCCATCTCTAGAGAATGTAGACACCTTTCTGGGCCTCAATGCAAGCTCCATTTGTTGCTTGGTTTTCTGGGTTCTTTATTTCAAGTAAAGCTCAACACATTATTTATTTTTAATGTAGATGTGCACTGGTTTCCCTAAAATATTGGTGGCAAGAGTAGGCTTAGGTAAATATAGTGTAGCCAGAATCAGGTTATGGTTGATGAATTGATAATCCCAATCTAATCCTTGGTGGGTAGGGTTCGTTTGAGAAGAAAGCGTGACACATATGTAGTCAGGAGAATTTATTTTAGTCTCAGTTCTATATGACACGAGTTCTGAGACCTCACTTCTCTAAGTATCAATACTCTATCTGTGGAGAAAAATGATGCTAATAGTGCTTTTTCACAGGACTGCCTCAAGGCTAAAATGAAATACATGTCAGTATCTCTTTTCTCTCTTTTCATTTCTTTCTTTCTTGACAGATAGTATAGCACCCTGTTGACCTCTGTTGGCCTGAAGCACATGATCCTCCTGTATCATCAGCTTTCCAAGTTCTGGGGTTACAGGCATGTACTAATATGCCTAGTTTACAGATCAGTATTTTCTTTTCTTGAATTCTTCACAAGCAACTCTCATAATGTTTGACATATCCAGGTAACAACTTAAGTAAATATCACCTGTTATTTGCTTGTTTTATTCACTTTTAAAACTATCTGAACAGTCTGAACAATCTACCTTGCTGCTCTCAGTCAAGGAAATACTTGTAGAAATCTAATTTCAAGGTAATAATGCATTTCCTTACTGTGTGATAAATAGAATAATATCTCAGTGTAGTTTGGCTATAGGTTTTTAACCATCCAGTCATAAAATTAATGGACTTGTATAAAGTAATCTAACCTACAGCTTTGAGCTGAAGAGCTGAGGGGCAGCTCTGTCCAGGGCCAGAGTTCAAGCCCCATGACTGACAAAAAGATCAACAACAACAACAACAACAACAAACAAACAAGCCGGGTGCCGGTGGCTCATGCCTGTAATCCTATCTATTCAGGAGGCTGAGATCTGAGGATCGCGGCTCAAAGCCAGCCCAGGCAGGAAAGTTCGTGAGACTCTTATGTCCGATAAACCGCTAGAAAACCGGACGTGCTGCTGTGGCTCAGACGGTAGAGCGCTCGCCTTGAGCTGAAGAGCACAAGGACAGCGCCCAAGCCCAGAGTTTAAGCCCCACGACGAAAAAATAAATCAGCATAGGTCTTATAAAACTCAATACCATAACATGTATTTAATGTCATAGCTTTGATTCACATTGATTTGTACATAAACATTTCAGTTCCTTAGCATGCCATTTTAGTGTTAATTCAATAAACAGCCATATTTTAAAATAGAATTTTGCATTACATGGTTGGTAGGTCTTCAATGTTCTGAGGATGAAGTTGGATGTTTGGAGAAATAAACTACACATTCGATTCATAAAGGTTGTTTGGTGGGTCTTTTTTATTTTATTTTTGTGGGGCTTAAACTGAGAGCCTCACATTCTCATTTGCTTTTTTGGTCAAGACAGCTCTCTTCTATTTGACCATTTTCTAATTTTGTTTTTCTTGTGGGCTACTTGGGGATAAAGAGTCTCATGGATTTGTCTGCCCAGGCTGGTTTCTAAGCATGATCCTCAAAACTCAGCCTTCTGAGTAGCTAGGATTACAAGCATGAACCACCAGTGTTGAACACTCTGTGGGTCTTTATTCAACCATGACACATTGAGTACCAATGTAGAATCACTGTAGAAAACAAATTGAGTCCTTAAGAAGCATCAGTCTGCAGGAGGACAGAGGTCATTGAAAATAATATGTTTACTTCCAGGTGCTGGTGGCCCTTGCCTGGCTGCAGAGGAGGCTGAGATCTGAGGATCCCAGTGTAAAGCCAGCACAGGTGGAAAAATCCTTGAGACTCTCATCTCTAATGAACCATCAAAAAGCCAGAAATGTTGGCGTGTGTGGTTCAAGGCTTAGAGCACTAGTCTTGAGTGAAAATGCTAAAGGACACTCCACCTAGGCCCTGAATTTAAGCCCTAGTATACATACACACACACACACACACACACAGAGTATTATTAGGTCATGAGAAATGTTATTAAAGAAAAACAACAAGGTTTTCATCTGGGAGCAACTCTCTCAACTATGTGGTTGTTTTATTGAAACCAGAGTTTGGAGAAAGAGACATGATTTTATCTAGGAGAAAATTCAGTGCCAGTGTATGCGGCCCTGAGATGGGTGCTGGGGGTGTGGGTGACTCAGTTAAGAAGACAGGAATAGCTAGAAGAGAATAACCAAGAGAACTGGCGGTAAGGAAGGGTATCATAACACAGAGACATTTCATTTTCCTTCTGAAATGAGTAGAAAGCCATTGTGGAGTTCCAGGCAAGAAATACTTCTTAGTGTGATAGTGTTTGAATGAGAGTAGGAATGGGACTATTTAGGGACTGTAGTTTGCAGGTGTGGGAATAAGGATGCACTGCATTCATGTGGATTGCATTAAGGTAGACACAGTGGTATATTCTGCATGCAGTTTAACAGCCTAACAGGTGGTATTTTGTGATGGCGTGGATAAAGCATAAAAGCAAATAAAGAATTCCAAAGTGTGTGAGAATGGAAAGAGTGCTGGGAAGATGACAGTACTGATTGTGAGTTTTATCTTTGCTGGATTCATCAGGCTTTTTCTATCCATATGTTTGCTTCCAGAGCAACCTTCTCCCATAGGTGGCAAAGCTCAATTAGAATTCATGCCTCCAGTGTGGATATAGATGCTGTGGCCAGTGCCCAAGGGGCCATGTTTGTTCTAGTGGCAAAAAGCAGCAATTGAAGAGGTGAAAAGAAATACAGGCTAATGCTTGCTTTTTTTTTTTTTTTTTACATTTCTTGTCTTCCACTTGTTCCTCAGGAATACTGATACACAAGCTGTGCCCTCAGAAAAAACCATTTCCCAAAATGTTCCACCATATGGAGTGAAATTGTTCAACCCCAATTGAGTTATTTGTCTTTTGTCTGCTCCTTTTGTCCCTTATTCCCATAAACCTAATCATTTTTGATTTCCTGGATGCTGGTTGACTCTCCCCTTTCTTTTCTTCTAAACACCGTGCCCTTCATTATAAGAAGTAGGCTCCTGTGTTCCCAGTGCCCCCAAACTCATTGCTTGTCCTCCTTCCACAGCTGAACAATCCCAAGTGTCATTGAGATGAGTTCATGGAGCTTTCTGAAGCTAGGATGCTGAGATTTGGAGCTGGAATGTCACAGAGGTACATGGAACCATTTCTCAATGCTGCACTCTACTGATGCACAGATCTGCTTTTGCAGGTTGCATTAACAAAGATCATTTTGCTACCTTTGCTAAGAATAAGACAAAATGAGCATCATGCAATTGTCTTTTACTCTGGAAATGCAGGAAGAGATTATGGGTTCTTTTTGTTGGTTTGTTTTGTTTTTTGGGTCCGGTCATGGGGCCTGAACTCTGGGCCTGGGCGCTGTCCCACAGCTCTTCAGCTCAAGGCTAGCACTCTACCACTGGAGCATCAGTCCCACTTCTGGCTTTTTCTGCTTATATGGTGCTGAGGAATCGAACCCATGGCCTCATGCATGCAAGGAAAGCACTCTACCACTGAGCCACCTTCTCAGACCTGAAGAAGAGATTCTTACTCTGGTCAATTCCTGTTTCAGTGTGTGTGTAAGGTGGGGAACTCCTTGTGAGCTGCCATCTAATGTCACCAAAATTGAGATTTAAGTTACATTAAAAAAATTAGTAAAGTCAATGCATGTTTCCCCTTCTATTGTGGATGGTAGATTTAGCTTGTAAACTCATCAGTAAATATGGTTGGTGGTATGTATGTATATACAAATGTGTTCACTGAAATATGATGGATTGAAGGGAGAACTCAAATATGTAATTCCTTAGAAAGGCATAGCCAGATTTTAGCAAAATGAAATACTAGGAAGCAGGTACTGGAAAAAATGGGTGGAGTCAAGAGGAAAATTGTGAACAAATAGCAAAATGGGGGGAAATGCAGTCAAGAATCCAATGCATCTGCTGCAAAATTAAGAGTGAGGGAAGGGCTGGGTAGGGAAGGGATGGGTTGAAAGGGGTGACATGGATCAAGATATATTGTATTCACGAACTGCTTTGTTACATGAGAACTCCTTTGTACAACTGAAGAATAATAACATTCAAAATTGTGTTTTCAAGAAGATGCTGATCAAGGGTCTCTAGATGGAATTTTTCCCTGAAAGTTACATTAAGTGCTTCCATCTAAGGAATATAATCTTGAACAATTCTTTATTTTGATCAATTTGAAAGGAATGAGGTCAAGTAATTTCTGCATTACCTTCATTAATCCAGCAACATTTTTGAAGTACTTAACTATGCTTGTAGATTATGCCAATGTCCTAAGAAGGGGGTGTGAATACAAATGTGAACTGTCCACTTCTTTTTCTCCTAAGAGAGAGGGCATGAACATTTCAGCATAGGGCTGGATATTAACTCAGAAGCCTTTGTAACCTATGTGGTTGGTCTCTGTCACATTCCCTCTGGCTTGCTGTCATGATGGAAAAGCTCACAGTAGGTACATTAATGAGCCGACAACCGTCTAGGGAACTTGGTTTACTAAATTAGGTGGAAGGATGCATTTGGTTTACTGGCTACAGTGCACCAGTTGCTTAAAAACTGGATTGGAGTAGAGGAAACAAAATAGAAACCATAATGACATGTCTGAGAACACCAAAGAGCGGCTACTTGGGGATGATTCTTTCACATGATCTGGTAGCAACAGTGCTTGGGAAGTCTTCCTGGAGAAGGTGATATCCTAGAAGATTCTCACAAATAGTGATATTGGGGGAAGAACTGTCAGACAAATGATTGGGGTATGAGTGGTAAGCATTTCAAAATCCCACCAGCAGAGTTGAGAGGTATGGGGAGAGAATTATACACTGTCTTGAATTTCTACAGGTTAAAGTAAATGACAAAGCCAGGAAATGGTGGCTTCCACCTGTAATGCTAGCTACTTAGCCATATTTAATTTAAAAGAAGACAGGCCATATGTTAAGAGAGCAAAATGAGGACTAAATAGTGAGCTTGAATAAAAGGGTAAGAGTTTGCAAATGTACCAGGAAGGATGGGGATGACAAAAATGTATAAAGATCATATTAAGAAATTATGAGCTTCTTGGACTGGGAATGTGGCTTGGTGGTAAAGTGCTTATCATCATGCATGAAACCCTGGGTTTGATTCCTCAGTACCACATAAATAGCAAAAGTTAGCAGTGGCACTGTGGCTTAAGTGGTCAAGCACTAGCCTTGAGGAGAAAAAAAAGCTCAGGAATCGTGCCCAAACCCTGAGTTCAAGTTTCAGGACTGGCAGGAAAAAAAGAAAACAACAAAAACAGAGAAATTACCAGCTTCCTCTCCTTGAATTGTAGAGACTCCAGTTTTCACAGTAAAATGAATTTTCACAGAGGTGCTTGGCTGCTTGGTTAGAAGAGCAGACAGAAGACTGTCGAGTTGAACCAAGTTCATGAGCTAACACCTGGGGAGAGAAAGCAAGAAAGGATTAGTCTTATGATTCTGGGATACATCCTCATTTTTATCTCCTACCATGGGACTTTTAAGCCCTCATTAACGACAGCTTGGAGAGAAGTTTCCTTTTTCCTTTTTGGTTCCAAGGCAAATCAAATCCCTACTATCACCCAATATTTTCTTTTCTTTCTATTTGGACTTGATTCACTTGATGATGGAGTGCACCAGAAACTCACCATGACACTTGAACAAGTAGAAGTGAGTGGGAATGTGCATGGTACCTGCAGGATTAAAAAACACAAAACCTGTGCAACATTCAGCAGTGTTCCTGGCCAAACAAATAGCATGATCATCCCTCTGCTGATGTCCAAAGTATGAGAAGGTTGAGCTAGGAATGTAGCAAACTGTCCTCCAGTGTTTGGAGTGTCTAAAAACACTCTATTTTTGGATATACAAAATTGAAGAAATGACATCAGTGGGCCTAGTTTCTGGACAAGAAACCAGGAGTGTGTGTTCTTGCTCAGTTCTTTGGATCAGCCCTGGTGTTTTACAAACTGAGCCATTCATCTGGTACAGTATTTTGGTGATTAGTGATAGAGTGTCATAAACTTTGCTGCCCAGGATGTTTTGAATTGTGATCCTCCGTGTTTCAGCATCCGGAATATCTAGGATTATGGGTATGAGACACACATTTCATATTCTTAACCCTAGAAGGCCAGTATGTGGGATGAATGAATAAATGGGTTATTTCTTTTCTGTTTACTGTTTCACTATATAGTAGATCTTGTTCCATGTTTCCTGGACTTTTCCAAAGTAGCTTATGCATTTCATTAGGAGGAACTTAAATGCATGCATAGCCAGAAACTATCCCCCAATCCCCACCCACCCACCCCCAGTACTAGAGCCTGAAATCAGGGCCTAGGAGCTGTGTTTGAGTTTTTTTGATGTTGTTGCTTGTTTTTATTTTGCTTAAAGCTAGCATTGTACCACTTGAATAACAGCTCCACTTCTGTCCTTTTGGTGATTAATCGGCAATAAGTGTCTTAATGATCTTTTCTGCCTGTGTTCACTTCAAACTGTGATCTTGAGTATTTAGGGTTATATGAGTGAATTACTGGTACCCAGAACAAACTTTTTTTAAAGACCATTCTTATTAGCATGTAATTAGTTGTCTAAGGAAAGGTCTCGTGATAGTTCCATACTTGCATACAATCCATTTCAGTTAAACATTCTCTTCCATCACTTTCTTTTATTCCCTCCTTGAAACAAATGTAGGCAGGCACTGGTGGTTCATACCTGTAATCCTAGATACTCAGAAGACTGAGACTGGAGGATCTTGATTCAAAGCCAGCTGGGACAGAAAATTATGTGAGATACTTATCTCCAATTAATTATCAAGAAGCCAGAAGTGGAGCTGTGGATCAAGGAATAGAACAATAGCTTTGAGCAGAATTGCTAAGGAACAGGGCCTGCTGGATCCTGAGTTCAAGCACCCCTCCCCGCCCCTCTCTCCAAACCAATATCAACAGGTTTCATTTTTCTATTTTAATACACTCATAATTATTTGTATCGTATTTGCCCTCATTCAGCTTCCCTCCTGGCCTTCCCTCATATTTTGCTTTCCTGTCATTCCTTTTGTTTTCATTTTTTAGTGTAATTTAACAGTGAGCTTTCTATATGCTTTTTCACCAGTACATATATTATAATTTAGTCAGATTCACCTCTTATATTATGCTTTGTTTCCATACCCCTCTACCAGCACATTCAGTAGGTTTCAGTGTGTCTCCTTACACCATCTTTTTACATAGTCACAATGTATTTAATCTTATTTGTACTCCATCATTCTCCCTCCCTTTCATCCCCATATAGTTCCACATTGAAATCATGTTCTCTAGTCATGTCTATAAAAATATGCTTGTAACTAGATATGCATATCTTTCTAAGTCTAGATGGGTGAAAAAATGTGACACTTGGCTTTTGGATCTTGGCTAACAAATCAGACACATCCTCCATCCCCACCTCCCATCCTCTTTTAGAACTGTAAATTTATTTTGGCTTTCAGGGAAAGCAATGTACATAAATCAGTATTTGCTTGCTTGCATTCTTTCATAGATTAGTGGACATGAGTGTGTTTGGATCTGGGTTCAAATTCTAGATTCCACTCTTAAATACCTGACTTGTAATTTTCAGCTGAAATCCTGTGTAGGTGTTTGAATAATAATAAAACACCATTCTTAGGATGATTATTAAGAGTAAAATGAAATGGTGTAGATAGCTTTAGGTCATCTTTACCCAATAGGAAACCAAGATTTGGAGATTCCAAACATGCTGTGTAATTATTATCTGCAACATCAGGTAACTTTTTTGCATTCCAAAAGCATTACAGATGTGTTCTTACAGATTTTCGATATGGGAAAAGCAACATGTAAGAACTGATTCATAGGCACTTTTTTTTTTATCATGGGGCTTGAACTCTGGGCCTGATCTCTGTCCCTCAGTTCTTCAGCTCAAGGACAGCACTCTACCATGTGAGCCAAAGTGATGCCGCCAGTTTCCTGAGTGATTTGTTGGAGATAAGAGTCCCACAGACTTTCCTCCCAGGGCTGGCTTTGAACAGTGATCTTCACATCTCAGCCTCCAGAATAGCTAGGATTAAAGGCTTGAGCCATCAGTGCCCAGCACATAGGCACTTTTATAAACACTCAAGTACTTGAACTATTCAATCAGGTCAATTGACTGGAATGGAAAAGGTTGATATATTGCCTGCTCTGCGGGAGTTGTTATTTGGGTTTGTCATTTATCTCTTTGATTTAGAAAGCCTGTGCTTAGTCATCTCCAGACACACTTATCAGAGACACACTTATCAGCGATGGGTAATCAAGCCAGGGCCATCCACAGATGTTAGTCAGCGATACTGTGAAACTCATTTTCTCAGAGCTCACTTACATCCATCACTCTTCTTTGGGGACAGGTCTCTGCAGAGTTACAGTACCTGTGACTCTGTGGCCTTGTCGGGTATCAAAGTGCTCTGTCATGAAAAGCCTAGCCAAGGACCTCCTTTTCTTTTTTAAAAAAATTTTATTTTATTTTATTTGTGAACATACTGTACAGAGGGGTTACAATTGCATGGGCAGGATAATGCGTACACTTCTTAACAAGCATTGCAGCCTACTCCTTTGTTTACCCTTCACATCACTTCCCAGCCTCCCCCCTCCCCCCCAGTCCCAATCCTTCTCCTTCCCCCCTCTCCCCCCCCCGCACCGACATTGTAAAGCTCATTTTGGACATGACAACTTGTACTTCTCATTGTTGCAACAGGTCCACCTGTATGCTTAAGCAACTGGTTTTTCCCCATCTCCTCCACAAGTTATACTGACATCAAATATAGTGAAAGCAGGGGTTAAACTGTGGGGGAGGGACATACAGAGCAACAAAGAGATAATCTTATAAATGCATTAGAAACACATGCATGAAAGAAAAAAACATTAAAATACACATCTAAGGGTTCATTTTCCTGACATCACATTATCTGACCTTTTCTGCTTGACTCATACATATACTAGATATTGCAAATAAGGGAAACCATGGGACCTATGTTTCTTTGGGCCTGGCTTACTTCACTTAATATAATTTTTTCCAAGTTTTTCCATTTCCTAACAAATGGGGCAGTGTCATTCTTTCTGATGGAGGCATAGAATTCCATTGTGTATATATACCACATTTTCTTGATCCATTCATCTACTGAGGGGCATCTGGGTTGGTTCCATATCTTAGCTATGGTAAATAATGCTGCAATAAACATAGTTGTGCTGGTAGCTTTAGTGTAGTCTTGTTTGTAAACATTTGGGTAAATGCCCAAAAGTGGGATTGCTGGGTCATAGGGGAGTTCTATGTGAAGTCTTTTGAGGAACCTCCATACTGCTTTCCAAAGTGGTTGAACAAGTTTACATTCCCACCAACAATGAAGTAAGGTTCCTTTCTGTCCACATCCCCTCCAGCATCTGTTGTTGTTAGAGTTCTTGATTTTGCTGTTCTAATTGGAGTGAGGTGATATCTCAATGTTGTTTTGATTTGCATTTCTTTTATGGCTAGGGATGTTGAACATTTTCTTCATGTGTTTTTGGCCATCCTTCTTTCTTCTTCAGAGAAGCTTCTCTTTAAGTCTTTCGCCCACTTATTTATTGGGCAGTTGTTTCTTTGAGGATTTGTTGTTGGGGGGTTTAATTTTTTGAGTTCCAAGTATATTTTAGATATGAGACCCTTGTCCGTTGTATGGCTAGTAAAGATCTTCTCCCAATCCGTGGGCTTTCTATTGGTCTTGCTAGCTATGTCATTTGCCCTGCAGAAGCTCTGCAACTTTATGCAATCCCATTTGTCCAAACTTTCTTTGATTTGTTGTGTTTCCGAGGACCTCTTTTCTCTGTCCCACCTTTCTAGATGGAAGTTAAGATTTCTATTTCACAAAGCAAAAGGGCATGCTATTTGGAACCAGTGTCTGCTCCTCTGTGCAGTAAAGTTCAGAATGTAACATCACCTCCAGTTGACCTTGTTACAGTTGGATACATTTTACCAAGGTGATTGCATCCTCTTTATGGCCATTGTTTCAATTACTGCAGGGCACTGGTCTGCAGTGGAAAGATAAGGCAGCTTTCTTCTGTTGCATGATAAGAATGAGGGACTTTGCTGGAGGAGACTGTCTGTTAAGCCATCAGAGACTTGAAACAATCGACTTTTTGCCATTTGGGATTGGTTTCTGCTTAATCTGTAAGAATGTCCATCTGCCACCTTTGGATATTATTTTCTCATTTGAGAAGTTGTGCCCAGCTCATTAGTTGTCTATTTTTATTCAGAAACAAAAAGAGATAGATTCAAAGCCTGTACATAAATCATTTCCAGGCTTGACTACTTCCTGCTCCTTGTCATGGGGCCTTCTCCATAGACTCCTCACACATGGAGTTGTTTTGACCACAGCAAAGGATGAAAGAGAATGAGAGAGAGCAAGAGAGAGTGAGAGAGTAAGAGAAATATCCCACTGTGAGAGTAACAGCTATTTATATTGCAAGCTGAGAAGTAATATCTCTCATTTCTTCCACGTTCTATTCACTAGAACCAATAAGCTAGATGTGGCCACATCTAAAAAATGAGAGATTGCAGGCAATTGTCAGTCCTGGTGTGGTTTTTGACCTGGGATTAAAGGGACCTGCACAGTTAATCCTGATAAGTCCTGAAATGAAGGGATAATCTATACCTCATCTATGCTCTTGTCATATCCAGTGCCTGAATGAGTCTGTGCGCAAGATTCATGGTCTTAGAGAGGGTTGGGTGTGCCTGGCACTGGTTGAAGCCACCTCAAGACTAAGGGCCACTTAATGGGACAGGAAAAAAAAGGAAATTCAGAAAAGAGCTTAAAAGATAAAGAGGACATGAAACAGCCTAATGCATGTGAAGAGTCTAGAATCAAGGGAGAACTTTATGGAAAAGTTAATGGTCCAGTATTCTCTGCATTGGGAATTTGTCATGCCAGTGTACTCCTGTAGTACTGCCAATCAGTATGCTGAGGCAGGAAGAACATAAATTCTAGAATAGCTTGGGCTATATCACCCAATTCTATCTCAGAAAGGAAGGAAGAGACACAAAAGGGAGGAAAAGTGCAAGAAAAGAGAAAAGGAGGAACTAGTAAAGAAAAGGTAGGGGTAAACAGAGGAAAGAAGGAAGGGAAGAGAATAAAAACCAAGAATAGGGAAAAAGTATATGTTGGGATGTCTAAATACCCCTCATGTATGACTCAACAATGATAAATGTCAGCAACTACTTATGGAGACTTTTTCAAAAAGAAAGAATAAAGTAGTATGGAGGAACAGCTCTCTGAGATTCTTCTGTGAGTGAACTTACTGGGTGCTTTTGGGGTCATAGGGGAATGGATTTGGAACTAAGTCTTACTATGTAGCCCAGGTTGGACTGGAACTCACTATATAGGCCAAGCTGTCCTCAATCCATAAACTTCCTGCCTCTGTCTTCTGCATTCTGTGTTTGTGAGTATGGCTTTATTACACCCAGCTCATTTTTAATGCTGCTGTTCTTGCCAGTCCTGGGCCTGGAACACAGAGAATGGACCCTGTCCCTGAGCTTTTTTGCTTAAGGTTAGCTCTCTCCCACTTTGAGGCACAGGGCCATTTGCAGTTTCTGGTGATTAATTGTTGAGAAGAGTCTCATGAACTTTGCTGCCTAGGCTGGATTTAAACAGAGATTCTCAAATCTCAGCCTCCTGAGTAACTAGAATTACAGGTGGGAGCCACCAATGCCTAATGCATTATTAATTCTTTTCCTTTAAGAAGACCTGTGAGATAGCTGGGCAGTGGTAGCGCATGCCTGCAATCCTAGCTACTCAAGAGGCTAAGATTTGAGGATAGCAATTGAAAGAATGTCCAGGTAGGGGACTGAGAAGGTGGCTCAGTGGTAGAGCATTTGCCTTACATGCCTGAGGCCCTGGGTTCAATTCCTCAGCACCACATAAGCAAAAAGAAAAAAGTCAGAAGTGGTGCTGTGGCTCAAGTGGAAGAGTGCTAGCTGAGCTGAAGTGCTGAGGGACAGTGCCCAGGCCCAGAGTTAAGGCCCCACGACTGGACACCCCCCCCAAATAAAAGAATGTCCAGGCAGGAAAGTCCATTAGATTCTTATCTCCCATAAACCACCAGAAAGCCAGAAGTGGCACTGTGGCTCAAGTGGTAGAGAGCTAACCCTTAGCTGAAGAAGGGGTGGGGTGAAGTGGACCACTTACCTCGAACCAGCCCTACTCTGGGTGGGCATTACATGCATGCATGGTCACACACCCACAGGGACTAGGAGGACGGAGATCCATGCAGCCAGGGCGAAGAGATCCTTGGGTTTCTTGTGCCAGCAGCAGGTGCCCCACCAGCTGCAGGAGGATGGTAGCAAACATGGCCTGGATCCTGAGACTGTCGATGGACACAGTGGATGCAGTGGAACCAAGTAGCCTCTGGGCAGAACCGGGAGAGGATGCAGGGCAGACTCCGAGCCTCCTGCTTCCTTCTTGTGTGGCCGCTATGGTTGTGTGCTTCCAGACTCATCTGGGACTGTGCGCATGTGTGTGCGCATGCGTATCCCTCACCAGCATTTGGGCTCATGCCCATTGCACGTTTGTACCGTCACAGTTTGTGTGCATGCGTGCCCTTCCTTCACACTTCCTGGCTGGGCTTCTATATCTCCTGAGAGGCTGGAGGACCCATGACTGCTGGAATCCAGACCTGAGGTGAGACTTTCCCAGATTGTATTGGAAAACATCCAGTGAAGGATGCAGCAGGGCACCCTGCTTGGTTGGAGCACTATCTATAAAGTAGATTTTGTACTCTGTTTTCTAGTGAGCTTTGTTCTTTTTTTTTTTTTTTTGCCAGTCTTGGGGTTGAACTCAGGGCCCGGGCACTGTCATTGAGCCTTGCTGTGCTCAAGGCCAACGCTCTACCACTTGAGCCACTTCCAGCTTTCTGCTGTTTATGTGGTACTTAGGAATCGAACCCAGGGTTTCATGCATATGCTAGACAAGCACTGTACCACTAAGTGACATTCGCATCCCTTTTGTTAAACCTCCAGCTTATCAGGAGGTTTAGAAGCCCAGCCCAGAAGTGTGAGGGAAGGGCATGTGCACAGGGTCAAGTGAATGCACATGCAATGCGCATAATCATGCACGCTGGTGAGGGACATGCATGCACAGACGCGCATACATGTACACCCACCTGGATGAGCCTGCATGGGTATGACCACAGTAGCCACCCAAAAAAGAAGCGGGAAGCTGAGAATCTGCCCTGCATTGTCTCCTGGGTCCAGCCCGAGGCTGCTTGAATCCACTGCATCCACCAGCAGTCTCACAACCTAGGCCGTGTTCGTTGTTGTCCTCCCCCAACTGGTGCTGCACCTGTTGCTGGGATGAGAAACCTAGGGTGTCTTCAGACTGAGTGCATGCATCACCATCCTCATAGTCCATGTGGGCATGTGACTGCAATATGTGTGTGATGGCCTCCCGGTCTCGGGCTAGTTCAAGGTAAGTGGGACACTTCACACACATGCACGTATGCATGTGAGTGTGTGTGTGTGTGTGTGTGTGTGTGTGTGTGTGTGCACGTGCATGCACACACACACACACACAAACACACAAACACAGACACACACACTCATAGGACCGGAAGCGCAGGTCAAGGGACTGTAAGTGTGTGTGAAAGGACCTTAAACTGGGTGAAGGGACTTGGGAACACACTTGCAGAGCTACATAGACATTGACTAAGGCGCCCTAGAGCCCCACAGAGAATAAAGGGGGGTTGGGCTGTCTCAGAGGCCTCCTTGCTACCACTCCCCAGTATCGCTCCGGGGTTGGTCAGTTCTGCCGTTACCACTGGTGGTCATGGAACTGGAGCCACATTCATTGCCACCTTTCCCAAACTGGCACTGCACCTGCTACAGTGATGTCTCTTTGCCTGTGGACCTCTGTCTTCCTGGTCTGCATGTGCTTTGTTGAGGTGCCATCATGGGAACGCCCTCATTGCCAGGAAGTACCCCTCCTCTTGATCCTCCTCCCCACCAGGGACTGGAAGCCATGGTAAGAGGAGGTCCATTACTCCTGCTGATACAAGAAAAAATGGAGACTTGGAGAAAGGAGTTGACAGTGGGGATGAAGTCCTGCCTTGTACACAATAGATATCCACTAAGAGATTCACAGGGCACAATGGCATACTGATAATTCAGAGAAGTCTAGGATTAGAAAAAGGATGTCATTTTGGCTCACATGAGTCTTTTACACTTCCTGTGAAACTTACATCAACAACCTTATTTTCTCTATCTTTTCACAGACCATTCCCCAGGAGCTCAGGACATCTGGATTTGAGCAGAGTTGTCACCAGAATGCCAAGGGACCATTATCATTGCATGGCCACCACCTCCTGGGACTAGTCCACTTTCCTACAATGCCCATACGAGGCTTAATGTTCTTTCCTGCCTGGTTTCACTTCAAACTGTGATCTTCAGATCTCAGCCTCTTGAGTACCTAGGGTTATAGGAGTGAGTTACTGGCACCCAGAACAAACTCTTTTTAAAGACGATTCTTATTACCATGTAATTAGTTTTCTAAAGAAAGGTCTCACCGAGTGCCGGTGGCTCACTCCTGTAATCCTAGCTACTCAGGAAGCTGAGATCTGAGGATCGTGGTTCAAAGCCAGCCTGGGCAGGAAAGTCCTTGAGACTCTTATATCCAACCAACCACGAGAAAAAAAAAAACAGAAGTGGCACTGTGGCTCAAGTGGTATGGTGCTCAGCTTGATCTGAAGAGTGTAAGGACAGCACCCAAGCCCAGAGTTCAAGCCCCACGACCGATCAAAAGAAAAAGAAAGAAAGAAAGAAAGGTCTCGTGCTATTTCCATGCATGCATACACTGCATCTCAGTTAAACTCACTCCTCCATCACTTTCTTTCATTCCATCCTTGAAACAAATGTAGGCAGGCACTAGTGGTTCATGCCTGCAATCCTAGATACTCAGAAGGCTGAAATCCAAGGATCTTGATTGAAAGCCAACTGGGACAGAAAAGTTTGTGAGACACTTATTTCCAACTAATTATCAAGAAGCCAGAATTGGAGCTGTGGATCAAGGGATAGAACAATATCTTTGAGCAGAAAAGCTAAGTAACAGTGCCTGCTGGATCCTGTATTCAAGCTCTCTCTCTCTCTCTCTCTCTTTCTCCCTCCCTCTCTCTCTCCTCTCTCCCTCTCTCCCTCTCTCCCTCTCTCTCTCTCTCTCTCTCTCTCTCTCTCTCTCTCTCTCTCTCTCTCTCTCTCTCTCTCTCTCTCTCTCTCTCTCTCTCTCTCTCTCTCCAAATCTCAACAGGTTTCTTTGTTCTCTTTTAATACACTCATACCGTATTCACCCTCATTCAGCTTCCCTCTTGGCCTTCCCTCATATTTTGCTTTCCTATCATTCAGTTTGTTTTCATATTTTTAGTGTAACTTAAGGCAACAGTGGGGTTTCTATATGCTTTTTCACCAGTACATGTATTATAATTTAGTCAGATTCACCTCTTTGATTATGCTTTGTTTCCATACTCCTCTACCACCACATTCAGTAGCTTTCAGTGTGTCTCCTTACACCATTTTCTTACCTAGTCACAATGTATTTTAATCTTATTTATACCTTATCATTCTCCCTCCATTTCACCCGTATATTTCCACATTTAAGTCATGTTCTGTAGTCATGTCTATAAAAATGTTTATATCTAGATATGCATATCTTTCTAAGTCTAAATGGGTGAAAAAAGTGATACTTGGCTCTTGGAGCTTGGCTACCAAATCAGATATATCCTCCCTCCCACTCCTGCCCCATCCTCTTTTAGAGCTATAAATTCATTTTGGCTTTCAGGGAAAGCCAAGCACCTAAAGCAGAGCTACTCACGAGGCTGAGATCTGAAGATCACAGTTGGAAGTGAACCAGTTAGGAAAGACCATTAAGACTATTATTGCCAATTGATCACCAAAAGGCCAGAAGTGGAGCTGTTATTCAAGTGGTACAGCAAAATTAAAACAAAAACACCAACATCAAGTATTTGCTTGCTTGCATTCCTCTTCATAGAGTAGTACACATGAGTGTGGTTGGAGCTGGGTTCCAATTCTAGATTCCACACTTAAATACCTGACTTGTAATTTTAAGCTGCAATCCTGTGTGTGTGTTTGAATAATAATAAATAAAACACAATTCTTGGGATGATTCTTAAGAATAAAATGAACCAGGGGCTGGGAAGGTGGCTCAGTGGTAGAGCACTTGCCTTGCATGCTTGAGGCCCTGGGTTCGATTCCTCAGCACCACATAAGAAAAAAGAGAAAAAAGCCGGAAGTGGCGCTGGGCTCAAGTGGTAAGAGAGCTAGCCTTGAGCTGAAGAGCTGAGGAACAGCGCCCAGGCCCAGAGTTCAGGCCCACAACTGGACCCGAAAAAGAAAAAGAATAAAATGAACCAGTGTAGATAGATTTTGGTGATCCTTACACAATAGAAAACCAAGATTAGGAGATTTCAAACATGTGAAATTATTCTCTGCAACAACAGGTATCATTTTTTGCATTCAAAAAGCATTATTGATATTTTCTTACAGATTTTCTTTTTTTTTGGTGGTTGTGGGGCTTGAACTCTGGGCCTGAGCACTGTCCCTCAGCTCTTCAGCTCAAGGCGAGCACTCTACCATTTGAACAACCATGACACTTCCAGCATTCTGAGTGATTTATTAGAGAGAAAAGTTCCTGGACAGTTCCTGTCCAGGCTGACTTTGAACCATCATCCTCAGGTCTCAGCATCCTGAGTAGCTAGGATTACAGACATGAGCCACCAGCACCTGGCTCATAGGCACTTTTATAAACACTGAAATAGTTGAAGTGTTGATTCAGGTCAATCGACTTGGAATGGACATGTTTGACATATCACCTGCTCTGTGGGAGTGTTTGTTTGTGTGTATCATTTATCTCTATGGTTTAGAAAGCCTGTGCTTATACATCTTCAGACAAACTTAGCAGAGATGGTTAATCAAGCCAGAAGCCAGGGGCCATCCCCAGATACTAGTCAGCACCACTTTGAAACTCACTCACTCTCTCCAAAGTGACTTCCATCCATCACTCTTCTTTGGGGACCGGTTTCTGCAGAGATATAGTACCTGTGAGTCTTGGTCTCATCTGTTATCAAACTGCCCTGTAATGAGAAATCTAGCCAAGGACCTCTTTTTCTTTGCCCATCTTTCTGGATAGAAGTCAAGATTTCTGTCTCACAAATCCAAAGGGCATGCTATTTGGAACCACAGTCTTTGGTCCTGCGTGCAGTAAAGGGAGTTGAGAATGTACCATCCCCTGTTACTGACCTTGTTACAGCTGGATACATTTTACCAAGGTGGTCTCATCCTCTTTCTGATCATGGTTTAAATCACTGCAGGGCACTCATCTGCAGTGGAAAGATGCAGCAGACTGGTTTTGTTGCATGATAAGAATGAGAGACTTAACTGGAGGACACTGTCTGCTGAGGCATCACAGACTAGGGAAAAAGTCTACTTTTTGCCATTCAGGACATGGTTTCTGCATAGTCTATAGGAATGGCCACCTGCCGCCTTTGGGTATTATTTTCTCATTGGGGAAGTTGTGCCCAGCTGATTATTATTCAGAAACCAAAATAGATAGATTCAAAACCTGGACTTAAGTCAGAGTCATTTCCAGGCTTGACTATTTCCCACTCATGTCTTCCAACTGTCATCTGGAAGCTGCAGCTCCTTGTTCTGGGGCCTTCTCATACACTGCTCACACATGCATTTGTTTCACCCAGAGCAAAGGGTATAGGAGAATGAGAGAGAGAAGGAGAGAGCAAGAGAGAGCAAGAGAGAGAAATCCTACTGTGAGAGCAACAGCTATTTATATTGCAATCTGAGAAATGATATCTCTCATTTCTGCCATGTTCTATTCACTAGAAATAATAACTAGATATGGCCTTATCTGAAAAATGAGAGATTGCAGGGGATTGTCGAGATTAGTATGGTTTTGACCTGGAACTTCCTTTCAGAGTGTGTTCCCTTAAGGGGATCTGCTCAGCTAATGGCTTATGGATCCTGAAAGGAAGGGACAATCTACATTTCATCTATGCTCTGTCATATTCGGTGCCTGAATGAGCCTGTGCCCAAGCTACTTTGTCTCAGAGAGGGTTGGAACCACTCCAAGGCTAAGGGCCACTGAATGGGACAGGAAACCAAAAGGAAATTCAGAAAAGAGCCTAAGAGACAAATAAGACATGAAACAGCCTCATGTGTGTGAAGAGTCTAGGGAATCTAGGGAGAACTTTATGGAAAAAAGATAATGATCCAATATTCTCTCCCTTTGGGAATTTTCCAGTCATGCCAGTGTACTCCTATAGTACTGCCATTCAGAATGCTGAGGCAGGAAGAACATAAATTCCAGAACAGCTTGCACTATATCACCCAATTCTATCTCAGAAAGGAAGGAAGGGACAGACTAAAGGGAGGAATAAGGGCAACAAGCAAATGAAGAGAAAAGGAGGAACTAGTAAAGAAAAGGAAGGGTAAACAGAGGAAAGAAAGGAGGGAGAGAATTCAAAGAACAAAGAATAGGGACAAAGTATTTTGGGATGTATAAATAACCCTCATGTATGACCCAACAATGATAAATGTCAGCAACTACTTATGGAGACTTTTATAAAAAGAAAGAATAAAGTAGTAGGTGACAATATGTGACAAAATGAAATAGGTTTATGGAAGAACAGCTCTCTGAGATTCATCTATAAGTGAACTTCCTGGGTGTTTTAGGGTAAGAGGGATTTTTTTGGAACTAGGTCTTGCTATGTAGCCCAGGTTGGACTGTAACTCACTATAAAGGCCAAGATGGCCTCAATCTCTGAACCTCCTGCCTCTGCCTTCTGCATTCTGTGTTTGTGAATATGGCTTTATTATACTCATCTCCTTTTTAATGCTGTTGTTGTTGCCAGTCCTTAACCTGGAACATAGGGCTTGGGTGCTGTCCCTGAGCTTTTTTGCTTAAGGCTATCCCTCAACCATTTTGAGGCATATGGACACGAGGTTATCTTGTCATTGTCAAGAAGAGTCTCATGGACTTTTCTGCCCAGTCAGAATTCAAACCGAAATCCTGAGATCTCAGCCTCCTGTGTAGGTAGAATTACAGATGAGAGCCACCAGTGCCTGACACATCAATAATTCTTTTAGCTTAAAAAGACCTGTCAAGTTGCTGAGTAGTGGTTCCTCATGCCTACAATCCTAGCTACTCAAGAGGCTGAGATGAGAGGATAGCAGTTCAATACTTGCCAAGGTAGGAAAGTCCATGTGACTGTTATCTCCAGTAAACTACCAGAAAACCAGAAGTGGCACTATGGCTCAAGTGGTAGAGTGCTAGGCTTTAGCTGAAGAACTGAGGGACAGCACCCAGGTCCAGAGTTCAAGCTCCATGGCCAAAAATAAATGAATAACTAAGTGAAATAAAGAATAAAAGACCTCTCAAGTAGAATAAACTTCAGGTCCATAAAATAGAAGTCTGCTTCTGAGATAGACATACTTTGTGTATGGTTTTTATTAGAACAATTATAGATATATTAAAATTCAAGACAACGGTACTAAAAGATATAAAAGCAAGATACTTTATTTCTAACCTGTGAGGGATAAATAAAGATTTAAAAAAGGGAGTAAGTGAATCAAAAACAGTAAAAAGAGGTACAAAGCAGCACAGGGACCCATACAAACTGGAATCAGAAATGAGAATGGCAGATGTGGACAAAACTATGACTTCATCTTGGATGTCTTGTCTCTCTTCTCAAGTGGAAAGAAATTTTTGAGTTGAATCTTTACAAAGTCTCCTTATCTCAGGCTCTCTTGCAATTAGATGTAGACCATGCTATGTGAAAAGGACAGTGTTATAATTTCTGTACAAGGATAGTGTCTGTAATAACCCGTGGGACCCAGGGAATCAGTGGGGCACAATAGTGTGGCCTCATGGTCCGGCCTGCTGGAGGGGGAGCAGCATCAAGAGTCAAGCCTCACAACTCCACAGACCCAGCCACTGGACAGAGCAGGGCATTGTGAGGCTGATGTCACCACCCCAAGGGGCACTGGAGGAGCGTGCCATGGCTGGGGCATGCCACTGAAAGGGGCAGAGCAGGCCACCAAAAGGGGAAGGGGCATGCTCCTGGAGACATGCACATAGGGAGCTGACTATTGGGATTGGACTTGGGCTGCTTGGGGGAAGATCATGAATATCAGTTTGATGCCATTAGTGGGGCAGGGGTGCAGCCTTTCTGGGTGTATATAGGCTGCATGCTCCAAGGCTAGGGGGGAAGTTAGGGGAAAACACATTGGGAGGGAGGAGGGAGGAGTCCTGAGGACACCTGGTCTCTTGTGGAGAGGGGAGTAAGGAGGAGACCAGTGGTTCTGAAGAGATGAGAGTAAAGGAAAGACCGGAAGTCCTGAGGCAGGAATTGAGTGTGGAGGAAGGAGAGGATTGGGAGTGGAGGGGGAGAGATGTCAAGAGGGGAAAGCCTGACACAGTAGGGCAGGGCAGGCCTGTGGAGGACAGGGCAAGCTCTGAGAGGCCATTTGGGGCTTCTTGAGGGGCCATTTGGGACCTCCTTGAGAGGTCCTTTGGGGCTTCTTGAGGAGCTATTCAGGGACTTTTTTGGGGGGGTGGGGGTTCCGGTCGTGGGGCCTAAACTCAGGGCCTGGGCACTGTCCCTCAGCTCTTCACCTCAAAGCTAGCGCTCTACCACTTGAGCCACAGCACCACTTCTGGATTTTTTTTCTTTTTGCTTTTTTCTGTTTGGTCTGGTCGTGGGGTCTGAACTCTGGGCCTGGGCGCCGTCCCTCAGCTCTTCAGCTCAAGGCTAGCACTCTACCACTTGAGCCACAGGGCCACTTCTGGCTTTTTTCTTATGTGGTGCTGAGGAATTGAACCCAGGGCCTTATGCATGCAAGGCAAGAGCTCTACCACTGAGCCACCATCCCAGTCCTTCAGGGACTTCTTGAGGGGCCATTTGGAACATCCTCCTGAGGTCACTCAGGGCCTCCTTGAAGGGCCTGTTGGGGCCTCCTTTGGAGGTCATTCAGGGCCTCCTCTGGAGGCCATTTGGGACCTCCCTCTAGAGAGGCCTGTGGACAGTGGAGAGGCCTACATGTGGGGGAGGAAGGGAAGAAAGGGAAAAGCCTTCCCCTTTGGAGGTTTGGAGGTTTGGGGCTTTGGAGATCTGAGGTTTGGAGGTTTGCAGACCAACTAATTGGTGGTTTGAAGACCAACCAATAAAAGTTGGAGTGTCAGGACTGCCTATTGGAGGTTTGGAGGTTTGGTGATTGAGGCTGCTCTTGGTTCTGGGTATCTAAAAAGACAAGGAAGTCTCAAGACACCTTTCTGGTGTAAATAAACTTCTTTTGTTCACTTCTCACTGTGCCTCCATGGATTGTCTCGCTCTCTGTGGTTCATCAATACCCCACTGGGTGATGTCCTTACAGGGGCCATCCTAGGATGGCCATCCTAGGATGCCCAACCCCGAGGAAACATGAGGGCCACTGGCCAATGTCCTCATGGTTTCCACATGGCTGCCATGGTAGCAGTAAGAGCATCCTGCCATGTGCCCAGTGTCATTGGCAACAGACTTCCTGGACCAAGTACCTAACTGCCAGCAGGTGTGCACTGGGCTCTGATTGGTCCACTTCCTCACTGATGTCAATGGCCTGACTTGTGATTGGTCCATTTCCCCCTGACATCACAGAGGATTGTGAAGGTATGCCCAACAGGGTACATATGAGGCAGCTGCTCTCCAGCTTTTTCAGTTACAGTGCTGGGAGCTTTTACTCCGGTGACCTGATGGACTAACTCAGAACTACTTGATTGCTTTCTTTGGGTGTGGGGAGTGGTAGTTGTGTTGTTTGGGTTTGGGGATTTCATTTATTCAGCTGGGGGTTGTGTTTACTTGTTTGTTGGTAGGTTACCTTCTGTTTCTTAAGATTTATTAGTTGTCCACTTCATTTAGATCATCTTAGGTAATTCTTAAGCTTGATTACTTGCCATCCCAGGGACAAGGTGTTAATGTACAACTTTAGTTCCTCCCCCAGGGAGGGGGAGATCACTGTCATTGCACAGTACAACTTGACAAAGATTATCGGTTACTGCAGCTGTGTCTATGAGAAGCTGGCCCATCACTGCCTCACTGACACCACAGTGGCAGTCAAAGTTCTCCCAAGGAAAGATCTGAAAAGTCATGAGATAGAAAACGAGGTAGCAGGTGGGAAGTTGGCTCAGTGGTAGAGCGTTTGCCTTGCATGCCTGGGGCCCTGGGTTCGATTCCTCAGCACCACATAAGAAAAAAGCCAGAAGTGGCCCTGTGGCTCAAGTAGTAGAGTGCTAGCCTTGAGCTGAAGAGCTGAGGGACGGTGCCCAGGCCCAGAGTTCAGTCCCCACGACCAGACCAAACAGAAAAAAGAAAACGAAGTAACCATTGTGAAAAGTGTACGTCACCCACACATCATCCAATTGTTCCAGGTGATGGAGGATGAAGACTCCTTGTCACTGAGCTGGCCACTCAGGGCCATCTCTTGGGGTGGAGTCAATAAATCCTCTTGCATACGCCTATTCCAGTATGAAGCCAAGAGGTTGTTCAAGCAGATCACGAGTGCCGTTCACTACCTTCAAGAGAACTGAATTGCACACCTAGACCTGACGGCCAACAACGTCCTGTTCGACACCAATGGCAATGTTAAGGTCAGTGATTTTGACGTTTCAGGGTGACCCCAGGACAGTTGCTAAAGGGGGTTTGTGGAGCCTTACTATTCCACCCCCCTGAAATGATCCTACAAAACATGTTCAGTGGGTACAAGGTGGACATTTGGGGACTTAGGTGTGCTTTTGTATATGATGACAATGGGAAAGTTCCCATTTGAGGAGAATAAGATGACTCAGATATGGAAACAAATCCTAGAGGCCAGGTACACCGGTCCCCTTTACCAACTGCAATGGGACGTGATCTCCTTCCTAAACTGCTGACTGTGGGCTTCAATCTGAGGCCTGCTATTGAGGAGATAATGGAGCACCCATGGCTGGCCCTAAGTGTGGGATTTGGCCTGCTTCCTGATTAGCAACTGCCCAGCAAGCTGGACCCCATTATTGTCACAGTCATTTGCAACATGGTGTACACGGTAGCTGGTATTAAAAAGAAAGAACATTGCATTCAATGAAGCCATGGCACCTACCTGCTCATCCATGAAAACATAAAGGAGAATACCAGAAGTGTGGAATCAAAAATGATGCTTTTGGCTAGTCCACCATGCACACCTCCTGAGGACAATCCCACCAGCCCTCTTCCTCCACAAAAAAGAGCCACCTATTCTGCAGGATGTAACACCTTCAGCTTGTCCTCAAATTTTCAGTTACCTCTGAAGAGAACCCAAAGTGCCAGTCTGCCTGTCCTTCTGCTCTACACCCTGCAGAGCTCCAGTTCCAGCTTCATTTGTGGCCCAGATTCTTTTAGCTGGTCGGGTACACTAGACAGTTTCCACTCAGTGGAAAATGGTCTTCCCTCTGGGCATCCTCAGGGGGAGGCCATAGACCTCAGGTGGAACATTAGACAGGGCTGGAGGAGGGTGGCTAACAGGATAGTCACCATTTTTCACAGACTTTGCTGCTGTGTGAAGGCCCCAAAGTAATGTTCACAGATTGAGAGCAAAGCTGTCCCAGAGAAAGCAGTGCAGAACTCTGAAACAGCACAGTTGAAAGCCACCAGACTCAGATCTTCGGGGTGAGTCTAACTAAAGCAGAGAGATGTGGAATTGAAGAGCTGCAGGTGGGAAAGGAATCATGCAGGAAGTTCACACTGTGGAGGTCTCAGTCCAGCATGGCCAGGTTGTGTGACGGCTGCTAGGGGATTCTCCGACAGGGATTCCTTTCGGAGAAAGGACAGCTGACATCACCAAGGCTTTCCAATGCTGAAAGATAAGTTGAAAGATGGCCTCAATCTGCTGTACCTTCTGAGCTGGGCATTTACACATCGATCCCTTACTTAAAGTATTGTCACTTTATTGAACAACCTTTTCCCTTGGTCCTCTGAACACTAAGGTGTTTTTGTCCCAAACGCTTCAGGTCATCTCACCTTTCACGTAGGTTGCTTGTGTCCCCAATTGCTAGTTTATTTATTTAGGTTTAAAGTGAGGCCCTTGAACTTGGTGGTATAGGAATCCATGGATCTCAGGGGCAGGAAGCATCCTGGACTCTGTTTCTCCTTCTGCAGTTTCTAGGTGACTGGGTACAACTACTGAGCACACTAGTTACACTGGCTGGGTTGGAGTATAAATTCAAATCTTCACTGCGAATGGAGAGGTACCTGTCTCCATTCACCCAATGCACTATCAATGGTTTCTGCCCTTACTTTCCTCCATTTCAATGCACTTTCCTGCGTGTGTAATTTCTCTCTAAATCTCATCATTATCCCAACATAAAACCTTCATCCAAGCATCTCTTCTTTCAGAGTTGTTTATTTGCTCACAATCAAAGAGACCCTATTACTAAGACAGGTTGTTTTGAATGGCAACTCCTCCCATGAGTCCCCATTTTCTCTAAGGGGAACCAGAAGGCTGGGTTAGCTGAGTTTCAAATAAGAGAACAGTCTGACCAACCAGAGCCACTGTTTAGACTGGCTAAAAATATGAAGTAGAATAATATTCCTTCCTTGATCGTAGAGGTAGAGAAACCTGTGAAGGAGCAGCATTCCTGAGAAAGTATGGAGATACAGTGGTGCCACTGGATGGACCCTGCCTGGAATGACTGCATCTGGACAGTAGCAAAAATTTGGTAAGGTTGATATGACCTCTACCACTGGGCTATTTGTGTTGGTTTAGCCAGGGCCATGAGATTTCCACAGAGAGGCTTTGATGCAGGCTGATGCTGTCTGCCCTTGGGTGACAAGTGTGTTATAGGGAGGATTTGAGCACACCTGACTTTTGCTATATGTGCACTGATGTCAGGAGGCTAAGCCTGCAGAGCAGACTGATGAGATTTTCTGCAGTAGGTAGGATCAGTGGTCCAGCTCAGAGCTATTTGGGAGCAGATCTCCCCTGAAAGAACAAAAAGGGATTCTGGTGAGAGTCCCAATAAGGGCTACAAGAGGGAAAAGATGGGTACAAAGTAAATGACAGGGTGGACACTAAATGTAAAGGAGAAATGACAGGAGGCAAATTAAGAAGGGAGCTGAGGAATCCTGAATTCCACATGGGCCATTCTTCAGTGAAGAAAGTGGGTGGGAAGAAATTAACTGTTGATTTGTAAGACTTCTTGATCACTATTCTTTTTTTTTTCCTTTTGTCTGTTGTGTGTATGTGTTTGTGAGTGTGTGCTGCTACACCTCAGTGCTTTTTTTCTTATGCTGTTTCCTTTGCCTTCTCTGTTCTCTCTACACTTTTCTCACCTTCTCCCTGCTGCCGCCCACCATTTCTCTTCCTTTGTTTTCATTCCTCCCATAGCTACTCCTATTCTACTTCTCCTGTTCCTCTTCTTGCTGTTCCACTACTACCCTCTACCATTCCCTTTCCCTCTCTT
This sequence comes from Dipodomys merriami, assembly GCF_024711535.1. NCBI lineage: Eukaryota > Metazoa > Chordata > Mammalia > Rodentia > Heteromyidae > Dipodomys > Dipodomys merriami. The sequence continues at coordinate 388,415 of NW_027206023.1, forward strand.
CCTGCTCTTGAATCTGTCTCTCTCTCCCTCCACCTCCCTCACTCTTCCTCTCTCTCCACACTTCTCCCTTTTTCCTTCTTTCCCTTTCTCCCTCTCTGTCTTTCTCTTTTTTCTCTCTCTCAGTTGTCATGGATATGTCTGGTTCTCTCCTGCTTGAGTTATACTTCCAGGCATGCATTTCTCTATTTACTTGAAGATGGAGTCTTCCCAGACTTGCTGTAAATGCAATCTTCAAGGTATCATCTTGGGAGATAGGTAGGAATACAGACAAGAGCTTACAGCATCAGGGAATGCAATTGGCTTTGTTAATCTGGTGTGGCAAAGGTTGCTTTCTCTATTTTGAAAGGGCATTTGTGTATTTATGTGAGGGATAGCTGTGTAGAGTCACCTTACAATTGGTTGTGGAAGGAAGGGGGTGATGGGTTTGTGTAAATGGACAGGGAAGGACGACATATGTGCTGTACAATTGCGCTGAGAGGTGTCAGATTCTTAGTAGAGACTCTATGAGTCCCCAGAGAGGCCCCCTTTCCCAAAGCACCCAGCTTGGGCATGGTGCTTCCGTTTCCCGGTAAAGACTTTAGGCCTCATGGAAGAATAGCAGAGCCCAATTTTTCTCCTTGGGGAATCAAGAATGCTATCAGAGCCAAGTTTTAAATATTTGAACATCAAGAGGCCATTTTTGGAATCACAAAGTGTATGAATTAAAAGATATTCCCTTCCGTTCAGCTAGAGGTGGTCAAGGAACAGGAGACCTGAGGAATCATGGAGATAAACTGGGATCTGTGGAAGGACATAGCCTGGATGGACTTTGGTTGTATATGGACCACACCCGTGGATGGACCCTGCCTGGGATGACTGCCTTCCCACAAGAACAAAAATTCGGTAAGATTAGATATGAGCCTTCACACTAGAATATTTGTATTGGTTCACCCAGGGCATTAGAATTGCACACAGAGGCAGTGTTGAGGATTCATGCTGCCTTTGGGTGACAAGTGTATGATGGGGAGGAGTTGGGCAAATCTGGCCGTTTCTCTGTGTACACTGGGTCAGGCAGCTGAACCTGCAGAGTAGACTGATGAGAATAGCAGCAAGAGGAGGGCTGGGGCTCCTGGTGGGTCAGTGGTACTGCTCAGGGGTATTTGAGGAGCAATGCTATTCTCAAACAATGAGATGGATTTGTGGCGAGAGAAGCAATAAGGGTCCAAATAGGCAAAGGATGCATAACTGGTTTAAGACAGGGTTGATACTGATGCTGAAAGAGAGCTGAGGAGGAATGTAAGGAATGCTGAACTCCTCATGGAACAATGTACAGTGGAGAGGGTGGGTGGGGAGGGAAGTACTATTAATTTCCATGATTTCTCAATGCTTTTTAATTGTCTTTTGGTTGGTTGTGTGCATGCATTTGGGAATGTGCTGGCTTGAACTCTGTTCTTTTCTCTTTCTCAGTCTCCTTTTCCCTCTGTGGCCTTTCCTTGGGCTCTCCTCCCTTCTACTGTCTCTAATCTCACCTTTCTTACACCCTCATTCTTCTTCTCCTCTTCTCCTCCCTCTAATCATTCTCTTCTCCCTATCTCATTCCTTCTCATTCAATCCTTTCTCTTGAATTTGTCTTTGTCTCTCTGTGTTTAGGTATGTATGCATGTCCCTCTCTTTTTCTCTCTGTCTGTTTTCCTTCTCTCCCTCAGGCCCCCTCTTTCCCTTTTTCTCTCTTGAGTGTGGGCGTGTTTCTGGCTGATGTTTTACCAGTGGAGTCACTCTTCTAGGCCTGATTTTCTACTGAGTTGGACATGGAGTCTGCTCAGGCTGGATTTATCTACAGTCTTCTCAGTGTCAGTGTGTACAGTAGTTAGGATTATACAGGTGAGCCTCCAGCACCTAGACTTTGTGAATCTGGTACAGCACAGATTGTTTTCTCTGTTATTACAAAAGGAATTTGTGTACTTGTATGAGGGACAACTTAGAAAATTTTGGGAAAGGAAAGGGTGTTGGGTTGGGCTGCATGTGGAGAATGGAGAGGTAGAGAATTACGTTTCCACAGTACAAGGGTTTCAGCACTGAGAGATGTCAGATTCTTAGGAGAGACACTTTGAGTCACCAAAGATGCTTCCAGTTGACACCCCCTTCCCCAGAGCACCAGGCTTTGGGCATGGTGCTTCCTTTTCCCTGGCAGTTCCCAGGGGAAGCCTCTAGGTCTCATGGAAGAAGAGTAGGGCCTGATTATTGTCCTAGGGCACATGGTGTGTAGGAAGCTGAATTTCAAATATTGCCACACTATAAACCTCCAGAGCCCATTTTTTGAACCAAAAAATGTAGGAATTACAATATTTTCCTTCCTATCAACTAGAGGTGGAGAAACTTTTGAATGAGTAAGAGACCTAAGAAAGCATGAAAATATAGGAACATGTGGATGGAGATGAGTACAAGCGGACATGAGCAGAAATTTAGTAAGATTGGATATGAACCTCCACCACTGTGATATTCATTCAGCAGGGCATTAGATTAGTGTACTTCACTGAGGAAGTTCACTCAAGCATGGAGAATGAGAATACTCAAACTTACAAAAGTAGTACATAGTATATATGAAAAGGAAGATTAAGGCAGAAAGAATCAGGATGAGTGTTGGAAATAATCTGTGTTTTTGTGTGTTTGCAGATGTGTGTTGTGTGTACATGTGCACAAAGTTGTATTTTTGAGTATCAGAGTAGACCTCTTTGGCAAGGGGGTTTTGGGGAAGGATAGAGGACTGAGCAGCTGGGTGTGGGGAAAAGCATTCTAGGCAGTTGGAATAGCAGTGGCCCCCAGCTGGCACAGTGCAAATGCCAGTGTGGTTGCAGCAAGGAAGCCTGGCCTCAGTGGGGAGAGACAGGATCAGAGAAGGCACAGGAGCCTCTTGGCAGCACAGGCTCTGCACTACACCAAAGGAAGCTGTGAGCAGAGTGGTGACCCACCATGCTTCAACATTGTCCTGTGGTTCTCCTGTCTACTCTAAAGCCACATTTCTTAGTCTTCAAATATGAAAGGGTGTGTGTGATATTGGTGTTTCTCATGAAATTGAGTGTCCTCCAGTTCCATCCATAGTGTCTGAGTATTGGTTTCTTTTTTTTTTTTTTTTTTTTTGGTTCCTTTCTGGTGCTTGAATTAGGGCCAGTAAAAGGTCCCTGAGCATTTAGCTCAAGGCTGGAGCTTTACCAATTTGAGGCACAGCTCCATTTCTGGTTTTCTGAGGGATATTTGAAGTAAGAGTCTCATGGACTTTCCTGCCTGGGCTGGCTTTGAATGATGATTCTTAGATTTCAGCTTTCTGAGTAGCTAGGATTACAGGTGTGAGCCACCGATGCCTGGCTCATGATATAGTTTTGATAGTGAAAAGATCCTATCCAGAAGTCAAGATTGCCTGCTCTGGTTCTGGCTCTGCAGTCTTCTTCAATCTTGAAAATTTTTCAAGATTTTTATTGACTGTTTTCAAGATTATATGCCACTTCCACTTAGTCTTGTCTGAAGTTTTATCATGATTTGACTTGGGTCTTGCAGGACTATCGTGAAGTGACACTGTGTGCCTCCCACTGCATCCCACCAGGTGGCTGGGGACATCAGTTTGTCTTGGGAGTGTAGTAGGTAATTTTGATCACTTGAAGATGGCCAAATTTGCCCGTTTTTCTACTGAAAAAATTCTCCTCTCCCTTTGTAACTGAGTGATGTGTGGGAAAACACATAAGGCTGTGGAAATATCCCATTCCTCACATCATTGACAGTTTGCTTATGTATTTACATATTTATTCATGTTTGAACTTGCTAAGGGATTCCTATTGAATGCATTGGGTTGTAATTCCACTCCTGTCATGGTTTTGATGGTTCCAGACTTGGCCAGTGCGAGCCCCTTCTAACAGACTTTTATTAGTGCTTTTATTTTATTTTAATTTTATTTTTTTGCCAATCCTGGGGCTTGAACTCAGGGCCTGGGCACTGTCCCTGAGCTTATTTGCTTAAGGCTAGCACTTTACCTCTTGAGCCACAGTGCCACTTCCAGCTTTTTCTCTTTATGTGGCACTGCAGAACCCAGGGCTTCATGGATGCTAGGCAAGCACTCTACCCCTAAGCCCTCATTAGTGCTTTTGTTCTTCACTCATACACAAGATCAATGTTTATTTAGTACCTTCCATGCTCTAGTCTTTGAATCAACTATTATCCAGGAGCTGTGGCTGGATGGCATTTAGAAACCAACATCTGAGTATTAGGTATGTTCTTTGCTTTTGAGATGTTATTGTTCCTAGGCCCTTTTGGAGAAGAGAACTGGAAAATACATAAAACGAATATACAAAATACATGTATTCATGTATATTGGTGTGCATTGATATATACAAGCCCATACATGTATATTTACACATATACACATTTAAATTTATATTAATTTCTTTTAGTAGTAAAGAAATGTAAACTCAGAACCTCTTGCTTGCTTTGCTTGGGTCCTAGTAATTGAGCCCCCCTTTAAGCCCTGCTTTTTGCTGGTTAGTTTGGAGGTGAAATCTAATAAACTTTCCTGCCTGGACTAGTCTCAAACTTCAGTGTTCAAGCTCTTAGCCTCCTGAGTGTCTCAACTTCTGATTTGTACACCAATCTATGTATATATATATCCATCTATATATACTCAAAATCATGAGTTCACACTGACACCTCCAACTGCAATCTCACCCCAAATATTCTTCCAGTTTTTTTTCCTTTTCCATATTTGTAACTACCAAGAAACCTATTACCCTTGATAGGATGACTTACTGAGTAATTCATTCTGTTTGTAAACAATCTCCTGTGATTGCCTGTGATGTAAATGTATTTGGCCTTTTTCTATGGTTCCTGACATAGAAATCCAAAAACACTCATGCTTTCCTGAGTAACAGGGGTGGTAGTAGGATCTTTTGCTCTACTATTTGGTCATTGACCCTGGTTCCTCAATCAGAGCTCCTAAGACCTTAGTAATTTCCTGAGTTATAGTAGCATCTGACCCAGAGCTATGAAATCCTTTGGAATTTCCTATCACAAGAGCATGTTCTAAGAGGTGCAACCCTTGATGTACACCTGGATAGCCTCAGGATGGAAGATGATTTTTTATGATGGACTGGTAGTGCAAACCTGTAATCCCAGTATTTAGAAGGCAAATGCAGAAGGCTCTTGAGTTCAAGGCAAGCCTGGGCTACAGTCAAACCATCTTTTAAAAAACAAGCTTTTATAGGTACATTATTTGGGGATTAGCTCTTAATTTTGTTTTTTGGTTTCATGAAATTTTGTCATGTCTGTAAAATTTATACTTGCCAAGAGATTCAAACTGCCTGATCAACCCATTCTCTCTATTGCTCTGTATCTGTCTGTCTCTGTCTCTGTCTCTCTGTCTCTGTGTCTGTCTGTCTGTCTGTCTCTCCCCTTCTCTCCCTGTCTCTGGTCCATGTCCTCATGGTTACCACATGGTTGCCAAGGTAGCAGTAGCAGCATCCTCCCATGTGCCCAGTGGCCTTGGCAATGGTCCGCTAGGCTACATGGAAGAGTAGTAGTCCCCCAAGCTCTCACACAGACTTGATTTTTGTGACTATTTACCAGTCCTTTACACACTAGTTCACTCATTTCAGGAGGCATGACTAGTGCTATGAGCCCAGCATGCCTGGCATAGTCCCCGTGTAGCACACTCAGGCCAAGTGCCTGGTGCTACAGGATTCTGCAGCCGAGCTTCTGGTCAAAGTACATTTGACACTGAGCTGGCCTTCCCAGGCTGAAAGGAAAATGGAAAAGTAGCCTGAAGGTGTCTTTACCTTCAGAGGTGGTAGGGGTTGCAGCTTGATCACATGGTGACTTCACCTGACAACCATTCACCTTTGTCCTTGAGGTGGTTTTGTTCCAAATGCTACAGCAGGTAATCACCTTACCTTTCATGTAGGTTTCCTGTATGTTTATATACTTATTTGTTGTATTTACATTTGAGCTGAAGCCCATAGATCTGAGGGTCAGGAGGCATCCTGGACTCTGCTCCTCCTACTGTGGCCTCTAGATGACTGGGTCCAACTCCTGAGCACACCAGTTACACTGGCTGGGTTGGAGCATAAGGGCAAGTCTTCATTGGGAAAGAAATGAGACCTGTCTCCATGTACCATGACAGTGGTTTCTGCCCCACTTTTCTCCATTTCAATGCAGTTTCTTCTGTGTGTGTTTTCTCTATAATCCTTTACTCATCACTATCCCAACATAAAGCCATCATCCAGGAGAACCCGATTTCTCATTTATTTGCTCACATTGGTAAAAGATAAAACACATATTTGAAAGACCCTAATGCATACACCCTGAAGTCGTAATTGCAACTTCCTCTGTTAGCCCAATTTTTCTCCTCAGGTAAACAGAGTGTTGTGAGTGCTGAGTTTCACATATGAGACCACTGTGAACATGTAGAGCCTATTTTTGGAATCACAAAGTATATTAATTAAAATATGTTCTCTTCCTTTCAGTGAGAGCTGGAGAAACCTCTGAAGGAGCAGGAGACCTGAGAGAACATGGAGGTATAGTGGTGCCTGTGGATGGACCAGGCCTCTGTGGACTTGATCTGAGGATGGACCCTGCCTGGGATGACTACTTCTGGACATGAGTGGAGATTCAGTAAGATTGGATGTGACTCTCCACCACTGTCTTATTTGCGTTGGTTCATCCAGGGCTATTAGATTTCCACACAGAGGAAGTGCTGAAGGCTGATGCTGTCTTGGGTGACAAGTGTGTGATGGGGAGGAGTTGGGCACAGCTGGACTTTGCTCTGTATACATTGGGGTTAGGAGGCTGAGCCTGCAGAGCTAACTGATGAGATTTGTAGCAAGAGGAGGACTGGGTCTCCTGGTGGACAAGTGCAGTTCAGGGTTATTTGGGGAGCGGATCTCCCCTCAAAGAATGAGGTGGGATTATGGTGATAGAAGCAGTGAGGGCTAAAGAGGGTAAAGGATAGGCACCTGGTGAATGACAGGGTTGACACTAATGCTGAAGGAGAACTGAGAGGTGGAAGGTCATGAAGGGAGCTGAGGAATCCTGAATTCCTCGTGGTCCAGTGTTCAGTGAAGAGGGTACGTGGGGAGGGAAGTACTGTTAAATTCCATGATGTTTCCATGCCTTTTATTTTTTTCCTTTTGTTTCTTTGTTGTGTGTATATGTTTGTGAGTGTTTGCTCGTACCAAGTCTTTATCTCTGTGCTTTTTTTCTTAATTCTCTCTCTGCTTCCTTTTCCATCACTTTCCTCTTTCACCTTTCCCTGTCTTTCCCCCCTCTACTATCTCTTCCCTCCTCTTCTTCTACCTCATACCGTCTCTTAGTCTACTTTTCCTTCCCCTCATCTTCTTCCTCTCATCTCCCTTTTCTCTTACCTCTCTCTCTCTCTTCCTGTTCTTGAATCTGTCTCTAACTCTGTCCATTTCTCTGTCTTTCATCTCTCTGTCTCAGTCTTTCTTTTTCTTTCTCTCCTTTCAATTTGCATGTTCATGCCTGGTGCTCTACCACTTGAGTCACACCTCCAGGTCTGCATTTTTCTAGTTAATTGATGATGGAGTCTTCCTAGACTGGCTGTCGCTGCAATCCAGGTAGCTTCTAGGATAGTTAGGATTACATAGCCTCCAGCGTCAGGCAGTGCACTTGACTTTGCTAATCTCTTGTGGCACAGGTTTGTTTCTCTGTTGTTATGAAAGGTATTTGTGTACTTATCTGAAGGACAGCTGTGTCAGTGACACATTAAAATGGGTGTGGAAGGAAGGTGGTGTTAGTCTGCTGTGCAGAATGGACATGGAGAGAAGGACATGTATAGTGCAAGTGTATCAAGACCCTTAGAATATCAGAACATGTGCACACTCAAGGACATGTGCACTCCCATTTCCTAGTGAAAGAGCAAGCAGCTCCCTTTGCATGATTGATTAACAGCTTCCTTCTCTCTTTACCAAGATGTCTCAGAAGCACACAAGCAGATGGCTGCTCAGGAATTCCTCTGGGAATCAGCCTCCTTCAAACCCAACCTGATGTGCACGTCGAGACGGAATTAGGAAGGAAAATGTGCTCTTTTCTTCCTTCAAGTTCAGCTCTCAATGCAGAGCTAGATGTGTCAAATGATCTCCTCAGAGTGAGGCAGAGACTGCCAGGAGACAAGGCCTTGCTGCCCCAAAAGCTGCAGTTGAGGCTCAGAGTGAGGGAGTGGGCTTCAATTCACATCTGTGGGTTTGGCTTAAGAGGCTAGTGTCTTGTAGTCCTAGTGCAGTAGAGAGTGTGCCTCTTCGCAGCTGTGATTTCAGTGTTGAGTTGCATTGTGGAGATGGGGGAGAGGGGCAGTATCCCAAGCAGGAGGCAAGTCATTTTATGATTCCATGCCAGTCTTGTCTTAAGGGGCAAGATGAGCTCACTGTCCAAAACTCAGGTCTATGTTTGACTTTTCAATGGATAGTCTGATGCACACGCATGCTAGAACACTCCTAAACCTTTGTGGAACAGTTGGAGTGCATTTGGCTCAGTAGGTGAAGGAGATAGGACCAAAAGTTGCCCCAGAGAATGAGGCTCCCACAGCTTAGCTAGAATATCACACAGATCATTACATAGGCTTCTAACCAGCAGGATGGGACCAGGGCTGGAGGAAAGACTTGGAAGAACTGAAGAGGGAGGAGCCAGTGTGGGATGGAAAAGCTTCCCAGAGGAGGAGCAGGTGAGCTGGTGTGTGCACACCATCTCCATGTGTGAGATTGAGGTGCACAAGGCTTCAGGCAAAGGGCATGGAAACACAGGTGAGGAGACCACAAGGCAAGGGTGAGAAGGGCTGTGGAAGGGAGTCATAAGAAAGCAGTGGGAAAGAGCTTTGACCATGTGCAACAGGACACTTGTCAAATAAGTGTGTGAGGGAATGGGTAGGCCTTCAGTCAATGGACATTTGCTGAGTGACCACAGGGTGAGAGACATCATGCTTAAGACTGACACAATGCTGAGAACAGCACAAAAATATCTCTCCTTGTGAGTTTACACTCAAGCATGGAGAAAGACTTTACCCAGATTTACATAAGTAATAAAGAGAATACATCAGAAGGAAGATGTAAGGCAGAAAGGATGAGTGGTGGGAATATTCTGTGCGTGTCTGCACCCATGTGTGTGTGTGCATGCATGTGCACAAGGTTGTATTTTTGAGCAGGGTATCATAGAGTAGATCTCTTTGGTGGGTGGGAGTGGGGGAGGATGGGGGATGAGCAGCTGGGTGTCTGGGGAAGAGCATTCCAGGCAGTAGAATAACAGTGGCCCCCAGCCTGGCACAGGTTATCCTGGGCTGCTGCAGAACAGTACAAATGCCAGTATGGCTGCAGCGAGGAAGCCTGCGCTCAGTGGTAAGAGACAGGATCAGAGAAGGCACGGGAGCCTCAGGCTCTGCCCTTCACTGAAGGAGGACTATGAGCAATGCTTCAGCAGTGTCCTATGGTTTTTCTGTCTGCTCTAAAGCCACATTTCTTAATCTTCAAATATAAAAGGGTGTGTCTGATATTGGTGTTTCTGTACCTGCATTATTTTTTTTTCTTCTTTTATTGTCAGTTGTGGGGCTTGAACTCTGAGCCTGGTCACTGTCCTTGCACTCTTCAGCTCATGGCAAGCACTCTACTGCTTGAACTACAATGCCACTTCTTGTTTTATAGTAGTTTATTGGAGATAAGAGTCTCAAGGGCTTTCCTGCCTGGCTGGCTTTGAACCGTGATCCTCAGATCTCAGCCTCCTGAGTAGCTAGGATTATAGGTGTGAGCTACCAGCACCCGGCTCTGCATTATTTCTTGAAGCTTAGTGTTCTACTGTGCAATTTATATTGTTGAAATTGTTTTCTTTTTATTTGTTTGAACATGGGTCTAGGGCACTGTCTCACTAGCACTCTACCATTTTGAACCATAGATCTGCTTCTGGTTTTCTGGAGGTTAATTGGAGAAAAGAATCTCATGGACATTTCTTCCCAGGCTGACTTTGAACTTTGATCTTCAGATCTCAGCTTCCTGAATTGATAGGATTACAGGCGTGAACCTGATTTTATTTTATTTATTTACTTATTTTTTACTTAAGACTGAATAACATTCCACTGAATGTATATGCTCTCTTTTTATTGGTCCAATGATGTACACTTGATTGATTCCCTATCTTTATTGTGAGTGGTGCTACCGTAAATGGAAGTACATGCAGACAAAAAGAAACAAATAACAACAACAACAACAAAAAACAAGTATTCCTTCACTGGAGTCTGATGGCTCATGGAATCTTGCCTTGGTAGGAACTTGCATGAGAGTCTTTTCTCTAGTTAATGACCAAATACCTGGGAGTTGAGCTGTGGCTTAAAGTAGTTGAGCATTAACCTTGAGCTAAAGAGCTCAGGGACAGCATCATGGCCTCAAGTTCAAGCCCCACACCACCACCACCAAAATCACTAAAAATATATTTGTGAAACCGTCTGGGAAGGTGGCTCAGTGGTAGAGTGCTTGCTTGCATGCATGAAGCCCTGGGTTCAGTTCCTCAGCACCACATAAGCAGGGGGAAAAAAAGAAAAAAAAGCCAGAAGTGGCACTGTGGCTCAAGTTGTAGAGCACTAGCCTTGAGCTGAAGAGCTGAGGGACAGCGCTGAGGCCCAGAGTTCAGGCCCATGACTAGACCCAACACACCCCCCTCCAAAAAAAATATTTGTGAAAATCAAACCTCACACAACTTACCCATTTTGTTGTTTGGTTTGGAAATAATATAAATGATTTCAGATTGACTACATTTAAATTCCAAAGCAAGTGACCAACCCTTCAACAGAAAGGCAGGGGTGGGGGCTGAGGGGTGGTCTTTACCCACCCTGACTCCAAAGACCCTAAAATGAGCCAAGACATGACTAGAAAGATCTACAGCCAAAGAAACATACATGTGAGGGCTGGGAAGGTGGCTCAGTGGTAAAGCACTTGCCTTGCATGCCTGAGGCCCTGGGTTCGATTCCTCAGCACCACATAAGCAAAAAAAAAAAAAAAAAAAGAAAGAAAGAAAGAAAAGAAAAAAATGTACATGTGTTGTCGGGAGAGAGGCCTCAGGACCTAGAAGAAAGTTCTAGCTGGGCTCCTGAGACTCTAGTCTCCATTTTCTATTTGAAGCCTCTGGTACCTTCTATGTACAGATGATTTTGCCAATCTGAAAGTCATTCTAAACTGACTTCCCACTACAGGGTGTTATGTCAGTGTCAGCCCTATTGAACTGAACCCAATTCTCAGCATCACTGTTTAAAGAAAGAACAAGAACACAACTTGTTTTCCATACAATACTTAGAAAGCAATCTTGTTCCCCAGTTATAAGCACTATAAAGACATCTCCAAGGAATAAGAGCACACAAAGTCTGTCAGATGATATTGTACAGACTGAACTCAGCCCTGGCTTGAGCGAGCATGCACTGCCCTCTGCTGGTCAGAGATAGGCAACAACTGACTCTTGGGAGACCTGAGACAGGGACTTTTGGTGAGCCCAGGGCTTTTGGTGTGAGTGATGGTGCTGCTTTATAAAGCTCTTTTCTCCCTGTTCACCCAGCAATTGCAGGGACTAGGTTTGCTCTGTTTGAGAAAGCAAAAATTTCAAAACTTACTTTCTTCCCTTTGAGACATCGGCAATCTCTCCTGTTCCCATCTCTTTTATTTACTTATCCTAAGCACATACATTTATTCAGCAAATATTTTCTGATTGCTACTAGTAATGTGCAAACTCTTTCTGGTTACTAGGAATGTCTGTAGGAAAGATAAACATAATCTTTGTTTTGGTGTTTATTTTAGGGGGCCCAGCGAACATGAGTGTTAGTAATTATGGGCAAAGTTTACCAGTGGCAAGCAAGGGTGCCAGGTTCACATTTTCTCCTCCCTGTAGAGCTGAAACATGAAAGAAGTGATATTTTTCCCACAAGGCCATTCTGGCATTTTGGGGGCTTTTTTGTTTGTTTTGTCGATCGTGGGCATTGTCCCTGAGCCTTTTTTTTTCAGGGTATCCCTCTACTACTTTGAGCTACATCCCTGCTTCCACTTTCCTGGTGCTTCTTTACAAATAAGGAGTCTCAGGACTTCCTGCCCAGGCAAGCTTTGAACCATCATCCTCAGAGATCAGCCCCCTGAGTAGCTAGGATTATAGAGATGAACTGCAACTCCAGGCTTCCCTTGTTATTTAAAATAGAATCCCCTAAATTGCAGAAGACTTTCAACTGAAGTTGATTCAAAGTCCACTAGATGGCAGGATTGCCTACTTTAATACCAAAGGCAAGCAGAGTCACAGATTCTCCTTTACAACTCAATACAGAGCCTCAGCTCTTCTGACAACTCTGGGATGTCCATTTGACTTTTTTAAAAAAAATCAATGATCAATCATTAAGAGTCAAGATACAGTGCTATCAAATTACATCTAAACTTACAAAGAAAAATTGCTGTGGAGGCAAAAAGTAGTAAGTAGGGAAATACAAGGTTAGTATTTCTATTTCTTTTTTTTATTGTGAAAATACCGTACAGAGGGGTTACAATTACATGAGCAAGGTAAAGGTTAGTATTTATAACCTTGTCTCTAATCCTCTATCTTCCATTCTTCATGGTCTTCTGGTGAACTCTGACGTGAATCACAAGTTTCTTCTCCTCACAATCCTTTATTTAGCTAGAGGACAGATTGCTAAGAGTGACAAGGGGCAGGTATAGAGGATTCCTTTGAGTTGGAAACAAAACTTAGTCTAAAGCTCTGGCTTGAAAAAGAACTGGGAGCCAATGGCTCATTCTGTAATCCTAGCTACTCACGAGGCTGAGATCTGAGAATCACTATTTGAAGCCAGCTCAGGCAGCAAAAATCCATGAGACTCTATTTCCAGCAAACCACCAGAGAAGTGGACCTATGGCTCAAAGAGGTAGAGAGCTGGCCTTGAGCAAAAGAGCTCTGGGACAGACTCCAGGTTCTGAGTTCAAGTTCATGACTAATAACAAACAAAAAGAAGGGGAGTGTGTTTTATCACCATGGTTGTATTGGTCAGCTTTGCTTTACTACAGTAACATACTTGAAGCAATTAGCTTATAACTGAAAAGTTCCCTTAGCTACCCACAGTTTGTGGGTTCTAGTCCAAGGTCAAGTAGTCTCTTGCTTTGAGCATCTGGCAAAGATTGCATATCCTGATAGGAACATGTGTCAGAGAAGATGCTCAGATGACAGGCAGAATAGGGGAGCAGGAAGCTCTTGACCTGAAGACCTCCCCAGAAAGACTCAACTCTTAAAGGGCCCCTAATATCTCCAGTACTGGTGTTTTAGAGATGAAATCCTTAGCACATTCAATACCCAAACTATAGCAGTGACTTTTTCAGGGTGAGACCTTGAGAATTTTAACATCTTTGAGACACAACATCTCCAAGGCAAAGTTATAAAACTAGGAGACTGTAATATCCAGTGATTATGAGAACTAAATAATATCATAATATCATAAGGAAATCCTGCTAAAATAGAATTGGAGGCAGGCACTGGTGGATCACACCTGTAATTTTATACTTACTCAGGAGGCTGAAATCTAAGGATCCAGGTTCAAAGCCAGGCCGGGCACGAAAGTCCGAGAAACTTTTATCTCCATTGCACCACTAGAAAACCAGAAGTGGTGCTGTAGCTCAAGTGGTAGAGCACTAGCCTTGAGCTAAAGAGCTGAGGGACAGTGCTCAGGCCCAGAGTTCAAGCCCCATGACCAACAACAACAACAACAACAACAAAAGAATGGATCCGGGAGCCTTATCGCATCTCCATCCTGCCTGTACCTGTCCCTTATGTATAGGGTCTTAGCTTCTCCCTCTGAGGCATGGCCTGGTCCAGTTGGTGGGTATAGGGTTAGATAGGGTGTAGGGAGTGCTGTAGGGAGTCTCCTTGGTTTCTCTGTCTCTACTGAGTCATTACTGCATTGTGAGATTTGCATGCATCATCTTGCTGGGTCCTTCTCCTCAGGCATCTTGTTGAATCATCTCTCTCCCATATTGGAGCTGGTCCTTGCTGTTATCCTTTACCTAGCCAGGGAGGCCTAACTCCTTCATGAAGGAATATGGAGGGAAGCTCAGACACAAAGCTACCTAAGAGAAAAATCTCCTCTTAAGTAGCTACCATATTAGGAAACAAAGGGACAGAGAGAGAGGCAGATTTGCCACAACTCCCCAATGTCTCTTCAAACTAACAGCAGTAAACATTGGTGGAAAAATGAGTCTTCATCCCATCTTTCTACCTCTAAAATATGCATATTTCTTCATCAGTCTTTCTCTTACTCTCTCTTATTCTTATCTTCACTCCAACCTCCATTCTTCCATGGCCTTTTAGCCCCAATTGCCTCTACCATGCCTCTAATTTTCTTCTTTTCTTCCATCCATCCCTCAAGCTTGCTCGTGATTCCCAAAGGTAGGGCTTGGAGATATTCAAGACCTTGAGAAATAGAGAGGTTGATGACTCCTATGTTGAATGAGAAAGAGGGGGAGTAAATAAACCTAAATGCAGCCTTCAGCATTCAGAAACATGGCTCGTGTTTTCATTGGCCCCAGAATTGTTTTGGAAAGCAGGAGAATGTTCTCTCAACACTTTTAATTTATTTATTGTTGCAAAGGAGAAGTGTAGCCTTGGAGATTTGAAACAAGTGAATTTCCAAGGCATATTCCTAGGTATCAATATCACTTCCATCCCATTTGCACAGTTGCCTAGTAACGTGTGAGTGAGCCCCATCCATCTCTGACCCACTTGCATGGTCTTGCAGCCTCTCTCCTGTGGGAGTAAGACTTGTGTTAGTACAGTGCCAATCCCGTTATTAACTGTCTTCTTTGCAAGTGAAAACAATGCTTTAAAAAATGCTCACAGGTTTTAAAAATATGCTCACAGGGCATAAGAGAGCAAGGCATGATTGGCTCTGAGAGATAAAGTGGGATGAAGCTGTATTACAAAACTGTTGTTTAAACAGAGTTGGCAACTTCATCCATAGTAACTCTTTCTTCAGGATGGACAGAAACACAAACTCCCAAAAACCAGTCTGGCCAAGAAAGCTACATGGACGTCCAATGATTCTGACCTTTTATTCTGTTTACAAGAGAGCTGAAGTCCTGGCAGGAAAGGGGACAGGTCCTATAGGGACAAAATCCAAGTGGTGGTGTCAATGCAGTGATAATGGTCCCTTGTCATTCTGGTGTCATCTCTCAGTCTGTCCAAATCCAGGTGTTGTGAACTCCCTGGGGAGTAGTCTATGAAGAGATAAAAGGGGAAATGCAGTTCTTTGATCAGTTTCTCAGGAAGTGCTGAGAATCATGTCAGGCAAAGTGACATTCTTTTTCTATTGCTGGAGTTTTCTTTTTTTTGGGGGGGGGAGAGGGTCCGGTCTTGGGGCCTGAACTCTGGGCCTGCGTGCTGTCCCTCAGCTCTTCAGCTCAAGGCTAGCGCTCTACCACTTGAGCCACAGCACCACTTCCGGCTTTTTTCTTTTTGATTATGTGATGCTGAGGAATCGAACCCAGGGCCTCGAGCATGCAAGGCAAGCGCTCTACCACTGAGCCACCTTCCCAGCCCCTCTATTGCTGGAGTTTTCTGAATTGTCAATATGACACCATGCCTAGTACATCTCCAAGTGTGTATCTATAGGGAAGAGCATCATTTTCTGTTTTACTTTGCAATACAACACTTCCTCTTGCCATTCTTAAATAGCATCTTTTTGTACAGATCATCCATGAAAGCTCTACTTTGGGACTTAGCTATATAATAGATATGTCTTACATTTATGGAGCTGACCAAGTCCATCTGCAGTTCCCCTTTGTCTTATTAGAAAGAATTTGCATGGATCCAGTGAAACCTTGTATGATGTGTTCCTCAGGCAGTGGTAGGAAAGGACCTACAATTATGTGGCATCTCCATCCCTTCCATAAACTCCTTTCTCCAATCTTCCATCTTGTCTTGATACCAGTAGGAATGGTAGGCATCTCTGAGGGAGGTATATTAGGCCAACATACAAGTCAGTAGCACTATATTTTCACAGAATACATTTCCCTGATGTGGTACAAACTCTGTGTGTATCTGTGAGGGAAGGAGTCGTTGAAGGGGAGGCTTGACCTGGGAGAACAGCAATGAGGTTTTACTGGGATAATTCAGGAAGGATGTGATGCACTGCTGACACAGTAGCTACAGAAGAGAAGATGGACAGTGCTCCCTTTGTGTGTGTTCAAGGAAGAGATAGCAAGACAATGGTGAGGGACCTGAAGTGTGGTAACAAGGGTTAAAAATTTGATCTTGGGCTGGGAAGGTAGTTCAGCGGTAGAGTGCATGCCTTGCAAGCATGAGGCCCTGGGTTCGATTCCTCAGCACCACATAAACAGAAAAAGCCGGAAGTGGTGATGTGGCTCCAGTGGTAGAGCGCTAGCCTTGAGCTAAAGAGCTGAGGGACAGTGCCCAGGCCCAGAGTTAATGCCCATGACCAGCAAAAAAAAAAAAAAATTGATCTTTACTGAGTCCTCATCTATTCTGAATTAGCTAGTGTGAGGATGCTAATATTTGATCAAATTTTTTTAATGAAATGTCCCTCTACAGTCTAAAGAGTCATTTTACTTAAGTCAAATGATTGGGAAAGTATAAAAAAGCATGTAAGGCCAGGTGCCAGTAACTCATGCCTGTCATCCTAGCTACTGAGGAGGCTGAGATCTGAGGATAGCCATTTGAAGCTAGCCTGGGCAGAAAAGTCCCCATGAGATACTTATCTCCAATTAACCACTAAGAAACTGGAAGTGGCACTGTGGCCAAGTGGTAGAGGGCTCACCTTCAGTAAAAGAAGCTCAGAGATAGCACCCAGGCCCAGAGTTCAAGCCCCAAGACTGGCTAATTGTGTATATATACTACATATATATGTGTATATATGTATACACACATATATACATGCACATACATATATACATTTATATAGATATGTATATGTATAGAGAGAGAAACATAGACATATATACAAAAGCATATAGGAAGCTATGGGCTCATTAATAGGAATTATGTGGAGGAAGAGCTTTTTTGGCCTATGGTTCCAATGTATACTGAACCAAGACTGTTGCTGGTGGCTCATGTCTGTAATCCTAGCTATTCAGGAGGCAGAGATTTGAGGGTAGAAGTTCAAAGTCAGACTGAGGAGAAAAAGCTATGAGAAATCTCAAATTAACCAGCAGAAGTCCTGAACGTGGAGCTGTGGTTCAACTGATAGAGTGCTAGACTTAAGGAAAAAAGCTCCAGGACAGTGCCCAGGCCTTGAGTTCAAGCCCTAGTACTGGCATGAAAACCAAACCAAACCACACAGAATAATCATAGGGCTTCTATCACAGGCAGCTCACCTCTATACTCCATGAGCAGCCAGAAGAAATCTCCAAATTATCAAAGCCACCATATTGGATAATCTTTTTTCCTAAACAATTAACTTTATGTAATCCAAGACTTCAGTCAAACAAGAATCTCACTTTAAGGCTCATTTAAAGTGAGATATATTCCCAAAGTAATCAGAAGGTAAGCTAGCTAGAAAGGATTTCTCAGTAGTGGGAAGTTAAGAAAGAGAAGAAAAAGTGACACTCGGAGTTCTCTTACTAGTCTTCACAGCTCATGATGTGTGAAAAGAATCACTTGAAGTTATGTGTAACAAGGAAAGACAGTGTGGTTAATTTCCAGAAGGCCAATTAATGAGATTTCTGAACCAGGAGCTCAACCTGAAATCCTAGCTATTAAGGAGACTGAGATTAGAGGATTGTGATTCAAAGCCAGCCTAAGTAGGAAAATCTGTGAAAGTCTTATTTCCAATTAACCACTATAAAGCCAGTAGTGGATCTGTGGCTTAAGTAGTAGAGGGACAGCCTTGAGTAAAAAAACTAAGGGAGAGTATAGCCTTGAGTAAAAAAACTAAGGGAGAGTATAAGACCCTGAGTTGAAGCCATACTACTGACAAAATAAAGGAAGGGAAGAAGGGAATGAGGGAGAGGAAGTTAGGGAAGCAAAGGAAAGAAGGAAGGAGAGTAAAATTGAATCACTGATGATAATTACTCTTAGTGATTCAGGAGTTCTGGGTTGTAATGACTTTTCTGTCACTAGAGGACAGTGTTGAGTTTCCTAATGCAGGAATTACCAGGGCAAAATTGTGAGATCCTATAGAGAGCTCATCAGAACTAGATCCTAATTTTGGCTCCACTAATTGCTCATTGCTGCTTTGCATCATTTTGAACGAAGTCTTTCTATGTAAAATGTGGTTCATATTTAAACATAGTTACAGGCAACAACAACAACAAAAGACCTATGAAAGTCTCTTCAAATAGGAACTTAGATGGCCTTATTGAGTGGGGGATAATAAAGCAAGGTTTTGTTATTATCTAGGGAAATAGAGGACAAGCATGATTAAGATTGAGATTGTGTAATATGAATTCGGCTTCCATCAATGTCTAAGTGTGATCTTTCATGATAAAGGCTGGCTTATGTTCCTCTTCCATATCACATGTTCCATGGTCATCATTCTCTCATCCTGACTGGGCAGGGATGTTTTCTTTGTTCCAAACCAAGTGAGAGTCAGTTCATTAACATGAACTCCTTACAATGACACAGATCTTGAATTTTTCTACCTTTCTATCATCAATATCTAATTCTAAAATAGAATGAGTATGTGGTGTTTTGCTTGTTTTTGTTTTTTAGTTTAGGCTGGACATCAGTGGCTCACACCTGTAATCCTAGCTACTCAGGAGGCTGAAATCTGAGGATCATAATTCAAAGCTAGCCAGGACAGGAAAGTCCATGAGACTCTTTTTTTTTTTTTTAATTTAATTTTATTTTATTTGAGAACATACTGTAGAGAGGGGCTACAATTACATGGGCAGGATAATGCATACATTTCTTACCAAGCATTGCAGCCTCCTCCTTTGTTTACCCTTCACCTCCCTTCCCCGCCTCCCCCCTCCCCCCACCCAATCATACCCCCCTCCCCCCCCACACCGACACTGTAAAGCTGGTTTTGACATGACATTTTGTAATTCTCATTGTTGCAACAGGTCCACCTGAATCCTTAAACGACTTGTTTGTCCCCATCTCCTCCACATGTTATACTGACATCAAATAAAGTGAAAGCGGGGGTTACACTGTGGGGGAGGGACATACAAAGCAACAAAGAAATAATCTTATAAATGCGTTAGAAACACATGCATGAAAGAAACGAAAACATTAAAATACATATTTAAGGGTTCATTTTCCTAACATCACATTATCTGACCTTTTCCGCTTGACTCATACCTATACTAGATATTGCAAATAAGGGAAACCATGGAACCTATGCTTCTTTGGGCCTGGCTTACTTCACTTAATATAATTTTTTCCAAACCTTTCCATTTCCTAACAAATGGGGCAATGTCATTCTTTCTGATGGAGGCATAGAATAGTCCATGAGACTCTTATCTCCAATTAGCCATCAGAAAAGCCAGAAATGACTTTGCTTTTACTGTGGTTCAAGTGGTAGATCATTAACCTTGAGTAAGAAAACTTAAGGACAGCACCCAGGCCCTGAGTTCTAGCCATAGGATTGGCACACACACAAAACAGTGTTCAATGTTTTCAGAAGTGGTGAGGTGTGACTCAAAGTAGTAGAGAGCTAGCTAGTAGAAGCTCAGGGATAGCACCCAGTTCAACAACAAATATCACACATATACATTGAAGCCAGCTCAAGATTTTTGTCTTCAGCTTTATTAGTATATAACTGTCTCTTCTAGTGCATAGACAGTAAGATCTCTGCTTAGTGTCTTCAGCTTCACAGATGTTTTAGTCTGTGAACCCTGGGGATTCCCACTGTGTGACATTCACATGCAGAGGGAAGGCCTCCCTTTCCTGCAGCTTCCTGTATGTTATGTTCCAGCAGCTTCTGTCACCTTCTTGCAGCTCAGGCAGGCTCTCCCCCCAGCCCCCCCCAACCCCTTGGTCCCCACCCCCCTACTCCAGCCTTATCCTTTCAGGTCTCCTGCCTGGGACTCTCTGAATTATGTCCAGTCAGAGTCCTGCAGATTAAGTGATGCCTTGGGTAGGATTAAATCCAGAAAAGTTCCTTCTCCCATAGTCTAACTACTTCTCTCTTTAAAAAAATATCATTTTGGCCATTTCTAAGGTCTTCATAAGTCCTTTGTGGCTGAATGCTGGTGGCTCACACCTATAATCCCAGCTACTCAGAAGGCTGAGGTCTAAGGATCTTAATTCAAAGCCAACCCAGGCAGGAAAGTCTATGAGACTTTGCTCTCCAGTTGACCACCAAAAAGCTGGAAATGGAGCTGTGGTAGAGGACCAACCTTGAGTGAAAAAAGTGAAAAAATTAAGAGACAGTGCCCAGGTTCAAGCCCAGGTATGGGAACAAAAATTAAAATCTTTTTTTTCTTTTTTTGGTCCGGTCGTGGGGCCTGAACTCTGGGCCTGGGCGCTGTCCCTCAGCTCTTCAGCTCAAGGCTAGCGCTCTTCCACTTAAGCCACAGTGCCACTTCTGGCTTTTTTCTTTTTTTGCTTATATGGTGCTGAGGAATCGAACCCAGAGCCTCAGGCATGCAAGGCAAGCGCTCTACCTCTGAGCCATCTTCCCAGCCCCAAATTAAAATCTTTTATCCTCTATTTGGCTCAGTGTTTAAATACTGTCTGTGGGAAGGGTAAATTTGTTAGAATCTTTATTATAAAGATTAGAACATCACTCAGTTGGTATTCCTAGGTTGTAAAATGAGCTGAACTAAACAGAAATAGTGGCTTAGAGATACCATGTCTCATTAGATTTTATCTAAACCTTCTAGCACCTTTTTGTAAATTTGAAAAGATACATAGAAAAATAATTTCAGTAGACTATTTTCTTCAACTCAACTGATTGCAAGTGTTACTATTTCTAGAAATTACCAGTACAACATTAAGATGCTTTTCATTATTTTTACAATAAACCTGCAGTATGGATAATGGATTTTCAGCAGCCTAATTTAGGTGCTAAATCTTCAACAGTTTAAAAGAAATAATGTACTATGAAAACCATAGCTAAGTTCAATAAAAATCTTTAGATTGGTTCTATTTTAGTTGGACTTCAACGCAGGGCCTAGGTACTGTCTCTTAGCTCTTTCACTCAAGGCTAATGTTCTACCACTTTTGACACACAGCTGTACTTCTGGTTTTCTGGTTAATTGGGGATACGAGTTGTATGGACTTTCCTGTTCAGACTGGTTGTGAACCACAATCCTCAGATATAATCCTCCTGGGTAGCTAGGACTAGTAATAGGCATGAGAAACTAGCTCCGGGCTTGTTTAAAACTTTTTTTTTTTTTGGGTACAGTCGTGGGGCCTGAACTCTGGGTCTAGGTGCTGTCCCTCAGCTCTTCAGCTCAAGGTTAGCGCTCTACCACTTGAGCCACAGCGCGACTTCCAGCTTTTTTTTTCTTTTTGCTTATGTGGTGCTGAGGAATCGAACCCAGGGCCTCAAGCATGCAAGGCAAGCGCTCTACCACTGAGCCACTTTCCAAGCCCTTGTTTAAAACTTTTAAGGTAAATCAACAGAAAATAAAATAAAATTCAGTCACATGTTAAATGTCCCCAGGTATTTGTGACTATTGGCTACCATATTGGAAAAACTAGGCTTGGATGACAAGAAAGGATTTTTTTTATTTTTATTTTTGCTAAGCAAAGGAGCTTTTCTTTATTTTTTCTTTATTTTTTTATTTTATTTTATTTCAGAACATACTGTACAGAGGGGTTACAATTACATGGGCAGGATAATGTGTACATTTCTTACCAAGCATTGCAGCCTCCTCCTTTGTTTACCCTTCACCTCCCTTCCCCGCCTCCCCCCTCTCCCCACCCAATCATACCCCCCTCCCCCCCACACCGACACTGTAAAGCTGGTTTTGACATGACATTTTGTACTTCTCATTGTTGCAACAGGTCCACCTGAATCCTTAAACGACTTGTTTGTCCCCATCTCCTCCACATGTTATACTGACATCAAATAAAGTGAAAGCGGGGGTTACACTGTGGGGGAGGGACATACAAAGCAACAAAGAAATAATCTTATAAATGCGTTAGAAACACATGCATGAAAGAAACGAAAACATTAAAATACATATTTAAGGGTTCATTTTCCTAACATCACATTATCTGACCTTTTCCGCTTGACTCATACCTATACTAGATATTGCAAATAAGGGAAACCATGGGACCTATGCTTCTTTGGGCCTGGCTTACTTCACTTAATATAATTTTTTCCAAACCTTTCCATTTCCTAACAAATGGGGCAATGTCATTCTTTCTGATGGAGGCATAGAATTCCATTGTGTATATATACCACATTTTCTTGATCCATTCATCTACTGAGGGGCATCTGGGTTGGTTCCATATCTTAGCTATGGTAAATAATGCTGCAATAAACATAGTTGTGCTGGTAGCTTTAGTGTGGTCTTGTTTGTAAACATTTGGGTAAATGCCCAAAAGTGGGATTGCTGGATCATAGGGGAGTTCTATGTGAAGTCTTTTGAGGAACCTCCATACTGCTTTCCAAAGTGGTTGAACAAGTTTACATTCCCACCAACAATGAAGTAAGGTTCCTTTCTGTCCACATCCCCTCCAGCATCTGTTGTTGTTAGAGTTCTTGATTTTGCTGTTCTAACTGGAGTGAGGTGATATCTCAATGTTGTTTTGATTTGCATTTCTTTGATGGCTAGGGATGTTGAACATTTCTTCATGTGTCTATTGGCCATCCTTCTTTCTTCTTCAGAGAAGCTTCTCTTTAAGTCTTTCGCCCACTTATTTATTGGGCAGTTGTTTCTTTGAGGATTTGTTGTTGGGTGGTTTAATTTTTTGAGTTCCAAGTATATTTTAGATATGAGACCCTTGTCCATTGTATGGCTAGTAAAGATCTTCTTCCAATCAGTGGGCTTTCTATTGATCTTGCTAGCTATGTCATTTGCCCTGCAGAAGCTCTGCAACCTTATGCAATCCCATTTGTCCAACCTTTCTTTGATTTGTTGTGTTTCCGGGTCTCTATTCAGAAAATTTCGGCCTGAGCCAAGGAGACCTAGGGTTTCTCCTATTCCATCCTGTAATGTTTTCAGAGTGTCTGCTTTGAGTTCAAGGTCTTTGATCCATTTGGAGTTGATTCTGGTGCAGGGTGATATATAAGGATCTAGCTTTAGTTTTCTATATGTAGTTAACCAATTTTGCCAGCACCATTTACTGAAGAGGCTGTCTTTCTTCCATTCTATTGTTTTAGCTTCCTTATCGAAGATTAGATGGCTATAGGTCTGTAGGTTCATTTCTGGGTTTTCAATTCTATTCCATTGGTCCTGAGGTCTGTTCTTATGCCAATACCAAGCTGTTTTGATTACTATGGCTTTATAGTAGAGTTTGAAATTTGGTATTGATATTCCTCCAGCAGTGTTCTTTCCATTGAGGAGCGTTTTTGCTATTCGGGGTCTTTTATTGTTCCATATGAATTTTTGGATTGCCTCTTCTATTTCCTTGAAGAATGAGGGTGGAATTTTGATAGGTATCGCGTTGAATTTGTAGATAGCCTTGGGAAGTATTGCCATTTTCACGATGTTAATCTTGCCAATCCAGGAGCATGGGAGGTCTTGCCATTTTTTAAGTTCTGTGTTGATTTCCTTTTTCAAGATTTTAAAGTTTTCATCGTAGAGGTCCTTCACTTCTTTAGTTAAGTTAATTCCTAGGTATTTTATTTTTTGTGGGGCTATTACAAATGGAGTTGCTTTCCTAATTTCAGCCACACTTTTCTCATTGTTGGCATATAGAAAAGCCATTGATTTTTGGGGGTTAATTTTATAACCTGCTACTTTGCCAAAGTTTTGAATCAGCTTGAGTAGTTTGGGAGTGGAGTCTATGGGATTCTTTAAATACAAGATCATGTCATCTGCAAAGAGGGAGAGTTTTATTTCTTCTTTCCCTATTTGGATCCCCTTTATGTCTGCATCTTGTCTTATTGCTGTAGCTAGGCATTCTAATACTAGATTGAAGAGAAGTGGAGAGAGTGGGCATCCTTGTCTTGTTCCTGAGTTAAGAGGAAATGGCTTTAGTTTTTCACCATTGAGTATAATGCTGGCTGTAGGTTTGTCATATACAGCCTTTATTGTATTGAGGAATGTTCCATGGATTCCTAATTTTTCCAAAACCTTCATCATAAAGGGGTGTTGGATCTTGTCGAATGCTTTTTCTGCATCTATTGAGATTATCATGTGGTTCTTATTGTTGCTCCTGTTGATGTGATGAATAATATTAATTGATTTGTGTACATTGAACCAGCTTTGTATCCCTGAAATGAATCCTGTTTGATCATGGTGTATGATTTTTTTGGATGAATTGTTGAAGTCGATTGGCCAAAATTTTGTTGAGAAGTTTTGCATCAATGTTCATCAAAGAAATGGGTCTATAGTTCTCTTTCTTTGATGAGTCCCTGCCTGGTTTTGGGATGAGGGTTATGATGGCTTCATAGAATGTGTTCGGTAGTGAGCTTTCTCTTTCAATTTCATTGAAGAGTTAGTTGGAGGAGTATTGGTGTGAGCTCTGCTTTGAAGGCCTTGTAAAATTCCGCTGTAAAACCATCTGGTCCTGGACTTTTCTGAGCTGGGAGGTCTCTTATTGCTGTTTCTATTTCAATGCTTGATATGGGCCTGTTAAGCTGGTTTAACTCATCTTGGTTTAGTTTTGGCATGTCAATATTTGCTAGGAAAAGGTCCATTTCTGTCAAGTTGTCGAACTTATTAGCATAAAGTTTTGAGAAGTATTCCCTTATAATGTTCTGAATCTTGGTTGTTTCCGTGGTGATGTTTCCATTCTCATCTCTGAGTTTATTAATTTGGGTGTGTTCTCTCCTTTTGCAAAGGAGCTTTTCTAGAAGACTTGAAGTATAATGTTACAGAAATTAACATCTAATATGCCTGTAATCACTTTTAGGAAATGCAAGAAATAAATTGCGTCTTTAAATATTTTAATATCTATGGGGCAGAAAAAGTTCCCTATGTGGGAGGCTGAGTATGGGAGGATTGTGATTTGAGGACAACTTAAGCAGAAGCTGCATGTGGTGGCACACAGCTGATGATAGCTAAAAGTAGGCATATCTGTCTATGGATCATGCCAGGGTGGAAAGTGAGACCCAATGCTTCACAGCAACCAGTCGGAAATCTGGGCAGGCAGGTTGGGTAGTATCATGCCAGTCTAGGAAATACAAAACCCTGAGTTCAAACTCTATTATGGAAAAAACAAATATTCCCCCATTTTACAAAAATCTTTTTCTAACACCAAAGCCAAATTAGTTTGCATAATGTACATCATTTGTGTGCAGAATATGTCAACAAATTACTCTTGTTTTAATACAACATATGTTCCTCCTTCTATGAATTTGCCCTTTTGGGATTCACATTTAATAATATCCTGGCTATAAAAGCCCACTGTGAAAGTGTGCCTTTTGTTATTGTTGACTGAATAATTAGAATGATGATGTTGACTATTTAAAAAATGACCTTTTGGTATGGTGGTTATAATTGCCTTTACTCCTGAGACAGAAGAGTGCTTGAATTGGCTGAGGTGAAATTCCAGCTTAGTGAAATAACTCTAATAAATGGTATTTGACTGTGGGAACTAACATGTAGTTACAATTCAAATTTAAATAGATAAAATGTTTTCTTTTTCCAATTTGAAAAAGGACCATAGGGGAAATATCTGTTCCTGAATCAGAGTAGGAAACCCAAGGAGGACTTTCTGCTTTCTACCACCCAGGGAATGTGGGAGGAATTCTTAGTAACTATAGCAGAGGAGGGGATCATGACTGGGAAGATTTTTTTTTAGAGGAGAATCTGTGCATGTGTAAGATTGTTATCCCATAATGTAAGTATATGAATGAGATGTGACCTGTGTGCATGAGGCCCTAGTAGGACTTTATTGCCCAAAGGTCAAGCTAAAGGCACAAGGGGTTCCACTACACACATACCTCAATTTCCATTAGAACTGGCCTAGAATTGTAAGCACTCCCTGACTACAAAGGAAGTGGCATGGGAGGTACTGGGGAAGAGGAAGAGCTCAAGGTGTCTAGGCACCCATGACTAGGAGAGGGGTGTTGATCTGTGCATTCTTTCTCTGGGATGTGGTAGTATTAACATTTAGATTAATTTCTCAAGGCAGTTGTGCTATCGGATTTCTCTCTCTGGCCAGCTCACTTTAAATGGCAGTAACGCCTAAGGTCGCCTGTGAACTCCAGAAGTAGAAATGTTTGGGGAGAAGGGATTGAATCCATTCCATCTTCCCTCAGCACCTCTGCACAGACCTTCTCTGTGTTCAGAATGGCAATGCATTTGTAAAGGTGTAAGCCTTTACATTCCCAGGACCTTAAAAGGGCAGTTTCTCCAGGTCTCTGAATGGGGCAATTGCTTGGCCAGGTCAGAGATAGAACCTCCTCCCTCCTCCTCCTCTACCTCCTCCTCCTCTACCTATTCCTCCATTCCCTCCTCCTCCTTCTCTCCTTCTTCATCCTCCTCCTTCTTCCTCCTCCTCCTCCTCCTCCTCCTCCTCCTCCTCCTCTTCCCTCCTCTTCCCTCCTCCTCCCCTCCTCCTCCTCCTCCTCCTCCTCCTCCTCCTCCTCCTCCTCCTCCTCCTCCTCCTCCTCCTCCTCCTCCTCCTCCTCCTCCTCCTCCTCCTCCTCTTCTTCTTCTTCTTCTTCTTCTTCTTCTTCTTCTTCTTCTTCTTCTTCTTCTTCTTCTTCTTCTTCTTCTATTCTTCTTTTTCTTCTTCTATTCTTCTTCTTCTTCCTCCTCTTTTTCTTCTTCTATTCTTCTTCTTCTTCCTCTTTTTCTTCTTCTATTCTTCTTCTATTCTTCTTCTCTCCTTTCCTCCTTCCCTTCCCTGAAAGTATTCCAGCCACCCCATATTTGGGAAGTAAGTCTAAATTTATTGATAATGCTAAGTTTGGTGTCTGTATATGCTTTGTAAAATAAAACAAAAAAAGTCTTATGCATTGCTTGCCAAAAAAGATGTGTTTTTTCTCTTTGAAAGACTTAACTCTGAGATGTCTCAGGACAGCACAATTTCAGACGTATATACTCCTGTGCATCTGTTGGTCTGCCGAGGTGACAATAAAGACTCCTATAATTTGGCTTATTAATTGTAGCATCTTTTGTTTTGTTACTGATTGGGTTACAACACTCAGAGCTCAGCCTCCTAAGTAGCTACGATTACTGGTGGGAGCCACTGCATTTCTGTTCACATCAAATAAGCATGCAACTGTTTCAAGTCAAGTACACTGAAGGGAGAGATTGGGAGAAGAAATCTGGGGTTTGCAGGGTGGCTATCAGATGAATGATTCTAAATTACAGAGCGGAGACTGATTTATATGTAATCAATTTAGATTTGGTTTCCCATCTTTAAGTGTAAGAACCAGCCAGGCAGTTCATGTCTCTGCAACCAACTGAATTCAGTTCTGAGTCTCAATTTTCAAGTTGACAAGTGTTGGGGTCTCCCTCTCCTTGTCTCAAGAGGTAACGCTGATCAAAACGTATTGTATTTACTTATTAAATGGAAGCTCCTATGCATAACTACCTAAAGATTATTCTTTAAAAAGAAATTTTTTTAAAAAGAGGAAAAAACTTTAGCAATGTGGCTTCAGTAGTTAATGTAACTAAAAAGGAAAAAATTTAAAGCCATAAAAGCTGGCCAAAGCAGGAACTTGTAACAGGATGTAACTAATACAAGGAGATAGGACTTAATTAAAATAGCTTTTTATTTCAAAGGTTATGCAAAGTTGTATGAGAGAAAGAAACCAAATTTTGACCAAAGATTGTAACTCTTTTTTTTGTCCTAGGACTTGAACTCAGGGCCTGGGCATTGTCCCTTCCTCAAGATTAGCATTCTAGTACTTTGAACCACAGGTCAACTCCTCATTTGGGGGTGGGTAATTGTACATAAAAGTCTCACAGACTTTCCTGCTGGGGCTGGTCTCAACCCTTGATCTTCAGATCTCAGCCTCCTGAATAGCCAGGATTACAGATATGAGGTACCAGGATATAGCTTGAAGACTGTAGTTCTTATACCCCCTTCCCCCAGTTATGTATTCAAAGCTACTGATCCTGTCTATATTTCTGAAGAAGGGCTGAAGTGCTGTCTTTCCCCCTGTCTACAAGGTAATAAATTTCCTTTCTCTCATCTTCACTGTGTGTCTTTATTTGGTTTATAGGGACAAGAGGCTGGAGCTGGTTTGTGGAATAGCTGGAAATTAGACCTAGGGTCTCCTATGCAGTAGTACACCAGCAATTCCTTCTACCATCAGGCTGTAACTTGAATGATATACCTGAGGGACAACCACATATGTCAAATGTCAGGTTTCTGAATGGAAGATTATTTTGAATTTTCTTTTGCAGGTTTTGTTTGTGGAGATGGCTGTAGTGGCATGCATGACCAGTTAAATTTCCTAGAGGACAAATGGGTAAGAGTGAATGGGGGAGGGGAGACAAGGAAGAGATGGAGGTCACTGGATTCTATTATATGGGAATAGTTTGCAAGATACAGAGAAGCCACATCTTGAGAGGTCAAATTGGGAATCTTTTTTTTTTCTTTTGGTCAGTTGTGGGACTTGAACTCTGGACCTGAGCACTGTCCCTCAGCTCTTCAACTTAAGATGAGTGCTCTACCACTTGAGCCACAGTGACAGTGTCACGGAATTTCCTGCCTGGGTTAGCTTTGAACTGTGATCTTCAGATCTCAGCCTCCTTAGTAGCTAAGATTATAGGTGTGAGCCATCAGCGCTTGGCTGGGAGTCTTCAGTAAAATGTCGGTGACTACAGGTAGACTCCTGTCCCAAAGACCTGCAGCCCAGAACAGAGCTTGCACAAAGCTTTTAAAGGCAAAAACCATGTTGTGGGTGGGGACAAAGCTCACCACAAGCTAACCATATAAGATAACAATCAGGGGTGAGCATTCTCTATAGCAAAACTTTCCTGGGGCTAAACAGGATGACATGTATGCAACCCAAAAAATGGCCTGTCTCACCTCAAGGCTTTTCAAGAAGGTTCCCCTAACAAGTTCTCTTTTGGTTGTTGTTGTTGTTGTTGCCAGTCATGGGTGCTGTCCCTTGAGCTTTTTTGCTCAAGGGTAGCACTCTACCTCTTTTGGGTTTTTTTGGTCGGGTCATGCGGCCTGAACTCTGGGCCTGGGCACTGTCCCTCAGCTCTTCAGCTCAAGGCTAGCACTCTACCACTTGAGCCACAACACCACTTCTGGCTTTTTTTCTTTTTGCTTATATGGTGTTGAGGAATCGAACCCAGGGCCTCATGCATGCAAGGCAAGTGCTCTACCCAGCCCCCACTCTACCTCTTTGATTCAGTTTTTCTGATTGTTAATTCGAGATGATATAAATCTCACAGACTTTCCTGTCCAGTCTGGCTTTGAACCACAGTTCCCAGATCTCAGCCTCTT
The DNA here is from genome assembly GCF_024711535.1 of Dipodomys merriami. Taxonomy (NCBI): domain Eukaryota; kingdom Metazoa; phylum Chordata; class Mammalia; order Rodentia; family Heteromyidae; genus Dipodomys; species Dipodomys merriami. The sequence continues at coordinate 417,878 of NW_027206023.1, forward strand.
GAGTAGCTACATTTACAGGTGTGAGTCACCAGTGCCCAGCTTGTATCTAACTCTTGAGTGTTTTTTGTCATCTGCTTGTCACTGTATGCTCAAATCAGCCATCAAAATTGAAAACAATAGCATTAGGTGTGCTCAGAAAAAGAGCCTGTTCTCCTGTGAGTGATTACATGACTTTCCCCAGGGGTGGCCAGACCTGTACTCAGTCCACAGAGACACCATGGCCTTCTTCTGATGGACTCTAAAGCTTGAAGAGGGAGCCCCATCACCAGCTGCACTTTGTGGACATTATTGCCCATGCGTCCAGAGTCACATAGGATACCCTGCTCCCTGGGAAAGAAAGGGAGGGAAACTCCAACACTTGGCAACTAGAAAATTGAGACTCAGAACTGCATTTAGTTGGATATAGAGCAATGAACTGCTTGGCTATTTCTTACACTTAAAGATGGGGAACCAAATCCATATTGATTACACACAAACTAGTCTCTACTCTGTAGTTCAGAATCATTCATCGGATAGCCACACTGCAAGCCCCAAGATTTATTCTCCCAATTCTCTCTTCAGAGGCCTTGATTGGAAACAGTTCCATGCATATTTGATGTGAACAGAAAGGCAGTGGCTCCCACCTGTAATCCTAGCTACTCAGGAGGCTGAGGTCTAAGTATACTGGTTTGAAGCCAGCCCAGATAGAAAAATCTATGGGATTCTTATCTCCAACTAATGAGCAAAAAGCTAAAAGTAGAGTTTACTCAAGTGGTAAAATGCTAGCCTTGGGGAAAAAAAAACTAAAGGACAGCCAGACCTTGGAGTTCAGTCTCTGTACTAGAATAAAAAGAAAAGGAAGGAAGGACAGGGAGGAAGGAAGGAAGTAAAGAAGAGGGAGGAAGTAAAGAAGAGGGAGGAAGGAAGAAGGACAAAGAAAAAGGGTCGGAGGAAAGAAGAGGGGGTTAGAGGGAGAGAAGAAGGGAAGGAAACCTAGTCTCATATGTATCACTATGGTTCTATCTCTAGCCAAGTAATTGCTTCGTTCAGAGACCTGGAGGAAGTTAATACTCTTTAAAGGTCCTGGGAATGTAAACACTTACACCTTTACAAACGCACTTCCATTCTGCTGAAGAGAAAGGGTCTGTGCAGGAGCTCTGAGGGTAGATGGAATGGATGCAGTCCTTCTCTGCAAACATCATTTCTACTTTGAGGTTCACTGGAGACCTCAGTAGTTACAGCCATTTAAAGTGAGTTGGCAAAGAGAGAAATCCAATAACACAACTGGCATGAGAAATTAATCTACAGGTTAATACTTTCACATCCCAGACTCCTCTGGGCCCAGGGTTTGAAAGAACTGTAGCCGACTGCAATGTTAGCAGAGGGAATTGCTAGTCAAGGGCACCCTGAGAAGAGATGAAGATCTCGTTCCTGATAGGATGGAATTCAATTAGAAACTGGTCACACCCCACCCAAGTTTTTCAAAGCAAACCAGCCTATGGCCTTTCCCTGATGCCTATGCCCAACGTCCAACAGAGACAGACATGTGGCATTTTCTGTTTCTTTTTGGAGTCCCAGGTTGGGTAAAGCATGTACTCAGATAGTACAATGGGAGAACTGAGCATCTACATCAGGATACCACCAAAAAAAATGTATACCAAAAACTAATGGACAACAAATCAAAAGAGCTGCTTTTACTAGTACTCTGCTGCTGCTGCTGCTGTTCTGTTTTGTTCTGTTGCTCTAGCTACTGAGCCAGTATGGTGGAGTGGGGATTTTGCTGATTGGCTGTCTCCCTTTTCATGGACCCTGTTGATGGGTTGTCTCTATTACAGACCATGGTTGGAAAGTTGCATACATGGGGAATATCTTGGGAGCATCTTCCACTTAGTCCCTTTCTTGCTCTTGGTGCACCTGGTCATTTTCTCCTGGCTATTGTGATTTCTCTGTCCACCATGTTTCCTTAAATGGGATCTCCACACTGGCTTCCATCTGACAGCTATAGAAACACATGTTCCTCAATTGGGAATGTTTTCCTAAGTCTACCTGTCCATCAATGGGAACCAGTGAACCTGGTTAGCTCTGAAAGTGAGTCGAAGGAATCTGTACTCAAATACTCATGGCAATGAGAGGAGTTGTTACCATTTGGGAGTGAATTTCATACGTGCAATTGCAAAACCCTGTTTTCCCTAACTTCAAGAAACTTGTTTAAGCATGATTGCAAATGAGAAACAGTTGTAGTGAAAATAAAATTCAAGAACATATGTTGCTTTTTTTTAGTCAAATGTTATTTTATTTAAAGATATAAGTAAAGCAGGTGTTAGTACAATGTCAAGGACACTGAAGACACAGTAGTTTAAAAAGATCCCTTATGAACCCCACACTATGGTGAAAAGATGGATATTAATCAAATTGTACTAATGAAACTGCACTGAGTGTTCTTCAAAAAATAGCTATCTCATTCCTGTCATCCTAGCTAAACAGGAGGCTGAGATCTAAGGATCATGGTTCAAAGCCAGCTACAGCAGGGAAATCTATAATGTTCCTATCTCCAATCAACCAGGAAAGAGCTGGAAGTGGTTCAAGTGACAGAGTACTAGCCTTGAGTAAAAAATGCTAAGAGATAGCACCCGGCCCTGAGTTCAAATCTTAGTACCAGCAAAAAAGAAAAGAAAAGAAATGGAGAGAGGGATTGGAGAAAGGAGAAGGAGTGTGGGGAAGGAGGGATGGAGAAAAAAGAGAGAGCAGAGCTTTGTTGTGTTTGAGTGATATGTGACCTAAAATGACACATGATAGGAAAGTAGCCCTGAGAAAGGAAGGGAGGGAAAGGGGAGGGGTGTAATAAAGAGTTTTGCAGGACTGGGAAAGTGGCTCAGTGTTAGAGTGCTTGCCTTGCATGCATGAAGCCCTGGGTTCGATTCCCCAGCACCACTTAAGCAAAAAGAAAAAGCCGGAAGTGGCACTGTGGCTCAAGTGGTAGAGTGCTAGCCTTGAGCTGAAGAGCTGAGGGACAGCACCCAGGCCCAGAGTTCAGGCCCCATGACCAGACCAAAAAAAAAAAAAAGAGTTTTGCTGTATTTGAGCCATGTAAATGACCTAGTAATGACCTGGTCAAAGGCCCTTGAAATGGGACAGGAAAAGCAAATGCTTTGTTCTCTGCAGCAGTGGCAGCTAGCTGGACCTAAAGCTATTCTATGAGGTCATAAAAGGACTATAGGCCAGGTGTTTGGTGGCTCATGCCTGTAATCCTACCTACTCTGAAGGCTGAGATCTGAGGATCAAAGCCAACTTGCACAGGAAAGTCCTTTAAGACTCTTATCTCCAATAAACTGCTCAGAAAAACCAGGAATTGTGCTGTGGTTCAAGTGGCAGAGCACTAGCGTTGAGCATAAAGAAGCTTAGGGTCAGGGCCCAGGTCCTGAGTTCAAGCCCCGGGACTGAAAAAAAAAAAAACTATACACAGTGGAAACATTTCTCAAAGGGAGGCAATAACAGCCTAAACAACCTTGCCTGGAAACAGGGGATAGAACTGGGTGGGCCCAAGTGTATGTTTCTAGAAAATTCTGACACATGATAAACTCAAAGTAAGAGCAATTGCTATTTCAAGAGGGAAATATGCAAGGTACCATAAACATCAAGAAGTTCTCATAGAAGTTTTTTAACCTTAGACTTAAAGCTACAAGGCCAGTTCTAGCCACGTGAATATTGACAGCTTAGAACACTGACTTTTCTTACCTGCTGTTTCCTTCATAGCCAGAGAGGCCCAATTATGTCACCGCCTTCAGCCCAGCAACAAACCATGCCTGCTAATGCTTTCACCCCACCAGTGGCCACCACTAGAGCTGCAGCAGATCCTGATCTTGCTGTGTCACTGCCTGGAGAACTCAAGGAATGAAATCCACAGCAAGGAGTAAGTGTTAAAAGTTTTCAATTTATGCATGTGAGAAGAGGAGAGAGAAAACGTTCTTGCTGGGTGAGAGGGGTCATGATAGCGGTTTGCCAACTAACTGGTTTAATCTATGGTGGGTTCTTTTCTTTTAATCTATATAGGTGTCATTTAACTTTTATGCTAATGATTTGCTGGAAGGTGACTTGCTCATTGGTCACGACCCATGATATTTTTAATTGGTCATTCCCTTTTAGCTCTTGGGGCATGGAATTACCTAAAGACATTTAAGACTATCCTACTTTCATTTTATCCAACCTATCTGGGTCAAAGGGAAGTTAGAATGCTTGGGAAGTTTTCTCAGATCATCCTCTCTCTCTTCTCTCTCTCTCTCTCTCTCTCTCTCTCTCTCTCTCTCTCTCTCTCTCTCTCTCTCTCTCTCTCTCTCTCTCTCTCTCTCTCTCTCTCTCTCTCTCTCTCTCTCTCTCTCTTTTATTTATTTTTTTGTTGGTTGTGGGGCCTAACTCTGGGCCTGGGTGCTATCCCTCAGCTCTTCAGCTCAAGAGTAGCACTCTACCACTTGAGCCACAGTACCACTTCTGGCCTTTTCTGCTTATGGGTGTTGAGGAATCAAACCCAGGGTCTCATTCATGCAAGGCAAGCACTCTACCACTAAGCCACCTTCCCAGCCCTATTTTTCTTTTTTTTTTTTTAAGAGAAATCTTGCAGGCTTATTCCTGATTTCTTCTGCCTGACTAATCTACCTATTCCAAGATATCTCTTTCTTTCTTTCTTTCTTTTTCTTTTTCGTTTTTGTCAGTCCTGGGGCTTGAACTCAGGGCCTCAGGGTTGTCCTTGAGCTCTTTTGCTCAATATGAGTGCTCTACACTTAGAGCGACAGTGCCACTTCCAGTTTTCTGGTGGTTAAATGGAGATAAGCATCTCACAGAACTGAGCTGGCTTGGAGCATTGATCCTTAGATCTCAATTTCCTGAGTAGCTATGATTACAGGCGTACCAGCTCCCAATACTACAGTTCTTTACATCCACAGCACTTGTGTGAATGTAACATACTACATACAGTATAGTCTATGTGCTTTCTATTCCTGGGCATAAGGCCTGCTAATGGATTCACTACCTGTGGAAATGGCCTACGGTAGACTTTTTTGATTGAATGTTAGGCTCATTTCTCACAAATCCATTTTCTTCCCTTCTTTTTTCAAATATGTAAGCAGCACCAAGTTTTTATTTTCTCACATGTTGCTCATCCAGTACGGGCTTTGTAGGTGCCTCCTCTAGTCACCTTCTCCTTTCCCCAGTACATCTGAACATCACCCCTGAAAGCTATAAGGTCTGGAAGGAGCAGCTGGCTGCTCCTTTATATTTGAGCTTAAGTGAATTAGAATGATCCCATCTCTGATCAGTCAATTCCAGGCGAGGCCTAATGTGGAAGAAAGAGCCTTCCTCCGGGATTTATTTATTTATCTATCTTTAAGTAGTTGTACAAAGAGGTTTCAATTCAACACATCAGTTTAGAAGCACAGGGCATCTTTTGAAAAAAAAATTTGGTTTTTGGTTTGAACTCAGAGCCTAGTCGCTGTCCCTGAGCTTCTTTACCCAAGGCTAGCCCTCTGCCACTTTGAGCTACAGCTCCCCTGCTTGTTTTCTTGTAGTTATTTGGAGATAATCTCATGGAATTTCCTGCTCAGGCCAGTTTGGAACCTTTATCCTCAAATCTCAGCCTCCTGAGTAGCTAGGATTATGGGCAAGAGTCATCAGCTATCAGCTGTACAATGCATCTTGATCCACGCCATTGCTTCCATCATTCTTCCCATCTCTCAACCCCACCCAAGTTACCTAGTTCCATTTTCACAGATGTACATTGAATATGATGATTGCATTCTCCCACCCTTCCTCTCTCCATCCCTCCACATCGTACCACCTCATCCACCTACCCCCCACCTCAAGTTCCAGCTTCCTGTTATCCATTTTGTTATAGTTTTTCAAAGAATTCTCCCCTGCATATACCATGTTATTTCCGTTAATGATATACAATATACTTTAGTTAATTCTTTTGTAGTATGTATCTGTGTGTGTGTGTGTGTGTGTGTGTGTGTGTGTATGCACATGACTCAGTGTGTGCTTATATATATTTATAAATGAGGTCTGTCTTCCATCTATGAGAAAGAACATGTGATCTTTTGTCTTTCTGGACCAGAGTTACTTCCTTTAACATAATTTTTTAGCCTGACACCAGTGGCTTACACCTGTAATCCTAGCTACTTAGGAGGCTGAGATCTGAGGATCATGGCCCAAAGCCAGCCTAGGCAGGAGGGTCCATGAGACTCTTATCCTCAATGAACCACCAGAAAACTGGAAGTGTCACTATGGCTCAAAGGCTAGCCTTGAGCAGAAAAAGCTCAGGAACAGCACTCAGACCCAAGTTCAAGCCCTCCATCCAACAGAAACAAAAACAACTATAATTTTCCCCAGGCCCATTCATTTCTAGAGAGCTTCCTTTTCTCCCTGTATAGGCATTTGCAATTGCTGGCTACAGAAAAAGCTATTTTAACTCAAAAAAGTCTGGTACCGCACAGGGCTAAGGGGAGTGGTGAAATGATATAGACAGATCCTTCATGATATTATTAAAATGCAGAATCCTGCTAGCCTTGAAATTCATTTAAATGCTATACTTGCCAGTTCTATGAGCCTATAAATCCCCTTTATTGTTTAAATCAATTTGAACTGTACTTTTTTCTTATTTGTAACTCTAATGCGCCCCAAATGCTATTGACCATTCCATTAAGGATAGCAATTTGACATGTTCAAAAGTCTGAAAAGTGTGTATTACCCTCCAAGTCAGTACTTCCTCATCTCAGAATTTATCCTAGGTAAACAGTTGAGTGGCTATGAAGATATTTACATGCTTAAGCCCATACATAATGTTTCTCAGAACAGCTAAATACTGAAAGTTATGTAAATTGAAATATAAAGACACTGCCAAACACTGTCCAGCTCATGGATTATGATAAATGAAATAACTACACATAGTTGACAGTGAAAGCTAGACCTCACTGATTAACTGGTTTTAATAATCTACTCTTATTTAAAAATATAGAACAACGATGATGTATTAAAAAAAAACCTTTTAAGTATCAAGGTCATTACTTCAGAGCTTCTCATCCCTGTCTATATATTAATTATCTAGGAAAACCACTTAAAATTGGGCTCTCTAGTGATATGCATTTGAGTGGTTCAAGTGTACAGTGAAAAGTAAAAATTATTATTTTTTTAACCAGTAACTGGGCTTGAATTTGCTGCTTATGGCTAAGTGCACTACTGTATGAACCATTTCTCCAGCCTTGCTTTTTGTTGGTTATTTTGGTGATGGATTTTTGCAGACATTTTTGCCCAGTCAGGCCTCAAACTACAATCCTCTCAGTCTTAGTCTCTTGAATAGCTAGGATTTCAGACACAAGCCATTAGTGCCCATCTTACTACTTCTTTAATCCTCAGTTTTGCAGTTTTGACAATTCTTCTAAATATTACTAGTGTCACCTGCCTTGTGTGGATGATCAGATCTCAGATAACTTGTTAGTGGCTTGTGATATAGAAGGGTCTAGACTGTATGCAGAGAAATTTGATTTTAAAAGCCATCATGTTGACAGTAACATTGAATTGTCTTTTAGTGCATGAGGATCAACATGAGAGGAATTCTGGAGCAAAGAAAAAAGACTGAAGCCAGGTACCAGTGGTTCATGCCTGTAATCTTAGCTACTCAGGAGGCTGAGATTTGAAGATTGCAGTTCAAAACAGAAAAGTCAGAAAAGTTCAGAGCAGAAAAGTCCATGAGACTCTGATCTCCAATAAACTACTCAGAAATTGCCAGAAATGGTTCTGTAGCTCAAGAGGTAGAGCACTACCTTTCATCAGAAAAAGCTTTATTTATTCAAGGATGTGGGCTGAATGTTGAGCTAGCCAGCAAGAATTAGATTGACTACAGAAGGAAAGTAAGGTAGTTCAGAACCATTAACGGTAGGAGGATCAACTAGCTTCTAGGTATGGTTACATTTAGAACTCGTGTTTCTTACTGGTCATCATATGGAAAACTCTAGAAAGTGTCAGACAGAAGGTGGTGTTCTGTCTTTGTGTGAAACCCTGAAGAGCCTCAGAAGGAGATGGAATGCTTGTGTATGCTTGTGTATACATGAACAGACCTAGGGTTTGAACTCTCGGCCTCGATGCAGTGTCTGAGCTTTTTTTTTTTTTTTTTTTTTTTTTGCTCAAGGCTGGCACTCTACCACTTGAGCCACAGCTCCATTTCTGCCTTTTTTTCTTGGTAGTTATTTGGAGATGAGAATCTCAGAGGCTTTCCTGCTTGGGCTGACTTTGAACCACAATCCTACCACTACTCAGCCTCCTGAGTAGCTTGGGTGACAGTTGTGAGCCGCTGGCAGCTGGCAAAGGATTGTTTTGAATAGTCTAGAACTTTGGTTGGGAGAAGGGAAATGGTGGTAATTATTGGCTGCAAATACTTGGAGAACTAAGATATGAAAATAGAATAGATACTTTTATGTGCAGCAGAGAAGATAAAACCAGAACCAGTGCAAAACTGGGAACTGGTGACTCACACCTATAATCCCAGCTACTCAGTAGGCTGATATCTGAAGAGAGTGGTTTGTAGACAGCCCAGGTAGGAAAGTCTGTGAGACTCATCTCCAATTAACCAACAAAAAGCTAGAAGTAGTGCTGTGGCTCAAGTGGTTGAGCACCAACATTGAGAAAAAAATTTTAAAAATCAAAAGCTAGGGGACAGTGTCCAGGCCCTGAGTTCTAGCATAATTCCCGTATGCATGTGCACGTGCTGTGTGTGTGTGTGTGTGTGTGTGAGTGTGTGTGTGTGTGTGTGGTGTGCTGTGCGCGTGCGTGCACACACACATGCATATAGACACAATTTTTTAAAAAAGATCAATGCACAATTAAAGAAAAAAAGATCAAGAAACAGCTTTTAGCTTAATTTAGGTTGGTCCCAAATAGAATGCATACACTTGTATAGAAGGAGGTTGTCCAGTCCTGGGAATGTTCATGTTATTCTGTTTCATAGGCTAGAATGCTTTCTAAATGGATTATCTAATTTGATCTCCCTAGGGGGGAAAATACATTTAGTCCCATTTCGTGGATGAGTGTCCAGACCTCAGGAATTCTACTTTCTCTGCCCAAAACAAAACAGTGGTGTGTGGGTCACAGTCACACACACACACTCCTTTTCCAGGTTTTTCATTCATCTTGTTGCTACAGAGATGGGGGATAGGTAGATTCCAGTTTCTTTCTGAGTTTTCTCTTTTCTGAGAGTCCAGGGTATAGCATCTCTGCTTTTCACTTCCAGCGTCTACACATGTAGTGCAGTGACTGACCGCCTGCTTCCTGCTGAGTCTTAGGTGGCTAATCTAAGTTTTTGAAAGGCCAATTATACAGTGTGTATACCTGGAAAATTTCAACTTTGTATTTCCTTCCAGTCTACTAGAATCTTCTCTTTCTCCTCCTCCTCCTCTTCCTTCTTTTGTACCAATCCTGGGGCTTAAACTTAGGGCCATGGTGCTGTTCTCGAGCTTTCTGGGGCAAGGCTAGTACTCTAAAACTTGAGCTGCACTTCTGACTTTTTTATTTAGTCGTTTATTGGAGATAAGAGTCTCATAGGCTTTCCTGTTCAGGCTGGTTTTGAACCTTGATCCTTAGATCTTAGCTCCTAAGTAGGTAGGATTATAAGAGTGAGCCACTGGTGCCTGGTTTTATTATTCTCTTTATACACAGTTGTAGTCTGTCTCTCAAGGTGCAGCTCAAATCTCATCACCCCCTAGAGCCTTCTTAGGGAATGAAATTTGGGACTTCTTTGAGCACCTGTAGTATGTATCCTGTGTCCTGTTTGTCTCAAGTCATGGAAATTCTGCTCTCCATGCTTCACATATGCCAGCCATAGCTTCTTGCTTGTGCTGTGGAATCCTCTATGGTGTATTTTCTTCTCCTTTTCTGGGGAACTGCACTCCACCCACGGCAAAGCTGGAGTTGACCCAAAAAAAGGTAAGCAACTACTTGATGATTTTTTGTTTATCTCCGTGGTGTTTTGATCTTCTTATTAATAACATCTTACAATATGCCCCAAAACATTATAGAACTTCAACTCCAGCACTCAACCATCTTGTGTTTGACTTGTGGCTCTGCTACTTTCTATAAATGTGATCTTTTTTTGTCAGTCATGGGGTTTTAACTCAGGCTCTGGGTCATGTCCCTGAGCTTTTTTGCTCAAGGGTAGCACTCTACCACTTTGAGTCACAGTTCCACTTCCTGTTTTTTGGGGGTATTCTCATGGGAGGTTGGCATAAGACAAAGAAGTGTACACCCTGGCTAGTTTCTTAGGACTGGGTCACCAGGGCATTTCATTTTCCTTAGAAGATACTGGAGCCTCAGCAGTTTGCTTACTGAGAGGCTAGGATGACAGGCATGAGCCAGTGGCACCTAACAATCACCCTCATCTAAGTGAGGCCCTATGAAATCACATTTCCCATTAATAAATAAGGGTTCAATAGCCATCTTGCAGGCCTGTGAAGTAATGTAGGTAGAGGAAAGGCTGCAACTTGAACTTGAATTCAAGGCCTTAGTGCTGTCCTTTTGATGCTCAGTGCTAGCACTCTACCCTTTGAGCCACAGGTCCAATTCTGTCCTTTTGCTGATTAATTGAAGATGAGTGGCTTTAGAGTTTACTGACTAGACTGGCTTCCAACTGTGATCCTCAGATATTAGCTAGGATTACAGGCATTTACTTTGGACAGATGCATACAAGCCTCTTCACAGAATTTTCACAGTATTGTAGAGACATATCTCATCAGTTTCTCCATCACTTTTATACTACCATGTAGGACTTAGCCAGTCCCATAGGTGTCCTCTTAGTTCAGAAAAGGAGAACCATAGAGTTGACTTCCTTCTCTCTTCTTATTGGTACAGATCCCTTCACCATAACTGGGAGGAAGATGAACAAGTAAACCAGTAAGTGGATGTTGACACAAAAAGAAGTTCTGTTCCTGAAAACTGGGTATCTTTGAGGCTTCTGAACCAAAGTGCAAGTTTGTTTGTCTACCACTTATGAGGGTTGAGGCTTGGCACTTCAGTGAATGCCAAATGACACAGTTGTGAATGTGGTTGCAATTGTGGATTCTAGTGGATGACAGGGAAAGCAGTGTGCAGAAAATCAGATCCTGTGCAGAAACAACATTCTCACTGCCTATCACAGGGTGAATTTTGGAGAATTGTCTTTCAGAAGCTCCTGGAAGTATGTTGTGATGATCATTCTGCTCCCAGGAGTCTCCTTCCTTTCTCAACAGGCAAGTCTGCATATATGATGGACAGCCACAGCATGAGTCCTGGCAGAAAGGGGCTGTGGTAGAAGGCTCAGGATTGGGAGGTCAGGCTCTCACTTTCTTTGTCACCAATCTGCCCACAGCAGCATTTGTTTCATCTTCACTGTGTGGATGGACTTATACAATGATGAATTCTATGAGCGTAAGGACCATGACACCCTGAAAGAACTTACACAGTATGGCAAATTCAACTTGCCCTCTTCAGACTGGTCTTCCCCTTACATATTCTTCTTGACAAGCTGGAGGATTGTGTGACCAGTGAGTCCAAGAAAAAGGGAAGAAGTCCTTGTTTAGATGCCTCAAAGCCTGTGAGTAGGGATGGAACCTGGGTGTCTAGGGATGGGCCTGAATGGCCAAGAGCCCCTAGTACTACCTGGCTTGGCAAAATGTTCTTTTATGGATATTCTCTGCCAGGTAATTTTTCTTTTTGAAAATACATGAACATAGCCACTCATCAGTGTTCAGTCCAACTTCAAACTATACTGATCCCCCATTAGATCCTCATGGAAGTTTAGTTGCACCTTAACTTCTAGAGTCCACTCTAAAATCCTGTGCTTATTTCCATTCTCAGGTTAGCATTACTGTAGAGAAGCTTCTCTTGAACTCCAGATAAGGAATCTATTAGTGATGTTGGTGATGGTGACCAATGGAGATCTGGAACCATCCCTGCACTCCAGAAAGCATGTGAACATAGAGGGGTTTGTTCCATTGGTAGCAAAGCCCAAACAGGTTTTGAGTCCTGTGCACATTCCAGTGGTTCTGAACCCCACATGTGATGCAGGTGTACCTGCATGAACCACCAAGGAAGAACATGATCCAGGATGACTTCCATTGATGTTTAGAATCCACCTAGATCAGCTCCAAACTAGTCAAATCAGCACTTGTTTTGTTGTGCAGGATAAAGTATTACCCATGGGGCTAATGGAAAATGCCCCCAGTCTATGTTCAGGGGAATCAATAAGTGCCCAGCCAGTGATATTTGGAAAAATCTGAGTTTCTACAAAATCATATAACGAGGTCCTAGAAAAGTTTTGAAGCCTGACTTAAATGTGACAAGCAAAGAAATTTGCCAGTTTGAGGCAATTTAATATCCTGGGTGGTATTTATTGTCATTTTGGGAGTAGAAATCAGACATTTATGACCTACTAAAGTACTGTTCAATTGTGCTATAGGCTCTGAGTCCAGAGATTCAAATTTCTTTTTTTTTAATTTATTGTGAAAATACTGTACAGAGGGGTTACAATTACATGGGCAAGATTTCTATAACATATTAGCTCTCCATCATCTATACCTCCATTTCCAAGGAACACAAAGTTTTACAAGACTTCTACATTTCTACTTCTGTTTCCACAACTGTTCCATTTATATAATTGTTGGTTTGTAAATCTGGTAGTAGAGCTGCATACTGATAATCAACCACAGCTTTTGAAAAGGCAAATCTGAATGCCATCCCAGGGCAAAAACTGAACACCTCGTCTGAAAATTAACTGAAAACCACCTGCCTATGGCAGGGGTCAAGTAATAGAATACTTGCCTAGTCAACTTAAACTTCTGAGCTCTATGGCAGGACAGCTTATTATTTTTTTCTCTCTCTCAGTGATTCCCAAATTGAGAACACAAAATTCCTTACAACATTGGATATTTTTTCCACAGTGTTTTTGTCCAGGATTAAAACAATCTGAAGATAATTTCTCCTACATCAGAACAAATAATAAAGCCTCTAGCTTCTTGGTTTCAGCATACCTGCTCACTCGGCTTAGTCTTCCAACTCTTCTAAAACTGAATCTTTCAAACTATTATTCCAGCCAGGTGCTTGTGGTTCACACCTGCAGTCGTAGATACCAGGATGAGCTCTGAAGATTACAATTGAAAGCCAGCCTGGGCAGAAATAATCTGCTCTAACCATCCAAAAAAAAGCTGGAAGTGGAGCTGTGGTTTAAGCACTAGAGTGCTTGTCTTGAGCAAAAAAGCTAATGGACGGCACACAGGTATTGAGTACAAGTCCTTGGTCAGAAAAAAACACAAAACCCCATTATTCATAAAAAATATCTTTTTCTTGTTCAAACTGCTATAATTTTGTTTAAATTTTAATTTCAGATTTTAGTCCTTTATTTTTGTATTATTTCCTTAGCTCCAGTTCTGACTCAATTTTCCTAATTCAGTCTATTTACCCTTGAGTCTGGATAAGCATCGTCTGGACTAAATACACATTACCAACTTAGGTTATTAATTGTCAGGATTATTTTGGTAATAGAAAATGGTTTTTGTTGCTGTTGTTGCTCTGGTACTGGGATTAGAACTCAAGTCTTGGAGGCTCACAAAATGCTCCCAACTCCATAATTGCAGAGGTCAGCATATATTGCTTTTCTTATAAGATTCTTCTTCGGTTTACAGTATTTTTTTTTTTTTACAATTTGGCTATTGCTCCATTTCCTGTTTTTTGACTGATTAAGTGAATATGATGGAGTTATACAAGCTTTTCTGTCCTGGCTGACTTTGAATCCTAGCATCCTCAGAACTTAGATTACAGGTGAGTCTCCAGCATACATGAAATTGATTTTTTGAAGTTGTCCCTCACTATCATTTCTAAAATAGTTACATTGCATGTCATATCTGTAAAATTTAGGAAAATGAATGATTGATGTCAAGAGGTCCACCAGAAAAGCGGTTGGACAGACTCCAGATGGACAAAAGTAGGGAACTAACAGTGAAATCAGAGGTAATGGCAGGTACAGGGCAGGGAGAGGATAGAAAGGGGGATTAAAATGGAAACATTCAATACAATTCACATTTTAAAGGATATGTATGCCTATGTACATATAGACAGACACATATGTACACACACCTACCCAATGGAACATATACATATATTTCTGCCCTTTTTCTTCCTTTCCATTTCTTTATTATGCTTCTGAGTAACGAACTAAGGGTCTTTTACATACTAAACACATCTGAGCTTCCCTTCTGTCATTAAAGAATGACAAGCCAAATGTTTTCCTTCCATGTCAGTCTTGAGTAGCTAGGAGTACGGGTGTGAGCCACAAGTACCTACTCTGAACAAATTCTGGTATATCAAATTGTTAATGGAGAAGATTCATACACATGAATTTTTTTTTAAAAAAAGGAGATTGCTGATGAATACTTGCTTGTCTGACAGAAGGCATGGATTGAGACTAGAATAGCTGAATTCTAAATTTGTGATTGTTTTCTGTTTGGGTAGAGCCTGTAAGTGTTGATTCCAATATATTAAGTCTCTAAAGATTTTGGGGGAAAAAGGCATGGGTTGTGGAGATTTGGGTTGTGGAGGTTTTTTTCTTCCCACAAGCTCCCATTCTTCCTTTTTCTATTATTTTGTTTTTATCATCATCCTAGTTGTATATTTTAATTATTGAAACTTTCTAACTCACCAATGTGAATTTTGCAAGCCTTATTATAATAATGTATTTCCTGACAACAGTAAAATAGATTTAGATTTAGACAATTATCGTTGTCTACATGGTTCCATAATTAATCAGGAAGGAAATCCATAATTAAATTAGTTATATGTAAATACATGTTATATTCTTTACACTATATTATATATAATATATTATATAAGATTGAATATGATTTTTTCAAACTATGAGAGCATTTAACATTTTTAGTCTCAGGGGTATTTTTTCACAAACTAGTGTAAAACATTATTGGGGAAAGTGGTGATATAACTTTGATTATAATTATATAAATATATATTTGTGTGTGTAGATATAACACTGTTTATAAATAGATGAATAAATACATGTGTATATACATTTGTGCATCTATCTATAAAGTGAATATAATTAAGTTGACCACATTATGTACCAAAAAAGAGCTATGAGTTGTATGTACAAGGTCCAGGCCTATAACCCTAGTTGTATAGGAAGGTGGGTTCTGAGTTTTAGCCTCTTTTACCATCATGGCATTAGACTTTGAGAGGAAGTCTGGGTCCCTCCAGGATAGCAAAGACACATATGCCGTGGGATCACCCTCCCTGACCCCAGAGAAAAGTCAGTAGAAATAAGGACAAGCTTCTTATCCTATGATAATCTACTCAATTCCTGTACCAAGATGGCCACCTGTAGATGGAAAGATAGCATTCCCTCCAAAAAGGTCTCAAAAGAGCCTTCTGAACTATAGTCTCTGACTATGCTGAATTAAAGCTTATTTTTGTTCCCAAGCTGCAAACACATATAAATATGCCAATGGCTCCAGAGATGGACAAAGTCTTACAAATACTCACATAAAATTATATACTATGTTTCAATAATTCTGTGACAAATCATCAAAGGCATGTCTTGAATTTTTCTTTTCTTTTCTTTTTTAAAGAATGGAAACACACTGAGTGCATCAGGGGGCGAGGGATGGTTTGGTTGCTGAACTTTTGAATGTACTCCTGGGCATGGGAGATCCCTGTCTGGGTGACCTTTTATGAGGGTGGGTGTCCTCACAGCTTCACAAAACAATGGCCATAACTTCTATGACATCACAGATACTTTTGCCATGGCAGCAGATAAATTTCAGGCACTGATCTGGCCCTGAGGTGGACTCAGTTACATAGAGAGGCACAAAGCATGAGAGGAAATGACTGCTAGACACCAGGCTACAGCTTGATGAGCTGTCCTGACTGGTAACTAGGATTACTTGAGCTGGGACAGGCTCATTCCCATGCTAAGGCTCCTGAGCACTGTTGCAGGGGTTGGAGAAAAAGAAGTGAATGTGGCTGCCTCCATGCCTATTTCATGCTGAGAAGAAAACCAGAAATCATAATCACAATGTCATTGTGGTATTGTGGGTACAACTTCACAGTGGGGATAGGAAGAGACATCCCTGAGGAGGGGACATTTGATCTGAAAGCAGGGCCATCATCCATGCAATTTTCTGGGGGCAGATGTTCCAGGTAGCAAGAACAGCAAGTACATCCCCAATGGTGGGAACGGACCTGACTTGTTTAAGAAAAGGAAGACAGCATTGACATGCTGAGGTTCATGGAACAAGGAAGGACTGGAACAAGGAAGAAGAAAGAGATCAGAGATGAAGACAGGAATAAATTAGATATTGTGTGCTACTTGTTACAGGAAGAAAAGTTCTGATTTTACTCTAAATCTGACATGACCCACCAGAACCAATGTTCTCAAATTGTAACCAGACACACCAGACTAACCTAGAGAATACTTTTAAAATGTGGTGCTAGCCGGGTACTGGTGGCTCATACCTGGAATCCTAACTACCCCCAAGGCCAATATCTGAGGATGAGGTTTGAAGCAAGCCCAAAGAGGAAATTTGGTAAGACTGACTTTCAATTAACCACCAAAAATCTGGAAGTGATGCTGTGGTTCAAGAGGTAGAACATTAGCCTAGAACAAAAACACTAAGGGACAGTACCCAGGCTCAAAATTTAAATCTTCACAAGACAAACCAACAAACAAAATGTGCCCCGTTGTTCATCATTGGGCAATCTAGTTCAATATATTTGGTCTGAGCCTTGGAAATTATATCCTTAGCAAATGCTCTCCTCTGAAATTCTGCTTCATAGCCAGTTTTCAGAGCTCCAGCATCACCACTGTCTCCTCCCAGTTAGCACAGCAGCCTCTCACTGGAAATTTGAAGAAATCTTTTTAGTAATCATAAGAAATCTGATCATTTGTCCACATACATCAAATCAGTACTTGCCACATTCCACTATTCTGAATGTATTTAATCCCTTTTTGAGTTAATAAGCCTTAAGGATTAAAATCTATAGAATAGTTACTAAATTAATTCAACAATCACCATTCTTCCACCCAATCTTATAAGTTTATAAAAGCAGAGACTGCCGGGCACTCGTGGCTCATGCCTGTAATCCTAGCTACTTAGGAGGCTGAGATCTGGGGATCATGGTTTAAAACCAGCCTGGGAAGGTAACTCCGTGAAACTCTTATCTCCAATAAACCATCAGAAAACTGGAAGTGGTGCTGTAGCTCAAGAGGTGGAGCACTAGCCTTGAGCTGAAGAGCTTAAGGAAAGCGCTTAGGCCCAGAGTTCAAGCTCCATGACTAACCTAAATCAATCAATCAATCAATCAATAAAAAAGCATAGACTATACTGAAGTGTGCATATGATAATTTCTAACTATAATACTCTCATGAAATTGGGTTTTACAGAAACATCTTGATTGTTTGCCAAAGCAAAGAATAAATGATTTAAATAAGCTACCTAACATCTCAGAAGGAAAATGCTACTGGGTTTAGATCAACTTCATATACCCAGTACTGAGGAAATAAGTTTCAGAAATGGCAGAGGCAAAGTATTATAAAAATCACTTTATCATGAGGTACAACCAGGCTGCCTACATCAACCTTGCAGGAAAAATGGGATGAATGAAAAGCAACTAAGGCTTCTAAAATGAGCCAGTTGGTGGTGCTATATGCTTGTAATCCTCAGAAGCCTGAAAGCAGAGGGTCTGGATTCAAAGCCTGCCCAGGAAGAAAACCTTTTTCTCTGCAACCAGCAGATTGGAAACATCAGCTCTGTGCTCACAGCCCAGCTGGATGCCTTCTTCCCACAGAGCTTCAGACAACCAAGACCCCCCATCTGAAATATTGTCAAATATATTAAAATATTATCTCCTGTTTGGGAGATAATATTTGAAAGATATATCAAAAACATTTCACTGACTTCTAAAGAAAGAGTGAAAGAGGAAATATGTGCTCACTAAAGGATAAGTTACCTACCAAAATGATATTAATATGGCTAGATGCCCATTTGGAAACTTATCCACTCAGCCATCTTTCCTCACATCTTGTCAGTTAGCCTGAACTGTCAGATTTTTGGATGCAAGGGATGTGTATGAGTATGTAGGTTGTAAAAGTAATAATGAAAAGCTAGACACTGGAGGCTCAGGCCTGTAATCCTAGCTACTCAGAAGGCTGAGATCTTAGGATCCCAGTTCAAAGCCAACCCATGCAAAAAGACCCTTACCTCCAATTAACCAGCAAAAGACAGAAAGCTGAGCTGTGGTTCAAAAGGCAGACTACCAGCCTTGCAACAACAACAAAAGTTAAGGGACAACATCCAGGCCCTGAAACCAAGCCCCGGTAGTGGCGCTCACACACAAAAAATAACCATGATACCACCACAGGATATGCATATCTTAGGTAAGGATGCAGATGGATGGGATGATGACTGTATTGTAGCCCAGTCTGTGAAAAAACCTAGGTGAAATCTTTCCTCAATACATCTTCATTTCCCTCTACACATTTAAAATCACACACACACACACACACACACACACACACACACACACACACACACACACTTACATGGTTATATTTGTCTATATAATTATGTAAAATACATATCATACACACTTGCTTCCGAATTTTGTCCATCTTTTGGTTTTATAGGTAGTACAATATATCCAGGGTTTGGCTCATACTTGTAATTTCAGCTGCTCATGAAGGTGGGATCTGAAGATCACAGTTTGATGCCAACCCAAGGAAACAAATCCTCAAGATTCTTATTTCAATTAAGTAGCAAAAAGCCAGAAGTGGAAATGTGACTTAAATGACACAGTGACTGCATTGAGCAAAATAATCTAAGCAAGATACCAGACCTCCGTTCAAGCCTACGTACTGGCCCACTAGCACTCCAAAAGCCAAAATCCCCAAAAGACCAAACCAAAAACATGTCAAAATATTTTATAACTTTTGAAGCAAAATCCAATGAGGCAAAGTAGTTTGTTGAAGATTTGGTGGTAAAATGCTGAAAAACCCCAAATTCCACATGTGTTTAAATGATGCAACAGACAAGCAACCAAGTAAAAATTTCCCAATAATGTTCCTTAGTATCCACTGGGACCCTTGACAAAGATTTTTTTCTATGCTTTTCAAAAAATCAGTTAATTTTCAGTAGTATAAATCTTTATTATAAGTTATAGAAGTTTTTTAAAGTTCCAAAGTGAATTGAATGTAAAACAAAAAGCACTTAATATTACCAGTTTCTATGCCTCTGGTAGAAAACCTGTAATACTCTGGCCTTTATGAATGAGGAGAGGGAAGACTGGTCATGAAATGTTGGGAAGAAGAGTTTCCAATTGACTGTTTGAAACCCAATCTTCTGCCCCCCACCCCAACAGGCAGAGGCTTGAACTCAGGGATTAGGTGCTGTCTTGAGCTTCTTCTGCTCAAAGCTAGCATTCTACCACCTGAGCCATGGCACCACTTCTAGCCTTTTCTGAGAAGTTTGTTAGAGTTGAGAGACTTACAAACTTTTATGTTTGGGATTGACTTCACATCTCAGTCTCCTGAGTAGCTAGGATTATAGTTGTTAGCTTCCCATGCCTGGCTTACATTCCACACTATTGAACACATAAAATTTAATTAGGAGGCTAAGATCTGGAGAATGGTGATTCAAAGCCAGGCCAGGCAGAAAAGTCTGCAACTCCATCTTCAACAAGCAAAGAGCTGGACTTGAGCAGTGGTTCAAGTAAGGTGAGTATGAGCCCCTGATTTCAAATACCATTATGGGCAAAAACAAAACAAAATAAAGCAATGCCCCAAATTAAAATAATAAAATTGCTCAATACCAAAATAATGGTCATTAAATAATGGTTTGAAAAGTAGAAAACAAATACACCCCTCCATAAATCCACATATAAAAATCTTCCAGCCAGATACCGGTGGCTCAAGCCTGCAATCCTAGCTACTCAAGAGGTTGAGATCTGAGGATCATGGTTCAAAGCCAGCCCAGGCAGGAAAGTCCCTGAGACTCTTATCTCAATAAACTACTCAGAAAACCAGAAGTGGCACTGTGGCTCAAGTAGTAGAGTGCTAGCCTTGAGCTGAAGAACGAGGGACGGTGCTTAGGCCTAGAATTAAAGTCCCATGACTGACAAAACAAAAAACAAAATCCAAAAAACAAAAAACAATAAACAAAAAAGAAACTTCCACAAAATATTTGAAATGGGTGAATTTTCAATAAGGAAACAACATTTTTCTTTCCTTTTTTTTCTTGCAACAGCAAAAGAGATGGTTTATTGTACATGTGTCACACTTGGCCACAACTATGAACAGAACTAGTCCAGAATGTCACAGGTCTGGGGCACAGGACCATCAGGGGATGCTTGGTTATGAGCAAGGTGTGTCTTTCAGAGATGATCTTGGCAATGAAAGTTCTGGATCCACTGGGAAATCACAGCGGCATGCAGTCCAGCATCTCAGTGTCCCAGCCTATGGCATTCCTTATTCCTCCAGCTCCTCTGGCCTCGATGGGTGCACAGACTGGTTTACTTAGACCTCTGCCTCATCTTTCTTCTTTTGCCCTTCAGCCTGCGCATTCGCTTCCTCTACTTGGCTCTCATGGTGCTGTTTTTTCTAGGAAGATGGTGCTAAGGCAAAGAGCAGGAAACAACATTTTTCTACCTAAAGATGTCTGTGGAGAGAACAGTGGAAGAAATAGATTTATTCCCAGATATTTAGACCAACATGCCAATTCTGACATATCTATGATGATAGAGACTAGCTTTAGAATGATAAAAATAAAACAAAGGACTACATCCCAAAGTATTGGACAAGGCTAACAAAGCAGAGTAGGGCATCAGGGTATAGGGTAAAAGCTATGTAGAAAAACTAGTTGTTCCTACAATGAAAAGTATTACCAGGCCTAGCAATTCAAGTTTGCCAAACCAAGTAGATTTTGAAAAATAGTCTGTTACTTATTATATTAAAGAAAAATTTAAACTTGTAGGCTCTTCAACTTTATATCAGACAACCTAAACTTTGCTCAGGGGACATGGTACTTAATATTTGGATCATCAAGTGCCAATTGCAAATTTAATTATACAAATAATAACTACTAATAGAGAATGTTAATGGTTTCTTACAGATGGAGCTGAAGGTAAAACTGCTAAGACTTTTCCCACGGAAGAGACTATTCTTATTACACCTCTTCCCATGGTCTTCCAACTGCCTCAGTTCATTCATTTTTTTTTAACAAAACTCGAATATTTCCACTTTATTCACCCAGATGTCCTTTTAACACTTCAAAGGCTGTTTTTGAGAAATAATAAAATTTTCAAAAGCACAAAAAATGCCGCCCAAGTTAAGAAGTTTTGAGATCAAGCAGATGAAAGGGAAAATTTGAGTAAGGAGCAAGTTTAGTGTCCTAGCCATGACAAAATCCTAAGAGTTAGTGAGTGAACACATGACTTTGCACATATCCACAGAATTGAGGTCACATGATGATTCTGGCTCCTGGTCCTCCTCTTTGCCTTCCTGGTCTGACACACCATTCTCTGGGATGCTGAGCTCTTCTTTAGGCTTTCTTCATTCCCCTCAAGTAACTCCTGCCTTATAGGCTTGCGCAAGATAGGCTTTTTCTTCATTTTGACATTTTGTTTAGGTTGAGAAAGCTATTTTTTTCTCCAATTCAATGCTGTTTGCCTATTAAAAAAATCACAATAAGGGGCTAGGAAGTTGGCTCAGTGGTAGAGCACTTGCCTTGCATGCATGAGGCCCTGGGTTCTATTCCTCAGCACCACATAAGCAAAAAGAAAAAAACCCGGAAGTGGCTCAAGTGGTAGAGCACTAGCCTTGAGCTGAAGAGCTGAGGGACAGCGCTCAGGCCCAGAGTTCAGGCCCCACGACTGGACCCAAAAAAAAAAAAATCACAATAAGAAAAACCCAACTAAGACAAGCATCCTTGGTTAAAGGCATTCTAGGTTGTAATCTCTGAACTCTTAGGAGCTACTTTACTCTTGGCTTTGACTGTCTTTTGTCTTCCTTCTCAATCAAACTCCCCCCACCCCCACTCCTAGGGCTTGAACTCAGGGCCTAGAATCTGTTCTTGTTTGCTTTTTTTCCCCCTCAAGGTTAGTGATTTTCCACTTGAGCTGCAGCTCCACTTCCATCTTTTTGGTGATTAATTGGAGATAACTGAACCATGATGCTCAGATCTCAGCCTTCTGAGTAGCTAGGATTACTCAATGAATTTTCAGGAAGAGGCATCATGATGTTATGGGATTTCATGAAGTCATAAATATGATGATACCCAAAACCTTGAACAAGGACATTCTCAACTTCACCCTAGCATAACCATTGAAGTGAGGGATTTTAAACACTTATACATTAGTACTGCTCATACTCCCCTCAGACTTCAGGATCACACATCACATTTGACTATCAAGCCTCACTGGTTACCTGGAACTCCCAACAACAGTTTCTGCTTTCCTTTTACTTGGAGACCTGAAACTTGAAGATTAGGATTTACTTTGTTCAATTTTGAGTCTCCTCGGTATTTTTCTTTAATTTTTGTTAATCAGTTTTTAACTTGAAGTGATACTCTGCTAAGATCAAGGCAACCTAAGACATAGCATATCATTTTTAATTGTCTCTTTGCTTAGTTTACTTTAATCAAGGGATTAAGAAAGCTATTATAAGGTTTTTGGTGGGGGTAGCATTGTGAGGGGAAGGGCAAATGGACAAATGTGGTGGAAGTACTTTATGTGCTCCTACAAAAGTAAACAATGAAGGTGGGGGAAAGTGGCTCACAACTTTAATCCTATCTATTCAGAAGGTTGTAAGCAGGAAAAATCAGTGAGTCTTATCTCCAAAAAACTACCAAAAGAAAGGAAATGGGTTGTAGCTCATGTGGTAGCATGCTAAGATTAAGCAAAAGGAGCATAGATATGGTACTCAGGCCCCGAGTTCAAGACCTAGAATAAGCACAAAACAAACTAACAAAACCTGCTGAAATTGCTTTAAGAAGGGTCTATGAGAGAAAAATGGTTAGGGTAGATTTGATTTGGGAACATTTGGTATCTGTCACAGTATATGCGAATAGATCCACTATAGGTTGCTCTGGAAATATTATTCCTTGTTCCATTATGAGCTATTTGGATTCACTATTTCAGTGTGAAGTGATATTTCTTGAGAGAAAATTGTCAGTTTGGAGCCCAGCACTGCTGGATCATGCCCATAGCCTTAGCTGCTCAGGAGGTGGAGATCTGAGGACCAATGTTTGAAGCCAGCCCATGAAAGAAAGTCCATGAGACTCATCTCCAAAAAACTACTAAAACACTCCTGGAAGTGGTGCTGTGACTCAAGTGGCACAGCACTAGTCCTGAGCAAAATTAGCTCAAAGACAGCACCCAAGCCCTCAGTTCTAACCCCAGGATCAGCATATACACAGAAAAAGTTTAGTATGACTTCTGAATGAGGTTTTGTACCATTTTTCCATGAGTTCATTTTCAGACAGCACTATGTCCTGTGGGAGGCTTATGTGTTCTGGCTTACATGGCATTTCTATTAGATGATATGTAATAGGCATCTACACAAAATTCCCTCACTCAAATTATATTCTTCAGTTAACAATCTATTATGGGAAAGAATTGAATTTCCCCATTTGTTTAAGTACTCAATGAATTTAACAATATAAATTTGTAGATTGCTATTTAAGTTATATTCCATTTCTATTAGTGTACTCTCTTAAAGTTCTTATTCTTAGTTTATGTAAGTATGTATGTATGTATGTATTTTGTTGGCCATGGGGTCTGAACAAAGGGCCTGGGAGCTGTCCCTCAGCTTTTCAGCTCAAGGCTAGTGCTCTACCACTTGAGCCACAGTACCACTTTCTGCTTTTCTGCTTATGTGGTTCTGAGGAATTGAACCCAGGGCCTCATGCATGTGAGGCAAGCACTCTACCATTCAGACACCTTCCCAGCCCCTCTTTGTTTAGTTTTAAAGTGCCTTTAATGACCTTTCTTATTAAAAGATGATATAATTCTATAACTATATCTAGTTTTTTTAATTGGTTGATGATTTCCCATAGATTCACAGCCATCAAAAGATACAAAGTATTTCCTTCACCCTTAAAAGAACAGCCAACTTCTGTTTCCTCAGAAGTTGCACAGAGGTTCTTCCTGCAGAGTATCCCATACTTATATCTAACACCATGTGACAGAACAGACAATAACAATGTCTTGTTATTCTGTTATCCTCAGAAAATAAAATGCTATTCAAAAAGACTTTGGACCTTTGTTTCCTCATGTTATTTATAATTTAAGGGAGCTCAATGCCAGACATTACTATTTTCTGTAGTTGTATGTTACAAGATCTACATTCATTCCCATGGAATGTTTTATTTTTGTTGGGTGTGGTGGTCCTTGTACTAGGGCTTCAACTCAGGACCTGGTAATGTCACTTCAGTTTTTTGCTCAAGGCTGGGACTCTTCCACTTGAGCTACCTCACTGCTTCTGGCTTTTTAGTGTTAACTGGAAATAAGACTGGGTAGGTGATGGAGGGGGTATGACTGTGATAAATTGTATCCATGTATGGGAACTTCACAACCTCCTTCTTGTACAACCAATACTTGCTAATAAAAAGAAAGATAATTAGAGGTCTAATTGTTCACAGTAAGTTTCTTGTAATTTCCCTTGTAATTTCCCTTCTTATGTCTTTCTCATTTTTTTCATGCTAGCATGTGCTCAGTGCTGACCCTTAGCTCTTTTTCTTATGGCTAGTACTTCAGCCACAGCTCTAGTTCCAGTTTTTGCTAGTTAATTGGAAGAAAGAAACTATCTGATATTTGTGCCTAGATTGTCTCTGAACCTCAGTACTCAGATCACAGCATCCTGAGTAGCTAGGATTACAGGTGAGAGCTACTCAGATCCTTGTTGTCTCCTAAATTATCCCATGTCCATTTCACAATGGCAGTCCATTTCCATGGTTCCCAGCTTTGCAGCAAGAGCTTAATTATAATCCAACACCAAGTCTAACCTCACCACAGATGCTATGTTTTGTGTCATACTCTGACTATAGACACCCTTCTCCTGGCTGATGCATTGCAACAACCTAGATGGCTCTCATACTACGCCACAAGGATAGGAAGCCAGGAAACACTAGCTTCGAAGCTGTTAAATCAGAGGAGCAAAAAGATATCGTAGTGCATTCTGCTGTGATCTTATTCTGATTTAAACAGCCTTGTCATCTATTACCAGGAGTAGCTTTGACATCACATTCTGAGTAGTGACTGGGTGTAAGCTGGTGTGTCCGAGCTGACTATAGTATTGTCCTGAGCCTGTGCAGACTGAAGAGACAAGCCAGTGCCAGTAGCACACACATTGGAATAACAAAGCAACCTATAGTTAGGCATTGCCACTCTTTGTTCTAGAGTAATGAATGAATGACTCTCTAATTTCTTGACAAGAAATTCCTGCAGACCCATATGCAGCTGCCTCATCAGAGCAAGTAAAGAGCCTGGTGCTGCCTGGAGGAAACACTGTGAGAAGCTGCCAGAAAGCATCTGTTTACTGGACTCATGGGGCTCCTCTGTCCTCTAGAATTAATGACAAATGAGGAGCAAACATCTCCCCCTCTAGGCAGACATACACAGGAAGAGCATTGCCACAGCACAACAGGGGACTCCCACGACATACACTTGATCTGTGCTGTCAGAACTGAGAGTTTTATTTTGGGGGGGAGGGTCCGGTTGTGGGGCCTGAACTCTGGGCCTGTGCCCTGTCCCTCAGCTCTTCAGCTCAAGGCTAGTGCTCTACCACTTGAGCCACAGCGCCACTTCCGGCTTTCCATTTTGCTTATGTGGTGCTGAAGAATCGAACCCAGGGCCTCAGGCATGCAAGGCAAGCGCTCTACCACTGAGCCAACTTCCCAGCCCCAGAGCTGAGTTTTTAATGACACTTCATCCCACAGTGCTCCCTAAAACTTTCATCCCAACCCTGCTCCTTTCATGTCCCTGACAATGTTTATAGGCATCCCACATCCAGACTGAAGATGTTCCTTCATGTTTGGAGTAAGTCTGATCAGACTTTATATGGATCCACTGCTCAGTCAGGACTCTCGATCCCTCCCATCCCCATTTTGATACTGTGTGTCTCTTGACCTATTCCTGTCTTCTCTTTTCAAGATTCAGTCAGGGCCGGGTACAGGTGGCTCACACCTGTAATCCTAGCTACTTAGAAGTCTGAGATCTGAGGATCGTGGTTCAAAGCCAGCCCAGGGAGGAAAGTCCGTGAGACGCCTATCTCCAATAAACCACCAGAAAACCAGAAGTGGCTCTGTGGCTCAAGTCATAGAGTGCTAGCCTTGAGTTGAAAAGCTCAGGGACATCACCCAAGCCAAGCCCAGAGATCAAGGCCTATGACTCAAAAAATAAATAAATAAATAAATAAATAAAAGAAAGCAAAAACATACAAAGCTCAGAATGGCAAGCAGCTGAAAACAGGATGGAATAAACCAACATTATCTATGACAGTTTTCAGATTATGCAGAGAAATGCCTGCATTGTTGAAGCCCAAGCCCATCTGATAGCTGAGTTTTAGCTGGCTGGCATGCCCATGATGCCAGGTAATGGTATTCACAAGTTTTGTGATATTATTCGATGACACAAATAGGCTTCAAGTTGGGAACCTGAAAATTTTCTATTGATCTAGAAGGAGAAATATATCAGGACAAGAAATGGGATTAACACAATGCCAAAAGCAAAAGGCCATCCAATCCAAGGAAGACAGAATAACTCTGTCTCTGAAAAGATGATTCTCTCAAAGGAATCCTGAGCTGAGTATGGTGGTCTATGTTTGCAATCTCTGAATTTAGGAGGCTGAGTCAGAAGTTAGGTTGAGACTAGCCTAAGTTCCATGCCAAGAGAAGAACACAAAACCAAACCTCATCTTACAAAATAAAAGAAGGACTGGGAATGTGGCTTAGTAATAGAGTGCTGGCCTAGCACATACCTGAAGTCCTGGGTTTGGTTCCTCAGTACCACATAAAGAGAAAAGGCTGGAAGTGGTACTGAGGCTTGAGTGGCAGAGTGCTAGTCTTGAGCAAAAGAAACTCAAAATGCTTATGAATGTGTCATAAACAATCGCTTGAAAGCAAATAAAAAACTTTCGAATAAAAAAAAAGAAACTCAAAATGAATGGTGTTAGGAAAAATGTAAAATTAATGAAATAACATCTCTCTCCCTCCCCTATATCCCTTCCTGCTTTCCTCCCTCCCTCCTTTTCTCAGTACTAGGGTTTATACAAAGGATTTCATGCTTAGGCAGGTGTTTAACTCTTAATCCACACCACGGCCTTTTTGTACTTTAGTTTTTAAGTTAGGGCATCCTGTTTTCTTCCCATCCCAGGACCAGCCTCCCATCTAGCTGAGATTATTGGAATCAGCCCACCTTGATGATTGTGATCAGATCTCACTTTTTGCCTGGGTTGGTCTTGGATTGCAGTCCTCTCAATCTATGCCTCCCAAGTAGATGGTACTACAGGAGTGATCTATCATGCTTAGCCTTTAAAATGATCACTTAGAGCTGGGCACAAGTGGCTCCTGCCTGTAATCCTAGCCACTCAGGAAGCTGAGATCTGAGGATCGAGATTCAAAGCCAACCAGTGCAGGAAAGACCATGAGACTCTTATCTCCAATAAACCACCAGAAAACCTAAGTGGTCCTGTGGCTCAAGTGGTAGAGTGCTAGCCTTTAGCTGAAGAGCTAAGGGACAGCAGTACCCAGGCCCAGAGTTCAAGTCCCAAGACAGACAAAAAAAAATCACTTAGGAAGATAAAAGAAAAACTCCTGAATTCTCACATTTATTTAAATAGCGGCTGCCAGTCATATTTTATAAAGCACTTATGGGGCCCATGAAGTCTTTTATTTTTAAAATACAATAAAATAGTACTAGAGCAGTTGGGATATTGTTCTGCCAGTAACACAACTATAAGAGCCTCGGAGGGAGCAAGCAAGCCAGCTACAGGCCAGCGCCGCCGCCGCTTCTTCTGAGCGGCAGTGAGAAGCAGCAAGCAGCCATGGCTGGGGCACAGGCTCCTCAGGCCAGACCCTGCAGACTGGGCAGCCCCTCCAAATCCCTCCAGCGGCTGACCTCAGGCCTCAAAGGCTCCAGCGCCGAGCTTCCTGGGCTCATCCCTAGGCTGGAGGTGCAGTGTGAAACAGCAAAGGAGCCAGCGAGACTCCTCCAGTGTCAGGGCAACCAGGCAGGAGTGGAGCCAAATGGCCAAACTTGCAGCAGCGACTGCAGCAGTTGTTGCTGCCTCATGCAGCATGGGCCAGGGCTCCTGCAGCTGCTCAGGCACAGCCAGAGGCGGAGAAAAACTCCAGGACTGACACAGCCCCCTTCCACCCAATCTGCCTAAGATCTGGGAGTTGGAGTGGGAGCAGAAGGAGAGGGGTTCATATGGGTGTTGGAGGCATAGGCCTGCAAAACCCCATCTGAGCACCTTTGTGCCCTGAGGGTGCATACAGGCATGCATCCCTTCCTTCCAATTTATTTATTTGTGTTGGTTGTGGGGCTTGAACTCTGGGCCTGGACGCTGTCCCTCAGCTCTTCAGCTGAAAGCAAGTGCCCTACCACCTGAGCCACAGGACCACTTCCAATTCTTCTCAGGGAGGAAGGGACACCCTTTCCTCCATGCTGGGCAAAGGTTCTGCCCCAGTGCAAGACTCAGGTAATGGTTTGCTCAAAGTACCATTCCTGCTTCATCTACTTAACCACGTAGAACAATGCCTGGAGACCCCCCTCCCCATGTGTAATCACCTGTGCTTTACCTACTTTTACAACCTTGATTAGTGGAACTGCTCCACATTTGTTGACAAGGATTAGCTTTTTCTGTTTAAACTCTCATTGTCTGTGCTCCCATAAAACTGTTTAACTCTCTGCCCCTGACTGAAGATTTACTTCTCCTGCTTGTGTGCTGTATATAAGCATGTGATGTTTCAATAAATTTTGTCTATACCCACATGGTGTAGTCCCTTCTTGCCTATACCACACATCGTGTTCCCAGATCCCGCTGTGGAAACAGCAACAGATGGGATTATGCCGGTTGATGCCTCTGACATCTCCCCCCTTTTTTGTTTTTTTAAGTACAACCGTAAGCAAGAGATCCTTTGCAGAAGGGATTTGCAGAAACTATTTTGGAATGTAGACAGCAATATCTTGACAAGACATAATGCAATCAATCCTGTAGAAACACTATGGGTAAAACTGTGCCACCAGGTATGAGGGTCCAATTGGTTTAGCACAGATGCAATTCCTCAGCCAGACCTTCATATCCCACCCCAGGGAGTTGTGCCAAGAAAGTCTCAATGACTTCCTGCTGTAACTGGTGGATGTCCCAAGTCAAATTTCCTTGCAAGACCGGCAGGTGGTAGTGAAGTCCCTGCCAAGTAATGTTAGAAGTGTTGAATCAAGTAGGAGTGATGCACAGTTTATTGAGCTCTAATCACACTTGAAGGTTAGCTGTTTCTGCAGATCAATTATCTGGTCTCCCATCCACTGCACCGTGTGTTGCAGGGTGTTCAGACGGGAATCAATGTCCTGTTTAATATTGTGCTGATGAGTCCATAGCTGGTGACAGTCCAGCCACTTCTCTACAAAGTCCTTGGTTTGGATGGAGGAATGCAGGGCCACTCCAGCAGTCGCAGCAGTCATGATGATAGCAGTCATTTCAAGGATCACAGCTACACTCAGACTCAGGAATCTCCTAGTTCTCTTCAGCAGTTGCTGGAAGACTCCTGTCAACAAACCAACAGTGGGGCTCTCCTGCCAAGGTCGGGTGAGGTTAACAGGCACCCAGACCCCTAAGCGAGATCTTAATATCAGGAGAGACTGAGAAGGCATATTAAAAGAAATAGTATGATTTAAGCATGTAAAGAGTCCAGGCTGCGTGGGTTCTCATTGATTGACACTGTCCCTGTGGGCTAGTACATAGGAAAGTTTAATACAACCCTGTACAGTAGAAGAATGGTTCCTGTAAAATGTATAATTTGCCTCATGGGCCCTAGTAAAGTGACCAATCCAATTCTGAGTTGTATAAAATTGGGTGGCAAGTTTTATAAATGCCACTGCTCAGGCCCTAAGTGTCCCCTGAAATTCATATGTGGCCTACGAGGCACAAGGCCTCCATCATGTAAGGTGAGCAAGCCAATGGGTTCTACATGATTTATAACTCCATTGTATAGATGTCACCATCAGAAGAATTATTAGTATACCAATCACCAACATGCTTTTCAGAATAATTGGCAATGAAACATCCATGAGGACCTCAATCTATAAATGAGATGTTATCATTATGCTGTATAATCTTTCCTCTAGGGTTTTGACACTGAGACCACTGAATAGAAACATAAACAAAATTCAATAATTAATGTCCTGGCATACTAGGTTAGGTGGTCGCCCAGTCTTATTTGTATAAGAATGATCCTTACCAATAAAATTTAAGGAAATTGTGCTGAATAGCCCCATATGATTGTTGATTTTATCATCAGGCAAGATGTATGCCCATACCTGTCTTCTGGTTGGTAAGCAAGGTGATGTCCCTAAACACAGTGGTAAAGACTCAAATCCTAAGGAAATAATATGAGGTATTCCTTCCTCACCTGGATGAGTAGGGTCTGCATGATCCCATGGTGGAGGAAAATACGTGCTGTCATTTGTATACACCACCGGACCTTGGTCTAGCTAATCCACTAATTTTAACAATGGTCGGTGAGGGACATAGGCCCAATATGCATGTTCACTACTCACTGCAGAAGTATTCACAAGCAGTGCAATCATGGCCAAAACAGATATTCAGGTATTCTAGGGGTTTTTGTACTGACCAGGGTGGCTTCGGTCTTGTGTCAACACCTTATTCTGACCCCATGTTGGTGGGGTCAAGCTGGTTTTCTTAAGATAAGGATGATGGCTTCCTCGGGACTTCAAGCTTAGGTCTGCAAAGCTGCGTACTAGATCTTCTTCCTCAGGATTGTGTTGTGTTGTTTTTGCTTCTCTGGAGGTCGAATGAGTCAAAAAGGGACCCAGATGTTGCCAGTGGATCCATCTGGAATGATAGAAACACTGTTTTCCCTTATGGGGCATTAGTCTTAGTCTTCATTGATTAAATTTTTTAAACCATATGGGAATAGATAGTGAGGTGGTGCTAGAGGGATAAAATGCTTTTCAGCTTTAGTGAAAGGATCACTTTGAGTGAAATTTTAAACATTTAGAGTAAATAAGGTTAAGGCAAAAGTTTCCCTTGGGGATTCCCCTTTTTTGTTTTTTTAATAATTGAAGCTTAAATGTTTTATGGGTGTGTAAACAGTTGGCATTAGTCTACACAGGTTGATTAAAGAAGTTTTACCTAGGGACTAACTTTAGTAAACTCCCCTAATATTTTTCTGATTGTACACTGGCTTTTAGAATATGGTGTGGGGTAGTTTGTCAAGGTGACAACTTTTTACTAATTACATTTTATTCCAAACTAGAGTTTAGGCATATTTTTTTAACTTTTCATAACTGTATGGACCCTTTTGGGGGGGGGGGCTATAGCAGCATAGCCTGTTTAGTACTTTGGTTTGTAAAAGATTTAAATAGTCTAGGATGTTTAAAGGTAAGATCCATAAGAAGTTCCACTTGTAGGTGTTCAGTGGCAGTTTTGTAATTGACAAACAATTTATAAAAGCAGAACTAACAGTTAGTGATTACAAATTGCATCAAGGCAAATAGGGTGGTTGAGTCCACACAACTGCCTGTAGACATCCTGGTATCTAGGCTGGAGATGGGGGCATTGCACCCAGCTTCAAGGCCTGGAGGTGGGACAAGTCTTACCTTGAAATCCTAGGAAAACATTACCTCCCCAAATGGGCGAAAGCATTGTTTAGCTCCTCAAATAGCCTAGGTGGGACAGGCAGGCCATCCTTTGGAATACAGATGTTTAGTGTAGCTCCTGGTGCTTAACTCTCTACTTAAGCCCTTATCTTTGAAAATTTAACATTTGGTCTAAATCCTGATATAAATGATCTTTTTAGTAATTATCAGACCACAATTTTGTTTTATTTTGGTGTTTATACCAATGTTTCTCTGCTTACCTGGGACTTATTTGTCTCAGTTAAATTTGAATTTTCTCCTTCCTTGTTCTAATTAATACCCTATCTGTTTATTTTTGATCTGGTCCTAACAATTTCATATTTTATTCTTAAACAAATTTATTTGGTTAGTGTCAGCCCAGAATTTTCTGCCAATTAGGGTTTTAAGCACATACAGAGCAGTTTGGATTTAAGCTATTCCCCACATTTCACAACCTCAGCCTTTTACAGCCAACTATTACAAATGGTTGACAAGTTCTTGCCCAGTTATGCATGCTTATAAAGTAGCTTGCCATGACCTCCAGCTCTGATCAATTTTAGAAGAGCCAAACATTATTGCCAAAGTCCCAGGAGTGCCTCTTTCTATGTTAGGGTAAACGCAACCTTGACATTTCCCTTGGTCACTGGACTTGAACTTAGTGCCTGAGTGCTGTTTTTCAGCTCTCCAGTGCAAGGATTGCACTTTGCCACTTCGGACTCCAAAGCAACTCTGCCCACTTTTTTGGCACTCTGCTGGCTAGTTAGAGATGATAATCTTTCTCTGCCTGGACTGGCTTTGAACTGCAGTTTGTAGATCGCTCACCTTTGGTCCTCAGCTCCACCCTCATCTGGGCCCCCTCTCATTTCTGGAGTTCCCTCCATACAACTGGCCTCTCCCTCTCTCCACCCAGACCCACCTGAACTCCCATCTACCTCACTTCCTTTTCTCTCAGATACTTTTGCTACCAGGATGATGATGGAGGTCATGTGCTCCCTCTTGGGGGAAATATGGCTCCTCTAATAAACCTTGTAATAATCTTTCTCCTTTGCCTGCCTGCCTCTGCATGGTCCCATAGGATGGATGTGTCTGATCCTCTTTCACTGGTGGCTCCATACTGGGATAGGTTCCCCAGTGCA
Organism: Dipodomys merriami; assembly: GCF_024711535.1. Classification (NCBI taxonomy): domain Eukaryota; kingdom Metazoa; phylum Chordata; class Mammalia; order Rodentia; family Heteromyidae; genus Dipodomys; species Dipodomys merriami. Next base: position 450,916 of record NW_027206023.1, read on the forward strand.
TTTGCTCCCCCTGCACTTCAGAAGGGAGTTCAAACAGCTGCCCTGGGACCTATTCTGAGATCCTTCACTCCAGTCACCAGAGGACCATCAAGGTAACTTTCTCCTGACTGAGCGCTCTACCAGCCCATCCAGCCCCACTAATTAATTCCCACTCCAGGGTAAGTGACAAGTTTGTCCGAGGTCGGGGTTTCTGATTCCAATATCAGTGGTAAGGCCACCTGAGCCTTTCTGGGCTAACTGAGCCCCACCCTCACCATCTGACCAAAAACTTGGCCAAGTGCTGGAATTAGCCACTAGGGGCCTACCATGGCCCAAGGACCCACCTTGGACCAACATAAGGACAGTCTCCACTGGTGGGGCCACCACCTATTTAGGAGCCAACCTGCACTGCAGAGGACACTCTACTCTAGGCACATGGCTTCAGGTCACTTACCATGGGAAGGACACTAAATTTCTTTACATTAAGGCCACCTGGACTTGGAGGGCTGTTGAGTCCCCATCAGTTAAATTTGGCCCCACATTTAAAACTCCACTTCTGAGAGTGCTTGAGCAAGTAGCTCTCTCTCTCTCTCTCCCCCTCCCCTTAAACTCTGCCTCTTGCCAAAATTACCTGCTTGTAACCTCTTTCACAAGTATTTCATATGCTAAACGCTTTGGTTAAGCCCTGGAAGAATGTAACCAGTAATTGCTTGTTTCTACTCATTAGATAGAAAATGGGTGAGTTTAAGTCTAAACTCCCCGAAATAAAGGCCAACAAGTTTGGATATTACCAAAAGTGTATTAATCTTCTCTCTAGCATTGAGCAAGTGGTGGATGTGCCAAATTGGCCTCTTGGTACTTCAGCTTGGTACTACCCTTTCCCCCTCCCCTGTCCTGTGGTGCCATTATGTTAGGCCAAGTGTATGTTCCTATTGCCTCCTGTTCACTAGGTTTCTTGTTGGCAAAGTTTTGTATTTTAAACTGACCACATGGTTCCATCATAATTAGAAAAGTAGTTCCACTAAAATTTCAAAACTTTAAAAGTCTATTTTAAAATCTAAGCACGCTCTATAATCTGTGCACAAACATGTCTGTCTGTGTCTTATTCGACTATATGTAAGTGATTATGGTTTCAAGGTTACTCTGCCTACTAAAAATCTTTGTCAATGGAAGCTGTGAATTAATCTAAATTGCTTTAAAACTTTGTGACCTGACTAAGCCAAAGAAAAAACAGGCAGTTTTAAAAGACCTTGGAAAAGGACTTAAAAAAGACAATGTCCTTTACAAAGTAAATGAAATTGGTAACTAAGTTGGCTGTGAATTATGTCATTCCTATGTCCATCTATGCTAAGAGTTAACTATTGTACACTGACCATGGCTAATAAACTAAAGCTAAGGGTTTCATTCTCTGTTTTCTCCCCTGTGTGCTGATCAACTTCAATTAAGATCAAGGGACCAGAGTGACTATGCTCAGGCACAGCTGCCTAAACCAGTGGCACCAGCCTGCAAAAGCCAGTGTAAACCAGGTCTCTAACCAGTATATGTAGAAATATTGCAGGTTACCAACAGGAGGTGCAACAGTCCATACATGCTGGGAGATGCCACAGTCTCTCTCAGACTCTGGCCTTGCATCTCACATGACCAAAAGCCTGTTAATTAAGGGTAAAACACAAGCCACATTAGATATTTGGTTCTGTAAATGTTCATCACCAGAAGTTAGACCATACGGGGTGTATGAGCAAAGGATAGAAATTGATTTCTATACTATTTTACAATTGGAGGTAAATTCCTAAAGGTAACTCAGACTGCAGAAAAAAAAAATGGCCACTCTTTATATTCACTGCTCACAGGACAGGCTACAGGCAAAGAATATACAGCCCAGTGTTTCAATGATGCATTTAAATGCAAATTAAAATAACTTTACAAAATGGATTTAAAATGACATCCCCCTTGTAAAAATTTGAGAAGTTGTGGAGAGTGGCTGGCCTCCCAGACAAGTTTAAAAGATAAAATTTTCCTAAAGGTTTATTTCAAAGTAAAAAAAAAATAGGATTATTCTAGTTTGCCCCTAAAATTTTTTGTAACAGTTGCCGGAAGGCCCACAGTAAAAGATAGGACAAGTTTGTCAAATGTAATTTAATAAGTAAAACCATGCTTATAAAACTACTTCCAATGACCATCTTTGTTGCTTTTAGTTGGAGTAAAAGTGACTGTTTGTAAAAACAAAAAAAAACAAAAAAACTCATTGATCTGCAGTTCGAAGCCAGTCCAGGCACAGGCAGACTAAAGTCCCTGTGAGATTGTCATCTCTAATCTGCCAACAGAGTGCTCAAAGCTGAGTTGTTTTGGAGTTTAAAGTGGCCAAGTGCTAGTCCTGAGCTGGAGAGCTGAGGGACAGCACTCAAACCCTGAGTTCAAGTCCAGCGACTGACCAAGGAAAATGCCAAAGATGTATTTATCCCAACATAAGAAAGGCACTCCAGGGACCCTGATATTGTTAAAATATCCAGAGGCAATTGCAAACAAATGTTTGGATGACAAAAGTGGTATCAGGTCCTGAGTTACTTGAGCTTGGTCCTCCAAAAAATTGATCAAGCCAGAAGGTCATGGAAAGATAAGTTTGTAAACATGCCTATCACCCATGTTGGTCTAACTGGGCAAAACTTTCCAGAGATCTGTGATAGTGGGTAGTAAAAGCTAAGATTGTAGAATGTAAATCTCCAAACCCCTGTATCTGCTCAAAGTCCTAATTGGCAGTAACTTTTGAGCTGGTTAAATTCATCTGTTGAAAGCTTGTAGAGCTGAGATTATGTTCCTATTGAGATCTGTCTAAAGGCCTACATAAGTAGGCATTCCTCTGCCAGACAGACAATGCTTTTATAAACCAGGGTGTTAAACAGGCTATGCTGCTGTAGCCCAAGAAAAGGCCTGTACATTTGTTATAGGTTAAATGTTGTCTATAAGCCACTTTAAACAGGCTACCCAGAGGCAGTGGGCCGTACTTAGAGTGCCAATCAGTCTCAGGTTAAAAGCATCTACTGGGCTTTCTTTTAAAAATCTCTGACAAGTAATTGTTAGTCAATTGTGAACAAGTTATAGGTAAGCTCCATCTCATTGATCTCCTTGTTGCTTTAACTGGAAATAAAAAGAGCTTTTGTAAGAAAGTTCAAAGCCATCCTGGGCACAAAAAAAAAAAAAATCCTTCTAAAACTCCATCTCCCTACTAATCAGCACAGAACCAGGACTATCCAGCCAAAGGCTGAAAGTAGCATTGTGACTCTAAGTAGTAGAGCATTAGCCTGGAACAGAAGGACTCAGGGACAGTGCCCAGGCCTTGAGTCCAAACTGTAAATGCCAACCGGGACAAGCTATCCCAGCAATGGATGTTGAGACAATGGCCAGGACAATGTCAGTCCTGACCATGGAAAACCATGGAAAAGAGTAAGAGATGATACCCTAAATGGAGTCACTTTATGCTTTATGCATTGTTTCTGGCAAAACTGGAGCTTCAGCTTCCACCCCCACTACAAAGGCAGAGGAGGGGTCCCGCAGAGCAGTGAGGACCTCACAGATGAAGTCCTTCAGGGGAGGGGGCCTCACAGAAAAGGCTGCAAAAAGGGGTGTACCTCACTGGGAGGCCGCAGAAGTGAGGGTGCCTTGTGGGGGAGGCCACAAAAGAGGGGAGCGCCTCACAGGGGAGACTGCAGGGGAGGGGAAACTGCAAAGGCAGAACACAGAGGAGGAGTTTAAACTTAAACTCATCCATACTTTTACCTTCAGTTACAAGGGAGAGGGAAAGAGGGAGAGGGAAATAGGGAGAGGGAGAGGGAGAGAGGAAGAGAGGGAGAGAGGGAGAGAGAGAGAGCCAGAGCTATCTGCCCAAGCACTCACAGAAGTGGAGTTTTAAATTTGGGGCAAAATTTGATTGAAGGGGCTCAGCAGCCCTCCAAGGCCCAGGTGGCCTTAATGTAAAGAAATTTAGTGTCCTTCCCATGGTAAGGGACCTGATGCCATGGGCCTATATTAGAGTGTTCTCCACAGTACAGGTTGGCTCCTAAAGGGGGTGGTGGCCCTGCCAGTGGAGAATGTCTTCATGTTTGTCCATTTGTATTCCTTGGGCCATGGAGGATGGGTCATTGGGCCAAGGTAGGCCCCTGGCACTTGGCCAAGGTTTGGCTCTGATGAGGGGAAGGGGGGCTCGGTAAGTCACAGAGGCCCAGGTGGCCTTACACTGAAATATCAGAATCAGAAACCCAGACCTCAGATAAACTGGTCACTTACCCTGGAGTGGGACTTAATTAGCAGTGTTGGATGGGCTGGTAGAGTGCTCAGTCAGGAGAAAGTTACCTTGGTGGTCCTCTGGTGACTGGCGTATAGGATCTCAGGAAAGGTCCCAGGGAAGCTGGTTGAACCTCCTTCCGAAGTGGAGGGAGGATCAAACCCACTGGGGAGCCTATCCCCACAGGGGCGACCAATGTAAGAGGATTAGACAAAAATCCATGCAAGGGGACCATGCAGAAGCAGGAAGGCAAAGGAGAAAGATTATTACAAGGTTTATTAGAGAAGCCATATTTCCCCCAAGAGGGAGCACATGACCTCCATCACTATCCTGGTAGCAGGAGGATCTGAGGGAAAAGGAAGTGAGGTAGATGGGAGTCCAGGTGGGTCTGGGCAGAGAGAGGGAGGGGCCAGTTGTATGGAGGGAACTCCAGAAATGGGAGGGGACCCGGTGTAGGTGCTCATACTTCGAGCTCATGACTCTACCTGATTCTGGGGCCTGGATGAGTTGCCTTGATCTCTTCTAAGTCATTTACCACATGAGGCTTTTCTGAACTCATACATCACTGCAAATTGCTAACATTCCTCCCTAGCACATCACTCAATATATTTTTTCCATCATATATTTAAACATATTTATGTGTATACATTCCCTACCCTCCCCCAACCCCACACACAAAGGCATAGACCTTCAAAACAAAGCTTTTCTTTTTTTTCTTGCTACAGTGTCTAGAACCTAATAAACTCAATAGATACAAAAGAGTGAGCTGGGTACTAGTGTCACACCTGTAATGCTAGCTATTCAGGAAACTGAGATCTAGAATCACTTTTTCCATTTATTTCCCATTTTGATTAAAATTTAAGCGTTAAAGGAACTTTTAAAGAGAATCAAGACTTCCTTTTTTCTGGAGGTTTCCTTCACTCCCTTTCACCTAGTCCAGCTCAACCTATGTCCCCCTGGGAGCTTTGGCATCCCAGAAAATCCACAGTCCCCCAGACCCCAGTTAAATTCAGACAGAATCCAGCATTGCCTTTAGTCATGTGGTGGGCAGAGCAGAAAGCATCCACCACGTGTGCTACCCAACACCTCTAATCCACACCAGTGCCACTTCCATACTCCTAGCCACATGAGCAGCATTGTGTCACCGTCGCTTGCACTGGCATAGGCTTCCGTGGTCATCAGGACAGATGTCCTGAGAGTTATTTCATCTGCATAAGGTGACATTTCCTGGGTCCAGGTATATTGCTGATCTGGGAAATCACTGGCATTGGAGCAAGCCAGGGCTGCTGCAACCGCACTGTAGGATGCATCTCTCTGCAGCAAAACCTGAGGCACTTCCTTCCTAGACACAATGGAGATCCTAGAAAATTCCCTGCTTGTCCCTAGATAAGTCCATGAATATATCTACAGCCCTCATCTGTCAGAAATGAACAAAGAGTACAGAATTGTTCAAGTCATTTTCCTTCTTCACAGAAGGGTGCACTATCATCCTGGCCCCCCAGAGCGAGACAGCACACCAAATGGGGGGATCCACTTGGTTTTCATCCCAACCTAGGAATGATATTGTCCCTTCTCATGTTGCTAAGGTGTCAGGATCACATCTTTGTAAACAATCGGTTACCAGAGTAATAGGGTCATAGAAGGAAGACAAGTCATTCTAACCATCAGTGGACCATCCCTAGTCAGGAGGCAGTGTACTTTGGGAGGCTATTGCTCAAAAACAAACATCCTTTTTACCTGTTAATGAAACTGCAACTCCACTGCACCTCACCTTTGTCATTACAACAACAACAACAAAAAGAAAAAGAAAAGGGTGTTTTGGATTTTCTTGTCAGGACTGGCTTGAAACCACAATCCTCAGATTTCAACTTCCTGAGTAGTGCCAAGGTTTTTTATGAGACAATTCTCTCAAATTAACCACCAAGAAAGAAGCAAAAAGGAATAAAGTCCAGGACTTGAGCTGAGGCTCAACTGGAAGATCATGGACAGCACCCATGCCCTGATTTCAAACCTATGACCAGCACATCATCATCATCATCATCATCATCATCATCATCATCATCATCATGTGAATAAAAAGACTGTAAGAGTCTATTAAGAATATTAAAATTGAGGGCTGGGATGGTGGCTCAGTGGTAGAGCTCTTGCCTTGCATGCATGAGGCCCTGGGTTTGATTCCTCAGCACCATATAGCAAAAAAGAAAAAAGCCGGAAGTGGCGCTGTGGCTCAAGTGGTAGAGCACTAGCCTTGAGCTGAAGAGCTGAGGGATAGCGCCCAGGCCCAGAGTTCAAGCCCCATGACCAACCAAAAAAAAAATATTAAAATTGAGTGAGCCAGGCACTTTTTGGTGGCTGACATGTAATGCCAGTTAGGAGCATGAAATCTCAGGATGGTGGTTAAAAGCCCACCTGGGCAGGAAATTCCATGAGGCTCTGATCTCCAACTAACCAGCAAAAATGCCAGAAGTAGAGCTGTGGTTCAAGTGGTAAAGCAACAGCCTTGAATGAAAAAGCAAAATAACAGTGACCAGGCCCAGGTAGGACTACTACTAATTAATCAATTAAATACAAATACACAAATAAAAATCAGAGTGGAAGATGAGCACAAAAGCCAAGAGAATTGCTGGTTTATACCTGGAGCTCAAGCTACACAAAAGACAGAACTTGAAGATCTGGGTTCCAAGGCAACCCAGGCAGAAAAGTCCCTTAGGAATTTGTGAGTATGTATCAGGTGTGGGTGTTGAACCCAGGGGTTGAAATAGAATTTTTTTTTCTTAAAGGTAGCATTCTACCACTTCCTTTCTTTGGGGGATGAAATGGAGATAAGTTTTATGGACTTACCTGCCTGGGCTTTCAACCCCAATCCTCAGATTTCAGGTGCTGATACAGTACTCTTATCTTCTATGAGATTTTTATCTTCCATGAACTGCCAAAAAGTAAAAGAAGCCAGAAGTTGATCTGTGTGGCTCAAGCCACAGAGACTGCTTGCTTTGAGGGAAAATGAACAACAAAAACCCTCATACACAGTGGCCCTGCCCTGGTTTCAAACCCAGGAAGTGACCAGGCCCTATGTTCAAGCCCTAGGACCACCACCACCAGCAACAAAAGAATGACTCAGGGACAAGGACTAGGCCCTGAATACAAAGCCTAGAAACAGCATTAAAAATAAAAGAAAAACAAATTCAGAGACTGTGGCTAGGCTCCAGAGTTCAAGGGTCTAGAACCAGCACCAGGACGGACACACACACACACACACACACACACACACACACACACACACACACACACAAAAGAAGAAGAGAGAAGTCAATGAAATATTTTTAAGTAGTGGCTCATGCCTATAATCCTAGCTACTGTGGAAGCTGAAATTTTAGGATTGTGGTTCATAGTCAACCTGGGCAGGAAGCTCCATGACACTTGGTTTTATGTGTGCTAGTCCTGGGGCCTGAACTTGTGCTGTTTTGCACAAGACTAGAACTATTCTACTTCCAAGCTCTTGGTGATTAATTGGAGATGAGAGTCTCAACAACTTTCCTGCCCTGGCTGGCTTTGAACCACCATCCTCTGATTTTAGAGCCTGGCTAATGTCCCTGTCTTCCCATGAGAATCTTTCTTTTTTTTGGGTTGGTCATGGGGCTTGAACTCGGCCTGCACACTGTCCCTAAGCTCTTCAGCTCAAGGCTAGTGCTTGAGCCACAGGGCCACTTCTGGTTTTCTGGTGATTTAGTGGAGATAATTGTCTCATGGACTTTCCTTCCCAGTCTAGTTTTGAACTGCAATCCTCAGATCTCACCCTCCTGAGTAGCTAGGATTACAGGCGTAAGCCACTGGCACTCAGCTTTTTTTTTCTTTTCTTTTTTCTGTTTTATGGGTTGTGGGGCCTGAACTCCAGCTCTGGATGGTGTCCCTTAGCTCTTCAGCTCAAGGCAAGCACTTTACCACTGAGCCACTTCCCAGCTCTTCCATAAGAAACTTATCCCTTATGAATCACCAAATTTGTTTTACAAAGCCATATGTTAAAATGTGGCTTAAGTTTTAGAGCCTGCCAGCCTTGCTCAGGACATGGGAGAGACTCCAGCACAGTGACCTTGCCCTGATTTCAGGTTTAGGAACAGTCACCACTTCCTGTGTTCCAGCCCTAGGACCAGAACCAAATAAATAAATAACTCCCCCATTTTCACTGTATTTGATGTTGGCGTAATTTGTGAAGGTGAAGGGAAAAAACAAATTGTTTAAATAGGGATACAGCTAGACCTATTGCAACAATGAGATGTACAAGAAATTATTTCAAAAAATGAACTTTACAACTTTTGCCTGGTGGGGGTGGTAGAGAACATTATATAAACAAAGCCATTCATGCAGCTGTTGCTCAAGCTGTTAAAGTATGCTAGCCTTGAGAACAAACAATACAAAAAATGCTTCATTCACAGTGGCCCTGCCCTGACTTCAAGCCTCAGGAGAGTGGCCATGTCATGAGTTGAAGCCCTAGCAACAAAAATGAAAATAAATAAATAAATAAAGCCAGAACTTTATCTGTGGCTCAAGCCATAGAGACTGCTAGTCTTGAGAAAGAAAAGGGAAAAACCTCAGACACAGTGGCTCTGCCCTGATTTTATGACTAGCAAAAGTTCAGGCCCTATGTTCAAGCCCTTGGACCAGCAATGAAGAAAAAAAAATACAGCAACAACAAAAACTCGGCAAAAATGCCCAAGTCCTGAGTACAAGCCATAAGAGCATCACCTAAAATAAATGCAGAAAGAAAGAAAAATACATAAAGAGCCACAATTTGAACTGTCTTGAGGTGGGAAGCCTACTAGTCTTGAGAAAAAATTAGGAATAATGACCAGGCCTGGAGTTCAAGTACTATAAAAAGCTCAAAAAAAAAAGAATCTGTTGGGAGCCAAAAGGAGTCTCTCAACATGAAGATAGGCTTGACTATCTCACTGGAACATCTTGTGGCTGAGTTTACAGAACCACTCTCAGAAATCCGACCCTTTCATCCTGCCTTATGCAAATATCCTGCAGCTGCTAATGACCACCCTTTCACCCTGCCCTACGCAAACATCCTGCAGCTGCTATGGCCAATGAAAAAGCTTCCTTAATGGCCAATTTAAAAGCTTCCTTATTCCAAGCATATAAATACCCCTGTGTGAAAAATAAAAATTTGCAGCTTGATCAGAATCCCTGTCTTGCTGTCATTCTTCATGTCTCTTGTCCCTTCATTCCTTCTCGTTTAGGTTCATCGCCCTCATTGACATCCTGCAGGTTGGGACAAAAATCCACAAAAAAAACTTCAAAACAAAAACCCAGAAAGAGTGGCCAGCCCTAATAATAAGCTGGATGACCCAAACTTGCGAAAAAGAGAAAAAGAATAATAAATTAAGTGAAAAGAAGGACAAAAATATTAGAGCCAATTCAAGATTTTAAAAATATGGTTCACACCTATAATCCTACCTCCTCAAATAGCTGAAATCTGAGCATTTGTGGTTTGAATCCAGCCTGGGCAGGAAAGTAAATGAGAATTCTTTTCATTTATGCTGCTCCTGGGCTAAAACTTGAGTTTTACTCAAGGGTAGAGCTCTACTGCTTCCTACCTGTTGCTGGTTAATTGGTGAAAAACGTCTCATTGATTTTCATGCCTAGGATGGCTTTGAACCTTGGCTCTCAACTTTCTTTTTTTTTTTCTTTCTTTCTTTCTTTTATTTTATTTTTATTTTTTGTGAACACACTGTACAGAGGGGTTACAATTACATGGGCAGGTTAATGCGTACATTTCTTATCAAGCATTGCAGCCTCCTCTTTGTTTACACTACACATCCCTTCCCAGCCTCCCCCCGCAACCGCCCACCCAATCCTCCCGGCTTGCCCCCCCACCAACATTGTAAAGCTCATTTTCCACATGACAACTTGTACTTCTCATTGTTGCAACAGGTCTACCTGTATCCTTAAACGACTTGTTTTTTCCCATCTCCTACACAAGTTATACTGACATCAAATATAGTGAAAGCAGGGTTATACTGTGGGGGAGGGACATACAAAGCTACAAAGAGATAATCTTATAAATGCGTTAGAAACAAATGCATGAAAGGAAAAAAACATTAAAATACATATCTAAGGATTCATTTTCATAACATCACATTATCTGACCTATTCCGCTTGACTCATATATATATACTAGATATTGCAAATAAGGGAAACCATGGGACCTATGTTTCTTTGGGCCTGGCTTACTTCACTTAATATAATGTTTTCCACGTTTTTCCATTTCCTAACAAATGGGGCAATGTCATCTTTCTGATGGAGGCATAGAATTCCATTGTGTATATATACCACATTTTCTTGATCCATTCATCTACTGAGGGGCATCTGGCTTGGTTGCATATCTTAGCTATGGTAAATAATGCTGCAATAAACATAGTTGTGCTGTTAGCGTTAGTGTGGTCTTGTTTGTAAACATTTGGGTAAATGCCCAAAAATGGGATTGCTGGGTCATAGGGGAGTTCTATCTGAAGTCTTTTGAGGAACCTCCATACTGCTTTCCAAAGTGGTTGAACAAGTTTACATTCCCACCAACAATGAAGTAAGGTTCCTTTCTGTCCACATCCCCTCCAGCATCTGTTGTTGTTAGAGTTCTTGATTTTTGCCATTCTAACTGGAGTGAGGTGGTATCTCAATGTTGTTTTGATTTGCAATTCTTTTATTGCTAGGGAGGTTGAGCATTTCTTCATGTGTCTATTGGCCATCCTTCTTTCTTCTTCAGAGAAGTTTCTCTTTAAGTCTTTAGCCCACTTGTTTATTGGGCAGTTTTTTCTTTGCAGATTTGTTGTTGGGGGATTTAATTTTTTGAGTTCCAAGTATATTTTAGATATGAGACCCTTGTCTGTTGTATGGCTAGTGAAGATCTTCTCCCAATCCGTGGGCTTTCTATTGATCTTGCTAGCTATGTCCTTTGCCATGCAGAAGCTCTGCAATTTCATGCAATCCCATTTGTCCCACCTTTCTTTGATTTATTGTGTTTCCGGGTCTCTATTCAGAAAATTTCGGCCTGAGCCAAGGAGACCTAGGGTTTCTCCTATTCCATCCTGTAATGTTTTCAAAGTGTCTGCTTTGACTTCGAGGTCTTTGACCCATTTGGAGTTGATTCTGGTGCAAGGTGATATATAAGGATCTAGCTTTAGTTTTCTACAAGTAGTTAACCAATTTTACCAGCACCATTTACTGAAGAGGCTGTCGTTCTTCCATTCTATTGTTTTAGCTTCCTTATCGAAGATTAGATGGCTATAGGTCTGTAGGTTCATTTCTGGGTTTTCAATTCTATTCCATTGGTCCTGATGTCTGTTCTTATGCCAATACCAACCTGTCTGGATAGTCATCTTGGCTTCCGGTAGTACTTTTTTCCTTTCTGTATTTTTTGACAGTTGTGGGGCTTGAAATCAGGACTTGTGTGCTGTCCCTGAGCCTCTTGTACTCAAGCCTTGTGCTCTACCATTTGTGCCATAGCGCCACTTCTGGGTTTTGAGTGGTTAATTGGACATAAGAGTCTCACAAGGACTTTTCTGTCTGGGCTGGCTTCCAACTGAGGTCCTCAGATCTCAGCCTCCTGAGTAGTTACAGCCATAGGACACTTATCTCATTTGTTAGGTTTTAAAAAAAGAGATAGCCGAGTAAGAACAGCAACATGCACGTGCTATTCAGGTAAGGGATAGTAGACCTGCTGGGACCAGGCAAGGTTGGCACTCCACATGGCTGGGAAAGGCCTTGGAATGAGAGAGAGCTGGGAAAGAGAGGAAAGAGAGAGGAAAGAGCTAGAAAAGAGCAGAGAGAGCAGAGAGAGAGCAGAGAGAGAGTGTCTGGGCCTGGGCTAGGCCTTATCTAGGGTACGGGCAGAGAAAGGTGTGGCCACATCAAATTCAGATATGACCTCAGTGGATGCAAAAGTGACTTCTTCCAGGTGTACCAGTTGTCTAGGTAATGCAGTAACTGGGTGGAGACTTTGCTGTGAGGAGGGTGGAGTCTGCTCGCCATCCAGGAGCAGACCTTACAATATTAACCAACAAAAAAAAAAAAAAATCAAATGAGGTTTAGAGATATCAGTGGCAAGCACACTGACAGTTCAAAGAAGTAAACAGAGAGCCATCTTTAAAAGCACTAATATTTGGAAAATTTTCATCTGGCAGCTCTCAAACATGCTAGTCTCAGGACCTCTTAATACTCTTAAATTTTGAGAGCTCCCAAAGAGCTAATTAAAAAGGTAAGGTGGCTCAGTGGTAGAGTGCTTGCCTTGCATACATGAGGTCCTGGGTTCGATTCCTCGGCACCACATAAGTAGAAAAAGCCAGAGGTGGCACTGTGGCTCAAGTGATAGAGCGCTAGCCTTGAGCTGAAGAGCTGAGGGACAGTGCCCAGACCCAGAGTTTAGGCCCCACAACCGACAAAAAAAATGTTAGTAGAGCCAGGAACTGGTGGCTCTCACCAGTAATCCTAGCTACACACTCAGGAGACTGAGATCTATAGATTGCTATTAAAAGCTAGCTGGAGCAGGAAAGTCAATGAGATTCTTATCTCCAATAAACTACTCAGAAAACAAAACAAAACAAAACAAAAAAAACCCAGAAGTACAACTATAACTCAAGTGGTAGACTACAGCTCAGGATCAATGCCTAAGTGCTGAATTCAAGCCCCAGGACTGGCACAAAAATAAATAAATTAAATAAAAAATAGGGGATACACATGCATTTGCATGTGCACACACACACACACACACACGAGAGAAACAGACAGATATGTTAAAAAGTAGAACTCAGCTAATGAGCAAAGCATCAGGTATTGAGTCCTAGTTTCACAACCCAAACAAAAGAAAATTTAGAACTCAAGTGCTTATGGTAGTTTTGTAAACTTAAGAACAAAAACACTGGGGATGGGAAGGTGGCTCAGTGGTAGAGTGTCTTGTATGCATGAGGCCTTGAGTTCAATTACTGAGCACCACATAAGCAGAAAAAGTTGTAAGTGGTGCTGTGGCTCAAGTCGTAGGATACTAGCACTGAGCTAAAGAGCTGAGGGTTAGCACCCAAGCCCAAAGTTTACTCCATACAACTCACCAAAAAGAAAAAAAAAGAAAGAAAAGAAACACTACTTATTAATATACACTTATTGAAAAAAAACTGTATTTTCCAAAAAAGGTAAAATTTCAGCAGAATAGTCCCATTGTTTTACATCTTTAATAAATCTCTTCATCCTTTAGCCTAATGAAAGACACCTGTATTCTCTCATCTGCTTTTATACTGTCTTTTGGGTTATGTTGTTTCAAGTATATGCAGAAAATCTACCTTACAAAGTCACTTAGTTAGAAAAGGAAGAAGTATTTTAGTTGCCTTCTCAGATTATCAATAAAGCTAATGCTGGCATACTCCTTAATATTACACTAAAACTCAACTAGTGGTCATCTCTTAAAATTTAGTTGTAATGAGATAGATAGCAATGAGCCTGAAGCTATACCATAAGATTTTCTGCTTGGATGTATTAAATTAAAATCAGTTAGTCTTTTCTTTTCTTTTGCCTGTACATGATTTGCTAACATCACACATTAAATAATGGGAAAATACTCACACTGAGTCACACAAATCTTCCAAATGCTGACCAACTGTCCTGAAATCAATGAATATAGCTGTTATTATCAACACAGATTTCATCAGCATAGTCTGTAAACAGCACTGGGAAGCTACAAAGCTCAATAGAGCAATAAATACATTCTACAAAATTGAAACTTAGTTTCAATGTGTATCATGACTCATACATCGTTGCTTTTCTCGTGGTAAAGGCTCATTTCATTCACTTTTAAGAAATGTTCACCAAATAAAATTCTAGTCTCTATGACCACTTGTATACTTCAGAGTGAAAATGTCATTCCATGGCAAAGTAAATAGTTCATTTAAACACTACAAATGGGCTAGGCACTGGTGGCTCATGCTTGTAATCCTAGCTACTCAGGAAATTAAGATCTAAGGATCATGGTTCAAAGCCATCCCAGGCAAAAAAGTCTGTGAGATTCTTATCTCCAATGAACTACTCAGAAGAAGCCAGAAGTGGTGCAGTTGTTCAAGTGGTAGAGCACTACCCTTGAGCAAAAAAGCTTAGGGCAACATCCAAGCCCTGAGTTCAAGTCCTAGGACCAGCTTAAAAAAAAAAGACAAAACTGAATTCATTGGATTCCACTTTCTTAAAATAGCCAATTAGCAGATAATATGTCTTAGAAATATATCTAATTAAATGTTAAAATAAAACAACCCTTAAGATTCATTTGTCCAGAAATTACATTTTATACTAACTGCCACATTACCTAATTACTATAAAAAATGAGCAGCTTCAACATTCATATTTTCTAAGAGATACAGGCTTTAAATTGTGGAGGCAGGGAGGGGGAAGATTGTCACTCAAGTTTTAGGTACTACCACCTTTTCTGCCTCAATTCAAGATGGGATTAAGGATCCCACAAGTCACGAGGCACAGATGAAGTATCCAGAGATATAAAGAAACATCAGCCAAACTGAGGACAAACTCTGAAAAGAGCAATCTTTAACTGTAATCACTGGCAGGGGTGTATGAACAATATCAGTATGAGGGATGCTAAGAGGAGTCTGACAGGGAACAAAAAAAGAAGACATAAGCAAGAGGCTGACGTGTCTGAACACCTAGATGGGGGAAAGTTGCAAAAAGAATTCTACATGAAAATTCTCACTGCAAAAAAGAGAGAGATGCAGGGTGCCAGTGGCTATCCTTGTCAGACTGCTACTCAGGCAGCTGAGATCTCGGGATCACAGTTGGAAGCCAGCCTAGGAAGAAAACTCCATGAGACTCCTATCTCTAATCACAAAAAATAAGCTGGAAGTAGAGGTGTGGCTCAAGTCCTTAAAGGTCTAACTTTAAGCAAAGAAGGTCAGGGACAGCAAGCAGACCTTGAGTTCAAGCCCCAGGACCAGCACAGGCGTTGTGCGTGCACACACACAAACACACAAATTACTCTAGTAATAATAAATAATCTAGTAATAATATTAATAATAATAATAAATACCCTAGTAATAATAAATACTCTAGTAATAATAAATACATTGCATCTTCCCACTCCGATTCTGAATTTTCATATTACCTTTCTTCTCTTCTTCCTCTTCCTCATAAAATTCTGCTAGGGAAAATGCTTCTGAGTTGTTCTAATTCAAATATTAGAGCCTCTAATTCTTCTCCACTCAGAGAATTAAGGAAAGATTTCACCTGAATGAAAATAATAAAATATTGTGTAAATATTAATGAAAAAAATCTCATAAGGAGAAAAGACTGAAGAGCTCATGCCAGCACAGCTCTGTGTGTGTGTGTGTGTGTGTGTGTGTGTGTGTGTGTGTGTGTTGGTCCTAGGGCTTGAACTCAAGGCCTGGGGGCGTAGCTTTTGTGCTCAAGTCTAGCACTGCATTATTTGAACCACAGCACAACTTCCAGCTTTTTGGTGGTTAATTGGAGATAAAAGTCTCACAGACACTCTTATCTGAGCTGGCTTCCCACCATAATCATCAGATTTCATTCTCCTAAATAGCTAGGATTGCAGTACCCAGTAGTAATTTTTTTTTTTTTTTTTTTTTTTTTTGCAGATCCTGGAGCTTGACCCGGGAGCTATCCCTGAGGCTCTTTGTTCTCAAGGATAGCGGATATACACTTGGAGCTACAGCACTACTTCCAGCTTTCTGAGTTGTTTATCAAAAATAACCTGTCTGGTCTGGCTTTCAATTAACCTCAGATCTCAGCCTCCTGAGCTAGGATTAGAGCCAGAACTAATTTTTTTAATAACCGTAACACTAAAGGGTAGATATTATAGGAAAATAGACAGAATTTGTATTTCCAAAAGTAATATAGGCCAAAAGATAAATGAAAATTATCAGTGCTTAAGCATGACTTCGAAGCCCAGGCAGGAAAAGCCATGAAACTCTTATCTCCAATAAACCACCAGAATAAATACTGAAAGTGTTGCTGTGGCTCAAGTGGTAAGTGCCTGCCTTGGGCTGAAGAGCTGAGGCACAGCACCCAGGGCCAGAGTATAAGCCCCAAGACCAATGAAGAAGAAGGAGAAGAAGGAGAAGAAGGAGAAGAAGGAGAAGGAGAAGAAGGAGAAGAAGGAGGAGGAGGAGGAGGAGGAGGAGGAGGAGGAGGAGGAGGAGGAGGAGGAGGAGGAGGAGGAGGAGGAGGAGGAGGAGGAGGAGAAGGAGGAGAAGGAGGAGAGAGGAAGGAGGAGAAGGAGAAGGAGGAGAAGGAGGAGAAGGAGAGAAGGAGAAGAAGGAGAAGGAGAAGAAAGAGAAGGAGAAGAAGAAGAAGAAGAAGAAGAAGAAGAAGAAGAAGAAGAAGAAGAAGAAGAAGAAGAAGAAGAAGAAGAAGAAGAAGAAGAAGAAGAAGAAGAAGAAGAAGAAGAAGAAGAAGAAGAAGAAGAAGAAAGATTGGCTTAGATTATCAGAGGAGATGAACTAACAGGAAATTATATACAAATTAGCAGCTATAACAGGCTTTTTGACACCTAAAAACCCATGACACTGGAGAAAAAACAGAAAATTAAAGACTAAGGTGAAAGAAAAGGATATCTGATACTAAGACCTCTGTTCTTTTTCTTTTTGCTTATGTGGTGCTGAGGAATCGAACCCAGGGCCTCAGGCATGCAAGGCAAGCGCTCTACCACTGAGCCACCTTCCCAGCCCTGTTCTTTTTCTATAATTTTAAGAGAAATATTTGACTTATTCACTATTTCTAACAATTAAACAGTAGGGGATATTTTTCTTCTATTATAATATTTCCAGCAACCCACATCTCCTTCAGAGACACATTTCATCTTCCAAATATACAAAGTGAAAAGAAACCATGCAACGTTTTTTCTTTGAAGACTCTTTTCAGCTGGGAGTTTGGGATTGGAATTACCTTTATTTCACTTTCTTGGGAAAGCATCGCCAGAACTTCTAGATGTTCTTGAAGTTCATCAAAGGGTAGCTCACAATGAGTTTTCTTGTCTGTTTCCATGGCTACCTCATTGGAGGTCTTAGCTCTTCTTTTTCCTTGGCCTCTTACTGTAAAACCTAAAAAGAGATGGAAGCATAGATGCAGCAAATAATAAGAGCTCAAGGGAAAGTTTTTAAGAGTGGAAAGAAGCAAAGCTAAGTTCCAGTATAAAGTACTACCCTTCATTCCTGGACAGCAAGTCAAATTCACTAAGGATCAGGAGCTGCATAGAAATAAAAAAGAAGCTAAACAAAATTTGATGCTAGACAGCAGCACCTAAGGAGCCACATGCATTTCCAAAAGTGGTTTCAACAGTAACCTAATAAGTAATCTTGACAGTGCTCAGGATTTTGTACTGCACTGACAGAGGCGACTGCAGAAAGAAAAGAGCTGGCTGTTTGTCTAAGCATTAGACAAACCCATAAAAAAAATCCAGCCCATAAAAATTGCCTTAATTTTATGATGCATTGATAATTCTTTACAAGAAAACACACTAACAAAGTCCCAAGGTAACAAAGGGAAAAATTCAAATTAAAAAAAAAAAACACACAAACAACAGAAAACAGCAATCAAACCAGTAAAGGTAACAGTACCTGAGACAGTGCAGAATTCCAGTTCATCAAACCCTTAGTCATTTTAAATACAGGATCCCGTTTTGCTATTACATCCATTGTCTTCTTCCCAATGAATTCTAAGGCATGTAAACTCCCACTAATAATGTCCTTTCCCTAGAAAGCAACATAAATGTCATTACTACTATACTGGGAAAATACATTTGCATATATTGTGGGGGGTTTGTAGCAGTCCAGGGACTTAAAACTCAGGGCCTAGGTGATGTCTATGAGCTGTTTTCCTCAAGGATAGTACTCTACCACTTGGGGAACAGCTCCACTTCCTACTTTGTTTGCTGGTTCATTAGAGAGAAGAGTCTTGCAGATTTTCCTGCCTGGGCTGTCTTTGAACCACAACCCCAGGTCTCAACTTCCTGAAGAGCTAGGTTTACAAGCATGAACCACCAGTGCCCAACCATTTATATGTTTCAATTCTTTAAGAGTGACTTACAATACTAAGTACTGGGAAGAATGTGGAACAGCAAGGGAAATAAATACACACCGCATGTGGAACCATAGCAGGTTCTCCTCTTTGGAAAACTGCTGGCCAGTATCTACTATGCTACATATGTGTAGTGGTTCATCAGAAGACAGCTTAATTGTACAGTGCTTGCCTAGCATGCATGAATCCCTGAGAACAATTCCTCAGTACAACAGGAAATAGCACTGTGACTCAAGTGATAGAGTGATAGCCTTGAGCAAAAGAAGCTCAGGGACAGTGCCTGGGCCCTGAGTTCAAGCCCCAGTATTGGCCAAAAAAAAGACATAAACAAAAATATTCAGAGCAGCCGTATTTGTGATAGCTACAACACGGAAACTATTTCAATGCTTAACAACTGTGGGATAAATAAAATATAACATAGTGACAAAATGGAATACCACATCCAAAATACAACATGGTCAAATAATACAAAAATGTTGTGGAAGAAGCTAGATACAAAATGTACTATAAGTATGTAAAGTATAAAAGCAAACAAAATTAATCTAAGATAAAAGTCAGGACTATAGTTATCTTCCTAGAAGGGGCATACTGTCTCTTAAAGATTCTGAACAATGCTGGGCGCTGGTGGCTCACACCTGTAATCCTAGCTACTCAGGAGGCCGAGATCTGAGGATCGCGGTTCAAAGCCAGCCCGGGCAAGAAAGACCGATAGACTCCTATCTCCAATAAACCACCAGAAAACCGGAAGTGGCGCTGTAGCTCAAGTGGTAGAGCGCTCGCCTTGAGCTGAAGAGCTGAGGGACAAAGCCCAGGCCTAGAATTCAAGCCCCACGACCGACAAAAAAAAAAAAAGAAAGAAAAAAGATTCTGAACAAGTTCACATTATGAAAATTCACTGTTTTAATTTTCAGTATGAAAATTAAGAAAAAATATAAAGCATAAAGCTAAAGTATAACCAAATATTGTAGTGTAGTGCATGCCTATAATGCCAATACTCTAGAGACTAAGGTATGAGTATTGTGAGTCTGAGGCGAGCCTAAGCTACATTCATATCCATTCAAGGATGCTCGGGCTACAGAGTGAAAAGAATAAAAAGAGAATCCAAAGACACAGTGTATGCCTATAATCACAGCTGCTTACAAAGTAGAGGCAGAATTGTAGTCCAAAGCCAGCACAAGCAAAACCGATGATCAGAACCAAAAACAAACTAGCTATTTCTGCTTTCTAGTTGCCATCGTATGATTGATTCTGCTTTGCCATGCCCTCCCTGCCATTTTGAACTGACATCTCTGAGAATATAGAGCAAAATAATAATTACTCCCTGTAGATAGATAGATAGATAGATAGACAGACAGACAGACAGACAGACAGACAGACAGACAGACAGACAGACAGACAGACAGACAGACAGATAGATAGATAGATAGATAGATAGATAGATAGATAGATAGATAGATAGATAGATAGATAGATAGATAGATAGATAGACAGACAGATAGACAGGTAAATAGGTAGATAGATAGAGGCATGCAGAAGAAAGGACTAAGGATGTGGCTCAAGTGGTACTTCATATTGCCAAAAGAAAGAAAGAAAGGTTCCAATAGCCAGGCAATGGTGGTCTGCTGACTCGTGCCTGCAATCTTAGCTTCTCAGCTACTCTGAATACTGAGAGCTGAAGATCATATTCGAAGCCACCCAGACAGGAAAGTCCATGAGATTCTTATTTTCAAATGACTTCTCAAAAAATTTAGGAAATAGTTCTGTGGCTCAAGTGGTAGAGTGCTAGCCTTAAGTACAGAAAGGGTCAGGGACAACACTCAAATCCTGAGTTCAAGCCCCAGGACTGGCAAAAGAAAAAAAAAATATTGATCTGCACATAGTAAACATTTTTCTAAACAAGGGGAAACTATAGTCAGAAACAGATCACTGGTTGGCAAATGCTGTGAACAGACAGAAAGGTGTGGCTACAAACTGGCATGAAGGAACTCCCTCAGATAATGAAAATATTCTTATATCTCAGTGAGCCATACAAATACAGAAAATATTCTGTATCTGTGCATCACAATATACTGTGATTATACAGTATTAACATAACCATTATTTCTCAACACAAAGGCATATTGCAGAAAAAAAGTTTTACTGTATGAAAATTATAGCTCAACTTTGTCCTAAAAGACTATGCTGATTCTTAGTATGGGAATCAATATACAATACAAAGATGAGTATGTTTCAAGAATAATTAGTTCTGTTTACCTTTAAAAATCTTATACTAGATCAACTAGTACACCAAGTAATTTAACTATATTATATCAAACACTCTATTATGGAGAGAACTTTTGCTTTCAAGTTCTACACTTGCCTTCCTATACAGCAACTAGAAAACCAGACAAAATAGAAGAAAGAACTATTTTTAGATACTACACAAAAAGACAAAAAAAAAAAAAAAACCACTTTGGTCCAGGAGAAAAGAGAAACAAAGTCAACCCCACAGCTGGGCTTTCTGCCTAGAGAAAAGTTCCAAACCCCAACACACAGAGGAGAACCTACAGACAACAGAACACTCACAGGCAATGTAAGTCAGGGATAAAGTCTGGCATCAGGTAAGGCTGAAGCAGCTACCACTTTAAAGTCAAAAAACTTCAGAGGATACAGCTATATAAGTAAAATTTTCCAAGAATCTACAGATGTGCTGATTTGTCTTTATCTGAGTAATACACTGTTCAAACACTAGGTAACGTCACACAGTTGGGAGAAGAACTAGCATAAGTAGTAAGCAACACAATCCCCATAGCTCAAGCTATGCTGAAACATCTGGTTTTTAAACAACCAAAGTGAACAGATTTCACTGAAAACCTGAGGAATAAGAGTGAATTCATGGGCTGGGAAGGTGGCTCAGTGGTAGAGCGCTTGCCTTGCATGCTCAAGGCCCTGGGTTCGATTCCTCAGCACCACATAAGCAAAAAGAAAAAAGCCGGAAGTGGAGCTGTGGCTCAAGTGGTAGAGCGCTAGCCTTGAGCTGAAGAGCTGAGGGACAGCGCTCAGGCCCAGAGTTCAGGCCCCACAACCGGACCCAAAAAAAAAAAGAGTGAATTCAGAGGAATCAGGGCGCAGCAGTAAAGATAAACTAGTCCTTAAGATTGAAGGCTAAAAGACATACAATGGAAGAAACAAAGCCTCTTCAACCACTGGTGTTGGGAAAAGTGGGCGGCCACATGCAGAAAAGTAAAAGTGGACCCCAGCCTATCACCATGCACCAACATCAACTCAAAATGAATTAAAGATCTTAACATTAAACCTGAATCTCTGAAACTACTGCAGGACAGAATAGGAGAGACACTTGAACTTATAGGCACAAGAAGAAACTTCCTGAACAGAGTCCCAGAGTCACAACAAATTAGGAGAGTGACTCGACAAATGGGACTACCTTAAAATAAAAAGCTTCTGCACAGCTAAAGCTATCGCAACCAAGCTAAAAAGACAACCAACTAACTGGGAAAAATATTTACCAGCAATATATCAAACAAGGGGTTAATATCCAGTATATACAGGGAACTCAAGAAAATAATCCCAGGGGAAGGGGAAAAACAAGTCGTTTAAATGAGGATACAGGAGGACCCGTTGCAACAATGAGAAGTACAAATTGTTATGTCAAAAAAGAACTTTACAACTTTGGGGGGGCGGGGAGGATTAGGTGATGGGGCCAGGGGGAGGATGGGAAGGGATGGGTAGGGGAAACAAAGGAGGAGGCTACAATGCTTGATAAGAAATGTACTCATTATCTTGCCCATGTAATTTTAACCCCTCTGTACAGTATTTTCACAATAAAATAAATTTAAAAAAAAAAAGAAACTAATCCCTCCCAAACCTAAATGGGCAAGGGAATTAAAGAGAGACTTCTCAGATGAAGAGATAAAAAATGGCAAAGAAACACATGAGGGAATGTTCACCATCCCTGGTGGTGAAGGAAATGCAAATAAAGACAACCTTGAGATACCACCTTACCCCAGTCAGAATGTCCCACATCCACAAATCAGCCAATGACAAATGCTGGAGGGGACGTGGAGAAAGAGGAACCCTATTACACTGCTGGTGGGAATGTACACTTATACAACCACTTTGGAAAGCAGTCTGGAGGGTCCTCAAAAAGCTAAATATTGACCTCCCTTATGACCCAGTCATACCACTTCTAGGCATCTATCCTGAACAACAGGAACCAGTATACAAGGACACATGCACCTCCAGTTTATTGCAGCACTGTTCACAATAGCTAGGATATGGAAACAAACCAGATGCCCCACCACAGATGAATGGATCCAAAAATTGTGGTATCTATACACAATGGCATATTATGTAGCCATTAGAAATGACAAAATAATGACATTTGCAGGGAAATGGATGGAGCTAGAAGAAATCATGTTGAGCGAGGTAAGCCAAAAGCAAAGAGACAAATGGTGTATGGTCTCCCTGATAAGTGGATGTTAAATCCAAAATGTTAGGTGATACAACAAAATTAACAAGACTTAAGAAACAAAGAACTGGAGAGTTTCTGGGAAGATGGCGGAGGAGAAGCTGGAATCTGAACAAGCTCTCGCATAGAAAGCAGTTTTAGAGTTCCAGTGAACAGGAATAAGCCAGAGAATCACACCAAGTGTGCCATCACAGGACAGAGAGTTAGACAAGAGAGGGGAAGCCAAGGAAACACATCAGCTGCAGCTGCGGCGGCAGGGTCGCGGTGGCGACCACCGCCGCGGGGTCATACCTGAGACACAGAGAGTCCGGGACGAAGGAGCCAGACGCAGCGGACGAGTGGATTCTACTCAACACCAACAAGAACTGACAAGGAGCGGACATCTTCATCCTGCTGTTTGCAGACCAGAGACGACCCAGGATCCAAGACTCGGCATGAGTACAAGCCCGACGTCCTCACTCCTTCTCAGGGAGCAGAGGAGGGAAGGCCACCCCTCCTCCCCCAGCACCGGTGATCTCCATCTTGGATACCGACAAAGCTCGGAGGAGCTGCTAGCTCCAGCTCAGGCCTTGGAATAAAACGAGTCATTTAGCAGGTCACAAGAACTTAACGGCGAAGTGACCTGCCAGACTCAGCTCCATCGAGGGAAAAGTCACCCAGCTCAGGCGCCAGCCATTGGAGTGCCTTGACTCACTGGGTAACCAGAGCCAGAGGCTGCCCCTCCCTCTAGCAGCCACCATAATCAATTGAAAAACAGAAACCCTGAGAATGGCTCCAGGCTGGGCGCTGTGAGCTTTATCACAAAATAGCCCCAGGGAAAAGCTACTGTGTGTTGAAAGGCCTCAACTCTACCCAGAACCTAGCCTCATCACCACATCCCCCTCTTTTGTGATTCTCAAAGCAGATCACCCTCCCAGAAAACTAACCTGGGAGGGGGATCTCAAAATCTTGGGTAAAGCAGAGCATTTTTCTGCCTCTTCCAACCAACCGACTTAAGAAACCAATCAAGCCACAGGACCTCAAGCTGACCAGAGACTCCAACAAGAGACTGGTTACAGACAAAAGGGAGATACAGGATTCTTCCCACTCCTCCCCCCCCAAAAAAAAAAATCAAAAGACTTTTTTTTCTTTTTTTCTTTTTTTTTCTTTTTTTCTTTTTTTTTTCTTTTTTTTTCTTCTTCTTCTTTTCTTTTTTTTGCTTGTTTTTTGTTTTTTGTTACTATATATATATATAAATTTTTTCCCTTCTAAAACTTTTATTAATCTTTAATTTTTGCCTCTTCTGAAAAAATAATTGTTTTCCAGTAACTTTTTTTTTCTCATCTTATAATTTTTATTTTAGGAATATGTGAATGAGCATTTTCCTTTCTTTTCTTGTCTTCTTTCTCTTTTTCTTTCTTTCTTAATTATCTTTTTGTTTTTTGTCTAGCTCTACTGAACTTTTGATCTTTTCTTCTCCCTTTCCCATCCTTAAAGTTTTTCACATCTCCTCTATGTCCCTCCCCTTCTCTGAACATATTCACATTCCTCTCTAAATAGACGGTCTTTTAACCTCTATAATAACATTAATTTTTATGTTTCTATTTTTTTCTGGTCTCTCTTCATTCCCCTTTCCGTCTCTTCTTTTTCTCTCTCTCTCTACTTGCATCCTACCCAACCCATTTCCTGCATTGTGATTAGGACATAGTTAACTCTCCCTGTGCCTCCCCACACCAATCTATTCCTATTTTTTACCCACATCTCTCCCTAATCCTAATAATTTCTGGTTTTCCAAATTCTTTTCTGCGGTTCGAAGTCCTTTAACATATAGTTGTTTGATGTTGAATAAATGTATCTGTTGAACTAGATTGTATCTGTAGACTATTGACTGTACAAAGGCAAACTTTGGTTGATGGTTGCCTTAAGATAGTGTTCTAGCACAAAACTGGTGCAATCTTCATCTCAAATGGGCCGAGTAAGCCAGAAAAACACAAGAAAAATGGCAAATTCGGGTATCTCAATTCCCAATCTTGATAATCAGGGATTAGAACAGATAAAGAATAATCCAGAGGAGAGTTCCCAAATAGCTCTACAAACACTAATAGCAAACATGATAAATGAGAAGTTTGACAATGTACAAAGGACTCTGTATGAGCGTGATAGGGAGAGAGAGGAGGCATCCCAGAAGTTTATACAGGAATATCATAAGCATGAGGATGCTACTCAAAAACTGATACAGGATTTGTGTGAACAACTTGAGAATACTCAAAGAGAAAGGGAAGAATGGCGTGAGCAGGCAGAGAACACTCAAAGAGAACTGCAGGAATCCCACGAATGGGAGGAAAGAGAACTGCAGGAATCCCACAGATGGGAGGAAGCTAATCAAAGAGTAATTCAGGAATTGAGAGACCAGGTAGAGAATACACAAAGATCACTAAAGGCATTCATGGAATCCATTAACAAAGAGCTGAAGGAAGTCAGGGAGACCACAAAGGGAATGCTGAATGAAACCCAACAGAAGGAATGGGAGTCCATAGAAACCATAACCAATCAACTAAGTGATTTGAGAACAAACACTGAACACCAAATTAAGGAAGTAAAGAAATTCATACAAGACCTAAAACAGAGCTTCAACAAAGAACTTGAAGCCATCAAAGCTGACCAATTAGAAGGAAAAGAGATAAAAAAACAAAGTAGAGAGTCTTGACAGCAGGTTAGACCATGCAGAAGATCGAATCTCAGGGATTGAAGACAGCCTAGATATTATAGAGAAAGAACATACAACCATCCAAGACAAGTCCAAGAAATATGATAGGTCTATCCAACACCTGGAAGACACCATCAGAAGGCCCAATCTAAGGATAATGGGTGTAGAGGAGCACCTAGAAACAGAAGTTAATGGTCTAGGAAATTTGTTTATCAGGATCCTAGCAGAGAACTTCCCAAATATACAAAAAGATAGGCCTATTCAGATACAAGAAGCTTTTAGATCCCCAAATAGACCAGACCAGAATAGGACATCCCACCGTCACATTATAATCCACACAGGATCAACCCAGACCAAGGAAAAGATCCTTAAAGTTGTCAAGGAGAAAAGGGTAATCACCTATAAAGGGAAACCAATTAGAATTACCTCAGATTTCTCAGCAGAGACAATCAAAGCAAGAAGAGCCTGGAATGACGTATGCCATGCCCTAAAAACAAACAACTATCAACCAAGAATACTATACCCAGCTAAACTCTCCTTCATAACTGAAGGCCAAATAAAAACCTTCCAGAGCAATGAAAAATTGAAACAATACATCTCCACCAAACCAACCCTACAAAAGATTCTTAAAGATGTCCTACACATAGAAAACCAACAAGACCTCAACAAAGGCCAAGAAACTGCACCCAAACTGAGAATCCAAGAACCTTAGGAAGAACCCAGTTTTTGCAGCCCCCAAGAAGGTGGATAACATGGCAGGAACTCCCAAATACCTCTCAGTCCTATCTCTTAACGTTAACGGACTGAACTCTCCAATTAAGCCACATAGACTGTCTAGTTGGATTAAAAAACAAGACCCTTCTATCTGCTGCCTGCAGGAGTCACATCTTGCCCGTAAAAACAAACACATTTTCAATGTTAAAGGCTGGAACAAAATCTACCAAGCAAACGGCCCTCATAAACAGGCGGGAGTTGCAATCCTAATATCAGATAAAATAGACTTCAAATTAAAATTTGTGAGAAGAGATAAAGAAGGTCGCTACATACTAATTAAAGGATCTCTCCTTCAGGAGGATATTACAATTCTAAATATCTATTTGCCAAACAATGGAGCACCCAAATTTATCAAAGAAACACTACTTTCCCTCAAATCCCATATAGATCCAAAGACATTAATTGTTGGGGATTTTAACACACCACTCTCCCCACTAGATAGATCAACTCGGCAAAAACTCAACAGAGAAACCGCAGATCTAAACAGCTGCATAGATCAACTAGACTTAACAGACATTTACCGAACATTTCACCCAGCAGCATCAGAATACACATTCTTCTCAGCAGCACATGGAACGTTTTCTAAAATAGACCACATTTTAGGCCACAAAGCAAACTTGTCTAAATTCAGAAACATTGAAGTTATACCTTGCATTCTCTCTGACCACAAGGGAATAAAATTAGAACTCAACACCAAAAGCCACCAAAGAAAGTCCGGTATCACATGGAGGCTGAACAACACACTGCTGAATCATGAGTGGGTCATGGAAGAGATTAGAAAGGAAATTCAAATGTTCATGCTATTCAACAAAAATGAACACACAAATTACCAGCTCCTCTGGGACACAGCAAAGGCAGTACTCAGAGGCAAGTTTATAGCTCTGAGCTCCTACATCAACAAATTGGAGAGATCTGAAACTAACAATTTAATGACACATCTAAACCTCCTTGAAAAAGAGCAGCAAGATAAACCCCAATCCACTAGACGGAAAGAAATAATCAAAATTAAATCAGAATTAAATGAATTAGAATCCAAAAAAACTATAGAAAGAATCAACAAAACAAAGAGTTGGTTCTTTGAAAAACTTAACAAAATTGACAGACCCTTAGCAAACCTTATCAGAAAAAGGAGAGAACACACCCAAATTAATAAACTCAGAGATGAGAATGGAAACATCACCACGGAAACAACCAAGATTCAGAACATTATAAGGGAATACTTCTCAAAACTTTATGCTAGTAAGTTTGAGAACTTGACAGAAATAGACCTTTTCCTAGCAAATATTGACATGCCAAAACTAAACCAAGATGAGTTAAACCAGCTTAACAGGCCCATATCAAGCATTGAAATAGAAACAGCAATAAGAGACCTCCCAGCTAAGAAAAGTCCAGGACCAGATGGTTTTACAGCGGAATTTTACAAGGCCTTCAAAGCAGAGCTCACACCAATACTCCTCCAACTCTTCAATGAAATTGAAAGAGAAAGCTCACTACCGAACACATTCTATGAAGCCATCATAACCCTCATCCCAAAACCAGGCAGGGACTCATCAAAGAAAGAGAACTATAGACCCATTTCTTTGATGAACATTGATGCAAAACTTCTCAACAAAATTTTGGCCAATCGACTTCAACAATTCATCCAAAAAAATCATAAACCATGATCAAACAGGATTCATTTCAGGAATGCAAAGCTGGTTCAATATACGCAAATCAATTAATATTATTCATCACATCAACAGGAGCAAGAATAAGAACCACATGGTTATCTCAATAGATGCAGAAAAAGCATTTGACAAGATCCAACACCCCTTTATGATGAAGGTTCTGGAAAAATTAGGAATCCATGGATCATTCCTCAATACAATAAAGGCTGTATATGACAAACCGACAGCCAGCATTATACTCAATTGTGAAAAACTAAAGCCATTTCCTCTTAACTCAGGAACAAGACAAGGATGCCCACTCTCTCCACTTCTCTTCAATCTAGTATTAGAATGCCTAGCTACAGCAATAAGACAAGATGCAGACATAAAGGGGATCCAAATAGGGAAAGAAGAAATAAAACTCTCCCTCTTTGCAGATGACATGATCTTGTATTTAAAGAATCCCATAGACTCCACTCCCAAATTACTCAAGCTGATTCAAAACTTTGGCAAAGTAGCAGGTTATAAAATTAACCCCCAAAAATCAATGGCTTTTCTATATGCCAACAATGAGAAAAGTGTGGCTGAAATTAGGAAAGCAACTCCATTTGTAATAGCCCCACAAAAAATAAAATACCTAGGAATTAACTTAACCAAAGAAGTGAAAGACCTCGATGATGAAAACTTTAAAATCTTGAAAAAGGAAATCAACACAGAACTTAAAAAATGGCAAAACCTCCCATGCTCCTGGATTGGCAAGATTAACATCGTGAAAATGGCAATACTTCCCAAGGCTATCTACAAATTCAACGCGATACCTATCAAAATTCCACCCTCATTCTTCAAGGAAATAGAAGAGGCAATCCAAAAATTCATATGGAACAATAAAAGACCCCGAATAGCAAAAACGCTCCTCAACGGAAAGAACACTGCTGGAGGAATATCAATACCAAATTTCAAACTCTACTATAAAGCCATAGTAATCAAAACAGCTTGGTATTGGCATAAGAACAGACCTCAGGACCAATGGAATAGAATTGAAAACCCAGAAATGAACCTACAGACCTATAGCCATCTAATCTTCGATAAGGAAGGTAAAACAATAGAATGGAAGAAAGACAGCCTCTTCAGTAAATGGTGCTGGCAAAATTGGTTAACTACATATAGAAAACTAAAGCTAGATCCTGCACCAGAATCAACTCCAAATGGATCAAAGACCTTGAACTCAAAGCAGACACTCTGAAAACATTACAGGATGGAATAGGAGAAACCCTAGGTCTCCTTGGCTCAGGTCGAAATTTTCTGAATAGAGACCCGGAAGCACAACAAATCAAAGAAAGGTTGGACAAATGGGATTGCATAAGGTTGCAGAGCTTCTGCAGGGCAAATGACATAGCTAGCAAGATCAATAGAAAGCCCACCGATTGGGAGAAGATCTTTACTAGCCATACAACAGACAAGGGTCTCATATCTAAAATATACTTGGAACTCAAAAAATTAAACCACCCAACAACAAATCCTCAAAGAAACAACTGCCCAATAAATAAGTGGGTGAAAGACTTAAAGAGAAGCTTCTCTGAAGAAGAAAGAAGGATGGCCAATAGACACATGAAGAAATGTTCAACATCCCTAGCCATCAAAGAAATGCAAATCAAAACAACATTGAGATATCACCTCACACCTGTTAGAAAAGCAAAAATCAAGAACTCTAACAACAACAGATGCTGGAGGGGATGTGGACAGAAAGGAACCTTACTTCATTGTTGGTGGGAATGTAAACTTGTTCAACCACTTTGGAAAGCAGTATGGAGGTTCCTCAAAAGACTTCACATAGATCTCCCCTATGATCCAGCAATCGCACTTTTGGGCATTTACCCAAATGTATACAAACAAGACCACACTAAAGCTACCAGCACAACTATGTTTATTGCAGCATTATTTACCATAGCTAAGATATGGAACCAACCCAGATGCTCCTCAGTAGATGAATGATCGAGAAAATGTGCTATATATACACAAAGGAATTCTATGCCTCCATCAGAAAGAATGGCATTTCCCCATTTGTTAGGAAATGGAAAGGTTTGGAAAAAATTATATTAAGTGAAGTAAGCCAGGCCCAAAGAAGCATAGGTCCCATGGTTTCCCTTATTTGCAATATCTAGTATAGGTATGAGTCAAGCGGAAAAGGTCAGATAATGTAATGTTAGGAAAATGAACCCTTAAATATGTATTTTAATGTTTTCGTTTCTTTCATGCATGTGTTTCTAGTGCATTTATAAGATTATTTCTTTGTATGTCCCTCCCCCACAGTGTAACCCCCGCTTTCACTATATTTGATGTCAGTATAACATGTGGAGGAGATGGGGATAAACAATTCGTTTAAGGATTCAGGTGGACCTGTTGCAACAATGAGATGTACAAAATGTCATGTCAAAACCAACTTTACAATGTCGGTGTGCGGGGGGGGCGGGGGGTATGATTGGGGGGGAGGGGGGAGGCTGGGAAGGGAGGTGAAGGGTAAACAAAGGAGGAGGCTGCAATGCTTGGTAAGAAATGTATGCATTATCCTGCCCATGTAATTGTAGCCCCTCTGTACAGTATGTTCTCAAATAAAATAAAATTAAATAAAAAAAAAAAAAAGAAACAAAGAACTTCCACTCATCTGATCAAACCACTACTAAATAACTCCATGCTGCTGATCACATGTATGGTATATATGTGTACACCAGAGGAGAACCAGGAAGAGGACACAGAACTAAAGGGAATCAGGGAAAAACATACAACAGTGGGACCCATCAGCTGCACAGGACATTGACCAAAATGAACTAAGCAACTTAATGGCAATTATGGGAGGGTGGGAACAAATGGGAAAGAGGGAACAGCTGATACTATGCAAAACAAAAGAAATGTACATACCACCCAATGCGGAAGAAATGACTGTATCACAAAGCTCATAGAACTCATAAATATTATACCGTAATAGACGATTTGTTCCAGGAAAGTTAGAATGTGTTTGTGACTTTAACAGCATCACTATCCCACAATACTGTGAAATTGGGGAAATTATGTAATCAATCACAATAAAAAAATAAAAATTAAAAAAAAAGATTGAAGGCCACACTAGACTCCCTCTAAACAAGCCTAACAGAGAAGGAAATGGTGACACTGTCCAATAAGAAATGTACTCTTAGCAGGGCACCAGTGGCTCACACCTGTAATCCTAGCTACTCAGGAAGCTGAGATCCGAGGATTGTGCTTCAATGCCAGT
The DNA here is from genome assembly GCF_024711535.1 of Dipodomys merriami. Lineage (NCBI taxonomy): Eukaryota > Metazoa > Chordata > Mammalia > Rodentia > Heteromyidae > Dipodomys > Dipodomys merriami. The sequence goes on from NW_027206023.1 coordinate 482,092, forward strand.
CTGTGAGACTCTTATCTCCAATAAACCATCAGAAAACTAGAAGTGGCATTGTGGCTCAAGTAGTAGAGCACTAACTAGCCTTGAGCTCTAGAGGTGAGAGGCAGCGCCCACGCCCAGAGTTCATGTCCATGACTGATAAAAAAGAAATGAACTCTTTACCCAACTTATATAACTGTAACCCGTATATTTTAGTAACAGTTAAAAAGTTTTTAAGTATGAATCTGAATTGGGAAAGCAGGACAGGGTCACTGGTGACTCATGCCTATGGTCCTAGCTACTCTGGGCTGAGATCTAAAGATCACAATGGAAAGCCACCAGGGCAGAAGAGTCTGTGAGACTTTCATCTCCATTTATTTATCTGGCAAAAACGAGAGGCAGGGTTCAAGTGCCAGCTGTGGAGGAGGGAGACAAGGTAGACTGTGAAGACGGAATTCAAGCTCCAGTGCCAGAACATACACATTAAAAAAGAAAGAGGCTGGGCACCGGTAGCTCACAACCATAATCCTAGCTCACAACCATAATCCTAGTTACTCAGCCTTGAGCAAAAAGGTCAGGAACAGCACCCAGGCCCTGACTTCAAGCTCCAAGAACATCACACACACACACACACACACACACACACACACACACACACACACACACACACACACACACACACACACACACACACACAGCAGAAGACAACATCCTTAAAGGAACATAACAAAATTGCAAAAAAGATACCAAGTGATTTCATTGGTATCTTTTATCTCAAACTTCTAAAAAAAAACCCATCTCCGGTATACTTTCCTTCACAGTGAAATTAATGCTTAGAAATTTTAGATGGGAAAGACGTTAGGATGAAAAAGCCACCCATTCTATTCTGGTACACTTAATATTCAACTAAAATCTAAGTCCATAAAACTTCCACTGAGTAGTGGGAGTTCTCTACTCATGAGACACAAGTAAACACAACCTAAATTCTGTTCTCCATGCTAGTCTTCAAAGGTATAAAAAAAGGTGTATTCTCCCTATCTCCTTTCCTTAGATTTTCATATTCATGATCCATTAACTCTCTAACTTTTTAAGACATTAATACTAGCCACTCTTCCCAGGGTTCTCCATGATTTTTATTCCCCTTCTAAAACATGGCTCTGAATGACAAATATTCTTCAAGTCTTATGAAATCACTGCTGTTTACTATCCAAACATACTTCTAACTCCTGTTTTCCTTGCCCACTAAAAGCAATTCCTGATAAAAATTTCTGAAAATGCCAACACTTTAATCTTCCAACATCTCAAAGCATCAGAGTTAGACATTAAACCATTCTAGCTGCTGGGAGCATGAGGAGAAATGAAACTTCCTGTCTCTATAACTCCTGAATTTGAGCTTATCTGTTTGAGAATACCATACCTGCACTCACAGCATGATCTGACAACAATTACAAAATCATAAAGAACCCAACAAATAAAAGTGAAGATACCAGGCCCCTACATTCGCCAAAATAACATGCAATACTCTATTTGTAGAGTTCTTCAGGGAGAAAAATAAATTCATTTTTAAACACATAGTGTGTTAGTCACAGACAAAGTAGCCTCACTTATGCAAGCATCATTAAGAACAGTGCCTCATATATGGAGTAATTTGCCATGTCCCATGAAGTTATCTCTCCATTCTACTGACCCATGCACTATGGACCCGAAAGTAGGTCAATCCAGTTCTCTCTTAGGTATTCACAAGTAGTGATAGTGGAACCTATTAGTATCTGATAGGTATGTATGCCAAGACGCAATATAACTCTGAAGATGTAGAAAGACAGGTAGAATAAATCTCCTTCCAGAGAAAAATGATAGAGATGAGCACAGAGTATTAAATGAGAAACAATAAGGGCTATGAGAGATGAAGAAAACAAACTGGTCTTCAAAACTTTTCCATATGGATTAGAAGTGCAGGTTTCCTTTTGATCAATACAAACTTTCAAGACTAAACCTTGGCACAGGCCAAATTTTTCTTAAAAGAGACCCAGAAACACAACAAATCAAAGAAAGATTGGACAAATGGGATTGCATGAAATTGCAGAGCTTCTTGCATGGCAAAGGACATAGTTAGCAAGATCAATAGAAAGCCCATGGATGGGGAGAAGTACTTCACTAGCCATACAACAGACAAGGGTCTCATATCTAAAATATACCTGGAACTCAAAAAATCAAATCCTCCAAAAATAAATCCTCAAAGAAACAACTACCCAATAAATAAGTGGGTTAAAGACTTAAAGAGAAACTTCTCTGAAGAGGAAATAAGAATGGCCAATAGACACATCAAGAAATGCTCAACCACCCTAGCCATAAAAAAATGGCAAATCAAAACAACATTGAGATACCACCTCACCCCAGTTAGAATGGCTAGAATCAAGAACTCTAATAACAACAGATGCTGGAGGGGATATGTACAGAACCCTACTGCATTGTTAGTGGGAGTGTAAACTTGTTCAACCACTTTGGAAAGTAGTATAGAGGTTCCTCAAAAGACTACATAGAGCTCCCCTATTACCCAGCAATCCTATTTTTGGACATATACCCAAATGATCACAAACAAGACCATCCTAAAGCTATCAGCACAACTATGTTTACTGCAGCATTATTTACCATAGCTAAGATATGGAACCAACTCAGATGCCCCTCAGTAGATCAAGAAAATGCAAAAAAGAAAATAGAAAAAAGGCTAGAATGTACCTCAGCTCAATGGCAAAACCTTGTCTAGCTAGTGCAACAACGTGGGTTCAATGCCCAGTTATCAAAAAACAAAAGGCAGAAAAACAATCAAACAAACAAAGAACAAAAGGCAAAAAAATAGCCCTAAATGAACAAAAATACTTTTTGGTCCTGACAGATTTAAATTCACCTAGCCCTGGTTGCCAAACAAAGTGCTAAGCAATTCTTATATTCAACATATATGACAATATAATTTTAATATATAGAAGTCCTTGAAATTACTTCAGAGGCAGAGTAGAGGGATATGAGCAGTTCCAAGACACAGATCTCTAACTGGCAGCTGGATTCACAAGACAACACACCACACCAGTAGAATGTCCCCATGTCCTTAGTATCAAAATTGCACAAGCTAGCTACTGAATCCAAAGTATCCTAGGACTTAATGTTTCCATATATAGACCTCCAGCATGTTTGACTTCGGCTGAAATCTCACTGGGACTAGGGATCCCAAGGGAAGTCTCTGCCTTTTCAATGATATTTGAAGTATCTTGTCCTAGAGAAAAATCAAAATGTGTTGCTCTTTATTACCCAAACTAAACAAACTAAATTTCAAAAATGTAATATCAAAGTCCATGTGTCTAAAATCATGATAGCTATAAGACAGTTTATTTTTAACAATTAGGGTTATTAATCCTTGGAAATATCTCCTTAGTATAACATTTTTTATACAAAAACTCTGATACAACATCAATAAAGAACAGACATTTATAGCAATTTCTAGACTTCATTCTAATAAGAAAATGCTAACAATTCTACATGCGATGTCTATCATCTATCTCATGATCACTTGTCTTCAAACAATAAATCCCTTGAACAAATGTAGAAGGAGATTTATTAACAAAGTCCCTTGTAACAATGTAAACGAACACAGACAGTCATGAAGTGACTGATGATCTTACACACAGTGGCTAATGTAGCTGAGCCTGAGGAGAGCAAGGACTTGTTCCAGGTGCCCCAATATCCCCATCTGGCCTGGGATATATCTTTGGAAAGTTTCCTACTATCCCAGTAAATGAGCGGGGGAGGGAAGACACAAGAAAGTATGAAAGGGCTGGGAAGGTGGCTCAGTGGTAGAGCTCTTGCCTTGCATGCCTGAGGCCCTGGGTTCGATTCCTCAGCACCACATAAGCAAAAAGGAAAAAACTGGAAGTGGCACTGTGGCTCAAGTGGTAGACTGCTAGCCTTGAGCTGAAGAGCTGAGGGACAGCGCCCAGGCCCAAGAGTTCAGGCCCCACGACCGGACCCAAAAAAAAAAAAAAAAAGAAAGAAAGTATGAAAAATTAGAGAGCAATAGTATAATATACGTAAGTTATCTAATTATTAGCCAAAGTATGGGGAACCAAATAATATTTGCTTAATGCACTGCTTGACTGACAGACACTTGCATGTTTTCATCATGTAGGCACCATGCAGCAAAGGTAATTACCGCTGATGGCATTTATAGAACTGAAAACTATTATTTATGGTTGTAAAAACAAGTAAAGAAGTTCAATCCTAAATTAGCATTGAGCTCGAGTCTCTTAACCCCAACTTCTTTTTCCTTGTACCAGGGCCTCACACGTTTGGTTTGCTTGCTCGTGACTGGCACTCTACCACTTGAGCCATACCTCTAGTGTAGCATTTTGCTGAAATTTAGTTGGAAATTGTATCTGCATTTCATCTGGACCTAAGCATCCTCAGGAGCTAGGATTACTGGTGTGAGCCAGGGGTACCAGGTTAACCCCAATATTTTTAAATCCCAATATTTTATAGAGATTCTAGCTGGGCACCAGAGGCTCACACCTGTTTTCCTAGCTACTCAGGAGGCTGAGTATCTGAGATCTGAAGATCACAGTTCAAAGCCAGCCCAGGCAGGAAAGTTCATGAGACTCTTATCTCCAATAAACCATTAGAAAACCGGAAGTGGTGCTGTGGTTTAAGTGGTAGAGTGCTCACCTTAAGTTGAAAAGCACAGGGACAGCGCCCAAGCGCAGAGCTCTAAGCCCCATGACCCACAAAAAAATAGAGATTCTAGTCAGTGGCTGTCTGTAATACCTGAAAAGGGAGAACTTCTGAAGTCTCAGGGTCCCTGGAAGACCCAACATCTGGTCTTTTCAACTGGGCACTACAGCTTCCATTAACTTTCTTGATTGGCATGTTGGTCAACAGATTCATTAGTCTTCACAGACTCAGAATTCTCCACTGACTCCCAGTTTCCATCTTCAGTTATCACTGGAGTCTCAAGGATCATCGTTATCAGAAAGCCCAAGGGAAAAAAGTGATTGAGGTCAGCTTTTTTAGTATACATTATTTGTCTAAATCTTTTGACACTTTCACAGAGTCACAGGCAGGAACATTAGTAAATTAATACAGACAAGATCCCACAGATCTTCCCCCACGTTCTCCTAATAACAGCTTCCATAACTGAAGCATAATTCATTGTGGCAGAATCCACCAATCTTCAGATTTCAACAGATTTCAACTGAAACTCTTTCACTTCAAGAAGTATAGATGAAATTACATAGCATGCCACTTGTTAAGAATTTTTTACACAGCATTTAAGTCCCTCCAGACCAACTTCTATTGTATTAAGACTTTTTTTTATTGTTTCTGAATAGTCCATGCTATAAATGTACTTTGGGACTATCACAGAAATAAGATGATTCAGAAACCTTATGTATAGGTGTTTATGGGAACCAAAGCTTTCTCTTGGGCTACTCAGTTTAGTTTTAAATGTTACTGTTAGGCTGGGCATGTGCCTTAGCAGTAGAAAGCTTGCCTAGCATGCATGGAGCCCTGGGTTTGATTCCTCAGTAACATATGAACAGAAACTGGCACTGTGGGTCAAGTGGTAGAGCACTAGACTTGAGCAAAATGCTCAGGGATAGTGCCATGGCACTGAGTTCAATCCACAGTACTGTCTCAAAACAAGGTATTTTTCTATTCTTTTCCCAAGTAAACTATCACTTCATTTTCCTAGTGGCAATGTATGAATAATCAAGTTCCCCTGAATTCTGATCAACCTTGTGTTGTCACTATTTTGATTGAACCATTCAAATAGGTATGTAGTGGTACCTCACTGAGCCTTTTAAATTGCATTCCTCTAACGGCTGGGACAAAGGCATCCTTTTATGTGCTTATTTGCTGAATATATATTCTTCAGTGAAACATTTATTTGTATCTTTTGGTCATTATCCAATCATTGTGTTTTGGTTTTTATCATTATGTACTACAGAGACTTGAGAACACTGTTTATTGGAGATTTAATTCCTCTACTATATGGCTTGCAAATATTTCACGCTAGTTTATAGTTTATCTTTTTCCTTTCTTCCTAGAGTCTTTCCCTGAGCAAGTTTTTCATTGTGAGGAGGTTCATTATCTATTTTCCCTTTTACTGACTATCCTTTAAAATCTTTAGTAATCACTTCCTACTAAAACTCTTCCAGAGATTTAATCTATCCAAAAATATTTCTGTCAGAACAGTTTTTTAGGGTTTTGTTTCCTATTTATGTGGTGGCCCTAGGGAACAAAAGATGTCCCTAATCCTTTTGCTTTTGTTTTTTAGATAGGGTTTCCCAATTTGTCTAGGCAAGCCTCAGACCATGAATTTCTTACCTCTGCCTCTCAAGTACCTGAGATTACAGGCATACACTACCATGCTTGCTATCTCTGAAACACTAACTTTTTGTTTGGTCTGCTCTTAAACCTTAATCCTCCTATCTCCTTCTCTGGAGTGTCTAGGATTATAAGTATAAAACACTATTCTGGGCCTTTTGCTATTATTAAAAATATTCATCATAAATATACCAAAATTCTGTTAGTATTGGAACATTTGATGTGACAAAAGAGATGACGATTGACTTATATTTTACACTTACTTTTTTTTTTTTTTTTACAGTGCTAGTGATAGAACTTAAGACCCCACACATACCAGGGAAGAGCTCCACCATTTGGCTATATCCATTGAATTCCTACTTTAACATTTTTTTTGCCAGTCCTGGAACTGGAACTCAAGGCCTAGGCACTGTCCTGGAGCTTTGTTTGCTCAAGGCTAGCACTCTAACCCTTGAGAGACAGCCTCACTTCTAGATTTTTCTGTGTATGTAGTATTGAGGAACTGAACAACGGGCCTCATGCATGGTAGGCAAGCACTATTACTAAACCACATTCCCTGCACCTCAGATCAACTTTTAAGCAACAATTCAATTACCCAATCTAATTCCTTCCAGAAGAAGAGAAGGAGAATCAAATACCATGAGAGAATAAATGTATTTCCTCCTCTTTCCTTCACTCTTCTCTTGTGCTCTCTCTCTTTCTCTTTCACCCTCCTTCACCCATACACACAGGTATGTATAAACTATTTTATAGAGAGATGGATTACATGTAGGAAAGAGCCAATATATGACAACAAATGTTTCAAACAGATTTAAAAAACTTATTAACAACTAAGGCAGAAAGACCAGCACACTACTATAATTAAGATACATACCAAAAATGCTAACCTAAAGGAAAACACCCATTTGAATCAGGAGACATGATTCATACACAAAGAACCAAACACAAGTCTAGAGCTTGGAGTGTCAAATCTAGCCTAGAGATGTTTTTAATTTATCTATATAGTGCCTAAACTTTTAAATGAGTTCCATGTTTAAAAACCAGTCTTCATACAAAAGTGCAAGTGTCCAATTTCCCTTGAAAACTGAAAGATCTAGCAACAAAGGCTATATAGTGACTGGTTAATAACTACTTCATGCCAAATAGCTACTGGTCCTTTTAGGCAATGCTCCTGCACCTCAAAATTGGCACTCGAATTCAATTCACTCATTTATGTTAACTGATTAGCCCTATAGTCATCTGCAAATACCTGCCATGAGACATACATCAGACTGTGACAGGTGAAAATGCCAGAGAGGGGGCTGGGAAGGTGGCTCAGTGGTAGAGTGCTTGCCTTGCATGCATGAGGCCCTGGGTTCGATTCCTCAGCACCACATAAGCAGAAAAAGCTGGAAGTGGTGCTGTGGCTCAAGTGGTAGAGCACTAGCCTTGAGCTGAAGAGCTGAGGGACAGTGCCCAGGCCCAGAGTTCAGGCACCATGACTGGCAAAAAAAAAAAAAAAATGCCAGAGAGAGTGTTCAAAGGTATAAAAACAATCCATGAGAAAGCTCAAAGGTATACATGATACCAGTTGCCTGGAGCCATTAAAATACCAGAGAGAAAAAGAATCATGAGGCATGAAATCAGAAGGCAACTTTAAGATACCTTGGAGCTAAGCTGTAGGTGTGTGTGTGTGTGTGTGTGTGTGTGTGTGTGTGTGTGTGTTGTATACTATGTGTAATGCATGCACTATATGTAATACATACAAAATATATCATTGTAGAAATGTAATTCATTTAACTTCATATGATATTAAGACATACTCTGAAACAGGAAACAATGGAAATCTCTATACTTTGGTCATCACCATCTAAATTTGAATCTACATGATTAAAAATCATTTAGAGGGGCTGGCCAGGTGGCTCAGTGGTACAGTACTTGCCTTGCATGCATGAGGCCCTGGGTTCAATTCCTCAGTACCACGTAAGCAGAAAAAGCCCGAAGTGGCACTGTTGTTCAAGTGGTAGAGTGCTAGCCCTAAGCTGAAGACTTGAGGGACAGCACCCAAGACCAGAGTTCAGGCCCCAGGACCAACCAAAAAAGAAAATAAAAGATCATCTAGAATGTGTTAGGATGGAAGACAAAGAGTTTATATTGTTTATACTGTTAATATTATTAGTAGAAGGAATGTAGATACTCTACTCTCAATAAATTCATCATCTCTCAGCAAACATAAATAAATAACAGGTAGGTGAAAGTGCAATTGCATTATTTAATGGTTTCCTAAGTTTTCTGGGTATTTTATGATGAATTGGAAAAGAGAAATATGCCAGTAAATTAAAAAAAATAAGCCAAAGGGATTCATATTTTTAAGGAACCAAAATGCATATGCTTTGTGTCTCTCACTCCTACCATCAGGCTGCCTTTTCCCTCCTTTACCCTTCTCAGCAATCAAGGCTTACCAGCAACTTGGTCCTGCCAACCTCAACTTGGGGAGTACCATGCACCCAGCCAGCACATAGCCACTGCTGATGCCTACAAAGTGTGCTCCCAATGCCTGGGAAATACTTCCCCCTGTGGGGTGGGTCTGGCCAGGTATACTTCTGGGTCCGGGTTCTTCTTTGGTCTGAAGTGGCTGGGCTCTGGTTCATTGAGTTTGGGCACCAACTGGGTGGTTTAAAGTTTGGCTGACCATAGTCACTGGAGTGATGTCAGCTGGGAAAAGGAGACTGGGGGTGTCCATCTGCATTTGTGTTTTTGAAGATCTGACCCTCCAACAGGTACTGAGCGCTAAGTAGCCTCCCAACTATCCCGAGGTCAGGGATTACCCAAGCCACTGATTGGCAAGGCCCAAATGGGCAGAACAGGGCTGTCCAGGCCAGTAGCAAAGTGTTTGCAAGGACGTTTAATTATATGAATTGGGCAGGAGAAGGTGAGGGAGGACTAACTAGTAAATGCAAAGGCCTTAACAAATTTTAATAATCCAAGAAAAGAAAAACAAAAAAATGCTGCAAAAAAACGGGTCAAGGGGATTGTAATGTGGCTTAGTGATAGAGGCTTGCCTGGCATGCATGAAGCCCTGGGTTCAATCCCTCAGTACCACATACACAGAAAAGGCCAGAAGTGATGCTGTGGCTCAAATTGTAGAGCACTAATCTTGAGCAAAAGAAGCACAACGTCAGTGCCCAGATGCTGAGTTTAAGCCCTAGGACTGGCACAAAAAAATGAGGGGGAGGAGGTTTGCAAAAAGGAGGTCTGGGATTTGAATACCATGGCTCGTCGAGCTTATGAGATGGAATAAAGTTGTTCTCTCTCTCTCTCTCTCTCTCTCTCTCTCTCTCTCTCTCTCTCTCTCTCTCTCTCTGTGTTTGTGTGTGTGTGTGTGTGTGGTTAATTGGAGATGAATCTCAGATTTTCTGGCCCCCAAAACATTAGACTCCTGAGTAGCTAGGATTACAGGCATTAGCCACCTATGCCCAGCTCAGGATAGTTTTAACTCTTAATATGGAACTTAATGGGAAAAGGCAGTAGGTTTCTAAGCTGACTAGTAAGATGCTTTGATTTGTGGTTTTTAAGATGAGTCCCCCTTCCCTCATTAAAAAAGATGCATCTCATTATTTATCCTTCAGTAGTGTAAATGTGTGAAGTCTGGAGTTGTGGAGCTAGAAAGGTATAAGTTTATAAATATAAGGAAAATGGAACTTTTCAGAGGTAAAGAGATTGGATTTTTTTTTTTTTTGGCAGTCTTGAGGCTTGAACTCTGGGGCTGGGCACTGTCCCTGAGCAATTCAGCTCAAGGCTAGCACTCTACCATTTGAGCTACAGCGCCACTTGCAGTTTTCTGGTGGTTTATTGGAGATAAGAGTTTCACAGGTTTTCCTGCCAGGGCTGGCTTTGAACCCTGATTCTTGGATCTCAGCTTCTTGAGTAGCTAGAATTACAGGCATGAGCCACCGGCACCTGGAGAGAATTGGATTATGTAAAAATCCAAACATGTGGCTGGGTATCAAACACAGTGGTTAGATGTCTAGCCTAGCATGTGCTAGGAGAGAAAGGAAGCAGAGAGAAAGAAGAAAAAAAGAACAAGAATAAGGGAGACAGGAGAGAAAAAAAAGAGAATCTATGTTTTCTACTGCTTCAGTGGTTTCAGTAGAGCCATCATTCTAAATAAACCTTCTCCAGATAAGTCTCCGATTTGTCTGCCTGGGCTGGCTTCAAATCTGGATCCTCAGATCTCAACTTCCTTAGGTAGTTATAATCGTAGGCTTGAGCCACTCTAGCTCTGGCCTCTTAACCTTCTGTTTTATCTAGTAGCTGCTAATTTCCTCTTACCTCATTTCTGGGGCTTGAACCCAAGGCCTGGGCATTGCTCTTGAGCTTTTTTGTTCTAACCTAGGGCCTAGCCACTTGAACCACAGCTCCACTTCCAGATTTTTTTTTGGTGTTTCACTGAAGATGAGTGTCACAGGTGAAAATCTATTTAAAGAGAACAGTAAAAACAATGTAGTTAAACAATTGTGTCAGAACAGGAGCTCAAAGGATCATACTTTGAAGAAAAGGTGCTGGATTCATGGACACAGACTATGACTTTCACCGTCCTTAGATTTAACATAGTAGTAGATACACAGAGACACTAAATAAATGCTGCTTGATACCAGTTCCATTTTGTGTTGCTTATATTAAACCTAACTCACTTTGTGAATGTCAGTTTGGAAGGAAACTATCTTGCAGAAAAGCTTATAGGCAAATCTCCAACATCAGGCTAGGTTCTCAAACAGAACTTGAGGCACTTCACAAGCTGGGCCATTTAGAGATGAGGCAGAAGATCTTGCTGGAATACCAACCTGGCCTATGTCCATCTCAAGCAAAGCATCTGGTTCCCATCTGTTTCCTAAGCTAAACCTGCACAGAGATACTCTTTGAAGAAAATCTCTTTACAATTGAACTATAGACTCATGTTATTTGCCAATTATCATGTAAGAAACAATGGCCTCATCCTGAAAAATACTGGCAAGGATCACCTTAAGTAGATGACCAAAGATACATCCAGGCAATGAGACACCAGAAATTGATATGACATAACTGAGCTTTCTCATTCAGTTATAAAATTAGGCACAAACAAACAAGGAAACCAATATATGCCTAGCTGGGTTCCAGTGGCTCACCCATGGAATACTAGCCAATAAGGAGGCTCAGATCTGAGGATGTTGGTCCAAAGCCAGCCCAGAGAGAAAAGTCTGTGACATTCATATCTCCAGTGAACACCAGAAAACTGGAAGTGGGTGCTGTAGCTCCAAGTGGTAGAGTGATAGCCTATAACTAGCTCAAAGAGAGCACCCAGGCCCCGAGTTCAAGCCCCAGGACCAGCCAAAGTAAAAAAACACCCACCCAAGTCACACTGGGAGGCTTCCCACAGGATCAGTAGCTGCCCTTTTCAAACGTGTCAAGCTCATACTAAAGAAAAGACAGTGGAAATGTCACAGACTGGAGGAGGCAGAGGAGGTCTGACAGATCAAGGGAAAGCAGGATCCTGGATGGATCCTGAGTGGGAGTGCCAGTTCTGAGGCTTGAACTCAAGACCTGGGCACTGTCTCTTAGCTGTTTTGCTCAAGGCTGGCACTCTACCACTTGAGCCACCACTTTACTTCAGGCTTTTTGATGGTTTGTTGGAGAGAAGAGGCTCACAGACTTTCCTGCCCAAGCTAGCTTTGAAACTTAATCCTAAAATCTCAGCCTGCTGATGAGTTAGGATTACAAGCATGATCCAACAGTGCCAGCTATATTTTCTGTTTTATCTTGCAATAAAAATAAAAAGATTGGGGGGAGGGGGGAGGCTGGGAAGGGATGTGAAGGGTAAACAAAGGAGGAGGCTGCAATGCTTGGTAAGAAATGTACACATTATCCTGCCCATGTAATTGTAACTCCTCTGTACAGTATGTTCACAAATAAAATTAAATTAAATTAAAAAAAATAAAATAAAAAGATTGTTTTCAAAATACATACTTGGGAGGGAACAAGGGAGAGGCTCTGCTAGTACTGTTGACTCTAGCCGTTTTTGTCTTATGCTACAGCTGCAGGGCAGGCCACATGGGCAGGATGTGGTTCAGGCACAGGCTCAGCCTGCCTAGAACAAGGAGGTAAAAATGAGGTGTACATAGTTCTGACAATAGCTAGTGGTCTTGTTTGGCCTTCTAGTGTAGAGAGCAGAAGGAAATAAAATGAGGAAATAATAGTTGAGGGCACAGTATGTAATCTCATTATGCCATGACAAGATATTTGTTCTTAACCTGTCAAGCAAAAGAGAAAAGGTATATGTTTCTCATCAAGGATAGATACCACCTCAGTGGTCACTTCTCAGTCCTCTTTGCAAACAAATCCCAATTTTGTCTCATCATCCATTCTGTTGGTTTCTGTGTTTACATGGGATGTCTGGTGCTGCAACAGCCAACTTGGGATGATGAGCTTTAGCCTGTGGAGAATATACCCAGTATGGTCAATTCAAAAGATGGTAGGAATATAAATATAAGAAGACAGACTAGGTGCCAGTGGCTCAGGCCTGTAATCCTATCTACTCAGGAAGCTGAGATCTGAGGATCATGGTTCAAAGCCAGCCCAGGCAGGAAAACCTGCGAAACTCTTATCTCCAATAAACCACCAGAAAATCAGAAGTGGCCCTGTGGCTAAAGTGGTAGAGTGCTAGCCTTGAGCTGAGTTGCTCAGGGACAAAGCCCAGGCCCAGAGTTCAAGCCCCATGGCTCACAAAACAAAAGACAAAAAAAGAAGACAGTACTGAGCCACTGAATTAATGAATTCTACCGTCTCCCTTGTGCTATGGTTATTATTTTTTTCTTTTTTTTCCCAGGGCTGAGGACTGAACCCAGGGCCTTGCACACGTGCCAGGCGTGCGCCCTTCCCCTGGATAACCCCCCAGTCCCACTGTGGTTATTATTATGTGAAATAATAAATCTTCCTCTCACTGAAATGAGTTAGGCCTTCTATAATTACACCTAAAAGCAACCAAAATTATGCTTGAGTCCTAAGGGAAAATAAAAGGCATCTAGAAGTAATACAAGAAAAAAAATATAGGTGAAAAATAAAAATAAAGGCTAAAATGCATTAGGTGCATAGGGCTCTGAAAAATTTCCCAGGCCTGAAGAAACTCACCTGAAGTTTCAGAAGCCAGCTCCAATTTACATTTAACCATCTAAGTCTCGTTGCTATCAAGTTCTTATAGGCAGTGATCCCTGAGAAGAGGAAGAAAAATGAAAGGGAAATAAAATTAAACAACTGCCAGTGGAGAAACCAGCTTTACATGATCAATTTCCTTCCAGGAAATCTCTATTTGTCTGAAGAGAATTTCTTCATCAGATCCCTGGCCCCAAGTCAGAGATAGGTATATGAGGAGGAGACAGGACAGGGCAGCCTAAGATGGACAGTGACTCATCTGGAATGGAAGAAAGAGCTAGCATGTGGCAGAGACTGAGCCCAAAGCTAAGCCTGACTCGATCCAGAACCTTCCCAATGCACTGTCATGCCAGAAATGAAAGCCAAGCTGCAAAGCCACCAAGAGCTGCTTCTAAGCCATTCTGAAAAGTGCCCACATTCACCCAGGCGTCTCACCAGAGACCCCAGGTATAGTCCAGCAGAGCACTTGAAAGCAGAAACCCAAGAAGCAAAGCAGGTGGCCTGCATCCAAATTCAAGAAATGTAACTCACTCAATTGTCACTGTGGCCAGGCCTGAGATTTCCAGTGAGTCCCCTACACTCTAGCCTGAGGACAGTACCTATTAGGATGAGACCATATAATAAGACACGGATGAAGGCCCTGTCTGAGTGCCACTGCCATTAAGAACAGCATTATAGATGGGTGCCCATGGCGCATGCCTGTAATCCTAATCAGGATGCTGAGATCTGAGGACCATGCTTTGAAGCCATCCTAGGCAGAAAAGTCAATGAGGCTCCTTATCTCCAATAAAGCAACAAAAAAGCCAGAAGTGGAGCTATGACTCAAGTAGCAGAGTGCTAACCTTGAGCAAAAAGCTGAGGGACAACTTCTAGGATGGTGGTGTGGGGAAAGACTAATACCACAAGCCCCTTTAGGACAGGTGCTCTCACTTATGCCCATTTCCTTCAGAGCATTGCATAGCCCTCACCTTACTGACTTGCCTCTCCCTGTTTTAACACAGGATATTCACTTGGCCAGTCTATCTTGCAGCATCCCTAGCAAAGCAGCTTTTTCTCTGGGGTTTAACCAAGGAGCCAATACTGTCTGTGATTGGTTAACTGTGCACAGTCCAGAATCAATGATACCTGGGGTCCATCTGGCTTGGCCATCTACTGTTGTAGCTTACAGCGTATTGTTCAACACTTCTGTTTTCTTATAATAGTTCTTGCTCATGGGTCCTAATGGTCACAATAGAATAACTAATAGGGTTACTTGTGTACACACACACACACACACCACTGCAACAGTACTACAAGGGAAATAAGGCAACTCAACAGGGAGCTTCAGGATTCAAACATCTACCACATCCTAAGTATTTCCTGTTCCTTCTTAAGTAATTATTAATATTATTCCTATTTTGGTGCAAGTACTGGAGAGTGAACTCAGAGCTGGGACACTGAGCCCCACTCAACTGGGGACTGAACTATCCCTAAGCTTTTTTGTTTTTGTTTTTTGTTTTGGGTCTGGTCATGGGGCCTGAACTCTGGGCCTGTGCACTGTCCCTTAGCTCTTCAGATCAAGGCTAGCACTCTACCACTTGAGCCACAGCACCACTTCTGGCTTTTTCCTTTTATTACTTATGTGGTGCTGAGGAATGGAACTAGGGCCTCATGCATGCAAGACAAGCGCTCTACCACTGAGCCACCTTCCTAGCCCTTCCTTAAGCTTTTTCTGCTCGAGGCTAGTGCTATACCATTTGAGCCATACCTCCAGTTCTGGCTTTTTGCAGGTTAATTGGAGATAAAGAGCCTCACAGACTTTTCTTTCCAGGTTGGCTTCAAACCAGGACCCTCAGATCTCAGACTCTTGAATTGCTAGGATTACAGTGGTGAGCCACCCGCACCTGGGTACAATCTGTTTTTTAAATGTTTTTTTGAATGTTTTTTATATCTATTAGATATGGAGATTAGGAATCTCTGCTGCTCTCTTTTTTTCTTAGCTGTATTTTCTTTTTCTTAGCCCCTTCCTTAAATGATTCTTTATTTTTTATTTATTTATTTATTTTTATTTATTTATTTTTTGGTCAGGGGTCCTGAACTCTGAGCTTGGGCACTATCCCGCAGCTCTTCAGCTCAAGGCAAGTGCTCTACTGCTTGAGTCACAGTGCCACTTCTGGGTTTCTAGTGGTTTATTGGAGATGAGAGCATCATGGACTTTCCTGCCTGGGCTGGCTTTGAACCATGATCCTCAGATCTCAGCCTCCTGAGTAGCTAGGATTACAGGTATGAGCCACTGGCGCCCAGCCCTTAAACAATTGATTCCCTATCTGGTAAGAGGAACAATGATTTCACCTCCTAATGAGTAGGTTGTCACAGATAGCAGTCTGTGAGCATGAGACCTGGCATATAATAACTACTTACTGAAACAGGCATGACCTGTAAGGGCAGAAAGAAAAGGAGCTAATGAAGGGGACTCCAGGAGGACAAGGCAGCTCTTCTCTGATAACACTAAGAGCTCCCAGAGGTCAGGGATAGAATCCTCAGATCTATGACCCCACATGGACAATAGGCTGATTCTCTACATATCTGATGTCACAGCAATCTTAGTACCAAGAGTGGCTCCTTTGTGCCAGGACAGGAAGGAAGGAAGAGGACAGGGGGGCCCATAGACAGGCAGCTCCTGAAACAGATCACCAGGTGACAAAATGAAGACAAGAGTATAATCAGGAGACCATCACATCCTCTGCAAGCTTCTCCCACCAGAGGCCAGCAGCAGAGGAAGACAGACAGCCCACTGTGGGTGAACATGAGCACCACACTGGGAAGGCCCAGAATGGTGAACCAAAGAAATATAGGAAGGGGAGAGCTTTGGAGATGTATATCAGCTCTGACTTTTACCAATCTTGAGATTGCTCCTCATGGTCCTCAATTTCCTTATCTGTACAAGGTGGAAAATTATCATCTTGATCAAATACAAGGACAGGGGAGCCCTTGTTCCAAAGAGAGACATAAATGGTAGTCATGTTATGGAGATTTTTTTTCTGAAGGTAAAAACTAACCTCCTAGCCAGATACTAGTGGCTAATACCTGAAATCCTAGCTACTCAGGAGGCTAAGATCTGAGGATCATGGTTTTCAGCCAGCTCAGAAAGAAAGGTAAGTCTTTGAGACACATAGCTCCAAATAACCACCAAAAAGCCAGATGTGGAGCTGGGACTCAAGTGGTAGAACACCAGCCTTGAGGAAAAACAAACAAAAAACAAACAAACAAAATCTCCTGGCCTTGCATTTAAGACCTAGCCCTGCATTCAAGCCCTAGGATCCGCAAGAAGGAAAAAAAAAACTCTCCTCAAACAAGAATACAAGCTAAGAGGTTTTCAGCTGAATGCAACTAAAATAAAAATGGGAGAGCCCGTTGTTTCCTGAGGATGACTATTTATGAGGCCAATTTCATTTTCAAGTGCTAATGAGTCCCCAAAGCAGACCCATGTACAGCCTGGAGTCCAGAAGAGTGGGAAGACACCCAACCCAAATTTTGTGGAAGCTCCAAGGACACTTGTGGCGCTCAATCAGAGTGTAATGATCAGAGCAATAATCTAAATAATGAACAAGATAAAGTGTGGTGGAGGGGAGGAGAGAGAAGATACAGGTGGAAAGGAATAGTACTTAAGTTTTTTGTATTTCCTCAAGACAAACTTCTGTCTGGAATAGATTAATTCCATCTATATATTAATGTGGATTACTAATTAATGAGTTAAAAATGCTTTCAACACAAGAAGTGCTAAGAAAATGCTTAAAAATAATGAGTCTCTGGGTATGTCTCCAAAAGAAATATGCTAGCTTCTGTAATTTTCTCTCTCTCTTGTAACATTTAAAATGTTATGGTTTGCCAGGCATTGGTGGCTCCTGCCTGTAATCCCAGCTACTCAGGAGGCTGAGATCTGAGAACCGAGGTTCAAAGCCATCCCAGGAAGGAAAGTCCGTGTGACTACTATCTCCAATAAACCACTAGAAAACCAGAAGTGGCACTGTGGCTCAAGCAGTAGAGTTCTCGCCTTGAGCTGAAGAGCACAAGGACAGTGTCCCAGCCCAGAGTTCAAGCCCCACAACCAACCAAAAAAAAATATTATGGTTTGAAGGAAATGGAAGGGAATCATGGAAATTCATTTAAAGCACAAAATCAGGAAATTGGAAAGCCTGGTCAGGTAACTAACTTCCTTGAAGTCCTATGAACACTATCAATGCACATTCCCCAGTGCGCTGAGAGCGCTGTTGCACACATCTGAGCTGCAGTTCATTCTTGGGATACTTGAGCACAGATGATGTCTTGAGTGTCTTCATAGCCTTGCCACACAACACTTTACCAGGTGCACAGCAAACAGTCAATAATATGTTACATCACCAGGTCTTCTCAAAAGAGATGGGCATGCCTAACTATGCAGGAAGCTGAGATCTAAGGATAGAAGTTCAAATCTAACACAAACAGAAACATCAAAGAGACCCTTACCTCTAATGCATCAGCAAAACCCTAAATTGGAGGTATGGCTTAAGTGGTAGAGTACCAGCCTTGAATGAAAAAGCTAAAGGACAGCACCCAGGCATTGAGTTTAAGCTCTAGTACTGACACAGAAAGAGATAGATTGGGAGGTGGGGGGGGGGGAGTAATGTTTAAAAAAGGAAAAAAAAGATTTTTGGCATTGGAGAACTATGAAGGCCCACGGACTAGGTGATCAAGGTCAAATTGACAGTGAAAATACATCAACTTTGTGCTAAGAATGGCATTTACTTCTCTGGTTTTCTCCTCCCAAATCCATGAACTTCAATCTAAAATCAAAAACACATGAGATGAATCCCAACAGATTCTAAAGCATGTCTGACTAGGGTTCCTCAAAACCATCCAAGCTGCCCCCAAACAAGGGCAGTGTCAGAAGCTGTCACAGCCAAGAGGAGCCCAAGAAGCCATAGCAACTCAATGTGAAGAGGTTTCCTGGAAGGATTTTACAGAAGTAGAAACAAGCCTGAGAAGACCCAGAGCCCAGCTAAAGTCTCACAGAGTAGGAACCCCAACCTTCCCTCATATCCACTTGGTGAAAAGATTCTCACTGACAAGCTGATGATGCTTTCTTTACATGTACAGTGACAAGACCTTTGTAAATTTGTCACTGAAATGCAATGCTCAGAAGTGGTGCTGTGGCTCAAGAGGTAGAGCGCTGACCTTAAGCTGAAGAGCACAGGGACAGCGCTCAGGCAAAGAGTTTAAGCCTCACGATCACCACCAAAACAACAAAAAAACAACTAATAATCCTAAAATGCAATTCTCCTTCTCTGGAAACCCCAACTTCTCTTGAACACAAGTCCTGTATAATTTGGCACTGAAGCACCTCATGGACCTCAAAGCATCATGTAGCGAGAGTCAAAACTGAGGCCCAAAGTGGGAGCCAGTGTTTTCCCAATTTCTAGTTTAGGATCTGGTGCTCTACTTGGGCTGATGCTTCAACACTGGCCAGATCCAAAACTCTCCCTTCTATCCTGCACACACCAAGAACCAGTTTAGGACTCTGGGATAAATTCAAAGACCAGCTTCTGGTCTTTGCTAGCATTGTGGCTGGTGTGGTGCAAGGACATATGTGTGGAAAGTGGTTTGGTATTTAGCTACATGTCCTTTTGCCATGGGACACTATGCCAGGGCCACACAGAAAGTCCATCCCTGGCAGGGTAAGGATCCAGACATAAACACACAGCTTTCAAGGGGCTAGGAAGGTGGCTCAGTAATAGAGTGCTTGCCTCACATGCATGAGAACTTGGGTTCAATTCCTCAGCACCACATAAACAGAAAAAGCTGGAAGCAGCAAGTGGTAGAGTGCTGGCCTTGAGCTGAAGAGCTAAGGGACAGCACCCAGGTCCAGGGTTCAAATACCAAGACTGGAAAAAAAACACAAAAACAAACAACCACCACCACAACAAACAAAAACAGCTTCCAACTAGGGTGTGTGGAAAAGGCAAAGTTCTGCAGGCTGGCGAGGTGGCTGCATTTCCTTCCCCTGTGTGGGCCCCATCCATCAGCCTCCCTGAGGGATCTCAGCTACTTGTAGGGCACATTTTCTAAATGTGAACCTGTTTTTCTTATGAGAATCAAAGTGCTCCAACTAACTGCAAGATCATAAATACTCAAAAGTGACTGTTAATAGCAGTGGCAGTTTGCAAAATACCAAATGGCAGCAAGAAGTGGATGTCATAACTTACCTTCTTTGCTCTCCCATGTTCACAGAGGTGTTATGCAGGGTGTTTTTTTTTTCCTGGTGGTTCTCTTTTTTGTTTTGTTTTTTAAGTGATGAGATCTTCTTTCAAGTAGGTTCACAGGGGCTCCCTGGGACTTCAGGCAGTACCTTGAAAATTACTTAACAGATACTAAAAAGAAAACCAAAGAAGCCTACAATTCCAAGCCTAAAAGCTAATTTAAAAAATATGCCTAATATCCCAATGCTAGTGGCTCATACCTGTAATCCTAGCTACTCAGGAGGCTAAGATCATTAAATTATGGTTCATGGCCAATGCAGGCAGGAAAATCTATGAGACTCTTATCTCTAATTAACTAGAAAGAAATGTAGGAAGTAGAAGTATAGCTTTCGTGGTATAGCACCAGCCCTGCATGAAAGAAGCTAAGTTTACCATTCTTTTACACATGAAAAAAATCAGGTCCCAAAAGGTCATTTGTCCAGGCCACTCAGCTACAGGACAAATTGGGAGATGTGAACAGAAGGTATCTAACTTTAGAACTCAGGGCTTGGCTCTCACCCTGCTACATTCCCAGTCAAAGCAGACCAGAGAAGGATGGAGGACCTCAGCAAAAACCATCCCTGTGGCCATGTATTGTGGTACTCAGGAAACAGAGGCAAGAAGAACACTAAGAGTATGAGGTAAACATGGGCTACATAGACAGATCCTGTCTTAGAAAAACAATCCTTGTGCACAGGAGCAGCCTAGGGACTATGTGAGTATCACATTATGGGAACCTGTCATTATTAGCTCAATGAACAAAAGGCTAAACTTTTAGAAAATAGCCAAGATCCCTATATGAAATGGTGGACATAGAGGCCTAGTTTTGCCACCCACTGTCTTTTTGGCCTTTGTTCCTTTATCACTTAAATGGTGCAAATACCACCTTCTCATTGTTAAGACAATTTTGGTGAGCTCACATATGTGAAAAGTTCTTTGAAAAACACAAAGTGCTGTATAAATTGTGTTATTAATGAAAATCTCTAAAAATTGAGTCAAGTTGCTAAAATTCATTCTCTCAGATCCCTTTTCCAGAGGCAGAAAGTGAGGTGAAAAGAGATGAAAATAACTTGCCTAAAGTTCCAACATTGAGAAGGAATGTCACATACATGGCAGGAGGTCTGGAGTGTCATTTGTTCTTCCTGCCCTCCAGTCCGTCCTGTTTACCAATGCACACACACATGCAAATACACACACACACACACTCCCCTCTTTAGCAAACAAAGGTGCTGGGCAAGTAATTGCTAGGCCTCAGAAGGAGGACACTAGCACTTCTAGTGTCACTGCTGTGACCTTTGACCAAGAGGAGAACTTTCAGCACTAGAACAGAGCTTCTCCCATACAGATAACATTGGGGAGAGCAGAGGGTCAGCAGCCCAGTACTGCTGCCAACAGTAAGGAAATAACTCCAAGTTCCTCGTACTTGCAGAATCCTACACACTAGACCATTTTCCTCGGTCCTCATCTCCTCTATTTTCTGACATTCAGTAACATTGTAGAAGGATAAGTTACAGAATCCTACAATCAGGGTTCATAGGAACTCAGATCCTAAGGATTGCCTACTCTAACTCCTCCCATCTGGCATTCCAATTTCCTCCAGTTTCAACTTTGAATTCTTCCAAGGATGGGGAGCTCACTACTTCAGGACCAGCTGACACTCCCCCACACTTACCGAGATTCCATGATAGAGCAAGCACACAATGTAGCAGGGATGAGGCACATGAACCTTCCTCAGGACTAGCCACAGGGTAGAGGGGCCCAGTACAAAGTGACAACACAGCACCTTTTGTTCAAATATTAATACTTTCCAGATAGCAACAGGAGAAGGTTAAACTAAGAATAAGCCTTTTTCTGCGTCAGCCCTAGAAATTGAACTCAGGGCCTGGCACTGCCCTGGAACTTATTTTGCTCTAGGCTAGCACCCTACCATTGAACCATAGCACCACTTCTAGTGTTTTGTTGTTGTTGGTTGTGGGGCTTGAACTCTGGGCCTGGGCACTATCCCTCAGCTCTTCCGCTCAAGGCAAGCACTCTACCATTTAAGCTACTGTGCCACTTCTGGTTTTCCAGTGGCTTACTGGAGATAGGAGTCTCATGGCCTCTCCTGTCCAGGCTCACTTTGAACCTTGATCCTCAGATGCAGCCTCCTGAGTAGGTAGGATTACAAGTGTGAGCCACCAGCACTTGGTCACTTCCAGCTTTTCCTTGGCTAAGTGGAAATAAATGTCTCATGGACTTTCCTGCCTGGGCTGGCTTCAAAACAATGATCCTCAGGTCTCAGTCTCCTCAACAGCTAAGATTACAGGCATGAGAGACTAGCGCCCACCCTAATTACAAGCCTCTGTGCCTCTGCATTGCTTCTGATATTAAATTCAGTGGGCCTGAATTCATCTATTGGCTAATACTACTAGTCATTTACTTAGTTGAGGTAATGATATCAATTTCTGGGGCATAAATAAGTTAACTATTTAGGAATCTTAGAATTCAGAGTAAACACCATTTTTGTGCCTCAAATACTACAAGTTGCATTTTAAGATGTGCAATGAGGGGATGGGAAGGTGGCTCAGTGGTAGAGTGCTGGTTTTGCATGCATAAAGCCCTGGGTTTGATCCTCAGCACCAC
The DNA here is from genome assembly GCF_024711535.1 of Dipodomys merriami. NCBI lineage: Eukaryota > Metazoa > Chordata > Mammalia > Rodentia > Heteromyidae > Dipodomys > Dipodomys merriami. The sequence continues at coordinate 504,477 of NW_027206023.1, forward strand.
ATAAGAGAAAAAGCCAAAAGGGGCACTGTGGCTCAAATGGCAGAGCACTAGCCTTGAGATGAAGATCTGAGGGATAAGGAGATGTGAGGGGAGGGATGGGAGGGGAAAAATAAAGGAGGAGGCAACAATACTTGATAAGAAATGTACTTATTACCTTGCTCATGTAATTCTAACCCCTCTGTACGGTATTTTCACAATAAAAAATTATTAAAAAAAAAAAAAAAAAAAGCAGAGGGATAGTGCCCAGGCCCAGAATTCAGGTTCCATGACCAAAAAAAAAAAAAAGTGCACTGAAATGCATGCTAAAGTTACACACTTAGGTACAGAAAGAGTTTGAGGAGTAAGTAATCTGTACATCACCTCATTCAAAGCTGCAGACTGCTCTTCAGCTGCTGGCTCCTGACACCTCTGCAGACCATGAAGGCACCAGGCAAGAAGAATCACAGCCATCACTGAGGCTGGAGCCAGTTTTGTGGGATCCAGTGTTGAGTTGCTGGAAGGCAGGGAGAGGCTCCTTAAAAAATATGAAATTAAGGCACTGTCAGAATACATCAGTAGCCGGGCGCTGGTGGCTCACGCCTGTAATCCTAGCTACTCAGGAGGCTGAGATCTGAGGATAGCGGTTCAAAGCCAGCCCGGGCAGGAGAGACCGTGAGACTCCTATCTCCAATAAAACCACCAGAAAACCGGAAGTGGCGCTGTAGCTCAAGTGGTAGAGCGCTCGCCTTGAGCTGAAGAGCTAAGGGACAGCGCCCAGGCCCAGAGTTCAGGCCCCACGACCGACAAAAAAAAAAAAAAAGAATACATCAGTAAGTGATGACATGTCACCCCATCTGGACTGTCCCATTGCAAGATCCCCAGCACCACCGAAGAGGAGGATCCACCAATATATCAGATGGCCAACTGTTAAGAGATTCTCAGAGTGGAAGGAAGGGGGCTCAGGCCTATGGTGAATATGACACTGGCCACCACCCAAACTCAGCGTGTTAAAAGTTATGGATTAGATTGAATTGGTAAATAAAGTAGAGCTAGATTGGTACTGGTGACTCACACCTGTCATCCAAGCTAGTCAGGAGGCTGAAGGCTGACAATCATGATTTAAAGGCAGTCTCTTCAGAAAAGTCCATGAGCCTCTTATCTCCAATGAAACAGAAAAAAAGCTGGAAGTGCAGGTGTGGCTCAAGTGGGAGAACATCAGCCTTGAGAAAAAAAGCTTGGTTGACAAAGTGATGCCTGGAGTTCTAGTCTCAACTCCAGAAGGGGAAAAAAAGGAAGGAAGGAAATGGGAAGGGGAGAGGGGGCAAGGGGATGAGGGAAGAGGAGGGAAAGAAGGAAGGAAGGAAGGAAGGAAGGAAGGGAGGAAGGGAGGAAGGGAGGAAGGGAGGAAGGGAGGAAGGGAGGAAGGGAGGAAGGGAAGAAGGGAGGAAGGGAGGAAGGGAGGAAGGGAGGAAGGGAAGAAGGGAGGGAGTGAGGGAAGAGGAATCCAGGACACAAGAACTATCCTGGGATATGGAAGGGGCTAGTGTGGATATGAGACATTGAAGAGTTAAAAGTGGCTTCGTTTAGAAGCAGTAACCCTTCTGCTGCTCATATTAACCTTGGGCCCACCTGAATTTCAGAAACCGTCTTGTTTGTGCTGAAACTGCTAAACCATAGATTACTTGAACAAAGCTACTTTGAAGTCAGGCCCCACTTTGTACTATAGCTGGCCTTGGGTCCCCACAAACTTCAGGAGATGACCAAGCTGGCCCAAGATAAACAGACCCTGTGAACAAACCCAGACCACCAATTATCCCAGCTACAGCTTATCAGAACCCAACTAGCCAGGAAACTCCCTGCTAAGCTTTAACTGCTCTGGAATGCCCTTTAAGACCCAGCCAGTTTGATAACTCCCTACAACCCCTTATTGCCTTGGAATGCCCTGCTGACACCTCTTGTTGCCTTAAATTTGTCAGTCTGTGATTTCTTTTTTTTTCTTCTCCTTTTATCCCTTTGTAGTTTTTGCCTTTATAAACACTGTGAAATTTCAGCTCGGGGCTTCCTCCTAAGTTCTGCTGAGTCAGTGTGTGGGACAAAGCCGGAGCTGCAGCCCACCTGAATAAAGCCTTGGTTTTGAAGTGATCTTCTTGGTGGGGGTCCTGCAACAGGTGTACAACCACATGAGTTTGAGTTCCAGCCAAGCCTGGGTGGGAGAAGCTACTCTGCCTGCAACCTTTTTCTCACCAATGCCCCAAGCACTATTGCTTCTCCATATATTTGCTTATACTTGCTTTCTCTAGTTCTGAAGACAGAAATCAAACCCAACTCAGCTTAGCACCTGCTAGCTAGGAGCTTCAATTGTATTCTCCCCAATGTATCCTGGGGAGTATTTCCATCAGGTCTTGCCATTCTGGTCCACTGTAACAGCCCAGCCTTGATGCCTAGCCCTGAGGGCAGAGATGGGGGAACACCCTGACATCTTGATTGTCCTTTTCAGAAACATGGCAGGCACTTGACCAGTCACAGATTGATGAGTGACTGCTACACAATGCCAGAGGTGAAGAAGGGCTGGGGTACAAAGACTGACTGGAGTAGCATTCTGAAAAAGCCATAATCTCTGGGAAGTAGAAGTGTGGCTCCAGTAGGAGAGAACTAGTAATGTGCAAAAAGCTAAGTGGGAAGCCCTGAGTTCAAGCCCCAGTACCAGCACCAATCAATCAATGAGAAAAGAGCTACAATGTGCTCTCAGTGCCACTGGTGATGTGCAGGATAACCCAGCACCAGGGCTTTGGTGCCACACACTGTCTCTAAGAAGCCAGCAGAGATAGCAGACACCATGTCCTTTTTGCTGAGCTTCCTGTAACACAGACTCTTGCAGGAGCAGCCTAAATTCATTTCTTTTTCATTTCCTTGGAACACCACTGCTGCTAAACTAGGACAAATCCTAGAACAGGCCACCCACCTGCCCACCCACCTGTAAGGCAACATGGATTTAACCTGACACCAGGAGATCTCATCTGAGAGCATCCAATTATCAAAGCCAATTATCAAAGCCAAAAAAAGTTAAAAAAAAAAAAAAAAGCCCAGGACACAAAGGATAAATCTGGAGTGAAGATGTGCTCCTTCTTGCCAGGCCCAAAGAAACATAGGTCCCATGGTTTCCTTACTTACAATAACTAGTATATGTCAGGGACAAGCAGAAAAGGTCAAAAGCTATGTACATATGACCAAATAAGATGATGTCAAGTGAAATGAACCCCAAGATAGCGACACAAGTTTTGTCTTTTTCTTTCTTGCTATGGTTTCTAACGTATTTATAATGTACCATGTGATTTTTTTTTGTTTCTTTGTATGTTCTTCCCCCAAGGTATACCCCCTGTTTTCACTGTATTTGATGTCAATGCCCTGTATCTTGTATATACAGTTTTCTAATTTGGGGAGGGAAAGGGAAAAAACAAAATATTTAAATAGGGATACAGGTTGATCCATTGTAACAATGAGATGTACAAGACACTATGTTGAAAAATGAACTTTACAATTTAGGCATGGGTAGGGGGTGTGGGGGTTATGGAGCGTATTTGTGGAGGTGGGAAGGAAGGGATGGTAGGGGAAAAGCAAAAGAGGAGGCAGCAATGCTTGATAAGAAATGTACGCATTACCTTACTCATGTAACTCAACCCCTCTGTACAGCATTTGTACAATAAAAAATGTATTAAAAAAAAGATGTGCTCCTTCTCATCAATAATGCTCTTAAGCATTTAGGTGTTTTCATATCTATTACTTCAACTATTCTTATAAAATTTTCCTGAAAATACTCCAAATTATAGAGCTCAGAGATAATTGTCCTCATTTTACAGATAAGGGCATTGAGGTTCAGAAAGGCTCAGAAAGTGGGCTGGTGCAGGGTTCAAGTAGTAGAGCAACTGAATAGTAAGCAGCAGGCTCTGACTTCAAATGCTAGTACAACCAAAAAAGAGACAGAGGAAGGAAGGCATGGAGGGAAGAGGAGGGAAGGAGGGAAGGGGTCAGGGCTGACATGAAAGGAGGGTAATGAATGATCCCACACTCTAACCACTCTACAATATTCTCTATTCTGCATTCTAAAGAAGTTTGAAAGAGGGGCTGGGAAGATGGCTCAGTGGTAGAGTGCTTGCCTTGCATGCCTGAGGCCCTGGGTTCGATTCCTCAGCACCACATAAGCAAAAAGAAAAAAGCCAGAAGTGGTGCTGTGGCTCAAGTGGTAGAGTGCTAGCCTTGAGCTGAAGAGCTGAGGGACAGCGCCCAGGCCCAGAGTTCAGGCCCCACAACCGGACCCCAAAAAAAAAAAGAAGTTTGAAAGAATGGTTTGATAGTACCTACTACAGTTTCAACTGTCAAGGGCCTTTGTTTGCTAGGCTGGTACTCTACCAAAGACTGGTACACTACCTCTTGAACCATACTTCCAGTACTGCCTTTTCCTGTTTTTTTCAAGACAGGAGTCTATTCACATCTTTTTTAAAAAAAAATTGATACTGGTACTTGGGCTTGGACTTAAGGCCTTGTGCTCTCACTTGTCATTTTTCCTCAACTCTGCTGTTCTTGAACCACACCTCCACTTCTGGCTTTTTAATAGTTAAACAGAGAGAAAAGTCTCACAGATTTTTCTGCCTGGGCTGGTTTCACACTGTGATCCTCAGATCTCAGCCTCCACATTAGCTAAGATTATAGGCATGAGCTACCAATGTCCACCTTTTATCTATTTTTCTAGAGCAGCTCCAGGGACTCCTTGAGATTTATCTGCCAAGTAAGAAAGTTTTATTCCTAGGAAAATTCTGTCCCCATGTTCTCAGAGCCTGTCACTACCTCCCCCACAGCCTATGGGAACCTTGTCCCAGACTCCCTATGTTAGCAAAATGAGCTCCCTCCCCATAGTTTAATACACTCCTTCTCCTCTCCACAGCTGAGCATGCTCCCTTCTTAGGCAACACTAGGCCCATTTAAAAACACAGTAAATAATCAGCCTCCACAAACTTAAGATGGCATTTCTCTGGAGCAGCTACAACCATATAAGGCAACAAGAGCCCCTTAGTGTGACCTTCAGGTCTGGGCAGATGCAGGGCCTCTTATCTATTATTTGGACAGCAGCCTAGTCTGCCATGATGAAGCCCCTGGCCCTCACCAGGGTCACTACCTCCTAGTCACTTGTATCACCTCTTAATCCTCCTAGGTTATACAGGTCACCTCAGAAAATACCAGATGATTCTTCTCACTGCTACCCTGTGAGAAGGTGTCTTGCCAGCCCCCCTCCCAGCAATAAACCTACCTTTGTTCTCTGTACCTACCTGTCTCGTGGTTCTCTGACAAAGTGCAAATACTGCTCTTTTTACCTAAAAATCATTTACCATCCCTCTAAATTACCTATAATCCCCAACTCCATGGTGCAGAGCATAGGTGAAGTGATTTCTGTTTTTAAATCTCACTGGATTGTGGGTTGATCACCTCCTATGGTTCTTCCAACTACAAAATAGGATGAATATATCTTTGTCTCCAGTTGGTTGATCTCAGCAGACTTAAACCTTTGGAAAGAAAAAGGGTTTCTCTTCACCTTATGTGCTTTTCAGAGACCACTTACTATCAGTCTGTTTAGTTCCTTAACAGTATTCTTAATTGTTGGGTGCCAGTGGTTCACACCTGGAATCCTAGCTACTCAGGAGGCTGAGATGTGAGGATGGCAGTTTGAAAACAACCTGAGACGTCTGTGAGACCTTACCTCCAATTAACCACCAAAAGTCAGAAATAGAGATGGGCCTCAAATGGTAGAGCATCAACCTTTAAGCAGAACTAAGCAAAAATACTCTGGCTCTGTGATTACACCCCAGTACTGGCACAAAACAACAACAACAACAAAAAGTCCGCAGCCAGGCGCTGGTGGCTCACGCCTGTAATCCTAGCTACTCAGGAGGCTGAGATCTGAGGATCGCGGTTCAAAGCCAGCCCGGGCAGGAGAGACTGTGAGACTCCTATCTCCAATAAAACCACCAGAAAACCGGAAGTGGCGCTGTAGCTCAAGTGGTAGAGCGCTCGCTTTGAGCTGAAGAGCTGAGGGACAGCGCCCAGGCCCAGAGTTCAAGCCCTACGACCGACAAAAAAAAAAAAAAAAAAAAAAGTCCGCAGTTCCAATAACCACTGTCATATTTATTAATTTGCTTGTTTACCACCTAGGTGTCTCTTCCACAAGAATGTAAGGCACATATCTTGCTGGTTACATAGTTGGTACAACAATAAATGTACTGAATGAATGAATGAATGAATGAATGAATGACTCGATCCATCAAACAACCAATGAATCAATCTTATTTGCATTTGACCACTGTCTAAAGCCCACAATATCTCAATTGCAATAACCAAATTAGGTACAATAGTCAAATAACCTCATGAAGTAGGATAGATAATAGCTTTCTATTTTTCTTCAGCATAAAAATAAAATTAGTGCACAGAAATGGAGGGACAAAGGATGAACAAAAAGCAGTGGTAAGCCTGACACCAGTGGTTCACACCTGTAAGCCTAGCTATTCAGAAGGCTGAGATCTGAGGATCACGGTTCAAAGCCAGCCCAGCCAGAAAAGTCCATGAGACTCTGATCTCCAATAAACCATTAGAAAACTGGAAGTGGTGCTGTGGCTCTAGCTGCAGAATGCTTGCCTTTATCTGAAGAGCACAGGGATAGCGCCCAGGTCCAGAGTTCAAGCCTCACACCGACAAAAAATAAATAAATAAATAAAACAGAGGAGAAAGCTGCAAATACATGAAGGCAGGAGCTAGCTCCTCCCTAGAGCCTCCCTCTGCTACCATCCATTCTGCTTTCCACTTTCTCAGACCTCTCTAAGAAGTCTGTCTCCCTTCTCATGATCAGTCATGGAGCAGAGCATAACTTTTCTGGCAGATGTAAACTTCTAGAGTGTACATCAGGGGCTGCACCTTGGATCCCTTGTGCCATTCATGATGTCAAGCACACAACAGGCTCTCAAATGGCCTCCAATTCTGTCACACTCCTCCCCTGAAGAGCTGGAGTCTGGTTCTCTTCCTGTACAGAGGCAGCATTTCAGATATTATTTCTAACTTAATGAATAGAGCTTCTGCCCCGGCCCGCGGGGTCGGTCAACAAGGGCTCGAAGAGGAACTGACCTGAATGAGAGACAAACCAGACACGAGGAAGGAGACCAAGACAGGGTTCTGATCAAGGTCTCAAACTTTATTTTTTACACAGCAGTATATATAGCACGCTGAGCAGGGTAATTAGCATCAGCAGGTCAATAGGGTTGCTAGGCACCAAAACTGCAAAGTATATCTTGCAAAAGGTCATAGGTGGGGAATCTTCAGAAGGTGCCAATCAATGTTGTCATAGGTAAGTTTTAAGGCTTAGTGGCTCTTCTTTTTTTGGGTCCAGTCGTGGGGCCTGAACTCTGGGCCTGGGCGCTGTCCCTTAGCTCTTCATCTCAAGGCTAGTGCTCTACCACTTGAGCCACAGCGCCACTTCTGGCTTTTTTCTTTTTGCTTATGTGGTGCTGAGGAATCAAACCCAGGGCCTCAGGCATGCAAGGCAAGCGCTCTACCACTGAGCCACCTTCCCAGCCCAAGGCTTAGTGGCTCTTATGTAAAGTGGTGGAGGTTCTTATGCAAAGTGGTGGTGCCAAGCAATGTTTTCAAACAGGGTATCAATAGGCTCCAAGGCTTAACAGCTCTTATCAAAGGTAGTAGCTGTGTTTTCTAGCAAACAGCACTTGGTTCCCAGCAAGCTTCAAGTATCATGGACATGTTCAGAGACTACATTTAGGTCAAAGAGGGAATAGAGCTGTCAGCTTGATCTTTTCCTCCTTCCTGAATCATTTGGTCTAGAGAAATCAAGCTACAACACAGCACTGTGAGCAGACCACCCAGCTCCAGTTGAGACCCCAGAAGGGTGAAGAGCTAGATATCATGACTACAATCTCACACGAACCAGACCACTTCATACAGCAAAGTGCAAATCCCTGACCCACAGAAACTATGAGGTGTTTGTTCTATAAGTCACCAGATTCTAGAATTTGTTAGGAAAAGTGAGGAGAGGAGCAGAAGGGAGGGAAGGGAGGGAAGGGGAGAGAAGGGAAGAGGGAGGGAAGTGGGGGAGGCCTCTAGCAAAGGCTAAATCACACAGCCCAGACATACTCTGCTCCAGCCAACTCTGCTGGAAACTAGTTTCACCTCTTGCTCTTTCTTTTCCAGCCCCAAAGCCCCTGGCAACCACACAGCCCTCCTGGAACTATGCTCTTCCTGCCCTTTTACATTTATTTGCTTTTTCCTGGGGGAGTGAGGAACGGGGAGGGTCCTTTTGCTCTTCCTAACATCCCTTTTCCATTTTATTTGTTCTATTCAATGCATTTTAAATTTTGTATTTTTCACAGCCTTTATATATATTGGCTGTGACCATTCCCCACATTCATTTGATCATTCCCTCCCCCCACCCCGCCTCATCTATCTACATTTAATGTTTTGAACCATATGGACCAATTCGAAGTTTGTACGTGGGCTGGGAATATGGCTTAGTGGTTGAGTGCTTGCCTAGCACACATGAAGCCCTGGGTTCAATTCCCCTGTACCACATAAACAGAAAAATAAGAAGTTTGTGTATATATGTGTGTGTGTGAGTGTATATGAAAGAGACAGAGACACTGACAGAGAGAGAGACAGAGGGGGAGAACAAGCATTCCATGTAGTAAGAGGCAGGTGGTTTTCATGCAGTCAATGTGGCTGGGAACAGAGGTGGGGAAGACAGGAGAGGAGGGGACCAGGAGTAGTTTCCTACAGGAGAGCCAGGGGCATTATTCACATTTCCAGAGATCACTATGACTGATGAGTAGAGAAAGTCATAAAAATACCACAGGTTAAGCACATCTTTGCCTCAATTTCAAAATCTAAAACATTAATAACTTCTTAACTCATTTAGCAACAAAATCTGATCTAAAAAGACACGTGTATTAATAGTCTTTATTTATCCAATTCATGTGTTGTCTGAATACATTTTGGCCATGGGGGGAGGGAGGTGCCTGATCACAGGGAACCAAGGCTATTCCACAATACACTGTATGCACTGTGCCAACATTCCTAATTTTAAGAACACTTGTGTGGATGTTGCAGACTGACTGCTTGGGTCCCTTCTGCCAAATTCACCAATGTGCCAGAATTTGGGGTGATTATTTCATGAGGAGGGAGCCCCAAGAGTGGGATTAGTGTCTTCATGAGAAGAAACAGGAGCTCTCCCCTGAACACTGTCTTCACCCCTAATTGTTAATTGCAAAAAAAGCAATTAGCTATAAACTAGCACCTTGACCATGACCTTGACTCTGGCAGCCTTGAGCTCAGACTTTCAGTTTCCCCAACATGAGAAATACAAGATTCTGTAAATCCTCTGTTCAAGTTCTGTTCTCTCAGCTCACACTGACAAAGACCACCAATTATCAATATTTTAATTCTCTGCTGCAACACAACCATCATTGCCCACTATGCAGAATGCGATACAGCCATTCCAGATGTTGACCTTCCAACTACCACAGTGGTGTGAGACCCTTCAGGGGGAGGATGGTGGCCAGGCATGGCCTCTCCAGGTCCAGCTCCTGGCAGAACAACTGCTCTATTTAGCTGTGCACAGGATGGAGATCAACATCATCCAACACCAACATCTCACACCACCAATTTCCTTCCCTATGCCTTAGCAGAGCTTTCAGTAAGTTCTCCACCACTAGGTAAATAGCATGGCTTTCCCCTCTCCAAGTCCCACTCGGACTCTTTCTTGAGAACTCTGCCACGGCCCTGAGCAGAAGGTGTTTGGAACCACTTCCTCAGCCATGTGATGGCAACTCAGATAGTGGCTGCTCCTACAGCTGATATTCCTATGTCCTTTACAGTTTTTTTTTTTAATTTTGGTGCCAGTCCTGGGGGTTTGAACTGAGGACCTGGGTGCTGTCCCTGAGCTTCTTTGGCTCAAGGCTAACACTCTACCACTTCAGCCATAGCTCTATTTCTGCTGCCCAGACTGTCTTCCAATTGCCATCCTCAAATCTCAGCCTCCTGAGCAGCTAGGATACAGGCTTGACCAACTGGCTCGTTAGCAAATCTCTCATTAGTCTATTCTCTTGTTTTATAGTTAAAAAATCCTCTGTATTAACCTGGTTGAAGCCTGACTCTGAATTCTAAAGTGTGTCCACTACAGAGGGTCTAGGTTAAGAGAACCCACACTGGGCATAACAATGGCATCACTATCACAGTTACTAAGCACCAGGCACTATTCAAAGTGGGGTGTGTGTGTGTGTGTGTGTGTGTGTGTGTGTGTGTGTGTGTAAACTCATTTAATCCTAAAACCTATCCCCTGAAGCACTAAGTAGTATAATTATGTCCATTTTATTGGGGAGGGTCAGTGCTAATCAGCCGGGACAGGAAAATCTGTGAGATTCTTTTTTTTTTTTATTTGTCTGTCACGGGGCTTGAACTCTGGGCTTGGGCATTGTCCTTGTGCTCTTCAGCTCAAGGCGAGTGCTCTACCACTTGAGCCAAGGTGCCACTTCCAGTTTTCTAGTGGTTTATTGGAGATAAGAGTCTCATGAAAGGTGAGCGCCCCCGTGGCTCATGCCTGTAATCCTAGCTACTCAGGAGGCTGAGATCTGAGGATCCCAGTTCAAAGCCAAGAAAGTCCGTGAAACTCTTATCTCCAATAAACACTCAGAAAACCAGAAGTGGCACTGTAGCTCAAGTGGTAGAGAGCTCGCCTTGAGCTGAAGAGCTGAGGGACAGCACTCAGGCCCAGAGTTCATGTCCTATAATCGACAAAAAAAAAAAAAAAAAAAAAAGTCTCAAGAACTTTCCTGCGTGGATTGACTTGGAACCATGATTCTCAGATCTCAGATTCCTGAATAGCTAGGATTACAGACTTGAGCCATCAGCCCCCAGTGTCTGTGAGATTCTTATCTCTAATTAACTACCAAAAGAGCCAGAAGTGGAGCTGTGACTCAAGTGGTAGAGCACTAGCCTTGAGCAAAAGAGGTTAGGGACAACACCCAAGCACAAAGCTCAAGTCCCAGGAGAACGTCTCCACTCTCCCTCCCCCCAAAAAATTAAAGAAATGACAAAAGAAAGAGATTAAGAAATGTATTCAGGCTGGGCAGTGATGGCTCACACCTGTTATCTTAGCTATTCAGAAGGCTGAGATCTGAGGATCATGCTTTAAAGCCAGCTTGGGCAGGAAAGACCATGCTAGATTATTAGACTTTCCCAGAAAACCTCACAGACATCCAGGTACAGAGAATAAAGAAAAGTTTATTGCCAGGAAAGGACCCAGCAAGAAACCTTCTCACAGGGGAGAAGTGAGAAGCAGCACCAGCTATGTCTAAGGTGACCTATATAACCTAGGAGGTTTAGGAGGGGCTAGAAAGGACGAGGAGGCAGAGACCCTGGTGTGGAAGTGTGGGCCAGGGGCTTCATAATGGAAGATGAGGATTTATGGCTACTGTCCAAATAGTAGATAAGGGGTCTCTCAACTGCCCAGACCTGAAGATCACTCTAAGAGGCTCTTGTTGCTTACATGGCTTATATGGTGGTAGCTATTCCAGAGAAGAGCCATCCCAAGGTAGAGGGTGTTGGAGGCTGATTATTTACTGCCTTTACCAAGTGGGCCTGGTGTTGCCTAGGAAGGGAACATACTAAGCTGTGGAGAAGGGAAGGAGTGTACTAAGCTATGGGAAGGGAGTTCATTTTGCTAACTGTCCATGAGACTCTTCTCTCCAATTACCCATCAAATTACCCATCCAATTACCCAGACACAAAACTGTGGCTCAAGTGATAAAGCTCTAGCCTGGACCAGAAAGGCTTAGGGAGAGCGCCTATGTTCTGAGTTCAAGTCCAGGACCAGCACCAAATAAATAAATCAATAAATAATGTATCTAAACACATATAACTAAGACAGTGATGTCTGGATCAAACCCAGACAAAACAGAGGTCTTGAAAGGTTGGTATTAAGGCAGAATGAGAATGAGGCAAGGAGACAAGGGGTAGTAAGGAAGGCAGTCTGAAAGGTACCACATGGCCTTTACTGGGCTCTCAAGGTCATGTCTGAAATTCACTGTCTGGCAGCAGTACAACAGGTCTGAAGGTCAGAGACTGGGTCCCTCCCTCTAGGAATATTGGAGTACCAGTCTGGGGCACATTCAGTATTCGGTAAGAAACTGATGGATGACTCACATGTAAATGAAGCAGAACCATAGACTCAGCCAGCAGCCCTCAATCAGGCTGAGACTGCACAGCAAGGCCTGGAACTGGAGTGTACACATCCTTCCCAGGATCATCCTGGGCTTCTCCCTGACTCACCTGGCCCAGCTATAAATGCTTGACAGAGGTAAACAAAACAATTAGTTGGCTGCATGACTTAGTTACTAAACACAGTATTCCATGAACTGCAAGGTAGACTAGGCAGACCCAGCTCTGCCTATGGCCCAGCTTCTCCCAAACCTGGGGACTTTGACTACTCCTTGCTGTTTTCCCAGTCCGGACTGCTGTCTGTGCTGCACCTCTGCCTAGAATCACATGGCTTCCCACCCCTTCCCTAGCCTTTAGGGCCTGGCTGAATCATCACACTCAACTTGAAAAGAATAGTCAGGGCTTCCCTTTTTAGGAGGCCAGGCTCTCCCATGAACTTGCACACACCTGTACTCACAGAAGCCAGAGAGACACACTGCATTCTGGGATTAGGACTTCAGGCTCTGCAGGCCAGTCAGCATTTCAGCAGCCAGCTGTGTGGCCCTGAGTGAAGCATATCTCTTGCCCTATGCTTAGTACCCTCATCTATAAAATGGAGCAATTATGGTCCACATATTATTAGGCTGATGTGATCATGAGCAGGGTACCAGATACTGCAATCCTAGTTAATGAAGAGGCTTGATAAAGAGAGTCACACTTCCAAATCAATCCGGGCAGAAAAGTCTGCAAGATTTCATCTACATGGAAGGCAGTGTGTGCTTGTGATGTCAGGAAGAGCGGCAGTCTAGAATAAATGAATCACATTCAGGTATTCACTCAGGCAGGAAGTGAAATCCTATCATAAAAAAACAATCAGTAAAAAACAGGGCTGCAGACATGGTTCATTTGGCAGAGCACCAGCCTAGCAGAGTCCAAACCTCAGAACCCCCAGCCCCCTAGAGAAAAAGAACAATAATATAGAGAGTACTTAGTACTGCACCAGCAATAACTATTATATATGATGAATATCCTGAGCTCAGATGTTGCAGATTATTTGGCATCTGGATACCTGCAGGTGGGCACAGTAGATGAATGAAAGGATCCATTCTCTTTTAGCATCAGCTGCTGCTCTCCCTGGCTCCATGCTTCCTTCATGTTCCTTCACTTACCTTCTTGAGACATCTGTGCTTCCCTCATCCTAGGCTTACAACTACCCACAGCCACAAGAATCCTGCAAGTGGATTTTACATCTAATATCAGCTTTGGGTTTCAGTTGAAACACTAAATACAACAAGGAAAAGGTGCTTTTCAATTTTAATTTTATTTCTTCTTGTCATTATGGCTTTTTTGTTTTCTGGGTTGGCTAATGGGTCATTGGGAATTCAGTCACTGAAGTTGTTACTTGTTTTGGCTAGAAATGTTATTTATGTAATAAATACCAATATGGGGGATGATTAAAACACACACATTGACACACACACAAAAACAAAAACAAAACAAAACAAAAAACCTTCCCTCACTGCCTCCTGCCTCCCTGCCTCCTGAAGTCCAGCTTCTATAGCCCAGTCATCAAAGCATTGTGACCGGTCCCTTACCCACCACTGCAATTACTCTCTAGCAGATATTAACAGAACTTTCAGTGACTCGGCCTCACCCGTTATAGCTGGAATAGGCCCCCTCTTACCACGTGAGAGGCCCAGTCATACTGCATACACATGACTACAGTCTTGATCTTCTTAAGGACCACCTTAAAATTTACTCACTACTTTAGCCAGGCACAAGTGGCTCATGCCTGTAATCCTAGCTACTTAGTAGGCTGAGATCTGAGGGTCTTGATTCAAAGTCAGCCTTGGCAGGAAAGTCTATGAGACTCTTTTCTCAAATGAACCACCACATAACCAGAAATGAAGCTGTGGCACAGCACCAGCCTTGAGCAAAAAAGTTAAGGGACAGCACTCAGAGCCTACATTCAAACCTCAGTATTTGCATCAAAAACAACAAAAACAAACAAACAAAAAAAATCTTATCACTTGCAGAAGCCTTTTCAGATCTCCACAGCATAATCTCTTCATGGTAAAACATTCCACTGGTCTCCTCTTCCAGAGGGAATTATTCTATGTCCTGCCTTGCATGCTACAGCTCTGTCAACTCATTTGTGTTCCCTGTTACACTGAGAGTGTTTGGGTTTGTTTCTTTCTTTCTTTTTGCCAGTCCTGGGGCTTGAACTTGGCCTAGGTGCTGTCCCTGAGCTTCTTTTGCTTAAGGCTAGCACTCTACCACATGAGTCTCAGCAACACTTCTGGCTCTTTGTCTTTATGTGTACTGAGGAACCCAGGGCTTCATGCATGCTAGGCAAGCACTCTACCACTAAGCCACATTCCCAGCCCTGGGAGTGGTTTTTTATAACTACCACACAGAACTCCCCCAAATTTAGTTTGGATCCAGAACAAAACTGTTGGTATCAATGTAGATGGAACTCAGATCAAACTGAGAGACATTGTAGTGGAGTGACAAAATGCAAGGACCACATATTCAGACAATGATGTTGATGGAAATCTCTTAATCAGGAGAGTGGTTTTAGTTAAAGAACACTTATGGGCAGTGGGATTTGTTAATCCTCCATGGAAGGAAGGATCATTTGTAAGAATTAAAAAAGGAACAGAAGGAGCTAGAAGAGATCAAGACAGTTATCCCTACCTCTGGGATCGCTTGGTGTGCTTTGGCCAAAAGTAGCATAACCCGGGGCTGGGAAGGTGGCTCAGAGGCAGAGCGCTTGCCTTGCATGCATGAGGCCCTGGGTTCAATTCCTCAGCACCACATAAGCAAAAAAAAGAAAAAAGCAGGAAGTGACACTATGGCTCAAGTGGTAGAGTGCTAGCCTTGAGCTGAAGAGCTGAGGGACAGTACCCAGGTCCAGAGTTCAGGCCCCATGACTGGACCCCCCCAAAAAAAGAAGCATAACCCCAATCTCTGACTTCGTCTTTGTAGGGGTAGTCTTTCCAACAAAGTAGCGTAGGATTAAGGCCCCACTCTATTCCAGCAGGAACACCCTTTAACCATGTTAATTACAATCACCCTGTTTCCAACTAAAGTCATATTCTGAGGATTGAGTCTTAGAATTTTAACAGGTTGTTACTGTGTGTGTGTGTGTGTGTGTGTGTGTGTGTGTGTGTGTGTGTGTGTGTGTGTGTGTGTCTTGTGCTGCTACTGCAGCTTTAATTCAGGGCCTGGGAGCTGTCCCTTAGCGTTTTCACTCAGACTTTTTGGTGTTAACTGGACACTAACTGGACATTGCTACCTGACCAGGCTTTGAACTGTGATCCTCAGATCTCAGCCTCCTGAGTAACTATGATTGCATGTGTGGGCCACTGGTATAACAGATCTTATTTGAGGAAACAATTCCATCTGTGAATCCGTTTACCCCTTCATGGGGCCTAAGGAAAGACTGAGTCACTGGGATGCAGCCTTTCTCCCTAAGAGACCTACCTCTGGTCCCAAAGGACCCTCACCCTAGCTGCAGCAAACACCTTCCCCCCAACACAGTAAACAGAGGCCCACATTTCCAAGAACAAAATCTTACCCCAAAGAGACTCTTTTGTGCTTAAAAAGACCATCTCAATTATGAAATTGTAACTCTCTATACATCATCTTTATTATGGTGGTAAAAAATGGTTTTATAAGACCATCTGAAGGGAGAGAACTAGACAGATCCTCACTCAGAGACACCACCCACAAAGCCATGTAGGCGAAGGGGATGGACAGATTGATGCTAATGGACAGTTTAAGAGGAAGTCAAAAAAAAAAAAAAAGAGGAAGTCAGTCAGTTCAGGCCAGGAACCAGCTGCTCTTCCAGGAAGCTCATCCTTCTGAGGTATCTGATCTTACCTGAGGAAATGAAAGCACAAGAATGCAGCCTCCTGAGTGAGAATGTGTACAGTGTCTCCTAGCACCAAGAGCAGAAAGACTTCCAAATGACATACAAGGGAACAGCAGCAGATAAAGAGTCCTGGATGCCCGGCATCCATTGCTCAAGCCTATAACCCTAGCTATTCAAGATGCTGAGATCCGAGGATAGAGATTCAAAACCAGATAGGGAAGACAAGTCCATTAGACTTTTACCTCCAATTAATCACCAAAAAGCCAAAAGCAGAGTATGGCTCAAATGGTAGATTCACAGTCTTAAGCAAGAAATGCTAAAGGCAACCAGGAGCCAGTGGCTCATGCCTGTAATCCTAGCTACTCAGGTTGAGATTTGAGGATCATAATTCAAAGCCAGCCTGGGAAGGAAAGTTTGTAAGACTCTCATCTTCAATTAACCACCAGAAAACCAGAAGTAGCAGTGTGGTTTAAGTGGTAGAGTACTTGCCTTGAGCTGAAGAGCTGAGGGACAGTGCCCAGGCCCAGAGTTCAAGCCCCACGACTTACAAAAAAAGAAAGAAATGCTAAGGACAGTGCCTAGGCCCTGTGTTCAAGCCCCAATACCAATAAACACACACACACACACACACACACACACACACACACACACGGAATCTCAGCAGGAACACAACAGTCAGTCAAGATACTGATGCTACTATGTGCTTGTCTTTGGAAGAATCAGTTCATAAGACAGATGAGGTCCTGAATCTTATGGTGCTCACGATCTAATGAAGCAGAAAAACAAACAAGTAAACCAACAAGCAAGCAGATTCTAGTCAGTGGATCATTCACAGATATGTTGCAGAGTGATAAGGGAATTTCTAGATGTCAGCTCTAAGAGATGCCTATCAAAACAGATGCCCGTGGCTTGTTTCTGTAATCCTAGTTACTCAGGAGGCTGCAATCTAAGGGATCACCCAGACAGGAAAAGCCCATGAGGCTCTTATCTTCAATTAACCACCAAAAAAGCCAGCATGGGATTGGTAGTTCAAGTGGAAGAGTACCAGCCTTGAGCAAAAATGTTCAGGACCCAGGATGAAAACAAAAGAAGCTAACAATAACAACACCAAAGGCTGTCGGAGGGGGCTGGGAAGGTGGCTCAGTGGTAGAGCACTTGCCTTGCATGCCTGAGGCCCTGGGTTCAATTCCTCAGCACCGCATAAGCAAAAAGAAAAAAAGCCAGAAGTGGCACTGTGGCTCAAGTGGTACAGCGCTAGCCTTGAGCTGAAGAGCTGAGGGACAGCACCCAGGCCCAGAGTTCAAGCCCCACGACCAAAAAAAAAAAAAAAAAATGGCTGTCTGAGGTGACACTAGAGCTGAAACCTCAAAGGTGAAGAGAACTAAGTCAAAGTTGTTAGGAAGAGCATTCATTCATTCTCTGAGCAAAAACCTAAGGTAGGAAGTGAGCCCCCTGTGTAAGACAGCCAACAGGCTGGAGTGTGATGGTGAACACAACCAACACACACAAAATGAAGCTGGAGGGGTACAAAAGGGCCAGACAAGGCAGGAGCTTGAACTTGAGCAGTAGCTGCAAGGCACTAATGAATTCTAGAAAAGAGATAGGAGCCTCTGATTTTACTCATAAATGCATTCTCTGGCTGGGTGTTAAAAATGGACTGAGATTCCAGCAGAAGTGGGGAGAAGAGCTAGGAGCGTTGAGCAAGGATCCAGGAAAGCTAGGATAGGGTAAGAGGAGGGAAATGGGCAGAGTCAGAATCAAAGTTTGGGCCAGATTCAGTAGAGAACTCAGAGCTTCACTGAGATCCCAGGGCTAAAGCAGGAACATTAGAACTCACTCTCCCAAGTCACACAACATACAGATAAGGACACAGAGGCTCTGTCAGGTCAAGGGTCTACCCAGAGTCAAATAGTTCAGGATGGCCCCCACCTCACAATGCAGAACTTCTACCAGGAAGAAATCAGAATAGGGGTTGGCAAATAAAGCTTTATTGAAATACAGCATATTCAGGTGATGAATATACTGTGTGTGGCTATATACATACTACAGTGGCAGAAGCGAGTGGCTATAGTGGAGACTGTATTATCTACAAAACCATATATTAGGCTCTGGACTACATGATCACATACAACACACTGGTTATATTTGGAACTAGAGCTGCCAGAGACAAAAGAAGTGTAAGGTTCAGAGAGTAAATCTTGGGAATCCTCTCTCCCTAGCCATAGGCTCACTCTAGGGGCTGTCCTGCTGAGAGGACTCCTTCAACATTACTTCACTCCTGGGAAGGCCTTAGGAAAATGACAAACCCACCATAACATCCATGCCACTATGCTGTACAAATTACATTCTATAAACATTTCCAAAAGACATAGATGAATTCTACCTGCCAGGAAAGATACAGAAGGAGACAAAAATGATGAAGATCCTCTAAGTCACTATGGGCCACAGCAGATTACCTAAGCCCTGCTGAGCTAAACTGAGTGAGATCCCCCCACTGGGGTGTATTCAAGTCAAAGATGGCTGCCCATCTGACAGGGAAAAGGTTAAGAGAGATTTGACAGGGCTGGGAATGTGGCTTAGTGGTAGAGTGCTTGCCTAGCATACATGAAGCCCTAGGTTTGATTCCTCAGTACCACAGAAACAGAAACAGTCAGAAGAGATGTTGTGGCTCGAGTGGTAGAGTGCTAGTCTTGAACAAAAGGAAGCTCAGGGACAGTGCCAAGACCCTGAGTTCAAGTCCCAGGACTGGCACAAAGAGGAGTGGGAGGAGGGTGGAAGGGAGAAGGAGGGACAGGACAAGGAGTGCAGCAATTGTGGGTTCTAAAATGGTGTCTTAGGGGCTGGGAAGGTGGCTCAGTGGTAGAGCTCTTGCCTTGCATGCATTAGGCCCTGGGTTTGATTCCTCAGCACCACATAAGCAGGAAAAAAAAGCTGGAAGTGGTGCTGTGGCTTAAGTGGTAGAGTGCTAGCCTTGAGCTGAAGAGCTGAGGGACAGCGCCCAGGCCCAGAGTTCAGGCTCCATGACCGGACCCCAAAATGGTGTCTGATAGCCACCACACACAACCACACATACACACAGCCCAACACCAATTGGGAATGACACAGAGAGATGAGATTATTGAAAGCAGGGTTGGGGTCAAAGAGGCACATTAACACCACAAGGAGAACCCCATAAGGCTGGGGGAAGAAATCCATACCTGGACTTTCCTGCCCTTTATCTGCTACAGAGAGAAAGAGTACAAAACCTGATGATTCACATTAAAAGTCATCAAATGTCCCTTTAATACCTCTGGCATGGTGCCTGGCAGCCCTTCTTAATGTGGACTATTGTTCCCTGACAGTGCTTTGGTGGCAGAAGCAGTCACCTGCCTTGCCCACTGCCAGGGGAAAGCAGAGAGCAGAGGGAGGAGACTGCATGAAGGAGGGAGAAACAGGCAGGAGTACCCAGACCCATGGAACGACACCTCTGGAAGACCCTCTTCCTACAGCTCACCGCAGATAAAGGATGACTCACCCCTTGCCACAGCACGTGACAGCTGCCCCAAGGAAGGCCAGGTGGAAAGAGATATGGGTCAAAAAATGAACCAGCCCCGCCCTATTCTTTTTTTCCTATGATAATCCTGGGGCTTGAACACAGGGGCTTGCCTGGGCCCTGGCCCAGAGTTTTTGTGCTCAAGGATAGTGCTCTATTACTTAAGCCACAGCTCCACATCTAGCTTTTTGGTGGTTCATTGGAGATAATAGTCTCCCAGATTTTGAACCATATCCTCAGATCTCAGCCTCCTGAGTAACTAGGATTACAGGCATGAGTCATTGGCTTCTGGCTCTGACAAGCCCCATTTTAGCTGTATTCTGCTGGCATGGGAGACAGGTAAAGCTCTATTTACAGGCCAGGAAACAGAGGGTCCAGGGAGGTTAAATGCCTGGCCTCCTGAACTCAGTCAAACACGGCAACCATACAAGCCAGGCACAGTGGCTCATGCCTATAATCCTAGCTACTCAGGAAGCTGAGATCTGAGGATCATGGTTCAAATCCAGCCAGGGCAGGAAAGCCTGTGAGACTCTTACCTCCAATTAACCACCAGAAATCAGAAAGTGGGCTATGGATCAACTGGTAGAGCACTAGCCTTGAGCTGAAGAGATGAGGGACAGTGCCCAGGCCCAGAGTTCAAGCCCCACCACTGACCAAAAAAAAAAACAAAAAACAAAAGTAATGGGCTAAATGAATGGCAGCCAGTTATTACTACATATATCCTCCTCATTAAGATTCTTACAAGTAGTATTTTATGTTGTGTCTTCCATCATCTAAGGAAGCTGAGGAAAATTCAGCATTCACAGCTTCAACTTCTTAAAAACCCAAGAACAAGAAGAAAAACTGGGGCTGCTTTTTGTTTCCCCCTTCCTTCTCCTATCTCTATTCAGCAGAGGGCAGCAAACAGGAAGCATGGATAGATCAAAGAGTGAGAAAGAGAGCCACATGCAGAACCAGCTACACATGCATAAATACACCCCCCACACACACAGCAAGTGGAATTGTTTAGCTTCCAAAGTATGAACAATCTACCTCCTCATGCTAGGAACAGCAGGGGAAGTTGGAGAGACAGAAGCTCTTTTTCAGCTCAAGAGATTTTCAGTGAGCTGACTTTGCATGCACATGAGAGAGGAGCAGCTCTCAGAGCAGGGAGAGGAAAGCAGCCACAGAACTGACAAGAAAATTCTCAATGAAGACAGCTTTCAACTAATCATCTTGAGGCAACAAGGCTGGCAATCCTAACACCCAAGCTCTCCCCAGTGAGAAACTGAGGCCCATGCCATTAGCACCTCAGCCCAGCGGTGTCAGAGAGTGCTGATCTACAGGATACAGGTTCAGTGCTCCACAAAGACAGGGCTAGAGTGGCAAAGTGGTGGCATTTTGAGGGTCAAGTTTAGTCCCCACGATGTCAGCAGGGCTCTGACATGGACATCTGTCAGCCTCTTCTCAACTATCTTTCCCACCACCACAACCAGGAGTAGCCAGCTTCTTCTCTGTGTAAATGCTCTTTCCATATGACTGAGGTGGCCCAATCCCATCCCTAGCTCTAAGTAGGATAAGTCACCCAGCACAGCCCATCTTCTTGACTAGTGATTATGAATGAATCCTATCATAATAAACACATCAGATCCAAAGTGGACCAATAAGTTTGTACAAGATGTTATGTCAAAAAATGAACTTTACAACTTTGGCGTGGGGGGATGGCGGAGTGGGGGGAGATGGGAAGGGATGGGAAGGAGAAACAAAGGAGGAGGCAAGAAAGCTTGGTAATAAATGTACTCATTACCTTGCCCATGTAATTGTAACCCCTCTGTAGTATTTTCACAATAAAAATAAAATAAAAGATTTAAACAGATCATGCTAAGATGTCTTTTCTATAGAGGCAACAGAGATAGATTCTCTCCTCTAGGGTCTGGGTATGGATATAAGGTCAAAAAGTGTTATCATATTTTACCACCAAGGTATGGAGGGGCATGGGGAGTACAGAGTGTTCAGTCTAATATAAAGGCAGAACCAAGAGAACTTAGAGAGAAGAAGCCCATGCCCTGACAGTACTACAAACTTCCAGATCATACCATACCTAAAGCCAACTAGACCTTGTGTGTCTTCTTACTCATTTAAGCCTGCCTGGCTCAATTCACTAGTTGCACCTGATAGTGAAGTGGCCCTACTTTCCATGCATAGCAGCGACAGTGCCACATGGCACGTGTGATTTACTTTCTCTACTTTCCTCTTGAATCCCTTCAGGTTATTCTAACTTCAGGTTATTTTACTTTCCCTTACTTTAAAAGTAATCCAGGCAAGGTGATTCAGGCCTGTAATCCTAGCAACTGAGGAGGTAAAGACTGAAGGATCAGAGTCTGAGGCCAGCCTCAGTCAAAAAACCAACACAAGAAATCTGAGAGACTTCATCTCAACTAATGATTTGAAGCAGTGGGCATGCTTGATATCTCAGCCATGGAAGAATCACAATGGCACATATCTATCTTTCCCAGTGACATAGGAAGCAGCAGGTTCACAGCGCAGGCATAAAATGAGATCCTACCTTAAGAATAACCAATACAAAATAAGGCTAGAGGAATGGATTAAGTGCTAAGTTCCTACCTAGCAAGGGCAAAGCCCCAAGTTTAATCCTCAATATAACCAATTTTTTAAAAAATTACAGGCCAAGTGCCTATAATTCTAGCAACTCAGGTGACTAAGAGTAGGAGGATCGCAGTTTAAGGCTAGCAAGGGTAGAAACACTCATGAACCCTCATTTCAGAAAATAACCAGCAAACAGCACAAGTATGTTTATCACAGCATTATTTCCATAGCTAAAATATGGAACCAACACAGATGCCCCTCAGTAGATGAGTGGATCAAGAAAATGTGATGTGTATGTGTGTGTGTGTGTGTGTGTGTGTGTGTGTGTGTGTGTGTGTGTGTGTGTGTGTGTGTGTGTGTACACACACAATGGAATTCTATGTCTCCATCAGAAAGAATGACATTGCCCCCATTTGTTAGGAAATGGAAGACTTGGAAAAAATTTATTAAGTGAGGTAATTCATTAAGTGAGGTAATCCAGGCCCAAAGATACATAGGTCCTATGGTTTCCCTTATTTGCAATAACTAGTATATGTCTAGAACAAGCAGAAAAGGTCAAAAGCTATGTACATATGACCATATAAGAGGATGTTAAGTGAAAGGAACCCCAAGATAGGGACACAGTGGTTTGTCCTTTCTTGCTATTGTTTTTAATATATTTATAATGTACTGTTTTTTGTTCTCCCCCCCCCCGCCATTTTCACTGTATTTGATTCCAGTGCCCTGCATTTTGTATATACATTTTTGTAATTTGGGAAGGTAAGGGAAATAAGAAAATGCTTAAATAAGGATACAGGTTGACCCATTGTAACAATGAGATGTAAAAGACACTTAACAACTCCGTTGGGGGGAGTAGAGGAAGATGGGGGGTAGCTGAGGGAGGTGGGGAGGGAAGGGATGGCAGGGGATAAACAAAGGAGGAGGTAACAACAATACTGGATAGGAAATGTACTCATTACCTTTATGTAACTGTAATCCCCCTATACAGTATTTTAATAATAAAATACATATAAAAGTAACCAGAGAGAAAGAGAAAAGGATTGAGCGAGCGAGTGAGAGAGCAAACGAGAGAGAGAGAGAGAGAGAGAGAGAGAGAGAGAGAGAGAGAGAGAGAGAGAGAGACTGCAAGCTGGAGGCGTGGATGAAGCAAGCAAGTGAGCAAATGCATGGCACTGAATTCAAACCTCAGTACCATCAAAAATAATATTAAGTAAAAGACTGGAAAGAAAATTTACAAAAATGGATCTGCAAAAATAGTCAGGTATCACTAGCTACTCAGGAGGCTAAGATCTCATGATCATTAAAAAAAAAAATCTCATGATCATGCATGGTTTAAGGCCAGCCCATGCAAGAAGACCATGAAACTCTGATGCCCAATTAAGTACCAAAGGGGGGAGGGAACCCAGTGGGAAACAGAGATGTGGCTCATATGGTACACCACTGGCCTTGAGCGAAACAGCTCAGGGACAGGTGTGTGTGTGTGTGTGTGTGTGTGTGTGTGTGTGTGTGTGTGTGTGTGTGTGTGTGTGTGTGTGTGTGTCTGTGTGTGTGTGTGTGTGTGTTGGGTGGGGAGGTTCTAGCAGCCAAATGGTGTAATTACGTACTGGCTGGGGTGTTTGTTTGTGTGTGTGTGTGTGTGTGTGTGTGTGTTGTGTGTGTGTTGTGTGTTGGGTGGGGAGGTTCTAGCAGCCAAATGGTGTAATTAGGTACTGGCTACCAAAACTGAAGCATGCTAATTAGACTCATGAGGGAAATAACAGTAGACATGGATCTAGTATGTGGAGGGAAGAAAGTCTTTGCAGCAGAACACAGAGGACTTGGAGAGCACTGTGTTCATGTCTGCATTCCTCCTGTGAGAACTCGAGTATGTGATGTCCCTTTTGCTGCCTATTTCCATAATGGACTAGTGACTTCTCAAGCACCTCCCTCCCACTTTAACACTCACTCAGCAAAAATCCAGTTTTCCAAGTGCCACACCATGTGCTATGTACTCAAAGAACACAGTGTCAACACATCTCCACCTACTGAGGCCATGATGCACTTCTTAGCCACAGGAACCGCAACAGGCTACATCCTTTCCCCATTGAATTGTACATGCTACAAAGGCTAGATAAGCTACCTCCATTCCCCATGCCATTGTGGTTGTTGGAGAAGCAAAAGTCTCATTTAAGTCTTTCTCTTTCTGACTATGACCCAAATATAAGATGCAAAGGTCAGGTATACGCAAAATACATAAGACACACACACAACTGGCTCACACAACTCAAATATCATTAGGGAAAATTAGGTGGTACAGGACATATTTCCAGCTGCCAAGTTCACCTCCAGGTATTTCTTTACACAGTGATGACATTCTTGATGCCATCTCAATATAACAGCTGACTGTGGACAAGAAATATTTAAATGGTTACCTAATCATTGCTGCATGGTTATCGTTTCAATAAGCCTTTGCTTTTGCATTATTGAATCCCTTATCTGTTATCTCTCACCAGAGCCAACAGATTAAAGGCTGAAAAACTTTAGACCAAAACCTGAGAGATGGTATTACAATATGAACAAACTCTCAAGTTAGGGCCTCCTCAAAGATTACATTCGAAGTCTTAAAGTCCAAAGCTTTCCAATATGTGCTGCTAAACTCAGAACCACAGGACCTTAGAGATAGAAAGTCCTAACAGCCGGGCGCTGGTGGCTCACGCCTGTAATCCTAGCTACTCAGGAGGCTAAGATCTGAGGATCGCGGTTCAAAGCCAGCCCGGTCAGGAGAGACCGTGAGACTCCTATCTCCAATAAACAACCAGAAAACCGGAAGTGGCGCTGTAGCTCAAGTGGTAGAGCGCTTGCCTTGAGCTGAAGAGCTGAGGGACAGCGCCCAGGCCCAGAGTTCAAGCCCAACGACCAACAAAAAAAAAAAAAAAAGAAAGTCCTAACAAAGACCTATGTCATTTAAAATAATTATTGTTAGTATAAAGGTGATGTGCAGAGGGGCTATAATTATTGTAGTTGGAAAAAAGAGTACGTTTCTTTTTAGCAATATCACTCCATCTCTCACCTTCTCCCAGTTTTTCCTTCCCTTTCCCATCCAAAACTTGTATAGTTCATTTGCCACATACGGTCTAGTGAGTTTGTTCCCCTGTGTCAAAAATACCTAGTTCTTACCTCACCAGAATTACTCCATCATTAACTTCACTTGAGCAGCAGTATTGAGAACTAGTTTGAGACCAGCTGATTCCAGGCTTAGTAGACTTAATTAGTAAAGTCTGCTTTAGCCATGGGAGGGGAGAGATGGATTAATAATATCTGTCTTGACCACAGAAGAGGAAACCCCATTCTATTACATTTTCACCTTTCCTCCTTTGGAATTTAAACTAACTTCACAAAGGAGTAATCCAAGCCCAGAGTAGTTAAACCACTTTCCTAAGGTCACTGAGGGAGTTTAGTGCAGGAAAGAAGACCAGAAACCAGGCCTCTCTCCCCAGACTATCATCAGTGGGGCTCCTTGGTAGAAGCAAACGAAGAAAAACAACAACACACAGAGATTTGCTTGGCTAAATCAACAGCCCTTCCCAAGTGACATCAGATTTCACTACACTAAGCAGGCAGGGATTAGCAATCTAAGGCTACCAGCCCCTATGAAGAAAATTACAGAAATCATTCCAGGCTACATTTCCAAGCACTTAACTTTCTGATGGGTGCGATTTTGCTGAGAAGAATGAAAGGAAGTAGGGAGGCAGGGTGAAGAGGAAAGTATTAATTTTTGCATGTGATAAAAATAAAGTTCAGCTCTGATATGAGGAAAACTCCTGATCCTTGAAAATTAAAGTCATTGGTACTCCATTATCCCACCAAGTTCCATTCCACTGAAGCTATTATCCAATTAAGTCAGTTCTCACCAGAGATTATGGCTCAGAAGTGGGAAGGGACCGCATCAAGTTTCCTAATGTGGGCTTTTAATAACCAGTTCCCACGCCTGAAATATGAAACAGATTCTAGAATTAAACCAAGTGTTAGGCAGATAAGCAGGGGGGATAGTAATGCGAGCAAGCCACAAATTAAAAGAAAGATGGCGTCACGGCTGGCTTTCCTACTTGGTTTGCAGCTTTCTGAGAAGCCAGCTGTCTGACCACATGAATTCAGAAACCCTAGAAGCATTATGTGTCCTTTATTTATTTTTTCAGGTAAGGGGTAGGTTTATTCATTGTTCCGGCTGGCACCAGGCCACGATGGACCTCCACGTGGCTGGGAAAGGCCTGGGAAAGAGAGAGCTGGGAAAGAGAGAGAAAAGAGCTAGAAAAGAGAACATCTGGCTAAGGTGGAAAAGAGAGAGCTAGGAAAGAGAAGGGAACTGGGAAGGAGAAGAGAAGGAAAGAGCTGAGAAAGAGCTAGAAAAGAGCAGAGAGAAGCCGGGCACTGGTGGCTCACGCCTGTAATCCTAGCTACTCAGGAGGCTGAGATCTGAGGATCGCAGTTCAAAGCCAGCCCGGGCAGGAGAGACCGTGAGACTCCTATCTCCAATAAACCACCAGAAAACCGGAAGTGGCGCTGTAGCTCAAGTAGTAGAGTGCTTGCCTTGAGCTGAAGAGCTAAGGAACAACGCCCAGGCCCAGAGTTCAAGCCCCACGACCCACAAAAAAAAAAAAAAGAGCAGAGAGAGGGCATCTGGGCCTGGGGTAGGCCTTATCTAGGGTATGGGTAGAGAAAGGTGTGGCCACAACAAATTCAGATGTGACCATTATGTGTCCTTTATAAATCAGATGTCCTGCCTAGCTCCAGAGTCACACTCAGGATGAACTAGGTGGCAGTTCTGTGACTTACATTCTAGCAAATGACAGCTAAGTGCTCTTTTAATCTTCAGTGGAAGAATCAAAGAGTTAAAGAGGACTGTTCAAATAGTGGGTTCATTGCCCTCAGATAAACTTCTCTCAAATCCACAAGGAACCTAATTTTTTTTGGACAAAAGTCCTGTCAAGACTTCCCTCCAGAGCCTCTGTGGTTACTTCTATGAGGAAGATCAATGAGGAGGTATTGTGGGAAGGTTCTCAACAATTACCAGAGTGACAGACTGAGCTTAGAACCAACTGGTCAACCCTTCATAACAGCGCAGAGTGCTTCAGATAGCAGATTTCCCAGACAGCAGCCTGATGCGCTGCATGCATGCGCAGGGATAGTGTGGAATGAAGACTGGAAGAAAGTCAGCCTCTTCCTTCAAGGCCAACTGCCATTCAAACAAGGAACTAACTGGGAAGGCCAAGCCCAGGGCTCTTCCTCTGCAAAGAGAGTAGAACACAAAAGGGCTGTGTGGAAATTTGGCAGGATCTTCCTGAAAGGCAGCAGCTGAATGCTGAACCTTATAGCACCTAGAAAAGCCTATCATTGCAAAAGAGCTCTTCTGCTGCACCCAGGAAGGAGAAATTTTCTGTAAAGGAAGAACAGCCAGTTGACAACCCTTGAAACAACAATCCCATTCCCCACTTCCTCCTCCTCCTCCTCTTTATGCTATTCCAGAGAAAAAGAAATTAAACAGGCATTAAACCTGCCCCCTGAGCTCTCCACACACTGCAGGTGTGTTCCAAGGAACATCCATCCAGCTGTTGCTCTCCTCTCTTTCTGCCCCAAAGGCTGCTTTATTCAATCAATACCTTCTTGTACATGTGAGTACTTTTCTTTGAAAGCTCAGGCCAAACTGGCAGTTAACTTTGACCTTCTCTCTACACATCTAAGTCTATAGGAAATGAAAATCAGAACTTCTTTGGCACCTGCCTCAACTGAAATATGACAGCTTTCTTTAGGAAAAGGCAGACTGTCAAGAGCTCTTTTAGACCTGGTCACAGCTATTCCACAGGAGACGTGCACTTGGGCAGGACACACCCCCTTTGCCTGGGGCTTTGCCAATATAGAACCCCTGAACCTAGGGACGCTGTCAGGGACAATACTACAGGAAAAAGCAGTAGCCCTGTGTCCACTCACTGATCACATCACAGAATGCTGGCAACTCAACCAAGAGAAGGAGTTGGTGGATGATAAGCACATACAGCAAGTTAATGACAAAGCCAAACACAGCCCTGGCCTCTTCTCCCTGATACTGGTACAGGATAGGAATTGAAGGAGATTTCAAGAAAGGAAAACATACAAGACACAGAATTTAAGGGGGAAAAGGCTAGGCAGGCTATCAGGGTTTGAACTCAGGGTTTAGGAAAGGACCTTGCTAACTTTCCTTAGTTTCTGAACAGTTAAAATGTACCAGAAAGACCTATTAAAATCCCAATAACGTACATCACTGAAATACAGAAAACAGTCCAAAAATTCATATGGAACACCAAAGACCTAGAATAGCCAAAACAATTCTAGGGGATAAAGACAATATGGGAGGACTATCCATGCCGAACTTCAAACTCTACTACAGAGCTATAATAACAAAGACAGCATGGTACTCGCACAAAAACAGACCCGAAGACCAATGGAACAGAATAGAAGATCCAGAAATAAATCCACAGGCCTACAGCCAGCTGATATTCGACAAAGGAGCCAAAGACATACAATGGAAGAAACACAGCCTCTTCAACCGCTGGTGCTGGGAAAACTGGGCAGCCACATGCAGAAAACTAAAAGTGGACCCCAGCCTATCACCATGCACCAACATCAACTCAAAATGGATTAAAGACCTTAACATTAAACCTGAATCTCTGAAACTACTGCAGGACAGAGTAGGAGAGACACTTGAACTAATAGGCACAGGAAGAAACTTCCTGAACAGAGTCCCAGGGTCACAACAAATTGGAGAGAGACTCGACAAATGGGACTACCTTAAAATAAAAAGCTTCTGTACAGATAAAGCTATTGCAACCAAGCTATAAAGACAACCAACTAATTGGGAAAAAATATTTACCAGCAATATATCAGACAAGGGGTTAACATCCTGTATATACAGGGAACTCAAGAAACTAATCCCTCCCAAACCCAACAAACCAATTACTAAATGGGCAAGGGAACTAAAGAGGGACTTCTCAAATGAAGAAATAAAAATGGCAAAGAAACACATGAGGAAATGTTCATCATCCCTGGTGGTGAAGGAAATGCAAATAAAGACAACCCTGAGATACCACCTTACCCCAGTCAGAATGTCCCACATCCACAAATCAGCCAACGACAAATGCTGGAGGGGATGTAGAGAACGAGGAACGCTATTACACTGCTGGTGGGAATGTACACTCATACAACCACTTTGGAAAGCAGTCTGGAGGGTCCTTAGAAAGCTAAAGATTGACCTCCCTTACGACCCAGTCATACCACTTCTAGGCATCTACCCTGAACAACAGGAACCAATATACAAGGACACGTGCACCTCCATGTTTATTGCAGCACTGTTCGCAATAGCTAGGATATGGAAACAACCTAGATGCCCCACCACAGATGAATGGATCCAAAAATTGTGGTATCTATACACAATGGAATATTATGTAGCCATTAGAAATGACAAAATAATGGCATTTGCAGGGAAATGGATGGAGCTAGAAGGAATCATGTTGAGCGAGGTAAGCCAAGAACGAAGAGACAAACAGTACATGGTCTCCCTGATAAGTGGATGATAAATCCAAAATGTTAGGTGATATGACAAAACTAACAGGACTTAAGAAACAAAGAACTCCCACTCATATGGTTGAACCACTACCAAATATCCCCATGCTGCTGATCACATATATGGTATATAACATGTGAGCACCGTTATATATTACAGACTGTGATAGACAATTTGCTCCAGGAAAGTTAGAATGAACTTGTGACTTTAAATGAGCATCATTATTCCACAATACGGTGAATTTCCGGAAATTAAGTAATCACTTAATCACAATCAAAAAAAAAAAAAAAGAACCTTGGGGAAGGGAGGGAGGGAGGGGATGGTAGGGGGAAAACAATGGAGGGGGTAACAATGTTCAAGAGGAAGTGTACTCATTACCTCACTCATGTAACTGTAACCCTCTGTATAGTATCTTTACAATAAAAAAAATTAAAAAAAATGTACCAGAAAGATCAAGCCAACTCCTCTTGGATGGTTTGCAACAATTAACTAGGATAATTGCTAAGCTCCAATTGATCCGCCCTGTGGCAAAGAACTGTCTGCGCTCAAGCTACCAGAACGGCCAGGCAATGGCCTGACACTGAGGAGAAAGGAAAACCCATCAACCTCAAAAAGTCAGCCTCTTCCCTTGAGGGCAGCCAACAGTCAATTCTGACCCTGATATGAACATTATCCACTTCCCATGGGACCACAAAAATCCCCTAAGCAAATCTGAAATGTCCCAATATACAAAGCAATTCAAGCATGCATAGATTTGCCAGGAGGTGAGAAAGGTAGAGTGATGTGATTGTGCAGGAAAATGTAAATCCAAGCCAGGAGCTGGTAACTCACACCTGTAATTCTAGCTACTCAGGAAGCTGAGATCTAAGAATTCTAGTTCTAAGCCAGCCCACCCAAGAAAGTCTGCAGGACTCTTATCTTTAATGAACCACCAAAAAGCCAGAAGTGGAGCTGTGGATTAGGTGGTAGAATACCAGCCATGAGTGAAAAACAACTAAAGGACAACACCCAGGGCCTGAGTTCAAGAGCCACGATCTGAACATGCACACACATGTACATGAAGAAAAATCATCATTTATTCCATATGCAGGTACACATACGTGAGACATGAGTGAGTTTCAAAGAGGCAAAAACAATTATTATCACAATTTGGGCTGCAAGAAATAGCACGTCCTATCAGAAAGAAGTAGAGAAGGAATGTATGTGGCATTCTGCCCTCAGTGGACAGCGCTCTGGGAAATTTTGGGGATCCCTCTACCTGGACACCTCTATACTCCTAGAGGATCAAAGGTGGCAAGTTCCTCAAGAACCAGAAATTGACCTTTCACCCCATCCAAGGGACCAGAAGCTCCAAGAGGATCTTTGCACTCACTCCCCAAGGAATTCACAGGATCTGAGACAGAAATAGGACAGGTAAAGAATAGGGAAAAGGGGCAGGGAGTTCCAGGGGTCCCTGTGCAAATGGCAAAACATGAAAGGGACTGACCTGAGTAAAAACAGCAGGATCAGCAGGTGGGGGTGAGGGAGGGGAGCAGAAGTGATGAGGGAACCGGTCCTACAGAAAGAATCACACCCTGGGGATACAGGCTTGTGCAAACAGGGTACTACCCAGAAAGAGAACAAGGTCAGAGGACAGGAGAGGGCAACGGAAAGGCAAGCAAACTGTAAAGTATGGAAAATAGAAATAAGAGTTTCATAATGGGCACTAAGGGCCCTGGGTTCTAATTCTGACTCTGCTTAGTGGAAAAATCCCTGTCCTTGGAGCCTCAATTTACCCCATCTGTGTGGGGGAGGAATGGAAAAAAGTGCAGAGTCTTCAGGGGCTGCCTCTGAGGACACCGACAGGAGGAGGAGGAGAGAGAAGGAGCCAAAGGTTTGAAGTGAAACCAGATCGCCCCACCTAGCCCCACCATACCCAAGGCACTCACCTGTCCCACCGTGGAGACCATGCTGCTCCCGACCTCCCTCCCGGGCATGCCTTTTGGCTGCCGCACGTGGTACAAAGCCAACAGCCTCATGTTCGGCAGGAAGACCAGGGCCACCAGTACCAGAGTCACCGCCTGCAGAAGCCGCTTCTCCTTATGCCTCATCGGGACAGTCAGCTGCGCCCTACCGGTTCCACCCACTCCAGGCTCCGCGCCCGTCCACGTGAACGCCTGGCGGCTTCGGCAGCAGCTCTGCAAGAACAAGCGGCTGCAGCACTGGCCCCAACATTCGCCAACCAGGGAACCGGATGCTACCACTAAGTCACCGCCATGGGGGGGGGGGGGTCTTCTCCGCCAACACCGATGTCGGGCACCGTGGAGCAGCCAGGCCTGCAACACCCTCTTACAGACTTTCTAGCAAATACCTGTAGACGTCGATCTCCATCTTCTCGTGAAGGGTTTCAGTCTACCCGGGGTGACCCTGACATCCGATGTTAGGGCTCCCCACTCCTGAGTCGCAATGGTGCAGCCCGCTCCGCCCCGGCTCCCCTACCTGGAGAAGCAGTAAGAAAGTGCCAGAGTTGGGTTGTTGGGCTCTGACTGGTGCACACTGAGTGGTGGTGCACCGAGTGCATTTTGTGCGGTTCCTGTGCACCCCAGGATCTGATCCTGGCCTCAAGTCTGCTGGGCAAGGTTCGGTCCAGGGATTTGAGCTCCTCCTGCTTTGCTTCTATTGCTGGAGCCCTGCCGATGCACAGCAGGGGTTTGGGGCTCTCCACTTGCCTTGGCCCAGGCCTGAAAACACCAAGACCTGCTTTGACCCTGGGATCTTAGTGTCCTCAGCCATGGAATGTGGTCCACACTGTGATCTGTGTGCACTGTTCCACGAACTCTGGGTTTCTTCCTATCAAAGACCCCAGATGTTGGGTGAGTGTACACTTATGTTTAGAACTGAGTTCAGTCAGTGCCCTCTGCCCTGTGACACCTGCCTGCTCTCCCTACCAAAGTGGTGGGGAGGTGACCCGAACCTGTACTTCGGCCCCTTCCACATGCAGGTCCAGTACCACGCATCCTCTGGACACTCAGCCCGTGCATGGAGCCCTTCTCCAAACTTTCGGTTCAGGGTTTGTCTCCATTCAGCCCTATTTGGCAAAGCATCAGCTGGCACTCATATGCCAGACCCTGTACCAGGCTCCAGGAGGACGTGCAGGAACCCCAAGCCCTGGGAGTTAAAATGACTGGGCTGAAATACTAAACAAACATGCAGTCACCCAAGACTGCTAATGGGTGCATCACAATGCTGAGGGATCTGAAGAAAGACTTCCTGGACCACAGAGAATCTGGACTCCTTGCTCCAGTGCTAATCCCTTAACTGCTTCTTCCCTGATACCCTATTCTCTGCCACACTCCACACATGCCCTCTTGATGTTCTGCTTTTCCAGCTCGGCCACTGACCCTAGTGACTTACCACCCCCAGCTCTAGACCAGTCTGTCAGCTTTGTCTGCCTAGGCTGACTTTGAACAGGGATCTTCAGATCTCAGCCTCCTGAGTAGCTAGAATTACACTCAGAAGCCATCAAGCATCCAGGTTCACCCAAAGGTTTAGATAGAGGAAGAAGTTTCTAGAGAAGAGAAGAGCAAATTTGCAAAAGCTACTCAGGAGGCTGAGATCTGAACATCCCTGTTCAGAGTCAGCCTGGGCAGACAAAGCTGACAGACTCCTATCTGCAATCAACTAGCAAAAAAGCTCCAAGTGAAGGTTTAGCCCAAGTGGTAGAGCATCTGCCTGAGGAAAAAGCCAAGCAAGGGCATAAGATCCTAAGTTCAAGCCCCAGCACTAGCACATGTGTGCACACATACACACTCACACACACACACATGTACAACTAAACCTTTGTGTGGCTCTCTCCATCTTCTCAGGGAGTAGATCAGTGGTTCTGCCTCAGCAAGCTTTACCCCAGCCGGTTGATCTAAATAAAATATGAACTTCTTTCCTCTCCAGTTACTTGATTTTTCCTCAGAGGAGCTCTCAGTTTGAGCCTCCTTTACAGTGTGTGAACTACAAGCTCACACTCTATTCTATTACACCCTTATCTCTAGCAGCCCCTGCTTCCTTTTATTGAAAATCAGAAACCTGGCTCTGCTTCTGGGCACAGGAGTTTGCAAAAGGGTCCTCCCTCTTCCCTGGGCCAAGCAGCCCAAGTAGAGCTGAGACCTGAGGATTTTAGCTCATACACTCCTCAACCATGGGAAGGTAAACGGAGGACCTTCCTAGGAAAGGCACATTTTAACTACTACATTCAGTAATTACTGCTTGAGCAAAGTATAGCAATGAA
Source organism: Dipodomys merriami (assembly GCF_024711535.1). Lineage (NCBI taxonomy): Eukaryota > Metazoa > Chordata > Mammalia > Rodentia > Heteromyidae > Dipodomys > Dipodomys merriami. The sequence continues at coordinate 538,525 of NW_027206023.1, forward strand.
GGTCATAACAAGAAGGAAACAATTTGGAGTCTCCTCTTCCGCTCTCCTCCTCTAGCTCCCTAGAGGACTCCAAAGGAAATTGGATTTGAGGTGTTTTGTCTTATTTTATTTATTTATTTATTTATTTATTTTATTTTCCCTCAGTCACTTGATCAAAGCTGCACACACCAGCCCAGTCTTCCCACCATAGAGACTTTGCTCTAAGAATCCAGCTTTAATCTTGGACCTCTTTCATCACTTTTACAATATAGGTTGCACCAGCAGAGGGAGGGCCTTCTGGGCCTTTATCTTCCTCCCAGTGACAAGACTACTCCCAGGGGGGAAAAACCAGAGGTAACCACTGACTGAAACTGAACCAGAACTGGTACTTTCAGGACTGAGCTCTCCTATCGGGACTGTCGTGGGCATTAAATGAGATAATATATAATAAAGTGTTATCTAGCCCTGATGACTGTTAGCTACTCAGGAAGCTGAAGTGTGAGGACTGGGGCTTGAACTCAGTGCTTTGGGCCCTGTCCTTGAGCTCAAGGCTAGTGCTACACCTTTAGCCACAACATCACTTCCAGCTTTTTCTTGAGAGTTTATTGGAGATAAGAGTCTCATGGACTTTCATGCCCAGGCTGGCTTTGAACCTTGATCCTCAGATCTCAGCCTCCTGAGTAGCTAGAATTATAGGCATGAACCACCAGGGTTTGGCTGCCCCCCAAGTTTCTGATGTCACCTCCCCTCATTCTCTTTCTCACTCAGAACCAGCCACACACCTCTTCCTCCTGGTCCTGAGTTCACTGCAGCCCAGAAACTTTCACCTTAGCTATTGCCTCTGACTGGTGTTTTTTTTGTTTTGTTTTGTTTTTTTTCCATACTGCCCCCAAGGCTGGCTCCCTGTCATCCTACAGGTCTTGGCTTCAATGCCACCTCTTCACAGAGACCCTGTGTGTGTGTGTGTGTGTGTGTGTGTGTGTGTGTGTGTGTGTGTGTGTGTTTCTGGGATTTGAACTCAGGACCTGGGCACTGTTGCTTAGCTTTTTTCCCCCTCAAGGCTGGCATTCTACCACTTGAGCCATAGCTGACACTTATAACTTATTGCTAGGTAATTTGAGATAAGAAGTTCACAGATGTTGGGGCTGGGAAGGTGGCTCAGTGGTAGAGTGCTTGCCTTGCACGCATGAGGCCCTGGGTTCGATTCCTCAGCACCACATAAGCAGAAAAAGCTGGAAGTGGTGCTGTGGCTCAAGTGGTAGAGCACTAGCCTTGAGCTGAAGAGCTGAGGGACAGTGCCCAGGCCCAGAGTTCAGGCACCATGACTGGCAAAAAAAAAAAAAAAGAATTTCACAGACGTTTTTGTCTAGGCTGACTTGGAATCATGATCCTCAGATCTCAGCCTCCTGAATAGTTATATTTGGAGGCGTGAACCACCAGTGCTGGATTCACAAGGACTCTTTTAAGCACCCTGACCTGCACTTTTTATCTTACTATGGTTGCTTCATATATTTGTGCATTTACTTGATTGTCATTGGGCTTTCCAAAACAGATGATTGGTTTTGCCGTGGGTGGGTGCCTTGTCTGCTCCTAGCCTACACTGTGGACTGTTCACACCTGACATATACCTGATAAATGGTGAATCTCTCTCTCCTCCCACTGTCTCCTTGCTACCCCATTTTTAATTATTTTTTGTTTGGTTCTGGGACTTGGACTCAGGGTCTGGGTGCTGTCCTGTCCCTGAGTTTTTTGCTCAAAACTGTCACTCTATCACTTGAGCCACAGCTACACTTTGAGCTACCTATTGTTGGTGGCTCACACCTGTAATCCTAGTTACTTAGGAGGCTAAGATCTAAGGAACTCAGTTCAAAGTCAGCCAGAGCAGAAAAGTCTGTGAGACTCTTATCTCCAGTTTATCACAGAAAAAAAACTGGAAGTGGTGCTGTAGCTCAAGTGGTAGAGTGCTATCCTGGAGCAAAAGGAACTTAGGGACAGCACCCAGGCTCAGAGTTCAAAACTGGCAAAAATAAAAAAAAAATAAAAAATAAATCTGGCTTCTAATAGTGGTCCTCAGATCTCAGTCTCCTGAGTAGCTAGGATTACAGGCATGAGCCACCAGGGTCCAGGTCCCTTTTTATTTATTTATTTTAACAAACTGCTTATACATGGACTGTGTTTCCAGTTTTCCATCTTGTTATTAGTAACTGGAAATGTCACCCAGAGGAGAAGTAACAGGTGCAGGTCTTCAAAACCTTCCTGGTGAGGATACAAAACCTTTCCTACTATCTGTCCTTACCTTGGAATTTTTAGGGATCTTCAATGCTAATGCCATTCATCATGGGACCTCAAGCTAATGAGGCTAAAGCCTTGAGCCAAGGGTTGTGAAAGAAGAATGGATCCACCAGGCTAAAGGCACTTGTATATGGGTCAAAATGATTGATTGATTGATTGTGTTTATGTGTGTGCTGGTACTAGGGCTTGCTCTCTTGCTTAGTTTTCTGCTCAACCACTTAGCCACACCTTCATTTCTGGCTTTTCATTGTAGTTGTTATTTAACTGGTTAATTGAAGATAAGGTTTTTTGCCCAGACTGACTTTGAACCACAATCCTCAGATCTCAGCCTCCTGAGTCGCTTTGATGACAGGCATGAGTCACCAGTGCATGGCTTGTTTTTAATATTGTTTAACGAACTGCTTATTCACAGACTGTGTCTCCAGTTTCCCACCTAATCATCAGAAATCTTTAGCCCCCATTTCCTTATCTACTAAATCAGGAGGAGTGTAATGGTGTGATTTCCAGGCTGGAAACTGAGAGATCTGCTAAGCCAAAAGCAAGCCTGAAAAAATGTGTGTCTCTGGATCTCCAGTGAGTCCTTCTCCTCTCTTGGGGCTCACCAAGCTCAACTAACACATTCCTGGAGAATCCTGATCTCCTTGGACAAAAGAAAATAATCTCCCCTCCCACACTTCTTATGTTGTGTGTGTGTGTGTGTGTGTATGTGCATATGTGCATGCATGCACTTACAGCTAGCTCTTTATTACTTGAGCCACAGCTCCATTTCTGGTGAGTGTGTGTGTGTGTGTGTGTGTGTGTGTGTGTGTGTGTGTGTGTATGTGCATATGTGCATGCACACACTTACAGCTAGCTCTCTATTACTTGAGCCACAGCTCCATTTCTGGTGTGTGTTTGTGAGTGTGTGTATGTATGCTTATTTGGAGATAAGAGTGTCTTGGACTTTCTTGTCTAGGCCAGGTTCAAACCAAGATCCACCAACCAGAGGCTCCTGAGTAGTTAGGATTACAGGCATGAGCCACCACACCCTGCTGTGTGTACTTTTAACTTTGGCTTCCTTACTCAAGGACACACCATTAATGGTTGCTGTTAAACACTTGACATTGGGCTTTCCCATTGAGCTGTAAGCCTCAAGAGGAGGACCATGTGCACATTTTGCTATTTCTTGTTTGGTTTTAGTAGCCTTTATTTTTTAGAACAATTTTAAGTTCCCAACCAAATGGAGCAGAAGGTACTTAGATGTTTTGTATTCCTTTACACCTCCTCCCACACACACTCATGAAAGCATGCATACTAATATTGATGAAAGTCACTTCCCGCCTTTTCTGTGATCAATTGAAGAGACTCACTGACTTTTCTGCTCTGGAAGGCTTTGAACCCTGATCCTCTGATCTCGGCCTCCTGAGTAGCTAAGATTACAGGCTTGAGTCACTAACACTGGGTGTCTGTGAGATTCTTATCTTACTACATTATTAACTACACTACTTAACAAGTTATTATCCAGAGCTTATAGTGAACATTCGGGTTCACACTTAGTGTTGTGCATTCATTGGCTCTGGACAATTGTGTAATGACATGTTCACCATTGCAGAATTGTATAGAGTTTCACTGCCCTAAAAGAAAAATTCTTTACAGACAGGTGGTGGTGGCTCTCGCTTATAATTCCCAGTGGGAGTGGCTTACACACCTGTAATCCCAGCTACTAGTCCAAAGCCAGCCCAGTCAGAAAAGTTTGTAAGACAGGTATCTCCAATTAACCACCAAAAAACCAGACAGAGCTCTGAGTTCAAGCCCCATGATCAACAACAACAACAAAAAATCCTTTCTATTCTCCCCTCTTTATTCCTCTTCCTCTTTCCCCAACCCTACTTGTGGCAAGCACTGATCTTTTTATGGGGTATATAACTTTTGTGCTGGCTATATAATTTTCCTTTTATAGCATGTCATATAATTGGTAACCTTTTAAGAATTAGTATCATTTATTTACAAATTGCATTTAGGGTTCTGCTTTGGGGTGTGTGTGTGTGTGTGTGTGTGTGTGTGTGAGTGTGTGTGAGTGTGTGTGTATACAGGTGTGCGCGTGCATGTCCACCAGTCCTGGAGCTTGAACTCAGGTTCAAGCTCAGGTCTTTGAGGTTTTTTGTTCAAGGCTATCACTCTATTATACCACTTGAGCCACAGCTCCATTTCTGGTGTTTTTGGTGGTTAATTGGTTATAAGCATCTCCCATACTTCCTGTTTAGGCTGGCCTCAAACCATGATCCTTAGATCTCAGCCTTTTGAGTAGCTAGTTACAGGCATGAGCTGCCAGGTCCCAGCTCTTTCAAGTCTTTTTTTTTTTTTTTTGGCCAGTCCTGGGGCTTAAAATTGGGGCCTGGGCTGTCCCTGAGCCTCTCTGTGCTCAAGGCTAGTGCTCTACCACTTGAGCTATATAGCACCACTTCTGGCCTTTCCTATATGTATGGTACTGAGGAATTGAACCCAGGGCTTCATGCACACCAGGCAGGCATTCTACCACTGAGCCACATTCGTAGCCCTCTTTCAAATCCTTTTATTTAAACTTCTGGGGCACAGTCTTGCAAAGCAGGATGGGAGTAAAAGGGTCAGACAGAGAACACCACTCTAGAGTCTGTATTTAGTGGAATTTTAGCTCCTACTTTGAATAAAAATAAGAGACTTTCAGGGTATGTATTTGAAATGACCGTTAGTTAGGGAATTGCCTCTCTGTGTCCTGGAGTCCACTTTGTCATTTCCAAAATACAATGCCAATTAAATCAACCAAACCTGCCAACTGTAAAGGGAAATTATTCAATCAAGACACTGCAAGAGGGGCTGGGAAGGTGGCTCATAGTAGAGTGCTTGCCTTGCATTTATGAGGCTCTGGGTTCGATTCCTCAATACGACATAAGCAGAAAAAGCTGGAAGTGGCACTGCTCAAGTGGTAGAGCACTAGCCTTGAGCTGAAGAACTGAGGGACAGTGCCCAGGCTCAGAGTTCAGGCCCCATGAATGACCAAGAAAAAAAGATACTGTAAGATGCCTCAAGGAGGCTAGTCTCTGAAAAAGCAAACGGAGAAGGCTACAAATCTCAAATAAATATATTGTGTCATTTGGTAGTACATTATTGAGAGCCCTGCAGGGAGTCTCTCTGCATGATAAGCTTGACTATCTCGCTGGAACATCTCTCGAGGCTATTTACAGAATCTGGTCTTTGCATCCTGCCCCAAACAAAGACCAGGTAGCTGCTATTGACCACCTTTTCACACTGCCCTAAGCAAGCATCCTGCAGCTGCTAGCCCAATGAAAAAGCTTCCTTATTCTAAGCATATAAATACCCCAGTGTGAAAAATAAAATTTGGCAGCTTGATCAGAATCCTTGTCTTGCTGTCCTTCTTTGTGTCTCTTGTCCCTTCATTCCTTCTCGCTTAGGTTCACCGCCCTCATTGAAGTCCTGCGGGTCGGGACAACTGGCGCCCAACGTGGGGCTTGAGCCTCTGACTAAGGAAGGAACGCCGTCCTCCGGGAAAACTTGGCCAAGTACAGTCCAAGATCGGGAGATCGCCTCGACAGACCCCACCGAGAGACAGATCCAGGAGGAGAGTGGGGACGGCGCATGGTAAGTGACCCACTATGGGACAAGCAATATCGTCACATGATCTATTTCTGTCAGACCTCAAGGAGGCCTTCAAGACATGGGGAACGCGGGTTAAGAAAAAGGACTTAGAATTATTTTTCTCATTCATAGAGGACTTGTGTCCTTGGTTCTCTGTCACTACCGCCTCGACCAGCAAGGAGACGAGACACCGGACTCTTCTCTCTGCCGTTTATTCAGGACCTTTTTTTTAAATCTTGTGACCCCAACCCCGGGGAGAATTCCCCACAGCCTTAAGTACCCGCTGGGTAGCCAACCCTGATACGCCACGTGGGAACCACCAATAGGTTCAGGTGCACAGAAGCAAGCCAGATTCTTTGCCTTAGCCATATCAGGAGTTGTTTACCACAGAGAGCACTCGCCATCCGGAAGGCGGAGGGCGGAAGCTGGCACCATCTTCCAGGTGCGGCCTCTCGCAGCTCTCTACAGTTCTCCTTTGAAGGAATCATAGATGCAAAAAGCTGGCAAAGAGTAGGAGATTGTTTAAAAGATTATTATGAAACCTTTGGTTCAGAAAAGGTTCCTGCTACGGCCTTTTCCTATTGGAATTTGATTAATGACATTTTAAAATGCTCTCTGTTTGATAGTGGAATTTTAAAACTTGTAAAAACGGGAGAGGAGGTTCTCGAACATGCCTCTCGGCCCCCCGTGGCTCGCCCACGGTTGTATTAGATCTTGAAACTCCTTCTCAAAAGGTAGATGAATATTATTATCCTGTACCCCAGGCTGACAATTCCCCTCAGAATAATTTAAATCCCGAGGAGGAGGCCACCCTGGAAGAGGAGGCGGCCCAATATCGTCAGCCTGATTGGCCCCCCTTACTCAGTCACCCCCTACCTCAGACTAAACCCTCTACCTCAAATATTCCGCATTCCTCCTATGCACCCCCTCCCTTTTGTGACCCGGCCTTCCAAGGGCCCACTGCCCCTCCAGATCCAGATGTTTTTTCTCCCCCCCCCTTTACCTAACCTGGCACCTTTACGTGAGACTCTTCAACATAGGTGAGAACACCTTCAACTTTTAAAAGAACTGAGGTCCCTTGATTATGAACTCCGCACACTGGCCTTGGCCAATACGCCAAAACCGCCTGATAAAATTAAGGTTAGATCAGGCCATCAATCAGTTCTTGCCTTTCCAGTAACTCGGAGCCAGACAGATAGGACCTCAGAGGGTGAGGAGGACGAATCAGAAGAGGAGGAAAAAGAGGATGAGGAACAGGATACTGGGGATGAAGAGGAACAACCCACCCAGGGAAAAGGCCAACAAGAGTATAAGAGGCTTAGCCTCTGGTTTGTTGAAAAGCTTAAAAATGCATGTGCCCAATATGGCCCGACTGCCCCTTATACTTTAGCCTTATTAGAAAACCAAAGTGCGCGCTGGCTCACCCCTAATGATTGGAAGTTCCTGGCCCGCGCCACCCTTATTGCGGGTGATTTTGTTTTATGGAATGCGGACTTTAAGGAACAATGTAGAGAGACCGCACAAAAAAATTTGGCTAAAACATCTTCAGAAACCTGGACCTATACTAAACTTTTGGGTAATGCGCCCTTCGATACCAATGCTAAACAGGCACGCTTTCCTACTGGACTTTTGGCACAAATTCAAAACGCTGGCCTTTATGCTTGGAAGTGTCTCCCTCAAAAGGGATCGGCTACTACTTCCCTGGCAAAGGTTAGACAGGGGCCAGAGGAACCCTACAGTGACTTTGTCTCACGGCTTAACTTGGCTGCAGAAAGGCTTCTTGGGCCTAGTGAAAGTGAAAGTGCCTTTGTTAAACATCTTGCCTTTGAAAATGCTAACCCGGCATGTCAAGATGTCCTCTGGCCACGTAAAAACAAGGGTGACCTCTCTGAGTTTGTCTTTGTGCTGGAGTAGGGACTGCTCACATCATAGGCGCTGCTTTTACCAAGGCATTTCAAAGTTCAGTCCAGGGCTTGCTCGCTTACTTGCTTTAATTGTAAACAACCTGGTCACTTTGCACATGAATGTCCCTTCAGCAAACAAAGACAAGGGGCAATGCCCTCCCAAGCTACAGGTAGACCACTCCCTGACACTCTTTGTCTTTGTCAAGAACAAGCAGCCCCAAGGTGGCTGCCAGAACGCTTGAAAACAGGTTAATGGCTTACCACAACCCAGGGGAAACCTTCCCCCTGAGGATGATTCCTTTTCTCTTGCAGATGCAGCTAGAACTCCAGACATGGACCATCCTGTTTGAATTTATTAAATAACAGATTAATCTCTTGGTTTCTAAGCCCATACAGGTTCATCACCATACACATTGCCTTGATATGGCAGACTGCGGCATTGAGATCTAGGATTTACCCCAGGCTTTTAATTAGTGTTTTGCCATGAGCTTGTTCCAGTGGGAAACAGCCCCCCTTCTTTTTCTTATTTAGAAAACCCTTCTTATTCGTAACTCCTGACCATTCAATGGGCAAGACCTATTGCCATAAGGGATAGGTTCGCCCCTCCTCCTATAGGCCCCTCCGCTTGGGGGAGGATGCACCTATGGGAGGAAGAAAAAAATGCTCTAATCAAGGGTGCAGGTAAGACTGCAGGGGGATGGATCCGCGAGATCCCAAAACCCAAGACCCCTGAGTGGCAAGCTCTGGTGCATGACGGTTGGCATGCATACCCACAAGCCGTCTCCTCAAAAAACATGCCAGGGCCTGTAAAAATTCCCCTCCCCGAGTGAGGACGCTCGCTCAGAGCAGAGAAAAACCCTGGGCCCTTAGAGGAACAGAGCCTCTGTCACCCCCTCAAAAAGAGCAGGCAACAATTGATGGTCAATTTTCTAAATAAGAAAGGGGGAGATGTTGAGAGCCCTGCAGGGAGTCTCTCTGCATGATAAGCTTAACTATCTCGCTGGAACATCTCTCGAGGCTATTTACAGAATCTGGTCTTTGCATCCTGCCCCAAACAAAGACCAGGTAGCTGCTATTGACCACCTTTTCACACTGCCCTAAGCAAGCATCCTGGAGCTGCTATGCCCAATGAAAAAGCTTCCTTATTCTAAGCATATAAATACCCCAGTGTGAAAAATAAAATTTGGCAGCTTGATCAGAATCCTTGTCTTGCTGTCCTTCTTCGTGTCTCTTGTCCCTTCATTCCTTCTCGCTTAGGTTCACCACCCTCGTTGAAGTCCTGCGGGTCGGGACAGTACATCAGCCAGTAGAGTCAGCTGCAGACATTAGATACATAAAGAGAACCAGCCTCTTGGCCCTATCACAGAATTGTCAGAACTTAGAAAACAGAGTGTTGCCTGTTAAATTACTTTTCATTTCAGTATGAGGAAGAACAAAGTACAAATTAAATTTAGATGTGGAGTGCCAGTCAAAAGGATCTTCCTAGCAATCTGAATTTCTTTAAGGGTGTCTCCCTTCTGTGGGCACCCCTATAAATGAAGGGAGTTGGATACTATGCAGGACCCAGTCCTACATGTTAGAATCTGCTAAGGACTTAAAAAACCCTGGAGGGGCTGGGAAGGTGGTTCAGTGGTGTGAGTGCTTGCCTTGCATGCATGAGGCCCTGGGTTCAATTCCTCAGCACCACATAAGCAGAAAAAGCTAGAAGTGGTGCTATGGCTCAAGTGGTAGAGCGCTAGCCTTGAGCTGAAGAGCTGAGGGACAGTGTCCAGGCCCAGAGTTCAGGAACCATGACTGGCAAAAAAAAAAAAAAAAAGAAATGTACTTTAAAAACCCTGGATATAGGACTGGGAACCACCTTAGAGTGCTTGCCTAGCATGAATGAAGTCCTGGGTTTGATTCCTTAGTATTATGTAAATAAAGCCAAAAGTGGCACTGTGGTTAAAGTGGTAGAGCACTAGCCTTGAGCAAAAAGAAGCTTGACAGTGCCCAGTCCCTGAGTTCAAGCCCCAGGACTGGCAAAAAAAAAGAGCCAAAAACCCTGGGGCACTGGTGGCTTAACTCATACCTGTAATCCTAGCTACTCAGGGGACAGGGAACTGAGGATGGTGTATCAAAGCTCGGCAGAACAGGGAAATCTCTGAGACTCTTATGTTCACTTAACCAGCGAATAACCAGAAGTGGAGGTGTGGCTCAGATGAGAGAGTGCTAGCCTTGAGCACAAAAGCTAAGGGACAGTGCCTAAGCCCTGAGTTCAAGCCCTAGTACCAGCACACACAAATAAAAACAAATCCTAGTTGTTCACCCTCTATCCCAGGCCAATAAATCAGTAAGGCTGGAACTTGACCCAGCCATAGCCTAGTGATTTCTCTTGATGGTCATTTTGAGAGGTCACTGTCCCACCAATTGTTTTCTGAGCTTTAAAACACCACTAGGCCTTTTCATTTAAGCAGTAGGTCAGCTGACATTCCACTAGATGGCACCTTCCAGCAAACTTCTGTGGGACCAGAGAGATCTTACTCTGGCTCTAATGTCAAAGGATGTACAGAAAGCAGGGCATGGTGGTCTTTGCTGGCAATATGGGGTCTGCCATGGATGAAAAGATTGAATTTGTTGAATAGCAACTGGCTGGTGAGTGTAGGAGCCACAGAAAGATAAGACTGGTCCTTGTTAGGAAACAGGCCAGGAAAGGAGACAGCTCCAATCTAATCAGAACTGATTCCCCTCTGTCCTGCTGGCTTAGACAATCAGAACACTCTATTCTCTGGCTACAGGGATCAGTCCAGAGGGGAGCATCTGTACTCCAGAAGACAAATGTGAAACAAGAGGTGCAATTCTGCAGGTGTTATGTAGACTAAGTCAAGGAAATAGTAGCCTCTCCATTCAGATGAGACAGTATTGGATGTAAGTCTCCATGTGAGGCTTATCCAGGACATCTTGCTTAGGCTCAGCCAGACCATACAGAATACCTCCCTGAGCTTCTTTGTTTTGTTTTCCTGTTGGGTTCAGGGGGAGGAGGTAGGGGACCTGTCAAGGCCAAGGTTTCCTGTGGTACTCAGGAGCCCCTTGGGAACTAAGACTATTGCAGAAAGCATGATTGAATGGTGTGTGCAGGGGAAGCCTGATGCCAGCAGAAAGCTGCTGGTTTGTTTGTTTGCCCTGTTGTGTTTACACAGGATTCTGATAGATAACAGGACATCAGGAAGTTCATGACATTACCCTAGTGATCAGTGTGAAGACCTATTCTTCTTTTTTTTGATATGGGGCTTGAACTCAGGGCCTGGGTGCTGTTCCTGAGCCCCTTTGTGCTCAAGGCTGGTGCTTACCACTTGAGCCCCAGCACTACTTATGGTTTTTGAGTGGCTAATTGGAGAGAAGAGTCTTACTGGGACTTTTTCCCGGGCTTGCTTTGAACCATGATCCTCAGATCTCAGCCTCCTGAGTAGCTAGGATTACAGGCATGAGCCACTTACACCTGGCTGAAGACCTGTCCCTGAGTATCCTTAATCCATACTGCTTCCTGATATCCTGTTACTTACCTCTTGAATCTGACCTTTGATCATAAACTGAGACCACTCCAAGCTAACACATCCTCTCTGACCCATTAAAAGCAGAGGACAGAAGCTCAAGTGTTCTATCCCAGATTCCCCTCATCTCTCTCTTGACAAATGCATGCACAGAAGTCTTTTCTACTGTCACTGGACAGAATGGGCTCAGAGCCACAGTAAAGTGATGTTCTGTTGGTGGTGGTTTGTTTTTCTCCAGATCTCTATCTAGCATTGTGCCACAGGTTGGCTGTGTCCACAAGCAATGCCCCAGTTCCTCTCACACAACCTTCTTGAAACTACCTTGTCTCTGGGTTTCCATCACTGCCCTTCCCAGCACCTGACAGTTCTAGGGCTGAGCAGCCCATACTGTTTCTAGCCTAATGTGACTACATTATCCCTTGCGATCACCCCTACCTTATCTTATTGTTCTACGCAATTCTCAAACTTTCCAGAGTAAGAATACCAAGCCCCTAATTTTTTCTGAGAAAAAGTCAGAGGAAAATGGAGCTGAGAAGTAACACAGTTCAACCCCTGACATCATCTGTGTCTTTACTCCAACTGACCTCCCACACAAAAATTACCTAAGAATGCTGATTTTTTATTGCCTACTAAATGGGAATTTATAATTCCCCTTTAGGCCTGCTCTAGGAGACATATTTCAGATGTCTGCAGAAAGAACTCCTGATTGGCACCCTGTTCTAAAATGGCTAAATTTTCTGCTTTGTGGGCTGGCCTCCACCTCCTCTATGGGCTAGATGTTGACCTAGGATCTGCCTGGCTGGCATCAGAAGGTAGAGGATTAGCTGAGCCATTTAGACTTTCTCAGACTCTGAGATCAAGGAACACACAGGAAAGAAGGAAGCAATTACAGATATAACCTCACTAATTCCCACCAAATCCTAGGTAGGTAGGTTCTATTCTCATTTCCATTTTTCAGATGAGAGAACTTAACCAGCCATCCCCTTTCACACTTATTTACTCATCTATTCAACACATATTTAATAACTTACCAGGCCTGGCATTGGTGCTCATGCCTGTAATCCTAAACTATTTGGGAGGCTGAGATCTTAGGATTGAGGTTCAAAGCCAGCCTGGGCATAATAGTCCATTAAACTCAAGTGCTAGAGAGACGGTCTTGAGCAGAAAAAGCCAAGTGAAAGAAATAAGGCCCTAGCACAAAACAAAGAAGGTTCTTTTCCCACAAACCAATCTATCACACACCAGGCTCTTTAGCAGGTGCTAGGATTCAATGATGGACAGGCAAATGGGTCCCAATCTCACATAAATCATTCCATGTATAACAATTGTGTTAGGTACCAGCAAGGGAAAAGGTCATTATGGCTGTTACGAGCAGATCTAGTATTAGAACTAATTCTTGCTGGAATCTAAGTTCAATATTCAGGAAAAGTTCCACTATGCTAACTCACCTGGGCTGTTCACCAAGAGAGACACTGGTTTAGCCAATGAACCTCTTGTCCCTAGTTACTGAATATTCTTTCTCTCACTTTCTCTTCTTTTTCCTACCCCCTCAGCAAAAGGCAGACAGTGCAGTATGCTTTGTACATGCATTCTGGCATCAGCTTCAAGTTTGCATAGCAATTTTCAGTGCATTGGGCTACACCTTGCTTTTCTTATATAAACGATCCTGGAGATCACACCATATACATACAGATTTTCCTATTCTTTTCTTCCAACTGTGAAATATTCCATGATGTGAGTGAATTTCAGATAATGGATAGGTTATTTGGAATCATTATTAATTAATTAAAATTATGCCAGAATCAGTAGCTTTGTTTACATTCTGTTCTATAACATGGAAGTAAATCTTTTTCATCTTTTTGATTGTGCTGGTCTTGAGGCTTGAACTGAGGGCCATGAGCTTTTATGCTCATGGTTAACAATCTACCACTTGCACCAAACCTCCACTTTCAGGGTTTTTTTTTTTTTTTTTTTTTTTTTTTTTGTCGGTCGTGGGGCTTGAACTCTGGGACTGGGCACTGTCCCTCAGCTCTTCAGCTCAAGGCGAGCGCTCTACCACTTGAGCTACAGCACCACTTCCCAGGGTTTTTTTTTTTTAGTTAATTGGAAATAAGAGTCTCATAGGCTTTCCTACACTAAGCTGGCTTCCAACTACAATCCTCACATCTCAGCCTCCTGAGTAGCTAGGATTTCAGGCATGAGCCATTTTAAAACATGTATTTAATATAAAGATTTACACTTCCTAACCCAACACCAATGGTTCATATCTATATTCATAGCATCTCAGGAGCTTGAGACCTGGAGGGTTGGTGTTCAAATCCAGCTCAGGCAGATAAGTCCACAAGGCACCCATCTCCAATTAGAGGCAAAAGTGCTGGACTAGAGACAAGACTCAAGTGACAGAGTACCAGCCATCAGCATGTGAGCTAAGCAAGAACAAGAAGCCCTAAGTTTATAACCTCCATCATCTACAAGGTTTTTTTTTGCCCGTCCTGGGCCTTGAACTTAGGACCTGGGTACTGTCCCTGAGCCTCTTTATGCTCAAGGCTGATGCTCTACCACTTGAGCTACATCATGACTTATGGCTTTTTGTGAGAAGTTTATTAGAGATAAGAGTTTTAAAGACTGAGCTAGCTTTGAGTTTTTATTTTCAGATTCTCAGCTTCCTGAGTAGCTAGGATTACAGGTGTGAGCCACCAGTGCCCAGTAATACTTCTAACTTCTCTTAAAATGTCTAAGATCTCCTGGATGCCAGTGGTTCACACTGTAATCCTAGCTACTCAGGAGGCTGAGATATGAGGACAAAGGTTTGAAGCCAGCCAGAGCAAGACAGTCTATGGGACTCTTATCTCTAGTTAACCACAAAAAAAGCCAGCAGTAAATCTGTGGTTCAAGTCCCTGAGAAAAAAGCTCAGGGACAGAGTCCAGTACTTGATTTCAAGCCTGAGGACCAGCACATAAATATGCAAGATCTGGGCAATACTAGGCACACTGTCCTTCAAGGTAATTACAAGTTGAGGCAGGGGTTATCAGATACTTGACTTTAGAAGTTTAAGCTGGTGAAATTTCATTATGAATACATGAAGGCTTCATAAATTTACAGATGCTGAGGGAAGACTGGAACCCAGTCTCCCAGACTCTGAGTCCACAGACCCTCGTAGCCTCAACTAGAAAAGGAGGAGAGAGCAAGAGGTGACAAGTTCTAAATATTCTCAGGTTGGGGAAGGACAGGGGTTATTTGAAAGTTGGCTCTGTGCACAAACAGCCAGTTCCAGACTCTGACCACACCACCAATTTATGCTGAAGGAAGGGGCTAGACACTGCAGTCCAACAGACTCGATAGCATCCCAGTTCTGTTCCTGTGTGACCACCGCCTTGTCTCATCACCTCTCTGAGTCTCCTGTCTGGTCTACAGAGCAGGGATGAATGAAAACATTAGGGAAAAATGGAGCAATGCTTAATTCTGTTTTCTCCACCCCTCCCTGCCCTCCATCTCATCCACCAAGCCACATATTTTGAGATTTGTTGTGCTCAGACATCATTGAGCATGCTGACTTGTGGTGGCTTCCCAGAATTTGCATGCAGGCCCACATCATGCTCCATGCTCATCTTTACAGTACAGGCCCATCACTGGCCTGAGTGGGAAAATGGCAGACCTCTGTTCCCTGCAGTGGTCACAAACCTCTCCTGTCTTCAGAGCCCTAGCACCTGATGGCTCTGCCTCTCCATGATGGATCCCACAGTGGACATGGAGACCACAGGGACCTACCACCACAGGCGGTGGTCACGGCCTACTGTGAGCAAGGGAAGAGAGGAGGGGGCCTCTAACTGCCCTCCCAACTCAGGCGTGGAAGGCAGATCCCACAGGGATGACCATGAGGGGTCAATCTGACTATTTTAGGGTACAAAGGCAGGCATAGCCCAGGGTGACTCCTCCAGCTGCCCTCAGGCTCATGGCACCATAGCGTTCTCTGAGAAAGAGAGAATCTGCTAATAAATATGGCCTGGCTGCCAACAGGATGACCGTGTGATTCATTTGAGGAATGAAATGCCATTTATTCTTTTAATAATAACAACAACAATATTAATAAATCACTCATACACTTTCCCAGTATTGTTTTCTTTTGCCTGTCCTGGGGCTTGAACTTAGGGCCTGTGTTGCCAGGTTCAGCTGTGGGTCAAGTTCTCTTGCACCAGCATATGGCAAAGGAATTCATACACTTTTCCCAGGCCCTGACTTCAAGCCACAGGACTGGGAAAGAGAACAAGCCCTGGGGCTGAAAACAAACAAACAAACAAAAAACTTAGAGAGTTTGTTGGGTTCTCCTCACCATTTTTTTGGCCAGTCCTGCAATTTGAACTTAGGGTCTGGGTTGTCTCATTCAGCTGTGGGTCAAGTGCTATTGTGCCAGCATAAGACAAAGTAAATTTAAACACCATTCCCAGGCCCCTGACTTCAAGCCCTAGCACTGGCACCAAAATAATGAATTTTTTAAAAACACCTAAAATGGGGGCTGGGAAGGTGGCTCAGTGGTAGAGTGCTTGCCTTGCATGCATGAGGCCCTGGGTTCGATTCCTCAGCACCACATAAGCAGAAAAAGCCAGAAGTGGCCCTGTGGCTCAAGTGGTAGAGCGCTAGTCTTGAGCTGAAGAGCTGAGGAACAGCACCCAGACCCAGAGTTCAGGCCCCATGACTGGCAAAAAAAAAAAAAAAAAAAAAAAAAAACACCTAAAATGTTTGTTGGGACCTCCTTGCCATTTTCTTTCTAATTTTTTTTTTTTTTTTTTTTTTTTGCCATTCCTGGGATTTGAACTCAGGTCTTGGTTTCCTGTTTAAGTTGTGTGTCAAGTGATAGAGCATCAGTCTTGAGCAAAAAAAGGTCAGGCACAGTCCCGAGGCCCTCACTTTATGACCCATGACTGGCAAAGGGGGGGGGGGAACATAAAGCAAACATAGAATGTTTGTTGAGACCTCCTGGCCATTGTTTTTTGCCAGTCCTGGGGCTTGAACAAAGGGCCTCAACTGCCCAGTTTGTCTGTGGGACAAGTGGTAGTGCCCCAGCCTAGTGCTAAGAAAACTCAGACAGTTCCCAGGTCAAGACCCAAGACTGGCAAAGAGAAAATGCTTCAGTATTTTGAAGGGGGCAAAATATGTAAACCTTTTATTGTGATCTCCACACCACTCATTTTACAGTCCTGGGATTTGAACCTAGGGCCTGGGTTGCCCAGTTCAGCTGTAGTTGAAATCGTAGCATGCCAGCATAGGGCAAACAAATCTCAGGCACATTTCCCAGGCCCTAATTTCAAACCCAAGGCCTGGCAAAAACAAAAACAAAAACAAAAACGGCACAAAAATTTTATTGGATCTCCCTTTATTCTCTTCCTTTTCATTTTTCTTTCTTTCTTTTTTTTAATCTTTTTTGTTGCAACTCCTGTGATTTGAACTCAGGGCCTGAGTTGAATTTGTTGGGGTGTTGGTGATGTGGTAGATAGAGCACTGGACTTGAGCAAAAGAAGCTCAGAGATAGTTCCCAGGTCCTGCGTTCAAGCTCTGGGACTGGACAAAACAAAACAAAACAAACAAAAAACCCACAAAAACTTTGTAATGATCTGCCTTACATTCTCTTTCTCTTTTTTCTTTCCTTTTTTCTTTCTTTCTTTTTTTCCTACTCCTGGGATTTGAGCGCAGGGTCTGAGTTGCGCTGTTCCCTCAGTTTTTTCACTCCATGGTAGCAATCTAAAAGTTGAGCCACAGCTCTACTTCTAGCTTGAGCTAGCTGTTTGGAGACATGCTTTTCATGGCCTTTCCTCCTTCTAGGGCTGGACTCCCACTGAGATCTTCCTGATTTCAGCTTCCTGAGGGAGCTAGAATGAGCACCACTGCCCCATAAATGATGAACCAAACAAAAACAAAAACACACAAAAAGTTTGTTGGACTTCCCCTCCATGTTCCTCCTTTTTCATTTTCTCTTTATTTTTGTGCCAATCCTGAGACGTGAGCACCAGTGCCCCACATACAAAAACATACAAAAAATATGAATGAGACTCGAGGAGGAAACAAATGAACACCCCTCTGTCCAGCAGACTCCATCCATCTTCAGTCGGGACATGCATGTCCAGAAAGATATTCTGGTTTGTAAAGTAAAAGATGATTGTCAGGCAGAGTGAGGTATTTGGATGTTAAATAGATTTTAATTTAATATGGAAGAGGTTGTGCACTCTCTATAGCTAAAACGAATTGTAAATGTCAGTCTAGAGCCAGGTTATTATGATAAACTTTTCCTGAGGTTTGGAAGGTACTGTCAAGCCAGGAGGGCACTGATATATAATCTTAATTATATATAGTGAACAAATTAATATATACTTTATATTATATAAAATATAATCATTAAGCTGGGTGCTGGTGGCTCACACCTGTAATCCTAGCTACTCAGGAGGCTGAGATCTGAGGATCATGGTTCAAAGCCAGCCTTGGCAGGAAAGCCCATGAGATTATCTCCAATAAACCACTAGAAGTGGCACTATGGCTCAAGTGGTAGAGCACTTGCCTTGAGCTGAAGAGCGCAGGGACAGGGCCCAAGCCCAGAGTTCAAGCCCCACGACTGACAAAAAACAATGTATATATATATATAATAATTATAAAATAATACTAAATATATATTTATGTATAGCACAATACATAAATATATTTAATAAAATGAAGTATATTATAATATAATATAAATGTATACAATATAATTATATAAATATATTAAATTATGTCATATATTAATACACATTTAATATGTTTAATGTAATATTAATATATGTTATGCATTTAAAGTTTAGTATTTGTTGCCAGAGCAGTACTAAACACCTAGACAGCTGCAAGGCACAAACACATTGTATTAGACCTCTGATACTGAAAGATTAAAAATTAGAGTTACCTTTTTACAAATGCTAACTGCTGGTTTTGCTTCTGTAAACTTGCTAGCACTGACCCTTCCCCTCCCTGGAGATATAGAAAAAGCTTCGGAGTCTAGGAGTCTAGGTGTCGGCCCTGGGACAAGCCCTGTAGTCGTAAATAAAGAGCTAACAAATAATTTCCCCAAATGGCCAAATGGGACCCAAGATAAGGAACAAAGAGTATGTTCCTCGGCATTCCTGTGCAGAAATTCCCAGTTTAGGGGGCTCAAGATAAGGGCCATCTGGTGAGCTCTGCAGACTAGGCCAAATTGTTAATCAATCACAAACTTGTAACACTGTAAATCTCCTAACCCTTATCTCCCAGAGTGCCTACCTTTGTCTGCACTAATTGTCTTATTACAAAGAGTGTTATAAACTTCCCCGTGTAGTAAACTGAGCCAATCCCGGGGAACCTGGGGTCTTATGCTAATCCTGGGGCTTTTGTCTTTAAAAGTGCCTGTAACCGCTGCTTGGGGCTCCCTGTCTGCCCTGGACAGAGAGCCCGTTTGCGCAAACGCCAAATAAACTCCTCTTGCTTATTGCAGCTGCTGGTTTGGAGTCTTGGTTCTTGGGGTGCCCTCCCATTGAAGAAAGCACCCCAGGGGGTCTGGGGTCTTTCAATACTTTTATTTTGTGTGTATTCCTCTGCATTATTTTATTGAATTAACTTTTGGCATTGAATGTCTCTTATATGTCTAAAAGGTATGTTTCATGAAATCTCATTTTCTGGTATTTTTTAATGTTGTCTCTAAGCTTTTACTAATTTCTCAGACTAATTAAGCTATATATACTAGATTTATCATGTTAAGAAAACCATGGAATGGGACAAACACTAGAAAGTTCATTTTTAGCACCTTTAGAACAGTATAATCATATTAAAACTGATTTGTCCTAATATTTATAAATATGATACTTTTTCATATCAAGTTGAGTAGATATTATATAATATACATATATTATGCATAATATACATATATTATGCAGTTACATCAAAACTTTTTATTTTACTTTACAAGCTCACTCACTCCCATGTACATAGTAGGGGGTTTTTGTACACAATCACACATTCATTTAAGTTCTGGATTTATGAGAAATGAATTAGGCCAATATAAAATCTTCATGAGTTAATAAACTTATTTTTGTCAATAGTAGGGTTTGAACTCAAGGCTCAGATTTGCTTGGCTTGTTTGAATAGCACTAAAATACTTGAGCCATGCTTCTAGTCTGGCATTTTACTGGTTACTTAGACATGGAGTCTCATCTTTTCCTGCCCTGGATGGCCTTGGGCTGATGATTAAATTGAACAAATTAATAGTGGCCAATGAACATTCTGAAACTGCAGAGTAGTACCAGATTTGGACAGACCCCTCTGGCTTGGGGTTATCTGTTCCCTTACTTTGTGTCACATCCTCCAGGATTTGCAGAAACACAGAGTCCAGGGATTATAGACTGCTGCTTTCATGCAGAATTATGGGTGAATACTCAACTGATGCAGATATGAGGAGTGACAGAAGCTAATGGCTAGATGTAAGGTGAAGGAATGTGAGAAGAGGACAGGTTACAGAGATAAATATCAGAAACCTATTACCCTCCTCTATAGATAGAGCCTCAGGACTCTCTCCCTTCCAGGCCCTGAGGCCCTCATGCGCTCAGTGTTTCCTAGTCACCCAGTTGAATCTGGATCCTATGTCAATGAATGATGACTAGAAACTTCAACTGAATGAAGGAATTTCCAGTGAATTCTTTTTTATTTTAATGCCAATGACAAAGAACATAAGTATTACAAAGCTTTCCCATGTCCATTAAAATATACAATATATTATACATGTACATGGAATAGATATGTAATATATGGAGTAAATATGCAATAGCTATGTAATAGGCATGTGATAGATAGGCAATATGTATTTGTAATATTAAATGTAATATATGTTTAATATATTAATTTATATATGTCCTTATTGTACCATATGAAGTCTTTGATATTCAATAACATGTTAAATTCAAATAAAGGCCTTACCCCATATGGTTATGGTTTTTATCCCTTATGATTCATATGAAATTGAGTTTGAGCAACAGCTCTAGGCTGGGCCCCTACATGGGTAGGACTTTTCTCCAGTAGAAACTCTATGGGTTTGAGTAAGGTTCCTACAGAGATAAAAAGCTCTGACACTGTAAATATTTATGGGGAAATTCTAAGATGAATGTTTGCTGATGTTTTCTCATATTTCTATACTTAGGAAGAGATATAGAACTCTGCATAGGTGGCAGTACCTTCATGAGCCACTAGAGCCTTTGGAATCCTTGAAGAAGCATCATTGGCTCATCATCGCCCATAATGAAATTTTTTATTGGGTTCAGTTCCTTAGTTGTGTTAGACTCTTGAGTTAAATTTAGAAGTTCATTTGAACTTTAGAGTATAATCTCACACAGGCAGGATAAGTGCATGGAACTTTACCTGCCACAGGATGAGGCAGAATTGAAGGATTTTTGTCAAAAAAGAGGACTGGGTAAAATATAGCTTGGAGTACAAAGAAGCGTGTATCTCCTGGCCTTCAGTGGCCACCTACACTTATCCATAGCCATTGGCCCAGATGGAGATATTTGTTGCATAGTTGTACCCAAGTGGCCTTTTGGTTGGTCCACTGTTCAAACAATGAGTCAGACTTCCTTCCACAGCCTGGTGTACAGAGAAACCCTCAGGCTAAATGGGGAACAGTTAGGAGAGCCCTGGAACATCCACTGTCATATAAAATAATTATATTCCAAGTACATTTCCTAGTTTAGTACCTTTCATCATAGCTACTACTCAGGAGCTTCACCAATAAAAATACAGCCATATATACACAGACATGGAGTTATTGCCATTTTTTGCATGTCATGGGGTTTAAACACTTGGCCTTGGCAATGTCCCTCAGCTCCTTTGGCTCAAGGATAGCACTCTACCACTTGAGCCACTGCCCCACTCCTGTTTTTTTCTGGGATTCATTGGAAATGAGTGTCACAGACTTTGCTGCCCCAGCTGGATTTGAACCTGGATTCTCTACATCTCAGCCTCTTGAGAAGCTAGGGTTACAGGTGGGAGCCACTGACACCTGGCTTTCTTTTCTTATTTTTTAATTTTGAAAATGTGAATGCTTTAACAGTGTCATTCCAATGTTTTGAATTTGTAAATAAACTACCCCATGTTTTTTATAGCTACTTTCTCTGAGAAGGATTTTCTCACCTCATCTTTCACTTTGGTAATAGTTTTCAAACTAAATGGGAGAAATGACTGTCACAGGAATTGGGAGAAAATGTCAGTACAACTTGCCAATTCTGTCTCATAGTATCAATTTGCAGCCCATTTACTGTCTCAGGACAAGAGGACTGAAAGCTGGAGTGGTCTTCATTCTATTGTATCATTCCTTTTGCCTGTAAAATGATCTAATAGTTGTTATTTGTGTCCCCAGCCTTAAGTATCTATAATATGATAGAGGCATCTTCATGTTTCTATTTTTCTCTAATCTTTGTCAAGATTTAGACAAAGATTTGTACAGAGCAGCTCTTCAGTGAATCCCTTGAAAAAAGCTACTTTAAGAGTCCTCAGAAAGAGCACAGCCTAGAGGCTGTCTTCCCTATGCTCCGTGAGGTCATGGGTCAGTCTCTGTTGTTGGCCATTATTGAAGATAGTCACAGAGCTGTCCTTGGTCATACAGTCAGGTTACAGAGCTTAGCCAGGACTTAGCTGACATCAGAAAACTGTAGCCCAGATTCCAGAGATCTTTCCTTTACACTACCTTACTTAAACTACCTATGCTGGCTTAATAAATTGCTCTGCCCATTGGCCACAGACATGACAGGTGTCCATTTGCTGTTTTGTGTTGTTGTTATTTTTTTTGTTTTTTGGTCAGTAGTAGGGCTTGAACTCTGGGCTTGGGCACTGTCCCTGCACTTTTCAGCTCAAGGCGAGTGCTCTACCACTTAAGCAACAGCGCCACTTCCAGTTTTCTAGTAGTTTATTGGAGATAAGAGTCTCACAGACTTTCCTGCCCGGGCTGGCTTTGAACCGTGATCCTCAGATCTCAGCCTGCTGAGTAGCTAAGATTACAGGTATGAGCCACCCCGCCCATCTCCATTTGCTGTTTTGAATATCTTATGCTGTCATTCTGGTTTGCCTTTTAGATCTTTTGTGTCAGCATGGATGATGTCAGAGGATAATAACTTGGATATTCCAAACAAATAGAGAAACTGCTGTAGCTCAGGTGTTAGAGCACCAGTTTTGTGTGAGAAAGCTGAGCAAGAGTTTTAGGCCTGAAGTTCAAGACTCAGTATGGGGAAAAAAGAATATAAATGCATTATTGGAAACAAAAGCTTCCCCCCCTTTTTAGGTCAGCAGAAAACTAGGTGTAAGGCAGGGAATCTTTTAGATACTAAACCATACACCTTTTTAAAAATTTTTATTATTTTTTTTTGGGGGGGTACGTTTATGGGGCCTGAACTCTGGGCCTGGGCGCTGTCCCTCAGCTCTTCAGCTCAAGGCTAGCAGTCTACCACTTGAGCCACAGCGCCACTTCTGGCTTTTTTTCTGCTTATGTGGTGCTGAGGAATCGAACCCAGGGTCTCAAGCATTCAAGGCAAACACTCTACCACTGAGCCACCTTCCCAGACCACACCTTTATTTTTTAAAGAAATCTTTCCTCAGTTAATAAGTTACCTTCTCAGAAGATCTTCATAGCTGTTAGGTCAGTCTGTTAGGTCAGTCTCAGCAGATGTGATACAAGCTAGATAACAGATGTAATCTAAGTTACATTGCAAAAAAGGCACATAATTGACTTTTTTTTTTGGTTGGTGGTGGGCTTGGTCCTGGCTCTCAGCTCTTCTCAAGGCTAGCGTTCTGCCATTTGAGCCACGGTGCCACTTCCTGTTTCTGAGTGGTTTATTGGAGACATGAGTCTCCTGCCCAGACTAGATTTGAACTGTGATCCTCAGATCTCAGCCTCCTGAGTAGCTAGGATTATAGGTGTGAGCCATGGGCGTCAGGCCTATAACACTTTTTTTTTTTTTTATTAATGGTGCAAGGGTTTGGACTCAGCCTTGTGTTTGCTCAACTTATTTGCTTGGCTAGTACTCTACCCCTTGAGCCATGTCTCCAGTCAGTTTTTTGTTGCTTATTTTGTTGCTTATTTTAGAGATGGAGTCTTGTGGACTTTACTGCATGCACTGAACCACAATCCTGTAATTCTCATCTTACTGAATAGCTAGGATTATAGGCATGCTGTGATTTTTTTCTTTCTTTTTATATCCCAGACGTTGGCAGTAATCCTTAAAAGCAAAATAATCAAACAGCCAGCCGAGAGACTGTGGCTTATGCCTATAATCCTAGTATTCAGGAGGTTGAGATCTGAGTATTGCAGTTTGAAGCCAGCTGGGGGTATAACAATCCCTGTGAGACTCTTATCTCTAATGAACCACTCAAAATCTGGAAGTGGTGCTATAGTTTAAAGTGGTAGACTTCTACCCTTGAGCAAAAGAGCTCAGGGACAGCACCCAGGCCTGAGTTCAAAGCCCATGACAGACAAAAAAAGTCAAGCAAATTAGCTAAATAGGAAGAAATTATTTATTATTTTATTTTGGTATATGTTCCAAATTTATATATGATCGATATGCGGTATATATGTATAATATTAAATGTAATATGTGTAATTATATTCATTTATATATGTGCTTATTGTACTGTATGCAGTCTCTGGTGTTGAATAATGTTAAATTCAAATAAAGGCATTACCCCATCAGTTACATGGTTATGAGTTTTCTCCCTTATGATTCATATGAAATTGAGTTTGAGCAACAGTTATAGAACTGTTCCTACAACTTGGCTTAAAACATGGCCTAGAACTCTGAGTCAATATTCACCTCCATGTTAAGTTAGTAGTTTATTGGGTTTTGATCTCTTCTTCATTTTTTTTTTTTTTTGGTCGGTTGTGGGTCTTGAACTCTGGGCCTGGGTGCTGTCCCTCAGCTCTTCAGCTCAAGGCGAGCGCTCTACCACTTGAGCTACAGCGCCACTTCCGGTTTTCTGGTGATTTATTGGAGATAGGAGTCTCACGGTCTTTCCTGCCCGGGCTAGCTTTGAACCACGATCCTCAGATCTCAGCCTCCTGAGTAGCTAGGATTACAGGCGTGAGCCACCAGAGCCCGGCTCTCTTCTTCATTTTTTGATAGTTGTTCTTGGAATAGAGCCCTTCTTCTCACTTAATATTATTTTGAACCTTACAGATCTGTATCAGTAGCATAGATAAAGACCAGAGATAATGGATATAATCTTATTGTGTTCTGAAATGTGTTTTATGAAGTTATGTCATGTGGATTTGTTTTTTTCTTTTTCTTTTTTTTTTTTTTTTTTTTTGCTGGTCCTGGGGCTTGATCTCAAGTTCTGTACCTGTCCCTGAGCTTCTTTTGCTCAAGGTGAACACTCTAACAGTTAAGCCATAATGCCATTTCCATTTTCTCTAAGAGGCTCATGGAGTTTCCTGCCTGGGCTGGCTTTGAACCACGATTCTCAGATCTGGCTGGCAGGTGAGAACCACTGGCACTTGGCTGGATATTTTGTGTCATTTTTATTCTTTGGTAGTGGTAAGGTTTAAACTCAGGGCTCCGGCTTGCTAGACAAGTGCTCTACCACTTCTCCCATGCTTTTAGCCCTTATTCCTTTATTAATAGACCATTTGATTTCTCCATTCCCATATCCTTTCCAGATATGGTATTGTGCTTTTTTTTTTTTTTAGTTGTGGGGGCTAAACTCTGGGCCTGGGAGATAATCCCTCTGCTCTTCAGCTCAAGGCTAGCTTGCTACCAGTTCAGCCACAGCTCCACTTCTGGCTTTTTCTGCTTATGTGGTTCTGAGGAATTGAAGCCAGGGCCTCATGCATGCAAGGCAAGCACTCTACCACTGAGCCACCTTCCTAACCCAGTATTGTGCTTTTTACCTGGGCTGGCTTTTGTCCATGATCCTACCTACTTCTCCCACGTAGCCTGTAAGGGGCTTGTGCCACTGTGCCCAACTTGCTCTTTAATATAAGTGTCTCATTAACTGTTTTCTGCTTGCAGAAAACAAGTGGATCATGCCACAATATTCCTATCATCAGCTCTATATATTTGTTAATTGAGAATGAATTATAAAATGTTGCCTGATTAATTAAGTCCTGGCAGAAAATGATTTTAGTGATAATTTGTAAACAATTCCTATACTCTGTCTCTCCAACTCCACTTTTTTAGGGGGTAGGGGAAATCATACTATAGTGCTAGAATTTGAAGATATAATCCTTTGGTACACCTGCAAGAATATTGTTCTATTCAAAATAGAACTTGGCCAGTCAGGAAAACATTATTACTTAAGTAAAAGACAGGCCTTTGTGAAAGCTTCAAAAAAAAGATTAATTAGACTTTGCCAGAGAACCACGCAGGCATCCAGGTACAGAGAACAAAGAATGGTTTACTGCCAGGAAGAAAGAGATTAAGAAATGTATCCAGAGCTGGGCACCAGGTGGCTCACACCTATAAACCTAGCTACTCAGGAGGCTGAGATCTGAGGATCATGGTTCAAAGCCAGTTCAGGCAGAAAAAGTCCGTGAGACTCTTCCTTCAATAAACCACTCAGAAAACTGGAAGTGGCACTGTGGCTCAAGTGCTAGAGTGCTAGCCTTGAGCTGAAGAGCTGAAGGACAGCACCCAGTCCCCCACCCCCACCCCCAACAACAACAACCAAAAGAAAGAAAGAAAGAAAGAAAGAAAGAAAGAAAGAAAGAAAGAAAGAAAGAAAGAAAGAAAGAAAGAAAGAAAGAAAGAAAGAAAGAAAGAAAGAAAGAAAGAAATATATCCAGGCTGGGCACTGATAGCTCACATCTGTTCATCTTAGCTATTCAGGAGGCAGAGATCTAAGGATCATACTTCAAAGCCAGCTTGGTCAGGAAAGTCCATGTTAGATTATTAGACTTTCCTGGAAAAACAATGCAGACATCCAGGTACAGAGAATAAAGAAAGGTTTATTGCCAGGAAAGGGGCCAGCAAGAACCCTTCTCACAGGGGAGAAGTGAGAAGCAGCCCCAGCTATTGTCTGAGGTGACCTATATAACTTAGGAGGTTTAGGAGGGGCTAGGAGGGGCTAGGAGGCAGAGACCCTGGTGTGGAAGTGTGGGCCGGGAGCTTCATCATGGCAGACTAGGATTTATGGCTGCTGTCCAAATAGTAGATAAGGGGTCCTGCACTGCCCAGACTTGGGGTCACTCTAAGGGGCTTGTGTTGCTTTATATGGTGGTAGCTCCCCCAGAGAAGTACCATCCCAAGGTTAAAAGGGTTGGAAGATGATTATTTACTGCCTTTACTACAAGGGCCTGGTGTTGCCTAGGAAAGGAGCATGCTAAGCTGTGGAGATGGGAAGGAGTGGACTAAGCTATGAGAAAGGAGCTCATTTCACTAACACATTGGGTTAGGAAAAGTTAAATACTCCATTAAAATTAATTGAAGCTGGAAAGAGTGGCACACACCTGTAATCCCTTCTACTCAAGAGGCTGATACCTGAGGATGGAGGCCAGCCTGGGCAGGAAAATCCTTGAGACTTTTCTTTTTTGGTCAGTTGTGCAGCTTGAACGTTGTGCCTGGGAATTGCCTTGAGCTCTTCAGCACAATGTGAGTGCTCTACCACTTGAGCCACAGCACCACATCTGGTGTGGGTTAATTGAAAATAAGACTCTCATGGACTTTCTTGCCTGGACTGACTTTGAACCATGATCCTCAGATCTCAGATTCCTGAGTAGCTAGGATTAGAGGCATGAGTCACCAGCTCCTGGCTTTGAGACTTATTTCCAATGAAGCAACCTCAAATAAGCCAGAAATGTGGCAGTGTCTCAGGTGATAGAACATAAGCTCTGAGCAAAAAGTCTCAGAGACTTGAGGCCTTGAGTACAAATCCGACGACCCCTCCCCCCACACACATAAGAAAATATTTGAATATTGTCCATTATAAGCCTAAACATTTAAGTATCCAAATATTCACTTGACATTCTGGTTTCTCTGCAGATCATAGCAATCTTTTTGCCTTTTATCTAGAATTCAGTGAATGAAGGACCTCCCCTTACATCCAGTAGAGAGACTATTTCTATTTGTGGGTATGTTCTGGCCAGGAGTTAAGGCAGATGTCATGCCATTCTGTAGGGAATTTGATGACTGAATTAGTTTCTAATTGATGCTGTTCTCAATTACCACAGACTTAATAGGCTCAAAACAATGCAAACATATTATCTCATAGTCTATGTTGGTCAGAAATCCTACATGAGTTTCCTGGGCAAAAATCTAGTGTGGGGGACTGGGAAGGTGGCTCAGTGGTAGAGCGCTTGCCTTGCATGCCTGAGGCCCTGGGTTCGATTCCTCAGCACCACATAAGCAAAAAGAAAAAGGCCAGAAGTGGCGCTGTGGCTCAAGTGGTAGAGTGCTAGCCTTGAGCTGAAGAGCTGAGGGACAGCGCCTAGGCCCAGAGTTCAGGCTCCACAACTGGACCAAAAAAAAAATCTAGTCTGGGCCACAGCACCACTCTGTAGCTAATATGTTATTCATTAATCCTAGTGATAATGTTAAAATTGCATAGTTTGAGCCTGGGGGCAGAATCTAAGCACAGTCAATTTGCTTTCTGAATCTAATTCCCTGTGGGTGAGTGGGGGGTGGGGATGGGAAGGGAGGTTCCCACAAAGTTCTTGTTTCCTTACTGGCTTGAAGCTTGGGACCACCCTTAGTTCTAGAGGCCTCTCCTGTCCTTGCACAGAACTTATGTGAGGAACTACCTTGTCAAAACATGGCAAACAATTCTCGGGGCTGCACTTCTCTCCTTCCTCTTCTGCCACATTTGACTCACTGCTGTTGTCCTCTGCTTTGCAGGTTTCATGTGAATGCATCAGGCCAAACTGACCATCTTTTTTGGTCTGGTGATGTCCTGGTGTAAATCAGCATTTGTTTTCCAGAGAATGATTTCAAAGTCAACAAATGCAGAACATACTTCATCCACCCTCACATTTTTATCCATCAATTTTCTATCCTCAAGAAAAGGTTTATCACCACAAACCATCTAAAAAAGCCCTATAGGAAGATTCAAATGATAGACAACAGATAGCTTATATTGGTGAGAATCTCTAAACCTGTTAAGACTGAGGCAAAGCCTTTAAGCACCGTTCAGACATTCCTATACAACATCAAACTCATACTAGTGAGAAAGCCTGCAAAACTGTAAAATGGGCAAAGCCTTTTCTAACTAAGGAAGCCTTAGAGAACAGAAGCCATTGATTCTACAGCTGCCCTCTAAATACATAACCTTAAAGCTTCTTTATCTTAACAGAAACATTCCTCCACCCCTACAGAGTTCCTGTGGGATAGAATCCCTACACATGTAAAGAGCAAAGCCCTGAATAGTTACTGAGCCTCCCTTTAATAGAATTCATAGTGGCCGGGCGCTGGTGGCTCACGCCTGTAATCCTAGCTACTCAGGAGGCTGAGATCTGAGGATCGCGGTTCAAAGCCAGCCCGGGCAGGAGAGACTGTGAGACTCCTATCTCCAATAAACCACCAGAAAACCGGAAGTGGTGCTGTAGCTCAAGTGGTAGAGCGCTCGCCTTGAGCTGAAGAGCTGAGGGACAGCGCCCAAGCCCAGAGTTCAAGCCCCACAACCGACAAAAAAAAAAAAATAGAATTCATAGTGGATAAAAACCTTAGCAAAGTAAATAATGTGCTAAATCCTTTATTCAAATTACACATTTTATACAACCACAGAGAATTCATACTGTACAATAAACTCATGCAAGGTATTAATATGGAAAATCTTTGCTCAAAAGACAAGCCTCTTGTGGGAAGGGATGAATGGAAAAACTGGGAGAGTGAAAGGGTAGTGATAACATTGTCCAAAAAGAAATAGATTCATGCCAGGTACAGGTAGCTAACAGCCGTCAAACTAGACGCTGAGATCTGATGATCACGGTTCAAAGCTACCCTGGCACAGAAGTCTGTGAGTCTGTGAGACTTTCATCTCCAATTAACCACTAGAAAACCAGAAGTGGCGCTGTGGTTCACGTGGTAGAGCACTAGCCTTGAGCTGAAGAGCTGAGGGACAAGATCCAGGCCCAGAGCTCGGGCCCCACAACTGTCAAAAAATAAATCAAGTAATATATATATTATATATATGAATTATTAGTAGAGAGAATATCCTATAAAAATGTAGCACATTATTCAACTGTTACCTAAAATGTACCAGACAAAGGGATGTGAAGGGTAAACAAAGGAGGAGGCTGCAATGCTTGGTAA
This sequence comes from Dipodomys merriami, assembly GCF_024711535.1. Taxonomy (NCBI): domain Eukaryota; kingdom Metazoa; phylum Chordata; class Mammalia; order Rodentia; family Heteromyidae; genus Dipodomys; species Dipodomys merriami. The sequence continues at coordinate 568,106 of NW_027206023.1, forward strand.
GAAATGTATGCATTATCCTGCCCATGTAATTGTAACCCCTTTGTACAGTATGTTCACAAATAAAATAAAATTAAATTAAAAAAATAAAATTAAATAAAATGTACCAGACAATGTTTGTTATCATGTTATAACTAAGGCTATCTTTCCATGTACTAGAGTGTATACTGATAAATTATTTCTGAAATATATATAGATGTATATCTATATACATCTATATATATATATATATACATTAATTCTAGAGGTAGAGTTAAAATTGTCATTCATCTTGAAAACTTGGAGAAAGTACACATAAAGTGGTTCAAGGACCTCAGGAGGAAAGAAGGGATCACTTCCCAGTGCTGAGGCCTTGGGCAGTGTGCCTGGCTGCCAGCATCACCTTCCCACAACCACAGATCAGCCAGACTGCCTCTAAGCCTAAGGTACCAGAGCCAAGAGGGCATGGCCAGGATTCTAATTTAAATACATGGAGACAGCAGAGAAAGAGCCCTGCTCTTCTACTTGGAGTGGGAAATTACATTGAGAATGTTTACTTGGCTCCCTCCCAATAATTCCAATGGTTTACAGGATCAAGGAAGGAAAATGTACTAGCACAGTTAGAGGACAGGCCTTCAAATCTGACTCAGAGTAAAACACCAATTCCCAAAGGCCAGAGAGCAGGGCCCTTGTAGGCTTCTGCTCCAGTGAACTACCTCACTATTGTTAACCTAATGATAGCCTGAGGCTTTCCCAGAACCTGAGGGAGGCATTTTAATTAAAGTCATTACTTCAACAGGCTGAGAAAAAGCCTGACTTCCTGTGTAACTCTAACAAATTTTTCAGTTTCCTGCCAATGCTGGCTGTCCTTGTAACCAATTAAGTTGCTTTTACAGCCTGCTTCTGTTTTGAACCTGAAATTCTGCCCCCTCATCTTGCAGACCTAGATCTATGCACCCATTCTGCCTTTGTGAAACTTCTCTATTCTTTATTTTGGGGGGGGGTCTGTGAAAGACCTCAGACACCCTGGGGTGCTTCCTTCAACGGGAGGGCACCCCAAGAACCAAGACTCCAAACCAGCAGCTGCAATAAGCAAGAGGAGTTTATTTGGCGTTTGCACAAACGGGCTCTCTGTCCAGGGCAGACAGGAAGCCCCAAGCAGCGTTTACAGGCACTTTTAAAGACAAAAGCCCCAGGATTAGCATAAGACCCAAGGTTCCCCGGGATTGGCTCAGTTTACTACACGGGGAAGTTTATAACACTCTTTGTAATAACAGTTGGCTCAGGGCAAGTCTAGGGGGAGTGGTCACCCTGGAGGGGAGTTTACATAGTTACAGGCTTGTGATCGATTAACATTTGGCCTAATTTGTTGGGCTCACCAGATGGTCCTTATCTTGAGCCCCCTAAACCGAGAATTTTTTACACAGGAATGCGGAGGAACATACTCTTTGTTCCTTATCTTGGGTCCCATTTGGCCACCTGTTAGTTTTTTGTTTTTTTTTTTTACGACTACAGAGCTTGTCCCAGGGCCAACATCTAGACTCTGAAGCTTTTTATTTATCTCCAGGGCGGTGAAAGGGTCAGTGCTAGCTCAAGCAAGTTTACAGAAGCAAAACCAGCAGTTAGCAATTGTAAAATGTAACTCTAATTTTTAATCTTTCAGTCTGGTTGGGGGCCTGAACTCTGGGCCTGGGAACGCTGTCCCTCAACTCTTCCGCTCAAGGCTAGCACTCTACCACTTGAGCCACAGCACCTCCTTCAGCCTTTTTTTTTTTTTTTTTTTTTTTTTTGCTTATGTGATGCTGAGGAATCGAACCCAGGGCCTCATGAATGCAAGGCAAACACTCTACCACTGAGCCACCTTCCCAGCCCAACTACTCTATTCTTGAAATAAACTGTTACACTGAAGAGTTCTTCCTGCTAACACAGCTGTAGGATGGACCCTGAAAACTTTATTTGAACCCAGGGTTGGTTATTGATGTCTCTTTTACACTTCTGGATGCTTAAGAAGTCTAATAGCATTTAAAGTACAAGTAACTTCTTATCACATAAGGCATAGGAAGCAAATTTCTGAAAGTTTGACCTTTCATAACCCTGAAGGACAAAAGGTTATCATCCTAGAGGCTGAGAGGCTGGGCAGACAGATTTGCTACATTTAACCCCTTTACTGCATTTAATTCTGGCTCAAATCCTAGTCTATTTCCTAGCTTGATGCGCTTAATCCTAGCTACTCAGAAGCTGGACCTCTGCTTCTGGACCTCTGCCTTTAGTTCAGGGACCATGCACTGGCCATGGTCAGCCCTGCCAGTGTATTGGCATAGGTGACTTTGCCAAGATTTGTCATAGGCCTGTCCAGCCCTTATGTCAGAGGTCTACATAAGCACACATTTTCCACTATTTATTATTTTACTTTGCTCTCTGTTTTGTTTTGCTTTGTGCCACTGCAGGAGCTTGAACTCAGAGCACTGTGCTTTCCCTTTCTCCTGAAAGCCAGTACTTTACCATTGAACCACAGCTTCACTTCAGGCCTTTTGGTAGTTCATGGAAGGTAAGTGTCTCATGAACTTTCCTGTCCAGGCTGATTCCTAATGGTGATCCTGAGCTCTCCTACCCCACCCCTGAAGAGCTAAAATGACAGGTAAAAGCCCCTGGGGCCAGGCACTGGGGGCTCACACCTGTAATCCTAGCTACTCCAATTGCTAAATCACATAAGTCTATTTTTTTTGATCCGCTCACACTCACACACCATATACTACTCACACCACATACTCTCACACTCACATTCAATCACACCACACACACACTCACACTAACACCACACTCCCACCATACACACCACACACACTCACACTCAATCACCACCAACTACACTCACACCATACATGTTCACACTCATAATCACACTACACACACCACACACGCTCAATCACACCACCCCCACATCACACACACCACTAACAACACATGCTCATACTCATACCACACACCATACACGCTCACTCAATCACACCACCCACACCACACCTACACCACACTCATACATTATACACACTCACACCACAGACACACTCAGTCATACCACACACACACACCACTCACGCTCACACTCACCATACACCAAACACACCACACCCACTACACTCACTCACACACACACCACACATGCTCACACTCAATCACACCACCCACACAGCACATGCACCACTCACACCACATATGATCACACTCATACCACACCACACACACCACACACACACCACACACGCTCACTCACACACCATACACCACACTCACACCACACACTCTCACACTCACAATCACACCACACACACATGCTCACACTCAATCACACCACAGACACGCTCACACTAATACCACACTCACACCATACACACCACACATAATCACACCACACACCACTCACACTCACACTCACACACACCACACACTCACACAACCCCCGGTCCGTCACCTGGAATTATAAGATGTTAATGGAACAAAAGCACAGAACGCAAAGGCTGACATGCTCAGTCACCTATAGACCTGATACCAGTTGGATCTATAGGTGACTTTGAAGCTCTCGAGTGCAACCGTCATAGACAGATGATCTCATAGAATAAAATGTTGTTTCAAGGTACAATTTTATCTATTTAGAGAGATGCTTTCACATCCATGTCAAGACACTCATGATGGGAAATGTGTCCATTAAACATCTAATAACTTTTCCCACACATGTAACAGTGCTGGGTACATAAAACATGGACTTTCTTTATTCACAGAGTGAATATAATAGTTTGTGGCAATTACAGATAAAAAGTACAAAAGAATTATATAATACATTTTAACAATGAAAAGATAACATAGCATGTAAAAAGTTCTCAAAGGTGAGAAAAAGCAGATTTGTCAAAATGGGAGAAAAAAAAAGGGTAAATTTAAGGATTAAAGAATGTTCAGCTGGGTACCAGTAATCCTAGCTACTCAGAAGGCTGAGATCTGAGGCTTGCAGTTCAAAGCCATCTTGGACAAGAAAGGCTGTGAGATTCTTATCTCCAATAAACCACTCAGAAAACCAGAAGTGGCCCTGTGGTTCAAGTGGTAGAGCACTAGCCTTGATATGAAGAACTAAGGGTCAGAGTTCAAACCCTACAACCAAAAAAAAAAAAAAAAAAAGAATGTCCAATTTGTTGCTACGTCCATTTTTAGGTTTATTCATGTTCTTCCTTATTTTTAATATCTCAAGTCTTAATAAGTAGACTTTTATTGATGAGTGAGAAGCTAAACTTCATAAAGACCACCTCTCAGGGCTGGGAAGGTGGCCCAGTGGTAGAGTGCTTGCCTTGCATGCATGAGGCCCTGGGATCGATTCCTCAGCACCACATAAGCAAAAAGCCGGAAGTGGCGCTGTAGCTCAAGTGGTAGAGCGCTAGCCTTGAGCTGAAGAGCTGAGGGACAGCGCCCAGGCCCAGAGTTCAGGCCCCACAACCGGACCAAAAAAAAAAAAAAAAGACCACCTCTCATAATTCTTTGGCCCTATTAGAAAAACCGGCATGATGATTATACATAGTAAGAATTCTGGGACTTCCATGTGACATGTGACAGTATTTACATAGTTTGAGTGTAAGTGGCAAAATAGAGAAAAACATGTTTAAAATAGCATCAATACCAGGACAGGAAAAAAAAAAAAGAGAAACACAGTAATTCCTATTGCATGAGAAAAAACACAAATTGGGCAAAAAAAAGTGTCAGGGGCTGGGAAGGTGGCTCAGTGGTAGAGCGCTTGTCTTGCAAGCCTGAGGCCCTGGGTTTGATTCCTCAGCACCACATAAGCAAAAAGAAAAAATCCGGTGCTGTGGCTCAAGTGATAGATCACTAGCCTTGAGCTGAAGAGCTGAGAGACAGTAGTCAGGCCCAGAGTTCAGGCCCCATGACCAGACCCCCCAAAAGAAAAATTAAAGAGAAAAAGAAAATTTGATACACACTATAAAAATCCTGAACTGAAGCTGGGCGCCAGTGGCTCACATCTGTAATCCTAGCTACTCAGGAGGCTGAGATCTGAGGATCACGGTTCAAAGACAGCCCAGGCAGGAAAGTCCATGAGACTCTTATCCCCAATAAAAACCACTAGAAAACTGGAAATGGTGCTGTGGCTCAAGCAGTAGAGCGCACTCACCTTGAGCTGAAGAGCTCAGGGACAGCACCCAAGCCCAGAGTTCAAGCCCCATGACTGACCCCTCCAAAAAATATCCTGAACTGAACATAGCATATATGTATATATGTGAAATAACATGGCAAAATTCCTTTGTGTAATACACACTTAAAAAATGAATGATAGGAAAGTAATATAGGCTCTTCTGGGTGATCAGGTACTAGCAGGAGGGAAGAAGGCCAAGGAGAGGGCAAATTAAGTACTTTACACACATATGAAAATAGAATAAAACTTATTTTCAATTATTTGTATGCATGTATGGAAATGTCTGAGAGCTAATATAGTAGAAGCCAGGCACTGGTGGCTCACGCCTGTCATCCCAGCTACTCAAGAGGCTGAGATCTGAGGATCGAGGTTCAAAGCCAGCCTGGGCAAGGAAAGTCCCTGACACTCTATCACCAATTAACTACCAGAAAACTGGAAGTGGTGCTGTGGCTCAAGTGGTAGAGCTCTAGTGTTAAGCTGAAGAGCTCAGGGATGGTTCACAGGCCCAGAGTTCAAGTCCCACAACTGACAAAAGAAAGAAAGAGCCGGGCGCTGGTGGCTCACGCCTGTAATCCTAGCTACTCAGGAGGCTGAGATCTGAGGATCGCCTGTAATCCTAGCTACTCAGCAGGCTGAGATCTGAGGATCGCGGTTCAAAGCCAACCCGGGCAGGAAAGACCGTGAGACTCCTATCTCCAATAAACCACCAGAAAACCGGAAGTGGCGCTATAGCTCAAATGGTAGAGCGCTGGCCTTGAGCTGAAGAGCTGAGGGACAACGCCCAGGCCCAGAGTTCAAGCCCCACGACCGACAAAAAAAAAAAAAAAAAAGAAAGAAAGAAAGAAAAAAAAAGACAGTACATTTGGCTTTAAATCGAATATATTAAATTTTATTCTTAGGAGTGAATAACCAAGCATTTCTCAGTTTTCTGAGGTCTCTTTAGCAGTGTAATAATTTCAGTAGTTTATCTAGACATAAGTCAAGGTTTATCCCATAAATAAGAACACAATTTAATCCAAAATTACTAAGACTCTTAAATGCCACCTAATTTTCCTATAGCTATGATGGTATTTTTTCCTCCAAGACTGAATAAATAATACTAAACTAAGTGGGTATCCAATGACTCACCTGTGCACTTGAAAATTTCACTTTTGGATTGTTATCTATCTCCCATAAGCCTTCATTGAAACCTTTTTGTTTATTTGGTTTGCCATACTTTTCCTTATTTTCTGAGTAAGGAAATATATCCTTTGGTCCTAAAAAAGCACTAAAACAGATGAAGATAATAAGTGCAATTCAACCTCAAATAAATATATACATATTACATTACTAAAATAACACTATTATATGATGCATTTCATAAAATACAAATTAAAGGGAAGACAAGGATATAAAGCATGAATTCATTTCAATGAACACAATCTCACCAAGACATGAGACGGCTCTAAGTACTGGCAGAACAAATGTTGGAAAAGTTTTTTGGGAGGAGTACATGTGCAGATATTAGGGGTTGAACTCAGAGCTTCCCACTATTGCTTAGCTTTTTCACTCAAGCCTATAGTCACTCTACTACAGCAATAGTTCCACTTCCAGCTTGGAACACAAGAGAGCCACACAGACTTTTCTTCCCAGGCTGGCTTAGAATTTTGATCCTTATATCTCAGGCTGAATAGCTAGGAGTATAGGTGTGAAACACCAGCCACCTGGCTTCTAAAAGATTTTTAGGTTCCGTTTCTTTGCAGAACAATAAATGTTTTCTGTTTAGGGGTAGGGATAAGGTAGACTATATTTTATTCCAAATACTATTGTTTTTTTTTTTTTTTTCATTTACAGTACTAAGGATTGAATCCAGGGTCTCACTGAAACAAGTCAAGCACTAAACCACAGAACTACATGTCAATCTGATATACTTTATTAATTCAGTAATGAGTTCCTAGATTCATAACACCATCTCATGTACATAAACTTTTTTTTTAGTACTGATCCTAGGCCTTGAACTCAGAGCCTGGGTGCTGTCCCTGAACTTTTGTGCCCAAGGCTACAGCTTTAGGCCACTTGAGGCATAGCTCCACTGGTTACTGAAAATGGGATTCTCATGAGCTTTTCTGCCCAGACTGGCTAAGAACCTCAATTCTCAGATCTCAGCCTCATGAGGCCATTAGAGGCAGGAATCACTAGCACCTGGTCTCATTCAGTTTAATTGAACAGGCTTTTCAGGCCCAGAGTTCAAGCCCCATGAATGACAAAAAAAAAAATTTCTCCACCAAACTGGACAAAGCCAGGCTGGGGAGAAAAAAAAAATTACCAAGTCTGAATAACCAGCAAAGAGATGGTCTGAAAGCATGGTTCAAGTGGTAGAGAACCAGCCAAGCAAACGAACCAAGCTCAACGCCTCAAAGCTCAAGCTCAAACTCTAGTACTGTGAAAAAACAGAAAGTACCTAATTTAAACATCATTATATACTTCTAATTAAATATGAACAGATTTTCATGTCAGTAATTATTTAATACATTTTGCTAAATGGATCTATCAATCTATTGTTTGAGCACTTTTTCTGTGCCAATAATGAGGGCTTGAACTCAAGGCAAGGCTTCATACACCTGCTGTCTTTTTTCTGCTCATAGCTGGTGTTCTATCACTTGAGTTACACATTCCAATCTGCTTTTCTGCTGGTTAATTGGGATTCCCAAGCACTTTTCTTTGGGCTTCAAACCAAGATACTCAGATCTCAGTTCTCCTAAGTAGCCAGGAGGCTGCAATATTTTAAGAGTCTGGGACCAGTGGCTCATGCCTGTAATCTAGCTACTCAGGAGGCTCAGTCTGATGTTGGTTTGAAGCCAGCCAGGCAGAAAATCCAAGGGACTCTCCGATTAATGAGCAAAATCCTGGAAGTGCAGGTGTGGCTCAAGAAGTAGCACACACTAGCCGGGCGCTGGTGGCTCACGCCTGTAATCCTAGCTACTCAGGGAGGCTGAGATCGAGGATCGCGGTTCAAAGCCAGCCCAAGCAGGAGAGACCGTGACTCCTATCTCCAATAAACCACCAGAAAACCGGAAGTGGCGCTGTAGCTCCAGTGGTAGAGCACTCGCCTTGAGCTGAAGAGCTGAGGGACAGCCCCCAGGCCGAGAGTTCAAGCCCCACGACCAACAACAACAACAAAAAAAGAAGTAGCACACACTCGGCCAGTGAAAAAGCCAAGCAAGAGTATAAGACCTTGAATTCAGTATTCAGCATCAGCACACAAAAAATAAAATAAATATTGTCAGGCGCTGGTGGCTCACGCCTGTAATCTTAGCTACTCAGGAGGCTGAGATCTGAGGATCGCGGTTCAAAGCCAGCCCGGGCAGGAGAGACCTTGAGACTCCGATCTCCAATAAAAACCACCAGAAAACTGGAAGTGGCGCTGTAGCTCAAGTGGTAGAGCGCTTGCCTTGAGCTGAAGAGCTGAGGGACAGTGCCCAGGCGCAGAGTTCAAGCGCCATGGCCAACTACAAAAAAATAAATAAATAAAAGAAAATAAAATAAATATTGTAACAGTAAATATACTGTTCAATGTTTGATCTTCACAATCAATTCCAAGTACAGGTGGGGTAAAGGATATGTTCAAGACTGATAAGTCAAAAACAAAGCTGATAAAAAAGAACTGTCCATGGGGGTACAATCCCCTAAGATTCCTGAATAGTACATAAATTAGCCTAGAGACCGCACCGCTAGTTACCAAGGAACACCTTATGGTGGCTGTGGCTATGGTTTTCTCTTAGAAATGTTCCATTTTCAAATGGCCTACAAAAAGTGTTTTATATGCAAAATGGAAGTAGGACATAATCTTAATTACATTTTGATAGCAAATACAAAAAAATTTTGAAGCCAGGAACCCATGAATCACACCTGTAATCTAGCTATTCAGGAGGCTCAAGCAGAAAGGCCATGAAACACTTATCTGCAATTAACTTTCAAAAAGGTAGAAGTGAAACTGTGGCTCAAGTAGCAGAGCACCAGCCTTGCACCAAAAACAAAAACACTAAAGGAAAATGCCTAGGCCCTGAGTTCAAGCGCTGGTACCAGCTCCACAAAGGGAGGAAAGGGAAGATGGAAAGAAGGGAGGGGAGGGAGAGAGGAAAGGGAGAGAGAAAGGACAGAATGAAGGAAGGAAAATTGTGAAAGTTCAGAGGAAAAAAACCATCAGAACACAACAGGTTTAGAAATTCTAAAATATAAAAATATTATTCTATTCTTTCTCTTTTTTTTTTTTTTTTTTTTTTTTGGGTCCGGTTGTGGGGCTTGAACTCTGGGCCTGGGCACTGTCCCTCAGCTCTTCAGCTCAAGGCTAGCACTCTACCACTTGCGCCACAGCGCCACTTCCAGCTTTTTTCTTATGTGGTGCTGAGGAATCGAACCCAGGGCCTTGAGCATACAAGGCAAGTGCTCTACCACTGAGCCACCTTCCCAGCCCCTTATTCTTTCTCATTAGTGGTTACATTGTAGAACTTTCCTTTTATTATTTGCTTTTTAAAAACAATGAAAAAATTAAGCGGTAAATTCCAAATCTAACAGTAAACTTATGTGGATTGAATTTCTTTTGCAAATACATAGAAAAGCAGTTATGCAGCCGGGCGCTGGTGGCTCACGCCTGTAATCCTAGCTACTCAGGAGGCTGAGATCTGAGGATCGCGGTTCAAAGCCAGCCCGGGCAGGAGAAACCGTGAGACTCCTATCTCCAATAAACCACCAGAAAACCGGAAGTGGCGCTGTAGCTCAAGTGGTAGAGCGCTCTCCTTGAGCTTGAAGAGCTGAGAGACAGCGCCCAGGCCCAGAGTTCAAGCCCCACGACCGACAAAAAAAAAAAAAAAGTTACGGCCAATTAGAGCTTTTGGCACATAAAGGGGTTGAGATTTAAACTATTCCCCACATTTTATAACATTAACTTTACTATCACAGGGGACTGGCAAGTTCTTGTCCCTTACAAGGTAGTCATTAGGCATGCTTAAAAACTATCTTTCCATGACCTCCCGGCTCTGACCAGTTTTGAAGGGCCATACACAAATGACTCTAGGATCTGACATTTCTGCCATCCAAGCAGTGGCTTACTGCCCCTGGATGCTCCTCCATTGCTCTTGTCCCAGGTGTGTCTTCTTTACACTGTGATAAATTCCTCATTGGCATTTCCCTCAGCGGGTCACTGGACTTGAACTCAGGGCCTGAGTGCTGTCCCTTAGCTCTCCAGCTCAAGGCCAGCACTCTGCCACTTTGAGTCCCAAAGTAACTTTGCTTGCTCTTTTAGCACTATGCTAGCTGAGTAGAGGTGACAGTATCACAGGAACCTTTTTCTGCCCTGGCTGGCTTCGAACCAGTTTCAGATCAATGAGTCTTACAAAAGGCCATTTTACTCCAATTAAAAGCAACAAGGTGGTCAACATAGAAGTAGCTTTTAAGCATGCTCTTACCTGAAACTTATTAAAAGCCAAAGTTACATCTAACAAACTTGTAAGAATCCTCTGTGCTTTGCTCTGGGCTTGCTGGAAACTGTTAAAAAAAAAAAAAAAAAAAAAACCTATAAGAGCAAACTAGAATAGCAATTATTTTGGTAATCCTAATTTTTCCTTTGTGCACATTAAGGCCAATGTTAAGAACAATTTTACATTTAAACTTTATATCCCAAAATCCATTCCTAATTTTTTAAAGTCTCTTATTAACCACCTTTAATATTTCATACTTTAGTATTCATTTGCATTTTTTAAAAAATCTCTTAAAATCTTGAGGCCAAGTTGTCATTCATTGTCTCTTGGCTGCTTGTTTTTACACATTAAAACTTTTAAACTCAAATGACAATTTTTCCTTAATGCAAGCATGACAGTCACCATCACATACCACGAAGCTAGACTTAAAACCTTTATAACTTTTAAAAACATCCTAATTGTAGAACATAATTGAAAGCAAGTCACATTATACAAATAAACTTTTTAACTCTCTTTTTAAGTCCAAGGGACAGTTTTAGCAATACTACAGATCATCACATCACTAATTTTAACCATCATATTTCAGTGTCTATCTACAGGGAAAAGGGACAGAACAAAGATGGGCCACTTGGCTCCTCCTATGGAATGGGCACATACCCAATCTGACTCTTTAGGGTTAGATGAACTGCATTTGTGCCAGCTTGCCCTCTTTCACCATGTGTAGACTCCTCCCAGGGCCTGTCCCACCATGCATGACCAGTTGAACTGCACTTCTGCCTGTCCACTCCTTACCTCTAAAGATAGGTCTTCTAAGTTTTCCCTTTTCTTATCTCTTGGTTCACGAATGAAATACACAGTTTTAGACAGACAGAATAGGTAACATCTTTGACAGTGTTAAACTAACCTTTACATTTAAATTTCTAATATTTATCCCCAAATTTTAGCCAAGGGAACTAAATCCCAAACTGCCAATGCATTTTTGTTAAGCCAGATAACTTGATTACAGTATAAACGGCCTTATTCATTTTAAAATATTAGTTTTAAAAATACCAGATTTTCTAATTTGCAAGTTAAAGAATCTTTAAAAAGCCATTTAAAACAATGTGAAGATTCTTTAAAAATTTGGTAATGTCCAGACCTCATAACCTTTTATATTTTAAATTTAAACTCAACAAATTGTTACAGCATGCTGACAATTCTTATCTTTAAACATGTTCACAAACACACACAAAACACTCACACAGATCTTAAAGCACGCAAAAATCAAAATCAGTTGTACATACACTATTTAAAGTTTTTAAACAAAAATTTAAGACAGTATTTCTTTTAAACTAAGTACCTTTGTTGGGCTTCATTTTCCCAGAGCTTGCTTGTTTAGCAAGACAATTCACTAATTAGTCTTTTGAATCCCTTCTGTCAGAGGAAGGCTGGGGGTGGGAGGGATCACCTGAAAGTAAACTGGCCTGATTTTTACCCAATTTTAGACAAGAGCACTTTACAAATTGTTACATTGTCAGGACTAGCTGAAAAAGTCCAAACCAGGCAAACAGCCTTCAACACCCTCCCTGACGGCAGCCTCCACAAGGAGAAAATGTAGCTTGAGGCTTGAAGGGAATCAAACTAGATCAGCAACCTTCCATGCCTCACAGGGAGGGTGGGCATAGCAGGCCTGTGACCAAGCCCAGCCAGAGGCTGGAACTTTTATTCCCCTAGAGATGTTCAAATAAAAAACACAAACACAAATAAACACAAAAACCAAGGATCCACATTTAAAACTGGTACCAATTCTAAAAAAGAACTAGACAAGACAACAACCAAAGGCTGAGTTTTGGACTAATGGACCCCCAGCTCATCCCTACCAGAACTCTGTGCTGCTCCCACTCAGCAAGCTGAATCCAGAGTCTGCTGAGTGAGCCTGCCACTTTTACTCAGACCTTCCCTACCCCAGGAAACAGAACAGAAAACACACTGAAGTAAACAAGACAGACAAGTGGCCAAAAAGACAAAATCAGGTCTCAGTGAATGGGGTGACATCTCAACTCCACTTATCAGGGGATTCAAACCTCCTCTACTCATTCCAGAGGATTTTTCTTTTAGATTCTTCTGAGATCTCCAGGGAGCACAGGACACATTTCAAAGAGGTTATACCGCTCAGGTGTGACTCGCAGCACCCCATTAAATGAATATACCCCCTCTCTTTTACCCCTTTGAAATGAACCAGCAGGAGGTCGAGAGGAGTAAAGTTTGCTTTGTCCTTGCCCCATCTCTATAAACAAAAGTAGCCAGACAAATACACCAACGACTAGGAGGGAAAAAGAGTGCTAGCCTTGAACTGAAGAGCTGAGGGACAGCGCCCAGGCCCAGAGTTCAGGCCCCACAACCGGACCGCCCAAAAAAAAAAAAAAAAGGGAAAAAGAAATAGGTTAGATACCGACACCACCGGTGTCGCCGTGGATTGGAGATGACCAAACACTGGATTGCGGCGTCTCCGGGGGGTCGACTGGGCCTGTTAGGAGGGGGGTCAATTATCCCAAAAGGTTGAAAGATTGGGCGCTTAGGAGATTGGTGGGAGTCATCACCCCCCCAGAGGGTGGGTGAAGTCGCCGCTTGCAGTTTCCAGAATGAAGGAATAAAATTTAGACTTAATTATAAGGAGGAAGGGCACTGAGCTGCGGGCCGGTATCCGACAGCGAGTCTGAAAAAGAAATGGGATGAAGAATGGAGTCGGGGGTGTGGTCACTCCAGGCGCTCTGATGTAGGGGCCCTCGTCATGCGTCACAATGTGCATGCGTCACAAATCACTAGATGCAAAGACATCCATCCCTATTGATGCTCTAGCGAGGTCCCCCTAGTTCCGCCCAAGTGACAGTCCTAGAGCCTGATCAATCATGGGCTGCACAAAGTGAACAAGTTTGTCAGATAGACTCAAGCAATAAAGAAGGTCAAAAAAGAGGCTGCATAAGCAGGCCAGAAAGCTCGGTAGACACCAGGGTGAGACCCAGAGTAGCAACAAAGACCAGTCCCAAAAGCATAAAGTACCTCCTAAGACAATTAAAAACCAGTCATAAATCAACATACCAACACAGAGACACACAATGGATGGTCTTAAAAACTACTCAGCGAGCCGGGCGCTGGTGGCTCACGCCTGTAATCCTAGCTACTCAGGAGGCTGAGATCTGAGGATCGCGGTTCAAAGCCAGCCCGGGCAAGAAAGACCGTGAGACTCCTATCTCCAATAAACCACCAGAAAACTGGAAGTGGCGCTGTAGCTCAAGTGGTAGAGCGCTTGCCTTGAGCTGAAGATCTGAGGGACAGCGCCCAGGCCCAGAGTTCAAGCCCCACGACCGACAAAAAAAAAAAAAAAAACTACTCAGCGAGGCTGCCACCATCAATGAGCAGTTCTAAGCACCAACAAGACTTAATATGAACAGCGAGCATGGCAGACTGCTGGTCCCTTCTGTTCAGAAGGGCTCTCAGAGAGGACCGGGCACTAGGTGCCAGGCCTCGGGGAGCAGTCCACCAGAGGGTTCAGGGGGATGTCTCCCACTGACTCTGCCAGCAGCCTTAAAGCATGTCCGCCAAGGCTATTCGCCAGCCCCAAGACCACACCTACAGGCTTTCAGATGCAAACAGAAGGGCTCTCAGACAGAGAGGACCGGGCACTATGCGCTGGGCCTCGGGGAGCAGCCCACCAGAGTTCAGACAGTCTGTTCAGAAGGGCTCTCAGAAAGAGAAGGACCGGACACTAGCGCCAGGCCTCGGGGAGCAGCCCACCAAAGGGTTCAGAGGTTGAGGGGATGTCTTCCACTGACCCTGCTGGCACAAATACAAAGCTTGCAAGCAACTCTCAAATTGGTTATAACCAGTATAAATCGGCAATGCCTCAAAACTTACCAGACGTTTCTAGCGACTCAATGATCAAGGTATCTGGGTGGCCTGTAAAGGGGCTTCCAGGCCAATGCACCAAATGTAAAACCCAGAGACTGGAGAGCCCGAAAAGACCACCAGGGACCAAAGATCAATGCAAGCAGCAATGAGTCATTTATTGACTAGCTCGAGCACGGACCCCTCTGTGCACTAATGTCCGAGTGCAGAGAGAGGCCCCCAAAACAGGGTTACAGCACCTATCTCTGATCCCAAGCCCGGGTAGGGGTCTGGAATGTGTTAAATTCAGCTCCAGATCCGGGAGTGTCTGGGGCTCCAGGGCGGGTAGAATAGCAGCTGCATTCTTCAAGCAGGTCTAATACAAAAATGGCAAATACAGGTCTATCTGGTTTATATATATATATATATATATATATATATATATATATATATTATATATTATACACATAATATATACGAATATATATAAACATACACATATTTTATATATTATATATTATATAATATTTATGATATATACTATATATAATATATTATGTATACTATATAGTATATATTATATAGTATATATGATACTATATAGTATATAATGCTATATATTATATGCATACTATATTCCATATTATATTATATAAAATATAATATATATTATATAGTATATATAGTATGAATATAATATATGTATAATATATAAAAATATATAATATATGTGTACATTTATATATAAATATATATTATATATAAATATATAATATATAAAAATATTATATGTATATATATATATATATATATATATATATATATATATATATATCATGCTTCTCAGCATGTCCTTTGTTCTCAACAGTGGATGGTCCTGTGGTCATAGCCCACAACATTAGCTTTTCACCTGAGCATTTGTTAAAAGTCCAGGCTTACTAAATCATAATCTTCATGTTAACAAGTTCCCAGATGGCTCTTATGAATATTCAAGCTTGAAAAACGAGTTGCAGAGGATATTAAAACAGATTGTAAGAACTTACAATCACTTGGATGGGAGCTCCTACACAGCAATGGGAAGGCTGAGGCAGGAGGATAGTTTTGAAGGCCAGCCTGTAATAGATAATGAGACTGTGTCTCAAAAATAAACAAAAAAAAATCACATATAGACAGATAAGTTGATAAATTGTAATCAATATTAAAAGAATATATAAGAACATAAATAGAACTTTTTGTTACTAAATGACAATACCAACAAGTGAAAAGGGAGTGGTTATTATGATGGAGGAGGGGATCATCTGGAAAATAAAAAAAAAAGAGTAAAAGCATTGATGTGTAAATATTGAACAAAGCATGATATTTAGCATTTCCTGCCAATAAATTTTGGCAGTTTCAATTTGTAATATTCTGCAGACAGCAGGTGATAACTTTTCAACAATGAACCAGGGCAAAAACAGGTCAGAGTTTAAGCCTCCACAGAACAAAAGCCAGGATCCCTGGGGGCAGCAGTTCTGAATCTGAATGGGGGAGGGGGGAGGGGGAGAAGGAAGGGAATGGATTTGGGGGAAGCCAGGATCCCTGGGGGCAGCAGTTCTGAATCTGAATGGGGCACAGGGGGAGGGAGAGAAGGAAGGGAATGGATTTGGGGGAAGTTTGGGTGCATAACAGCCACTTCCAGAGTTTTTCTTAACTAAGAGCCGTGCTCCTTCCCCATAGGAGAAAGCAGACTTCCAAACCAGCTAGAGAGAGTGGAAAACCTTAGTGTGGTTACGCTGGAGCATAGCCTACTTTTCCCCCTGTAATCTGGATGTTATTCATCCCATTATACAGATGAGAAAACAGATCCATTAAAAATTAAGCAACCTGTCCAAGGTCTTACGTGGAATCTAGAGGCCCAGGCAACCTTCCAGTCCTTCCTCCTCCCAGCCATTCCTTTTGGTGATGCTACACAGCTTCTAGATAGGGTAAAGAGGCTACATGGCTGCAGGCACAATGAGCTTGCAATCAGTAAAGGATGCTGCAAATTTCCTAATAATTTCCCTGTATACCTCTGCATTCCCTAGCTTGTTTTCCACCACCTGATCATTCTAACTCTTTCTGAAATGACTCAGGCCAAAAATCACATCTGGAAAGGCTCTGCTTCATCTTCCAGTGGTGCATACTTACAATCTTTCTTGGTAGTTGTAAACTACTTAGAAGTAGACATCATCTTATGCTTTGCCTATACTTGGCAGATAATCAATTTTTCTAACAAATATTTAAATGGATGAGAAGAAGCAAGTGATAAACCTTGATGGAAAGATAAGGCATAGAGGGTCAGAGTGCTTGCCTATAATCCCAGCTATCATAGAGGTGAAGGTAGAAGGATCAGGAATTGGAAGCCAGCCTAGGCAAATCAATGTGACCCTGTATTAAACAATATAGAGGGTTGCCCGGACTCACGCCTGTAATCCTAGCTACTCAGGAGGCTGAGATCTGAGGATCATGGTCCAAAGCCAGCCCAGGCTGGCAAGTCCGTGAAACTCTTACCTCAAATAAACCACCAGAAAATTGGAAGTGGCACTGCAAGTGGTAGAGCTCTAGCCTTGTGCTGAAGAGCTGAGGGACAGTGCCCAGGCCCAGAGTTCAAGCCCCACGACCGACCAAAAAAAAAATAAAATAGAATAGAGAGGGTTAAGAATATAGCTCAGTGATAGAGCTCTGGGTTTAATTCTTAGGAACAAAGACACATGCATGAGGATATTTTATCTTTACTTTATGAACTTTTCATGTACTAAGAAGTTAACCCTTTAAAAGCACTGATTTTTTTTAGGACAAATACATTCATTTTAATGAAAATCTTTTGCATTGTATTGGCTCCAGTGGTAGAACACTGACCTAGTACATGCACTGAATTCAAGCCCCAGTCCTGTTCTCCCCAAAAATTAACAATGACAATCCCTTCCTTTATATTTTAATATAATTATTCATCTTAATACACAATAGTACTAACATATCTTACACTTTGTGGTTTTATAATTATATATATATTCTTTATATATAATATATAATTATTATATATTATAATACTTATAGACATTTCATGTGATGTTTTAAATCTGATGTAAACATAGTGAGAATTAGCAAAAATATAGGGAAATATAACGAAAATAAAGAACATTAGTGAACAAATGCAACAGTGGTATTCACTATGTTAAAAAGTGAACTATATAACCTGTGGGTGAGGACAGGATGGAAAAACAGAGAAAGGGAAGAGGTGACATTGTCCAAAAGAAATATATTCTTGGGGGCTGGGAAGGTGGTTCAGTCGTAGAGTTTTCTCAGCACCGCATAAGCAGAAAAAATTGGAAGTGGCACTGTGGCTTAAGTGGTAGAGTGCAAGCCTTGAGCTGAAGAGCTGACAACACCGAACCCCAGAGTTCAAGCCCCACAATGGACAAAAAAAAGTACTCCTTTCCTAACTTAATGTAACTGTACTTCCTCTGTACCTTACCTTTATAATAATAATTATAGCAATAAACTTTTGTAAGAATAGTAATCAAAGATCCAATTCAGTCAGAGGCGTGATAAAGTCAGTGTAAGTTTTCCACCGTGAATATCAAAAAGCAATCAGAACCTGGGTGCCTATAATGCTAGCTTCTCAGCAGACTGAGTGTTGGAAATCTCCATTGGAAGGTACCCAGAGCAGGAAATCCTGTCAGACTCTTTATCTCCAATTAACCAGTGACATGTAGGAAGTGGAGCTGTGGCTAAAGTGGTACAGCACTAGCCTTGAACAAAAATAGTAAAGGGATGCCCAGGCCCTAAATTTAAGCCCCAGGACCAGTTACTCCCCCCCCCCCAAAAAAACAATGAGAGCTTTGACCAGTATGTTAAAAACAAAAATAAAAAATAAAAAATATGGGGACAGGGAGGGATGTTGTTGTGGAGATGGGACAGAAAGGATGGCAGGGGAAAAGACAAAGGAGGAGCCAACAATGCTTGATAAGAAATGTACTCATGCCTGGCACCGATGACTCAGTCCTTTAATCTAGCTACTCAGCAGGCTGAGATCTGAGGGTTGACGTTCAAAGCCAGCTGGAGAAGGAAAGTTCGTGAGACTCTTATCTCCAATAAACCACTAGAAAATCAGAAGTGGCGCTGTGGCTCAAGCCGTAGAGAGCTTGCCTTGAGCTGAAGAGTACAAGGACAGCGCCCAAGCCCCGAATTCAAGCCCCTGGAACGACAAAAAAAAATGTACTCATTACCTTGCTCATGTGATTGTAACCCCTCTGTACAGTATTTTCACAATAAAAACTTATTTAAAATAAATGAAAAGCAAGCTTGTGAGACAGTGACTAGATATGCTTTCTAAGCTGGTCTGCCAATGGGCTGAAGAATATTGTCTTCAGATTCATGGGATAAGAGAAGTCTTAATGAGTCTGAATGCTCAGCCAATTAGAAAAGAAGCTATGCAAGGACAGAGATTGATGGGTGACCTGTGATATCTCCAATGAGTGCTGCCTAGACTACATGCTACTGTCCCAATGGCACCTATTTTTTTTTTTTTTTGGTCAGTTGTGGGGCTTGAACTCTGGACTTGGATGCTGTCTCTGCTATCTTCAACTAAAGGTGAGCACTCTACCACTTGAGCCACAGCACCACTTCCAGTTTTCTAGTGGTTTATTGTAGATAAGAGTCTCATGGAGTTTCCTGCCCAGGATGGCTTTGAACCGTGATGCTCAGATCTCAGCCTCCTGAGTAGCTAGCATTACAGGTGTGAGCCACTGGTGCCCAGCTAATGTTCTTTCTTGTATGTTCTCACTCACTTTTTTTCCATCTTTATATATATTTCTTTGTATTGTGTGTGGGGGGGGTTGTTTTTTGTTTTTTGTTTTTTTGGGTCCTGTCGTGGGCCTGAACTCTGAGCCTGGGCGCTGTCCCTCAGCTCTTCAGCTCAAGGCTAGTGCTCTACCACTTGAGCCACAGCGCCACTTCTGGCTTTTTTTTTTGCTTATGGGTGCTGAGGAATCAAACCCAGGGCCTCAAGCATGCAAGGCAAGCACTTTACACTGAGCCACCTTCCCAGCTGTATTGTGTGTTTGAATTGAGGACCTTGTACTTGCTTGGTTGGCTTAGCTGAGCTCTCTTACTTGAACCATATGTCCAGCACATGTTTTTAGCTGGTTATTTTAGACATGAAGTCTCATGGACTTTTCTAATGAAGCTGGCTTTGAATTTCAATCCTCTTGATCTCAGTCTCCTACCTAGCTAGGATTACAGCTGTAATCCATAGAGGTCCAGCTTCAAAACACTTGTAGTTAATTAAAAAGAAAAATATATCTGTTAAATACTACACAGCAAGGTGGTTAGTGTATTGCCACGCCGACCCCAGTAGAGTCTGCTTAAGCATGGGAAACCATCTATCAGACCATGATAGGGGCCTCGAGACCTATCTCTGAGTTTTGGGACTTCACCGAAGTCTACCTCAGAGAATGGGGCTTTACAGAAACCTATCTCCAAGTTTTGGGACTTCACCGAAGTCTACCTCGGAGAATAGGGCTTCTAAGAGGCCTACTCCTGGGAAAAGGCTGGAAAAACCCCTGGGAAAAGATGTGTTTCTGTCTTTCTTCTCCTCATAAGAGTGCCTATCAATCTTTTACTGTTTCTGCTGTTCATTGTACTTACTCATTGTCAACGTTCCCTTATTCAAAGCTCTTTCTTAAGAGTGTTGATGACTCCAATATCTGATGAGTGTCTTAAAAATATGACTAACTCACCAGAGTTAAGTGCTACCCTGAAACCCCTCTTATGGAGGCTAGTAGACAAGTTATAAGTAAATATAAAAGTATTGGAGGTTTCACAAAGTCACTCCAGCAGAAGGAATTGTAAGAAATTTACAAAAAGTTGTAGGCGCGGCTAGAACAGAAAGAATGTATGGCAATTGCTGAGATAACTACTTAGGAGAAAGAACTTCCTGGCACTCTCATTTACTAAGAGACTTGCTAGATCTAGGCCTCCGTAACCTTATAATTAAGGCCTCTATAGAAATAAGGTAATGGTGAGATGGTGACAAACGTCGAAACCCATTATATTTCTTAGAGATAAGCCGGAAACAAGTGCCTTTCAGGTGACCACCTAAGAATGAAGCCCTGCAGCAAGATTGTGTAAACTTTTGCCCTTTCAGGCAACCAGCTGGTGACCATCCAAGAACGAAGCCTTGCAGCAAGATTGTATAACCTTTTGCCCCTTTTCTTATGAAGACTTCTGTTATAAAAGTTTGTTATCCTCTGCATTAAATCGCACTCAGCACTCAGCACTCAGCACTCAGCATCCACTCCTAATGTGTGTGAGTTGTCTGTTTGCCATCTCCCCATCCTATTCCAGGTTCCTCCCCTAGGTATCCTCCGTCGTCCCGACAGAACCCGGTCCGCGGCAGTGTATATTTTGTTTTCTCTAATCATATGGTAGAACTTTTAACTTTCATGAGATAAACTAAAATTAAGGTTAACTAAAAAATACCATATGGGGCTGGGAAAGTGGCCCAGTGGTAGAGTGCTTGCCTTGCATGCATAAGCCCTGGGTTTGATTCCTTAGCACCACATAAGCAGAAAAAGCTTGAAGGGGGACTGTGGCTCAAGTGGTAGAGCACTAGCCTTGAGCTGAAGAGCTGGGGGACAGCGCCCAGGCCCAGAATTCAAGCCCCATAACCGGCAAAAAAACCCCAAAAACTATATGATATAATATGCTTTGAAAATGTATCATTAGATATTGAATTCAATTTGAAATAAACACTTAGACATTTATCCTTGATTTTAACCAGTATATGTAGAAATATTTAATAGTTTTCAGAAATTTTCTATTTGCATTTCAAGAATCAAACTAGGCTTTAATTCCCATGTCCTGCATAGAGAGCAGGAAATGTTTCTTTTTCTGTTTTTTCCCTGTGTTAATCTAAAATCCTTACTAAAACTCAAAAAAATTTTTTTGAATCAAGCTTCATTGGACAAAGGTTGCTCAACATTTTAACCCAATCCATTCAGAAAAAAACCTAAAGACTCCATCTCCCGTTAACCAGCAAAATGCTGGATTAGAGGCATTCCTCAAATGGTATAGCACCAGCTTTGAGCAAGGGGGGGGGGGGGAAATTGTTGTAGGGTTTGAATTCTGGGCCTGCCTCCTGTTCCTAAGTTCTTCAGCTCAAGGCTAGCACTTTATGATTTGAGCCACTTCCAGTTTTTTCTGTTTATGTGGTGCTGAGGAATCAAACCCAGGGCCTCATGCATGCAAAGCAAGCTCTACCACTGAACCACCTTGCCAGCCCCTCTGCACATTACCTTTATAATAACAACAAACTTAGCTGGTGGCCCGTGGCTCACGCGTATAATCCTAGCTACTCAGAAGGCTGAGATCTGAGGATTATGGTTCAAAGCCAGCCCAGACAGGAAAGTCCGTGAGACTCTTACCTCCAATA
Organism: Dipodomys merriami; assembly: GCF_024711535.1. NCBI lineage: Eukaryota > Metazoa > Chordata > Mammalia > Rodentia > Heteromyidae > Dipodomys > Dipodomys merriami. The sequence goes on from NW_027206023.1 coordinate 590,046, forward strand.
AACCACTAGAAAACCATTAGTGGTGCTGTGGCTCAAGTGGTAGAGTGCTCTTCTTGAGCCCAAGAGTGCAGGGACAGGGCCCAAACCCAGAGTTCAAGCCCCATGACCGACAGATAATAATAATAATAATAATAATAATAATAATAATAATAATAATAATAATAATAATAATAATAACAATAACAACAAACTTTTATAAAAATCAAATTTCACTAACTAGTAGTACTTCATCCGTGTGAAGATGATGTATTAGTGAATGACAAGTTCTAGAGATGAGTAATGAGAATGGCTAAGAAGATGTATTTGTTTAGAAGGAAGGAGAAATACTTTACTATTCTGAGTTTTTTGTTTTTGTTAGTTTGGTGGGGTTTTTTGGTCAGTCATGGAGTTTGATCTCTGGGCTTGAGCTCTGTCCCTGCACATTTCAGCTCAAGGTGAGCACTCTACCGCTTGAGCCACAACACCACTTCCAGTTTTCTAGTGGAGAGAAGAGTCTCATGGAGGGCTGGGAAGATGGCTCAGTGGTAGAGCGCTTGCCTTGCATGCATGAGGCTCTGGGTTCATTCCTCAGCACCACATAAGCAAAAAGTAAAAAGCCGGAAGTGGCGCTGTGGCTCAAGTGGTAGAGCGCTAGCCTTGAGCTAAAGAGCTGAGGGCAGTGCCCAGGCCCAGGGTTCAGGCCCACGACCGGACCCAAAAATAAAAAGAAAGTTAAAAAAAAAAGAGTCTCATGGACTTTCCTGCCAGGGCTAGCTTTTAACAGTGATCCTCAGATCTCAGCCTGCTGAATAGCTAGGATTACAGGTGTGAGCAACCAGCCCCTGGTTTATTCTGTGTTTCTTATCAATACTATATTTACTCTGTTCATGTAGGAATCTTATTTTTGTTGTTGTTGTTGGTTGTGTGGCCTGAACTCTGGGCCTGGGCACTGTCCCCCAGCTCTTCAGCTGTAGACCAGGGCTCTACCACTTGAGCCTCAGTCCCACTTCCAGCTTTTTCTGCTTATGTGGTGCTGAAGAATCGAACCCAGGGCCTCATGCATGCAAGGCAAGCACTCTACCATTGAGCCACCTTCCCAGTGCCTCATGTGGGAGTCTTTCTCACTCTACAGCTCAAAAGATGGAAGAGATAGAATTGGGTTATTATCTGCTTTCTCTCTTAAGCCATAAGTGTTACTAAAAAAAGAAAAAACTCAGCAAATCTATGCAAGTTCTTGTAAGGTCCGCTCCTGGATGGCGAGCAGACTCCACCCTCCTTGCAGCAAAGTCTCCACCCAGTACCTGCGTTACCTAGGCATCTGGGACACCTGGAAGACGTCACATCTGCATCCGCTGAGGTAACATCTGAATTTGATGTGGCCACACCTTTCCCCACCCATACCCTAGATAAGGGCTAGCCCAGGCCCAGACTCCTTTTTCTCTCTCGGTTCATTTCTAGCTCTCTCCTCTCTCTCTGTTCTATTCTATTCTAGCTCTCTCTCTGTTCTTACCTCTCTCTTGCTCTTCTTTTCTAGCTCTCTCTGCTCTCTCTCTGTTCTAGCTCACTCTGTTCTATTCTAGTTCTCTCTGTGTTCTATTCTAGCTCTCTCTGTTCTATTCTAGCTCTCTCTCTGTTCGTTTCTAGCTCTCTCTGTTCTTTTCTTGCTCTCTCTGCTCTTTTCTAGCTCTTTCTTTTGCCAGCCACGTGGAGTGCCAACCTTGCCTGGTCCCAGCAGGGCTACTGAATAAACCTACCCCTTACCTGAATACCACATGAGTGCTGGTGCAGTTCTTACTCGGTTACCTCTTTTTAAAAACCTAACATAAATGGTGCCGTGACTCGGATAAAGGCTTAAAGTCATGAAAGCTGGGATTTCTGTGTTTTTTTTTCCTCTTTTTTCTTTTTTTTGTTCTTCCCTTTTTGCTCTGAGGAATACCCGCAGTTCTGACGGCCTTTTGCGAACCAGTCTGTCTGCGGCGGAATCAACGCATCGATACCATTGCTGCCTTCACATCCACGTCCACACCACTTCTCTACTCTGGTGAGTGAAACTACTCTACGGCTCTCTGTTACTCAGTCTCTATCCAGACGTGGTGCCACGCCAGAGAGCTCCTACAGCCTTTAGCTGAAAGGCCGGTCACTTCTGAAGCCGAGGACGCTTGGCTTTGGGGGCTTGGCCATTTCTCTCTAAAGGGCTCTGGGGGAAGTCGGGACGCCACTTCTGCCTGGTCAGCTCTCCTTCACTCACCAGACTGACTCTACTCATTTAATGGGGTGCTACGAATCACGCCTGAGCCGTGAAACCCCTTTGAAATGCCTCCTGTGCTCCCTGGAAAGCCAGAGAGCCTAATTTTACACAGTTTTTGCTACTGCAATGGTCAATGGTCAGAAGTTTAATTTCAGGCTGTCTTTGCTCTCTCTGCCATTCATGTCCAACTTTCTACCTTTTTTTCTACAACTTTTTGGCTTGTGCCTTGAAGAGTGCGACACAGGCTGGGTCCCAGGGACCCCCCTCTAGGTTCCCTCTCAAAGGCTGGCCAATGTAGGCTTGATCTATTTGTTCAGGGTTTCTTTGCATTCTTTCAGAAAATTGCCATCTTGAATTCGCCATCTTGGCCACGTGGTGGGTTAAGGGTTTGACCCCATCTGACCCTTAACCTTCCACTAAGTTTACTACTGCATCTATTCTAAGGTGCCTTGCTAACAAGTTGCTCTTTTCACAGGCCCTAGTAATGGAGGCCCAACCATCTGATATGCTTTGTTAGCAAAGATGTCTAAACGTTGTTGAAATTTTAGGTTTTAAGTTTTGCCTTTTTTGTTTTGTGTTGTGTATTCTACTACTGACTAAATGGTTCTAAAATACTGGGCATATCTATGCTAAAATTCTCATCACATCTAATGAGTTTTGTCATTTCAGAATATTTGTTGGTCAATTCTTGATAAGAACCAGGTAAGCCCTACTTATTCTACTTGATCTCCTTGTTGCTCTAACTGGAACTTAGCAGTCCATCTAACATGATTGCTGGATTGTATAACAATACATTTGACTGGGCACTGGTGCTCACACTGGTAATCTTGGCTACTCAGGAGGCTGAGATCTGAGGATTGTGGTTTGCAGTCAGCCCAAGCAGGAAAGTCTGTGAGACTCTTTTTTTTTTTTTTTTGTGAAAATACTGTAGAGAAGGGGTTACAATTACATGGGCAAGATAATGAGTACATTTCTTATCAAGCATTGTAGCCTCCTTTGTTTCCCCTTCTCATCCCTTCCTATCCTCCCCCGACCCTCTCACCCAACCCTCCCCCACGACCAAAAGTTCGTTTTCAACATAACGACTTGTCCATTGTGAGACTCTTATTTTTTCTTTTCTTTTCTTTTTTTTTTTTGCCAGTTGTGGGGCCTGAACTCTGGGCTTGGGCACTGTCCCTCAGCTCTTCAGCTCAAGGCTAGTGCTCTACCACTTGAGCCACAGTGCCACTTCCAGCTTTTCCTGCTATGTGGTGCTGAGGAATCGAACCCAGGGCCTCATGCATGCAAGGCAAGCACTTTACCACTGAGCCGCCTTCTCAGCCCCATTGTGAGACTCTTATTGCTAATAAATCACCACAAAAGCTGGAAGTGGATCTGTGTCTTAGATGTTAGAGTGCAAGCATTAAGCATAAAAGCTCAGGGACAGCTCAGGCCCTGAGTTCAAACTCCAAAACTAGTTGTTCCCCCCCCCCCCCAAGAAAAAAAAGAGTCTATTTAGTCTGGTAGACTGGTTTCCAAAGTGGAATGTTAAGTAGAGCCCAGAAGTTAATATTTCTGTTCTTCCAGATTCTCACTAGCAATTACTGTTGTCCATGTTCTGGATTTTGGCCATTCTGATAAGTGTGCTGTGCTGTGCTGTATGTGTGTGTGTGTATACGCTCGTGCCAATCTTGGGGTTTGAACTGAGGCATAGGGCTAGCCCGGAGTTTTGGTTAATTGGAAATGAGTCTCACAGGCTTTTAGGCCTAGGCTGACTTTGAACCATGATCCTTTAATGTTTTCTTTCTGGGTACCTAAGACTATAGGTATGAGCCATCTGCACCTGGCTCTTTTTAATCTGTGATTCTTTTATCCACAATTTTTTTGGGGGGAGCCCGGTCGTGGGGTTTGTACTCTGAGCCTGTGCGCTGCCCCTCAGCTCTTTAGCTCAAGGCTACTGCTCTACCACTTGAGCCACAGCGCCACTTCTGGCTTTTTGCTTATCTGGTGCTGAAGAATCGAACCCAGGGCCTCAGGCATGCAAGGCAAGCGCTTTAACACTGAGCCACTTTCCTAGCCCCTGCAATTCTTTTATGAAATATGATGTGGAACATTTTATCATATGCTTGTTTGCCTTATCCTCTTTGATGTGTTTTAAAGCCTGTAGCCAACTTTTAGAATTGGTTTGCTTTCTTTTTATTGTTGAAGTTTAAGAGTTCTTTTTTTTTTTTTTTTAGTTTAAGAGTTCTTTACTACCTATTTTGGGTGCTTTGAGAGACTTACTGTTCTGTAATTGCACTCAATTTTAAAATTATCATGTATTATTGGAATGAGTGATAAATATATTTGTATTGTTGAAAAAGAACAGATGTGAAGCCACTTAGCATAGAACATGGAATGTATATGTTTAATAATATTATTTGGATTTTTTTTAGTGGGGGGGTCCAGTCATGGGGCCTGAACTCTGGGCTTGGGCACTGTCCCTCAGCTCTTCAGCTCAAGGCTAGCACTCTACCACTTGAGCCACAGCGCCACTTTCGGCATTTTTTCTTTTTGCTTATGTGGTGCTGAGGAATCAAACCTAGGGCCTCAGGCATGCAAGGCAAGCGCTCTACCACTGCGCCACCTTCCCAGCCCCTCACACGGGTTTCTTAAGTAGTATGCTAACTAAAGGAGACAACAGAGAACTACCTTATAACTAAAAGAATAATATAGGTATTTTGGAATGATCTGGTTTTTAACAAAAAAATTTTTGGGGTGGGGGTCGGTTGTGGCACTTGAGTTCAGGGCATGTTCATTGTCCTTGGGCTTTTGTGCTCAAGATTAGCACTCTACCACTTTGAGCCACAGCTCCACTTCTGGTTTTCTGGTGGTTAGTTTCCTACTGAGGCTGTCTTTGAACCATGATCCTGAGATCTCACCCTTGAGTAGCTAGGATTACAGGTGTGACCCACTAGCACTCAGCTTGATCTGATTTTTTAATTATTATTACAATTTTTAGTAAATCTAAAAGGTCATGTGAATGGGTTTTGCATTATTTTTCCATCTGGTCTCACTCCTCTTTGTCCCCTCATGCACACAGTTTCTACTTCTTTTACAGCCTCCTGCTGTTTTTTGTGTTTATATCTGTATCTTCCATGTCTTTCTTCCAGTTTCTTTGAGTCTATAAGTGTCTTCCCTGATAAAATTGAAAGTTCTCTATAAATTCTTTGTAGGAGTTCAGGCTTGATATAAACATTTCTCTTTAGTATTTCTATTAGGTCTCTCCATGTTGGGTATATACTCTGTATTCTGTAGATACTAAATGATTGAATAAACAGATTTCAAGCTTTCACATTATACCCACCCTTCTTCCTTCCTTCATTCCTTGTCTTTTTTTTGCAAGTCCTGGGGCCTGGGCACTGTCCCTGAGCTTCTTTTGTTCAAGGATGGCACTCTACCACTTGAGCCAGAGCACCATTTTTGACTTTTTCTGTTTTTGTGGGACTGAGGTAGCAAAACCAGGGCTTCATGTATGCTAGGCAAGTACTCTGCCACTAAGTCACATTCCCAGCCCTGAACTAATTTTTCATTTAAAAATGTACATTTACCATTTGTTCTTGCTACACATTTTTATAATGCTATTAAAACTTACATAAGAAATTACAAAATATTATTTAGAGCTTGTAAAAAGCTCTACTGTTACTAGCTTTATGTATTTTTCCATTATTTTTGTAAATGTTGGAGCAGGTTAATTCTTTTTTCTTTCCTTAAGCCTCTTTCTTTTGAAGCAATTATCCTTTTTCTAGCCAAAGTATTAGGAAACAGACAATCTTCCTTTTAAATCTAAATGACTAAACTCAAACCAATTAAGATTTCAGAGACACAAGAATCAAGGAGGTTTTAATCTCAACTTATATTTGCATTTATGACCATTGCCTCTCCAGAGGGAGAGCTGGGGAAAGTCGACCCCTACACCTTGCTTTCAGGTTGAAGACAATCGACACGGAATAGTTTAACATAAAAGGCTTTTTTTGTGTTAAACACCTTTTTGGAAAGGAGCATACAATCATTAATCAAAATCCTGCCAATTTGCATTGTTCATTGGGGAATAGGCTTTCAAAAGCCAAGGAACAAAAGAGGATTTGGTTTTCCAATCTCCCCAAAGCAGCGGCAGATTGTGAAGCAGCTAACAAGAGAAATCAGAGTACTGTACACATTATCTAGGTGTGTGTATACGAGAGAGATCGAGATCTGTTACACACTATTTATAACAACAGGAGCACCAACAGATGCACTGAATCCACCTGCATGCTCCCAACCCCTTTGATCTCCTCCCCACCCCAAACTGGGATACAAAGAGGATGGGAGGAGGGGACTAGAGCGAGAGAAATGCAGCCACCTATGCAGCAGCCCCCCAGAGAAGTCCCTGGAGGTCCTGCGCCACCCCCAGCACCGGGGTGGGGTTTGGGGCGCCCCCAGGCTCGCCTGCTGGGGTAAAGGTGCAGGAGCTGGGTTCTGGCTTCGGTGATGTTTACTCAGTAGGCTGGCAAAAGGGCTGAGGAGCGGGAAGCTGCGCTCCCATTAGGATCAGGAGTCTCTGTGACCCGAGAACCCCCTGCGGAGCCAAGGCAGTGTGAGCATGAAGGCAGGCTTGGGGAGGAGGAGAGCCTAGTGCGGGATCACCCGTGCGCACCTTGTGGAGGTGCATCGGTGCCTCCTCCCTCTCCTTTCCCCTCCACAGCAACAGTGCATGCGCCTGTCTAGGCGAAGGCAAAGCTGAAGCGGGTGAGCTCTCCCAATCAGAGCCTGGCATTCTCCGAGTACGTATCCTGGAGCTGCCGGCACTGGGCAGCGGGAAGCGGGAAGCTAGAGGCTGGTGGCAGGCGGCGGGAGCAGAGGGCAGGCCCCACGGCTGGGGGGGGGGGGGACGTGAGACTTGGGCATAGCCTGGAAGGCCCGAGAAAGTCCTAGGAGCTGTGTGTGAGGGAAGTTCCTTCTTTGCTCAGCCCCCAGAAGTGGCTGTTGTAAACTTCACCTGCGGGGGGCGGGGTATTCCCCCTCCCTCTCCAGGCTCCTAGAGGCCCTCAGGTTCCAACAGTTTTCATTTGGGGCCTCCTACTCGGAGGCTGGGAGCTGCCTCTGGGGTCTAAGGACCTCTGGACCACAACGCCCCCAGAGGTACAGGGTTCGACTGGGACGGGAGGTGTGGAGTGGAGCCGTGGGGGGAACGGGGGTCCCCGGGCTGGTTTGGGCCGCTGCGGGGCCCCGTCGTTAGCCGGGACAAGCCTTCCCAGTCAGTCCTGGCCCACTGCAGCTAGATCTCGGAGGAGCATCCTAGGAAGAGAAGAGCAGGTAGGACTCCGCCTCCCCACAGTCAGCCCGTAGTGGCATAGCCACGCCATTCACTCATTCGTTCATTCCTCATCATTTGTCATTCATTTGTCAGCCTTTTGACCTTTTGGCTGATATTTCACTTTTTTAGGCCAAACTATTTTATTTGTCTATTACTCTTGAACATTTTGTGTTTGTGGTAGACTTTACTTCTTTTTTTTTTTTTTTCAGGTTGTGGGGCATGAACCCTAGGCCTGGTCACTGTCCCTCAGCTCTTCAGCTCAAGGCTAGTACTCTAGCACTTGAGCCACAGAGCCAATTCCAGCTTTTTCTGCTTATGTGGTGCTTAGGAATTGAACCCCAGGGCCTCATGCATGTGAGGCAAGCACTCTATGGCCAAGTCACCTTCCCAGCCCCTACAGGATGTCTTTGTACGTTCAAAATGTCAATAATTATTTCATTATTTCTTTCCCCTTCAACAAATCACTTCAAGTTTTACCTGTTCCCTTTCTTAATCAGGAATAATGTTTGTCAGAGTTCTAGGTTAAGTAATAAAAACTGAAGGACAAGAACTTGATATGGCTGCTGGATGGGTGGGTTGGTAGTACAGAGTGATGGGAGGGGTGACTGATCAAGACTCAGTGTACAAACAAATGTACATGTAAAACTAAAACTATAACCCTTTTGTAGAATCATTAGAAGATAAAAATGAAAAAAAATTAATAACAAAAACCCATTGTCTTCTTAGAATATTAGATTTCTGTGAATAGACGTTCTCGTGGTTTATTAGTATTTGCATATATTTGGATGCTGTGAATTATTTTCTCTCTGTTTAGTATATTTACCCAGAGATTCCTTAATACTGAAGTAAGGTAAATTGGCTCTATATAAGTTGAAGTATCTCCTATAGAAGAGGTTTCTAGGAAGTAGGCAGGCTAAAGCAAGTGACAAGTTCTCTTTCCTTCTTCCTTTTTTTTTTTCTTTTGTCAGTTGTGGGGCTTGCACTCTGGGCTTGGGCACTGTCCCTCAAGGCGAGTACTATACCACTTGAGCTACAGCGCTACGTCTTGTTTTCTGTATGTTTATTGGAGATAAGAGTCTCATGGCCTTTCCTGACCAGGCTGGCTTTGAACTATTCAGCCTCCTGAGTAGCTAGGATTACAGGCGTGAGCCACCAGCACCTGGCTCCTTCTTCCTTTTATCTTTTTGCAAGAAGGCCTTTGAAAATTACCGTAGATTATATTATTAAAAGGTAATTTATGAAGAAGGCCTTTTGTACACATTAGTAAAAAAGATTTTTATAGAGGTATCTCTATGATCAAGAGAGTTAATCATTATTGTTCTTTTCTATGTTGGTATTGGGCTTGAACTCAGGGCCTGTTGCTCTTACTTAGCTTTCTTGTTCATATATGGACCTCTACCACTTGAGCCTTGGCCCTACCTTTTTTGCTGTTTTTTTAATTGAAAGACCCCAGACTCACTGGGATGCTTTCTTCAACGGGAGGGCACCCCAAGAACCAAGACTCCAAACCAGCAGATGCAACAAGCAAGAGGATTTTATTAGGCGTTTGCGCAAACGGTCTCCCTGTCGAAGGCAGACTGGAAGCCCCGAGCAGAGGTTACAGGCACTTTTAAAGACAAAAACCACAGGATTAGCATAAGACCCCAGGCTCCCCAGGATTGGCCCAGCTCTGCACAGGAAGTTTTGTAACACTTGTTGAAAACTGGTTGGTTCCCTAAGGGGGGGGAGGCTTCTCTGGAGGGGAGTCCACATAGTTACAGGCTCCCTAGTTTGCTGGGCTCGCCAGATGGTCTTTATTTTGAGCCCCCTTGCTGAGAGTTTCTAAAAAGGGCGTTAGAAGAACATATCTATGTTTGCAGACCTTGTCCCTGGGCCGGCCTGCATCTGGACTTTGTAACTTTTTAACTTATTTCTGGGAGTGGAAGAGTCAGTGTTAGCGCAAGCAGGTTTACAGAAGCAGAATTAGCAGTTAGCATATTAAAATGGACATGGCCAATATAGTAAAATGGACATAGCCCCAATTTCAATCTTTCATTTATTATTATTTTTTTGAGATGCAGTCTCAAAGACTTCTGACCAGGATGGTTTTAAATTTTAATTGTCCTCTTATCAGTGAGCCACCAGTGTCAGCTGAATTTTCTTGCTTTTGTTTTTTATTTTTGTTTATCAGTGAGAGTTTACCTGTCGAGAGAGATAACTGTAGTTTTCTTTCCCAGGACTTGCTGAATTAAAAAAAAAAGGGGCATTTTAAATTGTATATTTTATTGGATTGTTAGCTTTTCAAAAAAATTTTTAGGGCTAGGAAGGTGGCTCAGTGGTAGAGCACTTGCTTTGCATCCCTGAGGCCCTGGGTTCGATTTCTCATCACCACATAAGCAAAATGAAAAAAGATGGAAGTGGCGCTGTGGCTCAAG